>NC_138779.1:120737601-121937601 GCF_965119305.1 Pelophylax lessonae
CAGGAGGGGCAAGTGCCTATTAAAACATGTGTGTGTTTGTGATTAACCTTTCAATGGTAAGAAGTGACACACTTTGGAAGCAACATGCACATTTCATGTTACAGTAACTCATGTTGCCATATTTGCTAAAAATACAATTTTATTTTCAAGTAAGTTTTTCTAACTAAAACTTACAGCAGGATGTATGGTTCCTCCAGCCAGTGATAGCAATCCCTTGTGTCTGACATGTACTTGCATAGTTTTGTAGCCAGCTACAAGCAGTTTGGACAGCACCAGCATCAATGCAGGAGTCAAAAAGGCAATTCTTGAAAAAAAATCTAGGATTCACTTTGCTGTGGCATTTGGAAAATACACTGCTCCTGTTGGGAATAAAGCCACACAGCTGTTGGGCTTTCCATAATCCATCCACTTTTGTACATGTTGGACATCTGTCTCCACAGCCAACCTGGCAAAATGCGTCCCTTTTTACCCAGCTGTGACCAAACTCATTGACATTCAAACTAATGAAGCCACTAGAGGTCTGCAGGTCATCTTCCATATTTCCATTGTACCTCCCACAGAGGCCATATGTGCTGTTCTGCATGTAGCGGGGAATTGTTACAGACAGAAAGGTCTTCCAGTCATAGACCACCTTTAGGCCAAAGTCTGTTTCAATAACAATATGAAAACCAAATGCAAAAATATTCACTTTGCCATGACCCAACTTTAGAGGCAAATAGAGTCTTTCGTTATTCACCTGGCAAAAGAAGAGAATGTAGTATGTAAATCAATTCACAGTTCATGTGAAATTCATAACAGAGCAGTCTATCACTCACTTCAGAAACTAGCGATAGGCTAATATGAATGTATGAGGGGCAGGAGAAAATGTGTAAGATTTTAAACTATGTAATAGAGTTCATACCTGTATTCCCTATAGGATGGATATCACCACAACCACCAATAGTAAAACTAACTAAAGGTGATTGGGGGGCTATCCAGCCTATATGGAGTACAATGTTGAACTCCATTAGAGAACTAATTCAGAATAGGCTTAACTTATATTCAACATTCCCCTAAACATGTTGTAATGAGTTAGTACAGGTTTAATAACAAGCATTAAAATGACCAGGAAGTGTAAGGCTTGCATAACTAGTAAAGCACAGCATGCCAGAAAAGTAGGGGAACTGAACATTTTGTGCAATACCCCCTAATTCAAAGATTATATATTTTTAGTCTGTTGTTTAACAATGGTTGTTTAATAAAAGGTTATCTAAAGAGATAGCACAGCAGTCAGTGCCTGCTTCGAAGGCTCATTTTGTTTGACAGATACTTTAGACAGAGTTCTATGATAAGGCTTAAAGGCCCTATACAAGAAGTGAATATCAGGCGGCATCGGCCGATTCCATAGAAACCGGCCAGCATTCAGCCCATGTGTACAGCAGCCAGTACAACAGAAGCTGGCCCTTTGGTCAGCATCTGTCAAAGGTACATACTGTAAGTAAAAAAAGGTCTGCCGTTCAGCATCCGATCGGCATTGTCAGCCGAAGGCTGAGAGCACGGATCAGTGTGTTCTGGTGGGGGGTTGTCCCCCAGTCAGAACACAATAGTTTGGTGGGGGAGATCTCTGTACTAACATTAGATAGTTAGTACAGTAGCTCCTCCTGAGGTCTTCAGTTTTTTTATTGTTCAGCCCACTGGGTTGAATGAAAAAAAAAATGAATAGTGTGTATTAGGCCTCAAACTCCACGGCTTTTCACCTAGAGCTACTGAGCTCTGTCCACAGCAAACAGAAGGACAAAGTGATAGAAAAAATCACAGAAAAAGTATAACACTCTCCCTGTATTTTTTCATATTTACCTTACTAAAACTATAATAAATGTATTATTCACCGTAAATAAACAAATAAAAAAACAAAATGACAATACTTTCCCTTTAATGTTGTCCAGACCTTACCTTATGAGCTTTGTGTCCTCCAAAGAATGGAGCAGAAAAGCAAAAAGGGACAATTTTCAATCAAAACACTTTAAAACAATTGAAAATCATGCAATTATAATGAAACTACATTTTAAACCTCTGCAATATCCTGTGCAAAATGAAATGGCTAAAGGATATTCATAAAATAGACTAGTTAAAGTGATTGTAAAGTCTGTTTTTTTTTTTTTTTATAACAAACATGTTATAGTTGTCTGCCCTGTGCAGTGGTTTTGCACAGGGCAGCCCCGATCCTCCTCATCTCGGGTCTCTTTTTGGTGCTCCTAGCCCCTCCCTCCTGATTGGCTCCCTCTCAGCCCTGTCCCCTCTCTCTCCTGATTGGCTAACTAACTTTGATTGACAACCGCAGGAGCCAATGGCACCACGGTAGGGTCTCAGCAAATCAGGAGGGAGAGTCCCGGACAGCCAAGGGACTTGTGGATATCGTTGGACAGAGATGGGGCTCAAGTAAGTATTACAGGGTGCTGGGGAGGCTGTTTCACACAGAAGGCTTTTTATCCTAATGCACAGAATGCATTAAGATAAAAAACCTCCCTGACTTCAAAAAACTCCTTTAAGTACCTTGACTAACTAATACCCCGACATCAAGTTATGGCAAAAAATGGCAACAATTGTTGTTGCAAAAAATAAATAAAATGTATTTTTAATGCATAATGTCCAATGAAAAATAGTCTGCAATAAGTTAAGCAGAGAGGGGACCTAAGGAGTGTTATTATATTCCATTATTGTGCAGCCACTAGCCTGGAGACAGGGATCAAGCCACATTTTTTGACAGCTCAGAGAAAAGTGACGTCAGAAACCTCACTATTCTGTCTGTCCTAGATGCCTGGCTCACACGACTGGGTGATCAGAATAACAACTCTTTGGACAGTTTACATAGTTTAACAGCATGTTTAGCTGTTTACATAGAGCCGGCTCTAAACTGCACGTATAGCCAAAACTTTTTTCAGTTTTAGATAAGGCCAGGGATAATTAACCAGTTCTGGACCGGAAGATTTTCCTCCTTAATGACCAGGTCATATTTTGCGATTCGGCACTGCGTTACTTTAACGGACAATTGCGCTGCCGTACCCAAATAAAATTTATGTCCTTTTTTTTTCCCACAAATAGAGCTTTTTTTTGGTAGAATTTGATCACCTTTGCAATTTTTATTTTTTGCGCTATAAACAAAAAAATAGCGACAATTCTATTCTGAAAAAAAACCAATAACTTTCACTTTCTGCTATATAACATGCTCAAAAAAAATGTAAAAATCAAAATGTTTTAACATTTTAGGTCAATTTGTTTTCTGCTACATATTTTTGGTAAAAAAAATCGCAATAAGCGTAAAAATCGCAGTACGCTGCTGGCGGCGCGCTCGCCCTCTAGCTGCAGGTGCGTTTCCGACGTAGACCTACGTTGTTTCGCGCAGGAGGGCCAGCCTGCTGCAGTTAATTTGCAGTGGGCAGTCCAGAACCAGTTAACCAGGTTATTTTAGTGCAGTCTGTGTACCACTGGGAACACTTCTCTTTACTTCCTGAATGCTACTTGTCAGCATATGAACTGATTGGTTCCTTGTACTGTGCTGTCCTCTCAGACCCTAGATCTGCTGAACAGAGACTGCATTAGGCTGATACCAGGTCAAACTCAGGTACTGATGCCTTAACAAATAAAGTTCTGCACTGATTTGTGTCTTTTATATTTGCCTGGAGTTGAGCTCTAAGTCTTTCAGTAAAAAAATGTATACTGTGACGTTACATGAATATATATATATATATATATATATATATATATATATATATATATATATATATATATGTGTGTGTTTATGAAATATTGAAGATTAAAAAAAAAAAAAAACACTGAAGTTTGTACAAACGTAATACTCACTTACCATGACAGTGTGTTTATATGCCCGATAAATTACAATGTTATAACTGTAAACTTCTATTTCCACTTGCTTTACCCATAGTGCAAGAGAAGAATCTCTATCCTCATTTTTAGCAGTAACTGTAAATCTTGGGACAGTGTCCGCTTTGGAATTAGTAACCGTAGTGCAAAGGATTAGAGAACAGCTACTTTGAAAATCAAATGGGAGTCCATCAAATGTAAGATAATGTCCATATCCTGAGACAATACATGATGCGTCTGTACGGGGCTGACAGTAATACAGCCCATTGTCCTCCATGCAGTATTCTTCATCTTTGCATGGACTAGTCTCACAGTAAACACTGTTGTCTGTCCCATTACAAAAACATAGAGATTTGCAATCCAGATCGATCCAAAAAGTTTCATTTGTGGAAACCTGATGCCCTTCAAAGTTACAGCCACATTCACTCTTAGGAATACACCGCGTACCCTGCAAGGCAAAACCTTCATCACACTGGCATCCTTCAGTGCAACTATCAGTGCAGACTGGGCCAGAGGCAAGGGTTTCACAAGTTTCCGAACAAGTAATGCATTCCTCAAAGTGGCTGTTTTCAGGGCACATTAAGGCTGTGGTATGCAACACAGGTATTATTAATACAGTAATGAAGAAGATATCAACAATACTTCATTTGGGCAAAAACATTCCACCTGATTTTTTTCCATGTACATTTTTTAATGCATGTAATGTAAACAGCTTTGTGACTTTGCAATTTTCTCACTCTGGTCATTTTTCCCCACTATGGTAGTTGTAAGTGAACTTTTTTTGCACTTATCATTTTCTGGGCCCTCCTCCAAAACATTTCCAATACTAAATCATACTTACCTGCAATCAGCTCATGGGATCTACATTGTGTGGTCCGAAAGGCCAGAAGACTGGCTTTCAAATGTAGAAAAGGTCTGTGGCACACAAGCAAAATTCCAAACTCTACACTAAATCCCAAGATTTCAGAAACTTGGTAGTGTTGGACTTGGCAGACCACACATTGAAGATCTCAGAGAAATAATGTTGCTTTCAATATAATCTATTATAAAAGCGAACATGATTTATAAATGGATGATAGGGTTTTTAAAACATTATTGTAAAAATATATCAAATTTTATTAATACATATTATTACAAATTATTGTAAAAATATATCAAATTTTATTAATACATATTAAAAACATACATATAGAAAATTTGTTCTGTGCATATTGTGACAGGAAGTCAGGTAAATCTGTGGATGTAGTCACAGACAGGAGATACATTTCCACCTGGTTTAGAAAATTCACCAATTACTATAGGGTGTTGGCTGCAAAGGTAGCCAGAACTGGCTTAAGGAAGTTGAAAGGCCTTTAGCTGTTCGGAATGAGGAAGTTAAGGCCTCTATAATTTGTCCAAAGGAAGTCTAAGGATTGCTGCCTCCTGACACTGTGTGGGGAGAAGAGGACAGTCAGATGTGTGCCTCCCGACGCTGTGTGGGCATGGGAGAAGGGATGCCCACTGAAGCTGTGTGAGCATGGGGAAGACCTCCTGGAGCGATGTGCGCTGAGGAGGGTAAAAAGTGTGAAGACCTCCTGGAGCGATGTGCGCTGAGGAGGGTAAAAAGTGTGAAGACCTCCTGGAGCGATGTGCGCTGAGGAGGGTAAAAAGTGTGAAGACTTCTCAAGGTGAGAAAATTAATTATTTCTATGTGGAAGAAATAAATTAACTGTTTGCTATGTGAAGAGACAAGCAAAGGGACATGTTCAATGTGAAGAGGAAAAGGGACATGTTCAATGGACATTTGTTGTGTGAAGAAAAAACATGGACTATGGAGTGTCTGCTGTAGGATCAGCAAAGTCTGCCCAACAGTAGGTTGGAGACAGACTTCATTAGATAGGTTCCTGTGTGTGAGAAGGTAGGTGGGTGTGAGAAGGTAGCCGCCCACAGTGGCAAGGATTTATTTTGTGTTTTATTTTATTTTGGATCTTTCTGGTGAAGAAAATTGCATGAATAAACCAAACTGTTGTTTGCAACCACTTCTCGGCTATCTCCCTGTGTAACGAATCCCCCCAAGGGGTCATCCACGCCCGCCACTGAGCTAATCTCCCACAATATACATCAAGCAATTAATCCAAAATTTCTCGACATGTTTCGCTATATGAATATGGCTTCTTCAGGAATTTGCGGATATTGCTACACATATGTTGATAAAGTAATAAACAGACAATTCAATTAATTGTCTGTTTATTATTTTATCAGCATATATGAGCAATATCTACAATCTCCTGAAGAAGCTATATTCATATAGCGAAACATGTCGAGAAATTTTGGATTAATTGCTTGATGTATATGCACAGAACAAATTTTCTATATGTATGTTTTTAATATTTATTAATAAAAATGTCATATATTTTTACATTATGTTTTGTGTTCTTCGCACCTTAAAAACCCTATCATCCAGTGTACTTTTGCTTTTTGATTAAGTTATGCAGGGTGTGGTGCGGTAATTTGTCTATTGGTACACTCATCCATAGTCATTTCTTTAATACCTATGATTTATAAATGTACAACCAGCTAATTCTTTCAAAAAACAGAAAAACAAAGGTTACTGGACTGAATAGGTTGAAAACATCTTTAAATAGACTCCCCAGTATCACAGTCAGGGCTGCTGTTAGAAATCACAGGGCCCCGTACAGCCTACCTGGCAGGGCCCCCCCCCCCCCCGAATATATCAAAACAATATTTTCACAAAAATACACTAAAATCATTAGCGGACAAAAACATAACAGAGAACCCGTATGAATTAGCCCGTTTTAATTGTTTTTTACATTAGAAAAAAATTATATATATTTTTTTAAATGTTAAAAATGTTTACAATTATTTTATTTCACAGTTTTTTCAAATGATTCATTACAATGTTTAAAGTTTTTTTTTTACAACTTGTTATTTTTTTTTAGGACAGAGAAGCCTGCAGCGCTGCGGGGGGGGGGGGAGGGATTGGCAAAGTGAAAGGGGGGCACACAGGGGGGGGCGGGAGTTAGAAGCAGGCAGAACAGGAAGGGGGGATCAGTGTAATTACAGGAACGATGCCCTGTGTCTCTCCCTGCAGCAGCTGAAAGCTGGCAGGAGGGGGAGAAACTGGCTGTCAGCTGCTGCATAGAGCCACACAGGGCTTTCTTCTGTAATTGCCCCTCTACCCGACCACACCGATTCCCAGTGCTGTTGGGGCCCCCTTGTGTGCAAGTAAAGGTAGAAAAACCACACTCAGGTAGATGAAAGCAGATGAAAGCAAATAAAGTGGTTTATTCTTCAAATAGATAAATGAACAATGAGAAATTTTTATTCTCAATTTTTCTAATTGACCGTTTTTCACCCTCCATTCATTTGTTTGGTTGCTTTTCTTTAGTCATTCACAAGTACATTTTAATATCATCTGTTTCATGAAGCATGCCTTTATAATTTATGTTTTATGTTTACACAGGGATATATAGAAGATGATGTGTTTATCTATATACATAAGTTTTCAACCTTTTCATCATCTTCCCCTGTGTCTATGCCGTTTTTGGATTCTTCCTTTGTGTCAACAATGTTTTTAAATGTCACAAATCATTGGTATATATTATGTAAGCCAATTATTTTATACACTTAATGTTTGTTGTCATGCTACTTTGCTTCACTAGGAGGCATTTTCATGTGTACGTCTTTTCATGTCCCAGGTGCTGAATCACGGTTTAATCGGTTCCTCAATGAAAGATCATTGAGTTAATCACACAAATGTGCAAGCAATTACATTAACCATCTAGAGTTTGTATATAAAAAAACGATTTCCGTTATTCATCACTACGGTTATGAGTAAGCGGCCATGTGAGCCGTGAAACGCGTTAACCTGGACATCTGTTCCCTGTTCCACTGTCTGTTCATTTATCTATTTGAAGAATAAACCACTTTATTTGCTTTCATCTGCTTTCATCTACCTGAGTGCGGTTTTTCTACCTTTACTTGCAAACTTCCGGATGACGGGTCTTACCAGCACCAGGTCAAGTTGACACACCTGAGCGGCTTTGTTTCTCTCTATTCCTACTGGGGCCCCCTTGTGTGCCCGGGCCCCCTACAAGAGGACTGGTGGTCCCCCCTATCAGCGGCCCTTATAACAGTTCATAAATAAATACACCAATACATGAATATTAATGCGGTATTAAATTCCAAACCAACAATGTAATACATCGCAGCTTACTAATCCTTAGATGTGGGAGCTGCATTTGTTTTCTTTTTTTAGGCTTTATTTCATTCGGTTTTTACCTGGTGATCCCTGCCAGTAACATACTCCCTGTTTTACAATGCCCCCACTCTTGATGAATGAGAACAGGGGCATATTTGGACAGCAGCATTGTCTGTCTGGGGGAAAGGGAGTGTTAGATGTACTAGCAGATTTAGATACACTAACAAATCAAAGATTGCCTTTCATTCACTGAAAAAAATACAAGCTGTTCTGTAAATAGGAGCAGTGCCGAGACAGTGACCCCTTGGAGGGACCTGGGACTGCGACTATCAATACAGTAGTTGTGATTACTAAAATGATTTTGCAGCTTCCATGACTGGACCAATTTATTCAGTTCAGCTCCGGAAGGTTTACCCCCCTTCATGACCAGGTAATTTTTTGCGATACGGCACTGCGTTATTTTAACTGACAACTGCGCAGTCGTGCGACGTTGTACCCAAATAAAATTGATGTCCTTTTTTCCCACAAGTAGAGCTTTCTTTTGGTGGTATTTGATCACCTTTGCGCTTTTTATTTTTTGTGCTATAAACAAAAAAATAACGTTTTGCTAAAAAAACACATCCAATAAAAAAATGTAAAAAATCCAATTTCTTCATCAATTTCGTCCAATATATATTCTGCTACATGTTTTTAATAAAAAAAATTCCAATAAGCGTATATTGATTGGTTTGCACAAAAGTTATAGCATCTCCAAACTATGGCATACTTTTTATTTATTTATTTTTTACTAGAAATGGCAGTGATTAGCGACTTAAAGCGGGACTGCGACATTGCGGCATTGCTTTTGAAACTTTTTTGGGGACCAGTGACACCAATACAGTGATCAGTTGTAAAAAATAGGCACTGTCACTGTACTAATGACACTGGCAGGGAAGGGGATAACATAAGGGGGGATCAAAGGTTTAAATGTGTACCTAGGGGGTGCTTGCTAACTGTGGGGGATGTGCTTTAACTGTGGGAAGACAGAGATCCATGTTCCTGCTTGACAGAATTACAGAATCTCTGTCTTCCCTACTAACAGAAAAGCGATCTGCCTTGTTTACATAGGCAGATTGCCATTCTCCCTCTGTCATGAACGATCGGCATTTCCGGCGGACATCGGGTCTGCCAGACCTGCTGATTGGCTCCCGCTGTGATTGGACACGCTGTGATTGTGCTTTTTTCCAGTGGCAAGACCCGGAAGTGCAGAATCACATACCTGTACGTGATTCTGCGCACAGGAGTTGCTGTTCCGCAGTAAATGTACGTGGGGCGGTCGGCGAGAAGTTAACTATACAATAAAATTTATACTTAAACTTTCGTTTTAAACCACCTGGCACACAGAAATGAGTGCAAGTAAATATTACCAAAATATTATGATAAACTCTGCATTTGTAAGTAAGAATTAAAATGAATAAACTTACGGCAGAAGGTTCTACTCCTCCACTGGCCAACATCTACAGCAGCATTTTGGCACGCCATTGCATAACGACTAACAGAGTCACATAGCTCTGTTTGGTTACCTCCACTTTGGCACAGGCGAAACAGACAAGTTCTGTAATATGCGGATACATTAACAACAGCATGACAGTCCAGAAAAGAGCTATTGCTTGGATCATTGATAATTCCACATTTGGAACGGCTTCTATAATACTTCAATAGTTCAGAGTCATTGTTGCAGGCTTTTAGCAAATCCCCACATTCTCCATTGCAGATCTCATCAAAAGTTGTCCAACTCTCTAAGAATATAGCAACGTTATCCGTACACTTTCCATTTGGGAAGCAAAACTCGTCCTCACTGTTTCCATTGAAATAACCACACAATCCTCCTGTACAATTGTAGTACAAGGTAGAAAGAGTGATGTAAAGCAGGCCTTGGTCTGAATACTGTATTCTAACAAATCCTTCAGATTCAATGACTGTTCCATTTCTGTTACGGTACATTTCCAGCTCACCAGAAGGCAGGTAAAAGGGAAGTTCAATCTGAAATCCATTAACCTTAAAAAGATACATTTTCTTAAATTTAACTGTAAGCAGAGTCAGATTCATCATTAGACACAATAGGTATGTGCTTATATTGGCCACGTTTCTTTCCTATTATCAATAGAAATACATTCATCTCATATACAATTTTTTAACATTCTCACAATGTTTTAAGCTAGATTAGTAGCAATTATAGCAAGGAATTTTGTGTCTAAGGTTGGGTTAACACTATTGCGGCTCTGTCTGGGTACGTTTGCACCCAAACAGATGCCTATTCATTTAAATGGTCTGTTGTACCTAAAGAAAACACAGGAAAATGGTCCCCAACCCTCTTTCCAAATTGGACTCGCAGGAAACGACATGGTCCTGCAGAACCATTTGATTTCCCACACTGGAAAACTTGTCATGTTTTCATATGCTATTAAGAAATAATGGCATCCCCACGCATCTGCTAAAGAGCAACATATTTCCATGTGGTCATGCCTGCGGGTGTGGGACTGCGTGAGATTTACACATCCTTCAGCATCTGCAATAGTGTGAACCTAGGCTACAACCCTATTCAGACTTGTGATTGGACCATTTGACTTGTGATTGGACCCAGCAGAGGTTCCCGCAGCTTTTAGCCATTAATCACAATAATCAATCATTCATGCAGTCTGTGCTCAGGGCCAATCGCCTTCAGGTAATCAGTGCATGAGCAAATACATGCGATCAGCCATCAGGAGCTGTCAGACTTCAATTTGGTTTACTGCCCCAACCTACTGGGTCTCTTGCAGCTAATCGCAAATAGCCCATTCACAAGTGTAAATGGGGCCTAAAACAGGTGATCCCAGCAGAGGCTTATTGCCGCTAGAGGTTGTACAAGCAGTGATGGAAATTTAACCCTGGGTATTTATGAAAATGCTACATTTGGTCTAGACACTTTAAGTTTAGGTCCTCCAATCTCATTCTTTACAATTTGAGTATTTTCCTCAATTTATGAAATATTTATATCACTCCTCCAAAACAGTAAATTAAAATTTGTTAGGTCCCTGAGAGAATAAACAATGGTTGCAATTAGGGCTGCTGAATATAATCGAAAGATCGATGCATCGCGATTTTACCCTTCGCGATTCTGCATCGATGCGGGTTACCGGCATAATCGATTAGGAAATGACGCCATCAGCCGCGGCCACGCCCTATCGCGCAAGGGAGAAAAAGTCACAAGATTGGCAGCGGATTGGTGGGTTAGTGGCGGGAGCTTAATAAAAAGGCTCCGCCCCTCCCCTTCCGTCTCTTTGACCCAGGCCGAGGCGCAGCAAGACATCCCCCGCGTGTATCGGCGTCCCACCTGCGGCCTTGCAGCCAAGAAGCCAGCCAGCCAGCCAACCCACAAGCCAGAAGCCAGTCCACACTCCACAGCACAGGAGCGAGGAGCCCCAAGTGCGTCCCCATCGCAGCCAGCCAGCGCCGCCAGCCTGACCGTAGCCGACCGTCCCAGGCCCAGCCGCCGCCACGCTGCCACTGCCAGTAAAGCCAGCCGCCTGCCACAGAGCAGCTCAGCACCTGTCCCCCTCTGCAATGCAGTGCACAACAACCCACACAGTCACACAGCAGCAGGTATGTACTGGTCCGAACAAATAATTGTATAATCATGACATTCATGGGGGTCTCGTCTGTATCTCTGGGGGATGTCTGATGGGGGGGCTAGGACAGGGGACGGTCGGTCGGGCCCGGGGGTACTGTTCTGCTGTGGCAGTCTGGCAGCCAGGGGGGCTCTCTCTGAGTGTCAGTGGGGGCCTGGGGGTCTCTGTCAGTGTCAGCTGTGGGGGTCTGGGCAAAGGGGGGACTCACTCAGTGTTTGTCAGTGCTGTGGGGGATTGGGGGAGGTGTGGGACAGTGGGACATCCAGGTCTCTGTCAGTGTCACTGTCAGCTGTGGGGGTCTGGGCAAGGGGGGGACTCACTCTCAGTGTTTGTCAGTGCTGTGGGGGATTGGAGAAGGTGTGGGACAGTGGGGGGGAGGGGGGTCTCTGTCAGTGTCACTGTCACTGTCATAGGCAGCTGTGGGGTAAGGGGGGGCCCCGGGGGTTTTGGCTCAGTGCATGCATAAGAGGGAGTCTGACAGACAGACAGTCATATTTTATGAAAGATGTTGCTTGGTTGACTTGTTGCGGCTTAGTTTACAAGTGGTATTTTTTTATTTTTTTTTTTAAACACTGACAGAGTTTGGCAACTTATGTCATCCGTCTCCGTCACATATGTGGTAGTATGGTGGTAATGGCAGAAGGAGAAAAAGATCGAGAGATAAAAAATGCACCTAGCCTTTTAAGAGCAAACATCTGGGCACATTTCGGATTTTACGAACACACAGGGAAGCGTGAGTTGGACAAGACACACGCCGTATGTAAAGCCTGTCACACAAAAATAAATACCTAGGGAATACTACGAACTTGAGAAACCATGTTAGCCGTTTTCACTCTGAGTTAGTAACACCTGTCGCCACCAGCAGTGCCACCACTGCCAAGGAAAGACTGCTAGACCCAGATCAGCCAAGAATTGATGCCATACTGTCAACTTATCCGCCCAACTCAGAAAAAGGGAAGAAACTAACCAAAGCTGTGGCAGCTTTCATCGTCAAGGACCTACGGCCTTACTCAGTTGTGGACAACGCCGGGTTTCGCTACCTTGTGAAGATGCTAGAGCCACGTTATAAGATCCCATCACGCAGTCACTTAAAAGAAAACGTTATACCTGCACTCTACCACGACACCAAAGCTCAGGTACTTGCGTCAATGAACCAAGCCAGTCGAGTCGCAATAACGTGTGATTCATGGACTTCAGTCACAACGGAGTCCTATGTTACAATAACAGCACATTACGTTACTAAGGACTGGCAGGTCTTGTCACATGTGTTGCAAACAAGAGCCATTTATGAGTCTCACACAGGTGCTCATCTGGCAGAGCTACTGTCTCATGTCGTGGAAGAATGGCAGCTGTCTGATAAATCTGTAGTGCTTGTGACCGACAACGCGGGGAACATGACAGTTGCAGCTCAAGTTGGTAAATTTCCTCATGTTAAATGTTTTGCCCATACACTCAATCTTGCATGTCAGCGGGCACTGAAAGGGGCCACGCTCTCCAGGCTTCTCGCCAGAGTGCGACGAATATCCACATTCTTCCATCGCAGCACTAGAGCAAGCCACTGTCTAAAAGAGAAACATAAATGTCTGGGCCTGAAGAATCATAAGCTAATAACTGATGTGCCAACAAGATGGAACAGCGCATATGACATGGTCGAGAGGTTCTTAGAACAACAACCTGCAGTTTGTGCCACCTTGCTGTCTCCAGAAGTCAGAAAAGGAGAGTCTGATCTCTGCACTCTCAATGAAACAGATGTGTCAAATGCAGAGGACGCTGTGAGTGCATTAAAGCCAATGAAGGATGCAACCTTGCTGATGTCAGAAGAGCGCAACCCAACAGTGTCTCTCATTGCCCCTCTAAATGCACAACTGCTCCAGAGCATGACAGACACCATGGGAGACACACCCATGACCCATGAGATCAAGAATGCCATCAAAACAGATCTCCTGAAGAGGTACAGCAGTGAGGCAGAGAAGAAGATCCTTCATACAGCCTCTGCACTGGATCCTCGCTTTAAAGGACTGCCTTTTATTCTCACAGAGGAGGAGAGATCGGAGATATACAGAGGAGTGACTGAGGAGGCTGCATCTTTGGAGGTAATTAGAATTTCATCATGTTTTCTCCCAGACAGCTAGAAGCTCAGCTACATTGTGTTGTGTAATAACATGCCCTGATTCACTGATGCGGTGTGGGAAGTGGAACTGTATGGTATGGATTACCGTGCAGTTTCCCACACCTCATCAATGAATCACACTCTTAGTCAGTTCAGCTCTTCTTATACTATTATCTTTTGTTCAAACACACAGATTACATCTAGTAGAAGGACAGTGGGCTGGGCATGGGCATTGGGCAGTAATCGTGATGCATCGTGATGCATCGCGGAATCGAATCGTATCGAATCGCGACCCTAATAATCGTAATCGCATTGAATCGTGAGGTAAGTGAAGATGCGCAGCCCTAGTTGCAATATACTTTGGAATATATAGATCCTTGTTCACATTAAGGCTGACAAGGAACATTCTTCTTTTAAAATGTAAAGGTGTAAGACACCTCTTGTGACCCTTTTAGATGCACTTGGTCTACAAATAAGTTGCTTCAGGCTGCCAGGAGGAACATTCTTCAATATGTTGTTTGCCACATCCTGTGCCATAGGGCACCCCGCAAAGCTACATCTCCCTTCGTCTCCAAACACATAGTGTGTGTCAGCTTTTTTGGAGGGTTAGCAGAGCATTGGGTGGTTTCTTGAGACATTGAGATAAATCTAGAACAAGAAGGGGGCAGTACTGTGGAAAGAGAGGTGCTGCTGGTCACAAAATCAGTCTGGGCTGGGCAGAGCTTGACATAGAGAGGTGCTGCTTATAACTAAATCAGGCAGCAATGGCTGGGAAAAGGTGCTGATCATCACTAACCCAGGCAGCACTGCCATTATAATGTCAGTACTGCACATCGTAAAAACTATGAAGAATTGTGCAACCGATGGGCTGGTTTCCCTCGATGTTTCACAGCCGGAAGTCGGAACCGAGGATGGAAAAAATGTACAAAAATTCTCCTACGACAAAGGCTTTTTGTTATTTGTTGTTTGTGATCATGTGCAATCTTTTTTATCTGATATTTCTCGTATGAAAGACATACGAAAACAGTACACATTGAATGAAAATCGTTCGTTCTGTTCTGGTACAAGAAAAATTTTGGAAAAATCAGAAAATTGTATGATTGTTCCTCGGATAAAAATGTTCACACGATTTTCTTATAGTGTGTACGGGCCATAAAAGTGAGTTTTGAGATGACTGGTCATCCAGCGCACAGAAAGCAGCTAATGATTACTGGTCTTCTAATGTTACCTGGTCTTCTCAACAGGAAGTGCCTGCAATCCCACTTTGTGCCAGTTAGGAGACAAATAACTGCAAATGAAAGCCACAATCTTAAAGGGTAAGAACCTATATTATATCCTTAGAGTAGAACTTAAGTCTTTTAAAGAAAAATTGCTGGCAGGTAGGCTTTTATTGCAAAAGAGAGTCCATATGTCTCTCCTGCAATAAAAGCTCCTCTTCTGCCACCTTAAAATAAGTGCTTGTAATCCCACTTTGTGCCAGCCAGGAGACAGAGCTGCAAATGAAAGCCACAATCTTAAAGGGTAAGAACTTACATGATATCCTTAGAGCAGAACTAAAGTCTTTTAAAGAAAAAATGCTGGCAGGTAGGCTTTTATTGCAAAAGAGAGTCCATATGTCTCTCCTGCAATAAAAGCTCCTCTTCTGCCAACCAATAATATTTCTCCTGAATGTACACTGAGCCATACATGCACACCTCAGTGTATATTCCCAGAGTGCCTAATGAGATCACTGGAAAGGAGTGTTTTTGTGTGGTTAAGCCTGCCACAATGAGCAAATATGCTGCACATGTACTTGTGCATTACAAAAAAGTTCTGTAGATCGGCAGTGGACTTTAGTTCAGCTGTAAAAAATGTTTTTTCCCTAGAGATGAGATTTAAAATGAAAAAAAAAAAAAAAAATGATCTTATTATTTATAATTGCCTACCTTAATCTCTGAGGTGCTGCCTCCACCAATTCGTATCTCTTGCTTGGCCACCTGAATTCTTAGTGGTCTGAGCCAGTTGGGGCCTGAGTCTGGTTTCTTCTTGCTGATGTCAATCTCAATAAACTCTGTCTTTTCTGAGCAAGTCTTTAACAGAGTATAAGAATATTCTACCGGATAAGAGAAGCTCACTGAGTCAAATGTGTGCATCACCTGGTTTTGGCTTACAAGACATACACTTTCCCTTCTGGGGTAGCAGCCTTGATATCCATTTTCCACAGAGCAGATCTCACCATCTCGGCAGCTGGTGTTGAAGCAAACGATATCCCCTCCATGTTCACACCAGCACTGTACAGTGCAGTCTGCAGAGGTCCAGAAGGAATCACCAACCACATAATATTTCCCAGCCATCTCACAGCCACATTTGCTTATAGGAACACATGAGTCTGCACTTAACACATACCCACTATCACACTCACATCCCTCTGTGCATGGGCTGCTGCAGTACTGAGAAGCTGTCAGGTCAGAACAAGTGGCTGGACAGCTGCTTGTACATACTGAGTAATGGCTGAATTCTGGACACTGGATAGCTGAGGCTGCAAAAAAGACAGTAAAGAAAAATAAATAAATGAGAAAATGTTATATATATTTAAAGTAGAACAAGGCAAAACTTTTTTTTTTCATTTTTGAAAGAGCAAAGGAGGGTTATAACTCCTGTCAAATTTTTTTTTTTTTCGCCATCTATGTCCGGGTGAGTTAGACATTCAATGACCATCATCTGATGGCATAAAGTATTGGAGTACTAGTATCTGGTCATTAGATTGCAAGGTAACAAATACTTCTCTATTGTTGTGATCCTTTGTCACAGTCAATGCAGTATAAGGAATTCAGCCATTTTACAGATTTACAGATTATACCAATATCATTTTATGTATATATATATATACTGCTCAAAAAAACTAAAGGAACACTTTGAAAACACATCAGACCTCAATGGGGAAAAATCTCCTGCTGGATATCTATACTGATATGGACTGGGTTGGGAACGAAAGGATGCCACATCATTTGAACTAAATGAAAATTATCAACCTACAGAGGGCTGAATTCAAAGACACCCCGAAAATCAAAGTAAAAAAACTATGAAGCTAGTAAATTTTTCCTAAATTTCATTGCAGTAACTCAAAATGGTACGCAGTAGTTTGTATGGCCTCCACATGCTTGTATGCATACCTGACAACATGCTCCTAATGAGACGACGGATAGTGTCCTAGGGTATCTACATAGTTACATAGTTAGTCAGGTTGAAAAAAAGAGACAAGTCCATCTGGCTCAACTAATGAAAAACAAAAAAAAAAAAATTAAAAAACAACAACCATACAATCCCATATACACAACCCTATACCCACAGTTGATCCAGATGAAGTAAAAAAACCCCAGCAAAGTATGATCCAATTTGCTACAGCAGGGGTAAAAATTCCTTCCTGATCCCCCAAGAGGCAATTGAATATTCTCTGGATCAACTTTACCTATAAATATTAGTACCTAGTTATATTATGTACACCTAGGAAATAAACCAGGCATTTTTTTTAAAGCAATTTACTGAGCTGGCCAGAACCACCTCTGGAGGGAATCTATCCCACATTTTCACAGCTCTTACGGTGAAGAAACCTTTCCGTATTTGGAGACAAAAATCTCTTTTCCTCTAGATCTAAAGAGTGTCCCATTGTCCTCTGTGATGACCTTAAAGTGAATAACTCAACACTAAGTTCACTATATGAACCCCTTATGTATCTATACATGTTGATCATATCCCCCCTTAATCTCCTCTTCTCAAGAGAGAATAAATTCAGTTCCTCTAATCTTTCCTCATAGCTGAGCTCCTCCATGCCTCTTATCAGTTTGGTTTGCCTTCTCTGCACATTCTCCAGTTCCCTATTTCCTCCCAGATCTGGACCAGGGCATCACTGAGATCCTGTACAGACTGAGGTGCAACCTGGTGGCGTTGGATGGACTGAAACATAATGTGCTGGAGGTGTTCTATTAGATTTAGGTCAGGCATGCGGGGGGCCATTTAAAAGTATAAATGTCTTCATCCTCCAGGAACTGGTGGCATACTCTCACCACATGAGGCCTTGCCGTACACCAGGAGGAACCCAGGACCACAGCACCAGTGTAGGATCTCACAATGGGTCCAAGGATTTTATCTCGATACCTAAAAGCAGTTGGGGTGCCATTGTCCAGCCTGTATAGGTCTGTGCGTTCCTCCATGGATATGCCTCCCTAGACCATCACTGACCCATCACCAAACCAGTCATGCTGAATGATGTTACAGGCAGCATAATGTTCTAAATGACTTCTCCAGACCCTTTCACATCTGTCACATGTGCTCAGGGTGAACCTGCTCTCATCTCTGAAAATCACATGGCACTAGCGGCGCACCTGCCAATTCTGGTGTTAAATGGCAAATGCCAATTGAGCTCCACAGTGTTGGGAAGTGACCACAGGGCCCACTAGAGGACATTGCCCTCAGGCCACCCTCATGAAGTCTGTTTCTGATTGTTTGGTCAGAGACCTTCATATCAATAGCCTGCTGGAAGTCATTTTGTAGGGCTCTGGCATTGCTCATCCTGTTCCTCCTTGCACAAAAGAGCAGTCCTGCTGATCGGTCAAGGGCCTTCTACGGCCCTGTCCAGCTCTCCCAGAGTAACTGCCTTTCTCCCGGAATTTCCTCTATGCTCTTGAGACTGCTAGGAGACACCTCAAACCTTCTAGCAATAGCATGTATTTATTTGCCATCATAGAGAAGTTGGACTGCCTGTGCAACCTCTATAGAGTCCAGGTATTGCTTCATGCTACCAGTAGTGACACTGACCCTAGTCAAATGCAAAACTAGTGAAAAACAATCGGAAAGCATGAGTAGGGAAAAAAATGTCAGTGCCCCCCACCTGTAAAACCATTCCTGTTGTGGAGGTTGTCTCATTGTTGCCCATCTAATGTGCATGTTGTTAATTATAATTAACACCAAAGCAGCTGTAACTGATTAACAACCCACTTTGCTACTCAACTGACAAGATCAATATTCCAGGAGTTTAATTAACTTGATGCTATACTCAAATTTTTATTTTTTAAATTTTTTTATTGGGAATGTTTTATAGCAGAAAGTAAAAAATATTGTTTTTTTTTAAATGGTGGTTCTTTTTATGTGTATAGTGCAAACAATAAAAACCGCATGATCACATAATACCAAAAGAGAGTTCCATTTATGGGGAAAAAATACATAAATTTTATTTGGGTACAGCGCCGCACGACCATGCAATTGTCAGTCAAAGCAATGCAGTGCCGTATCGCAAAAAATGGCCTGGTCATTAAGGGGGTAAAAACTTCCAGAGCTGAAGTGGTTAAAATTCAAATCAATTTATAACTTTTTTTAATGAGTTTTTCTGGATATTTTTGTTGCTATTCTCTCTCTCACTGTTAAAATAAACCTACCATTAAAATGATAGACTAATCATTTTTTTGTCAGTGGGCAAACATACAAAATCAGCAGGGAATCAAATACTTTTTCCCTCTCAGTATATATAATTTTATTTTGTATATTTAGTGCACTTGGCACTTTAGAGTGTTGAGTTGAAAGCGCTGCACTATTATTTTATTAATTTTGATTCTGCATTTAGTGCTGTGATAACACTGTTAGGTGGTAGCTGATTTCTAGAATATATACTGTAAGTTGTTATGGATGCCATAAAGGTTCATGTGCGTGTAAAGACAAGCGTCCCAATACTTTTGGTAATATAGTGTATATACACAGTACTGTACAAAAGTTTTAGGCAGGTGTGAAAAAAATGCTGTAAATTAGGAATGCTCTCAGTTAATAGTTTATTTTTTTATCAATTAACATAATCAAAAGTAAATAAACTTACGAGAAATTCAAATCAAATAAATATTTGGTGTGACCATCCTTTGGCTTCAAACCTTTATCAATTCTTATAGGTACACTTGCACGCAATTTTTGAAGGAACTCGGCAGGTAGGTTGTTGGAGAACTAATCACAGATTGGACATGTGCTGGTCATTTAGTTCCAAAACGAAATTCGGACAAATTTTTAATTATTCGGGTATATACGAATTTCCGAATTACAATAGTAACGAATTTCAAACTAATCCGAAATAATAAAATAACATTTTGGGCGTAATTTGAATTTGACTCAAATTCAAAATGGTTTTCAATTTGATTCAAATTGGAAATTGTGAATAGGATAGAAATGAAAGGTATAGATTAGAAAATAATTTAACTGAATGGAAAAGAAAACAATAGAATAAAATAGAAAATAAAACAATAGAATAGGATAGAAAATAATAAAATAGGGGGAAAAAAACAGAAGAGGATAGAATAGAATACAATAGATAGAATAAAACCATTTTCTGAAATACGAATTTCAAATAGAATAAATACAAATTCGAATATGATAGAAAAGAATAGAATAAACAATAGAATAAAATAGAAAAAATATAACCATTTCCTAAAATTCAAATAGAATAAGTTTAAACTCAAAAAGAATAGAAAAGAATTGATTAGAAAAGAATAGAATAGAATAATTGAAAGAATAGAACCATCCTCCGAAATGCGGATTTCAAATATAATTATTTTGAATTTGAACAAAATAGAAAAGAATAAAGAATAAAATAATAGGATAGAAAAGAATAGAATAAAAAAACAACAATAGAATAGAAAGAAAAGAATCATCTTCTAACATTTGAATTTAGAATAGAATGAATTTGAATTAAAATAGAATAGAAAAGAATAGAATATAACAGAAAAGAATAGAATAGAAAAGAATAAAAAAAGAATAGAATACAATACAATACAATACAATGGAAAAGAATATAACCATCCCCTGAAATTTGAATTTCAAATAGAATAACTTCAAATTAGAATGGAATTCAGAAAATGCAAATCGAATTTGAATAAATGAAACAAATTCAGAAAATTAGTTAAATTAAGTTAACAAATTTAACTAAACTAATTTATGTAAATAGCGAATTGAAACAAACAAAACAACATCCGCATCAAGTCTGTCTGCGGTTACATGAAGAGACAGAAGGATTTGAGAAAGCCTACGTTGGTGGTTAGTTCTTTGGAACAACCTACCTGCTGAGTTCCTTCATAAACAGTGTGTAGAAGCACTGTGTGTACCAAGAAGAATTAATGCTGGTTTGAAGCCAAAGGTTAATACCAAAAATTGATTTGATTTAGATCTCTCTTCTGTTTCTTTACTTTCCATTTTGGTAATTGATAAAAAATACATTACTAACACTTTTATTTCTGAAAGCATTTCTAATTTACAGCATTTTTCACACCTATCCAAAACTTTTGCACAGTACTGTATATATAAAAAAGGAAGAGTAGGCTAAAAAAAATAAGAGACTCTATCCGTGAAAATAGAAGAAATACTTGGCTCATTCAGGGACCTTAACCAGTAATATAATACTCCTTGGCAGTGACATTTTACTGTTCCAGACGAGTTAAAAAGTGTCAGGACTGCATCTGGAATTGGAAAACCCTAGGATCTAATTCTTTGAAATTGAGAGCCCTCTTTGACCTCACTCAGTACACATAGGATTGAAGAAATTGCAACAACTGGCATCCTACCATTGCAGGTGCATTTGCTCATTAAGCTTATTTTGCCATGTAGTGGCTTTCCAAATCTGTGTGTGTCAGCTGTAAGAGAACTTTAAAAATGTTTCACACTCATATTTCAGATTTTCTAGGAACCCACATATGTCATTATAAATATTTATCATTTTTTCTTATAAAGATGAATGGGCACTGATGTATAAAAAGTTAGTAATAAGAAAAAAAGTTGTTCCCATGCCAATCAATGAGCTTCCAGCTGCCATTTCTATAATACAGGTCTGAGAAAAAGGATTACAATTGACTGCTGTAGACAATAAGAAATATTCTAATCTGCATACTTTTCATACATCAGTGCTAGAGAATGAATGCAAGCAAAGAATGGCTTGCGGCTGGATATACCGGTAGTTATAGTGATTCACAATAGACGATTAGTGTAAAGCACAAGACTGATAAAAATTGGGGCTGTAATAAACATAATGGGACTTTTTTATTATTTTATTTATTTATTTTTTTTATAAGTGTGTATATTTATTTCAGTGCTGTATCGTGAGATTTATAAAACAGTTTTCTTTTATTGCTTATGAAATCAATGAAAGAATAATGATAAAAATGTATAAATATGTTGCATTTAGAAGTATATGTATATAATGTATAAAATCTACTTATATATCCATTTTTGCATACACTATACAGAAACCTTTGTTGTTATTGTTCTTTCATACATTCTTATATCCTACATAATTGTTTAAAATAATTAATTTAATGCACACAAAAATTCTATTTCCAGATAAAACTTTTCCTAGCAGGAAACTTTCATACTTTCAGATATGAAACAAGAAAAAATTTCCATTCCTCAATTTTTCTCTTCACTGTGGAGAAAAATTATTATAAGTTTGTGCCCATTAGCCATTAGAAAATGTAACTAATATTTTGAGAATGAACATTGTCATACAAAATTCCTACCACAGTCTTCACAAAGATAAAAAAAAATCCCAGAGTTTTTCCTAACCTAAAGGGTCACTTGAGCTTTGTAATTTTGCACTGTTTAACCACTTTACCACCGGAGGATTTTGCTGTCTTACGTCCAGGCCACTTTTTGCGATTCGGCGCTGTGCGAATTTAACTGACAATTGCGCGGTCGTGCGACAGTGTACCCAAACGAAATTTACGTCCTTTTTTTCCCACAAACAGAGCTTTATTTTGGTGGTATTTGATCACCTGTGCGATTTTTACTTTTTGCGCTATAAACAAAAAAAGAGCGTTTATTTTGAAAAAATAACAATATTTTTAACATTTTTTTATATGAAATTCCCCCTCAAAAAAAAAAGTAAAAATCAAAATTTTTTAAAATTTTTGGCCAATTTGTTTTCTGCTACCTATGTTTGGTAAAAAAAATCACAATAAGCGTATTTTGATTGGTTTGCGCAAAAGTTATTGCATTTACTAACTAAGGGAAAGATTTCTGTCATTTTTGGTGTTTTTTTTTTTAACGCGTAATGGCGGCGATCTGCAATTTTTTTTGCGGGACTGCGACATTGCGGCAGACAGATCAGACCCTTGACTGACATTTTTGACACTTTTGGGGGTACCAGTGACATTTCTATAGTAATCAGTGCTATAAATATGCACTGTTACTGTAAAAATGACACTGGCAGGGAAGGGGTTAATTTTATTGGAGAGGGAGGGGTTAATGTATGCCTGGTGCTTACTGACATGTGTGGGGGGAGGTGACTGAGTGACACAAGGACAGATCGCATGTTCAGCTATGCTGAACACTGCAATCTGTCACTCCTTGTCACTTAGGAGATCTGCCCGCTCTGTTTACACAAGCGGGCGGATCTCCAAACTCGATTCCCCG
Organism: Pelophylax lessonae; assembly: GCF_965119305.1. Classification (NCBI taxonomy): domain Eukaryota; kingdom Metazoa; phylum Chordata; class Amphibia; order Anura; family Ranidae; genus Pelophylax; species Pelophylax lessonae. The sequence continues at coordinate 120,760,835 of NC_138779.1, forward strand.
ACGATCGGGGAAGAGCAGCGGCTCCTCTGGCCCGACTCCCACTGTGACTGAAAACAGCAGGAGCGCGCCTCCGACGGCGCGCGAGCGCCGCCTACAGGGGGAGGAGTCCAGCGACGTAGACGTAGGTCTAAGTCGCTGGACGGAATCGAGCCACTTTGCCGCAGTACGGTCAACGTGACCGGTCGGCAAGTGGTTAAAGAAGTTATAATTAGGCCCCATTCACACTAGTTCAACTTGTCATGCATCTTTGGACCCCAAAGTCGCATTGTAGGTCAGACCCCATGTTTTCCAAAGAGTACCATTCATCGCTGTGTGAATTAAAGTCACAGTGACTTTAAAGTAGTTCCTGTACTACTTTGACCCAACTTTCATGTGACTTGAGGCCCATAGACTTCAATGTAAACCCACAAAAGTCACATGAAAGTTGCACCTGCATGATATACATGCAACTTCTGTGCAACCTAAATGTGACTATGAAAAACAAAAACATTCAGATTGGTCAAAGCCAAAGTCACAACAAAGTCGTACTCATCCAAAGTCAAAAATCATATAAAGCTGCACTGTAAAGTCACAATAGAAATTATACGATTTTTAAGTAAAACAAGCGTGAACGGACTCCTAAGGAAAAAAATTGTGCATAAGAGCAGTAACAAAAATAAGTATGTATTTTTCTATTTACAATTAAACCACTATATTTAGCCCTTGCTAGCTTAGGTAGAAGGGCTTAGAACTACACCAAAGCCCTATGATATTCCGTTGAAAATCAGTTAATGCTGAAAAATGCTAGGAAGCTCCAGGAAAAGTTAATTCCCTGCACCATAGCCTTGGTCCCTAATTGTGCTAAGCCAAATGTACCTGGGTTCAGTTTGGGGTGGGTTCACCAAACTTTAATTAGTTAGGGTGATTCCCACTGAAGTCAATTGGAGCCAAACATTAAAAAACAAAAATGGCATTTAAATTGGCTCCCATCAGCTTCCTTCTGTTTGTAAACAAAGCATCTGGGGATTCTCTTCATCCAAAACAAACCCTTATTATCTAGATGATTCTAGGTGATACTCTTTCATGATAAAATCTTATTATGCAATATAATTTTTAAAAACACTTCACTTGAAATGTAGAAGAATTTCTTGTGATTAGAATGTGAATACCTAACCGAAAAATTGTACGATAGTAAAAGGGATGTAATTCTTTAGAGTTGCGGCAGCAATGGAGAAAGCATACCCGTCCCGAAGCCTGCTTGAAAGGTTCAGTGTAATTGCTACCCCTAAAGTCAGAAGTTATAACAGAAGCATGATATGTCTATCAAATAGACATATACAGTAATAATGCATGTTCCCTCTCCTAGGTCTCTCTATTTTGATGACTTTTTCCCTGGTGTCCCTCCTCCTTTTAAACCTCATATCAATTCAGTGATGTTCCTATGGGGTTTATTTACTAAAACTGGAGAGTGAAAAATCTGGTGCAGCTCTGCAGAGAAGACAATCAGCTTTTTTTTTGTCAAAGCTTAATCAAACAAGCTGAAGTTAAAAGCTGATTGGCTACCATGCATAGCTGCACCAGATTTTGCACTCTCCAGATTGAGTAAATCAACCCCTATGCTTTGTTAGTGCATGCTGTGCATCCTCGCCTCCTCCTACTGGTTGCTAGTAGTATTGGACAAATGGTTCGGCCCGAGCATGAGTTCCAGCCGAACATTGGGTGTTTCTTCAGTTCAGAAAAACACCCAAATTTTGGGGTGCACGACCGCTTTTTTGGCCCATTGAACGCCCCACAATGCGCTGCGCACCACACAGTGCATTGGAAGCCCTGACTGGCTGAAGCAATGAAGGCTTTGTCCAATCAGGACACATAGCACTGTCACAGCCATGATTGGAGACAGTCATGATGACTCTCTCCAATCATGGTTCATTTCTCATAGTTCCACCCCACACTATAAAAGAATCCTTCCCAGAGCAGCCATTGTAGTGTGATATTGGAGTGGAGATAGATAGAACAGGGCTCTGCTCATTGCTGCTAGTGAGTTAGTGTGCTGTTGTGATTCTATTGTGAGAGTAAATTATCAGTGTAGTGTGAATAGTGTGATAGCAGAGCGTGAGTGTAATACGACCATTAATTTTTACTGTAGTGTCAGTTTAGTGTGTCAGGGCAGGTTTACTGAAGCATATGAAGGTGTGTTAGTGAATGTTTACTGCGGTAAATTAAAGGGGCATTCGTGCACATTTTTTGAAGTATATTAAAGTGTGTTTGAGCACATTTACTGCAGTATATTGAATTGCATTAGTGAACGTTTACTGCAGTATATTGAAGTGCATTAGTTCACTTTTATTGCAGTACATTGAAGTGCGTTAGTGCACGTTTAACGCAGTATATGTAAGTGTGTCATGGATACTTTTACTGCAGTATATTGGACGGCATTAGTGCACTTTTACCGCAGTACATTGAAGTGTGTCAGGGTACTTTTATGGCAGTATATTGAAGCGCATTAATGTACGTTTACTGCAGTATATTAAAGTGCATTAGTGCACGTTTACTGCAGTATATTGAAGTGCATCAGGGTAATTTTACAGCAGTATATTAAAGTGCGTTAGTGCACTTTTACCACAGTATATTGAAGTGCAGTTTTACTGTAGTATATTGTAGTGTGTCAGTGGAGTGTGTCTGTGTAGGGAGTACTCAAGTTAAAGTGCACCAAACACCACTTTCCATTGCTTAAAGTGCATCCGAGTACACATTTCCCCGTCCCTATTATATTTCGGGAATAAGCTCCCCCCCCACCATCAAATCTGGGAGGCCAACAAGGAGAGGCAAACATTCCCATGCCACTGTGAGGGGGCCAGCAGCATATGTGTCCACAGGCAAACGTGGATGTGGTCTGACATCAGGCAGGGTACCATTTCCTCTGTTTAGTAAAGTTGCCCGTGCTATCCAGCCACAGCATGTAGAGGAGGTGGTGGACTGGCTTACGAAACCATCTTCATCCTCATCCTCCATCACCCAAGCAGAGACTACTGCGCAATCTTTCACAGCTGCCAGAGTGGCTTATTCTGCCTTCTTGTCCACAGCTACTCCTGTCATAGCCCCAGCATCATCAATGAAGGAATAAGCTGAGTTATTTGAACACAGCATCAGCCATTTTCTCCTTGATTATGCACAGGCAAACTTGATTCTGATGTTGGTTCGGAGGTTGAGGAAGGTAGGAACATGAGCCTACAGAGAGGGAAGAACACTGGTAAACAACAAATTGGCAGTCATGTTCCCCCAGCCGCAGCATATTGCCAAATTAGCTCCAGTGATGATGAGGATAGAGGGGATGATGATAATGATGAAGTCACTGATGCCACTTGGATGCTGGATAGAGCAAAGGAGGAAAGTGAAGGTAAGGCTCAACCCCAACTAGGCAGCCATCATGAGCCATCACCAAGAGTAGAGGACAGCCACCCTATTCCATCACATTGTGAAGCTGTTATCTCCTGGCCCACTTCCCACCGCTCAGCTGTCTGGGCCTTTTATAGCACATTTGCAGCCGATTGCACTGTTGGAATTTGCAAACTTTGCCTCAAGCAGAAAAAATGTGGCAAAAACATCAGCTACAAAGCCACACAAAAGGGGCACAATTCTGCTCCTCCTCACTCCTCACCTTTCAGGTCTACCCCCACTATATCTCATGACCTCTCAGCAGCCTCCATTGACAGGGATGATGGTATCGCAAAGGGTGTCACAGGTCTTTGCAGCACGTCTGCCAGCAGTACACCACTAGCTGTGGACTATAGCAGTCAAATTTTGCTGCTGCAGGGAAAAAAATGAAAATACAGTCACTACCACCCACATGCCCAGTGTCTAAATTCAAGCTTGTCAAAGCTGCTGGCTTTACAACTCCTGCCTTTCCATCTGTTGGATTCTGCCGCCTTCCGTGAATTTGCAGAATGTGCTGTACCACAATGACAGGTTCCCAGTCACTATTTCTTTGCACGTAAGGCCATTACAGCTCTGAGCCATCACGTGGAAGGCAATATTGTGGCATCTTTGGGCAAAGCAGTCAGCCGCAAGGTCCACGTTACTGCTGACACGTGGTCCAGCAAGCATGGTCAGGGATGATATACTTTGTTTACAGCATACTTGGTAACTCTGCATGCAACTCAGAAGGATGGAGGACAGGGCTCATTGCTGGAGCTTGTTTTGCCACATCTCCATACCGCTGGTGGTGATGATGCGAGATTTGTTAGCTCCATCTCCTCTTCCTCCTCTTCTCAAATGTCCTGTGAATCACCAGTACCCCTAAACATTCATCGGGCTATTCAATGAGTCAGGCTAAAAGATGCCATGCAGTGCTTCAGTTGGTCTTTCTAGGGGACATGAGCCACACCGGAGAAGAGATTATTTCAGCTCTGCACTGTCAGGCCAAGAGGTGGTTCACGCCACACCAGCTGGAGCCAGAAATGGTGATGTGCGGTATTGGCACTAGCCTCCTGTCTGCCTTTAGACTGGGAAAGTTGACACATGTGCCATGCCTGGCACATGTCCTCAATTTGGCAGTGCAGCATTTCTTAAACAGATACCCAGGGTTGGAATATCTGCTAAAGCAGGCCCGAAGAGTCTGTATCCATTTCAGGTGGTCATACACAGCCGGTGCTTGGTTGGCTGAAATTTAGTGGGAATTCCACCTGCCCATAAACCGCCTGATTTGTAAAATGCCTACCAGGTGGAACTCAACTTAGACAATGCTGCAGCGGCAGCACATGCAGCAGAGGGCCGTCAACGAGTATCTGTGTAAGCATGGCACAACGACAGCCTCAAGCTGGCTCAGCTGGAGCAGACTCTGCATGGCATTATGGACCGGACACTTATGGCAGAGCAGCTGGAGGAAGAGGAAGACTTCCTTTCCTCTCAAGGCCTGCTTTATGCAGACACCATTCTTATGATGCCACAGAACACACAAGAGGAGGAGGATTCTTGCAGTTTTGGAGGAATTGAAGCAGAGAAAGACATACGTCAAACCTTAAGAGGTGGTTTTCCATCTCCAGAAGCCTTGGGAGTAGTAGCAGGGAGGAGGCTGTTTCAGATACTGTAATCCTCAGTGACCCGAAGACGTTGTTTCTCATGCCTCTGCAAACTTGCGGTGCATGGGCTCCCTCATTCTTCAAAGCCTGCAAAAGTACCCGAGAATTTGTGGCATCAAGGAGAAGGATCACTACTGGTTAGCAACCCTCCTTGACCACCGTTACAAGGGAAAAGTCTCAGAACTCATCCCTTCCCCACAGAGGGAGCAGAGGATGCAATATCTTGAAGACACCTTAAACAGGCATTTTTGTAATCCCTTTCCATACTCTGCCAGGTTGCAGTCTCGTGGAAAAGGTAGTTTTAAGACTTTTGGTGTTCAAGTGATGAGCCATCACCAAGAGTAGAGGGTTTTGATTTTACCTGGAAGTACCTTTTAGTATAGGTTTCATGGGCACAAATAACACTCAAGGACCAATTTTTCCACACCTGTTTGATAGATGCATATCATTTACATTTTTTACAGCAAGGACAATTCTTGCTTTCATCAAGAGTACCTCTATAGGATTATGGTACGAAGGCAACGCCAACACCCAAAGCCCAATTTCTTCCACACATGTTACTTCTATCCAAAGTCTGTGAAATAGACATCAGAATTTATCCAAACAATCTAATCTTGTTCTGAGTGCCCTAAATTGTGGCCCCATCATACATACAGCTCCCCAAGCCGTTGTTTAAAAAACAAAGAAAACTTGCGGGGAAAATGCCATTTTTTGCCTTTATAAATGGCATTTTTTCTGCAGCAGGTTCTATACATGGTACAGATGCGTAACTTTACAGGCAGACTATAGGGACCCCAGGAACTTAATTTAAGGAATTTTTCATGTTTATTGTTTCACTTTAAGCATCAGTAAATCACTGCTTATTTAATAATGATGTTTTTACAAACTTTTTTGAATTGATATATGTCTCATAGGGCAGTACCCGGACCCACATACTCTTTGTATGCCCAACAACTTGCATCTAAGCCCTTAAAATGGGAACTTTTGTTTTTTCCAGTTCGGGTCCTATAGACCTTAATGGGGTTCGTTATTCGGCTTCGAACTTTCGCAATTTTTGAGAGTTCTGGCATGAACCAAGCAGGGGAGTTTTTGGCCCATCTTTTATTTACCCTTTATAGATCCCGCCCCCCCCCCCCCCCCCCCACACACACTTTATTTGGTGCACCCACAGTTAGGTGCATTTTTAAGATTTCTCCTCAATATTTCTCCTGAAGAAGTGGATTATCCATGAAAACTGTCAAGGTGTTTTTGGCAAAATAGAGGTATATATATATATATATATATATATATATATATATATATATATATATCACACACACAGTATCTCACAAAAGTTAGTGCACCCCCAACATTTTTTTAAATATTTTATTATATCTTTTCATGTGACAACACTGAAGAAATTACACTTTGCTACAATGTAAAGTAGTGAGTGTACAGCTTGTATAACAGTGTAAATTTGTTGTCCCCTCAAAATAACTCAACACACAGCCATTAATGTCTAAACTGCTGGCAACAAAAGTGCTTACACCCCTAACTTAAAGTGTCCAAATTGGGCCCACAGTATCAATATTTTGTGTGGCCACCATTATTTTGCAGCATTACCTTTAGCTCCCCAATGCCAGCAGCACTCATGCAACCCCAGATCATGACACTCCCACCACCATGCTTGACAGTAGGCAAGACACACTTGTCTTTGTACTCCTCACCTGGTTGCGGTTAAACACACTTGACACCATAGGGGTGTACTCACTCTGGTTGCCAGCAGTTTAGACATGGCTGTGTGTTGAGTTATTTTGAGGGGACAGCAAACTCACACTGTTATACAAGCTGTACACTCACTACTTTACATTGTAGCAAAGTGTAATTTCTCCAGTACATAAAAAGATATAATAAAACATTAACAAAAAAGTCAGGGGTGTACTCACTTTTGTGAGATATTGTATATACACACACATACAGTATATATATATATATATATATATATACACACTTGTAGATAATTGTAGCTATACTGTTGGGATTTTAACATCATAATCTTTACAGCATTTGTGCAGATTGACCTATTTTGTGAATTTGCATTGTTGTCACATTTTTTGCAATACAGTTTTGGAGATATACAGTAGTGCACTATTTTATGTGTTGTTTTATATACAAATAACATTTTTGGTATCAAATAAAATCTTAGATTTTATTAATTCAAAAAACTGTCATCATTGTTATACCTTAAAAGTCCCATTGATTGGTTCCCTTTTTTGCTCAGATTATGCACTGAATTGTTTCCTATTAGATTTTTTCCTATTAGAACATCAGTGATCGGGTTAAACATTTTGACAGTTTTCCCTTTATTTGTGTTATTAATTCTGGTTAAAAGGGATTTTTATGTTAGTACCTTATTTTTGTTATATTCTTGGACTTCATTGTTGATTTTCCAGTGAATACAAATTCCAGTAAAAGTTTCAAAGGTACATATGTGGGAATATAATCAGGAAAGCTACTGGTATTTCAAGCCATCTGGAAGCCAGTGAATATGCCTATTGTAGTTGACCGGTGTAATAGGAAGCCCTGTTGTGGCTGTTTAACACAACCTGTTTAATCTTTTGTCCTACACCGAGTACCAGCTAAAAATAAAAATTACCTTTTACAAATTGTAGGAACAGATGACAGTTTGCAGACTGCAGAGAAAAACAGCAGGCAGCATCGGGGCTACGTGCTGACCACTCTTGTCTTACAGTACTGGACTCCTTAGCTATAACAGATGGAAACCCTACATAGATGGTAATTCATTTTCTAAAGCACTGCATATAATAAACATTTACCAAATTTGCTTTGTTCATTTTTTCATCCTTTTTACATCTCAGAGCTGATTATCTACTCTTACCTCTTTTAATCACTTTCTGTCTACATGCACTTTTTTTCATCACAAATACTAATGAACCATTAGGAAGATAGCAGAGCATAAAGCAATGGTAAAGTTATAAAAATAATGCTGTACCAGCTATGAGAATTAGTAGTCCCAGGATAAGAATCCGATGCTACAAAGACTTTTAAGCAATTAAATAAAATGCACATACTAAAACTAAAGTTGCTGACTATTAGACAACTTGAGTAAAGCATCCCATATACAGGTTACAGTACACAGTTTATTCTAAAGCTACCATAGATGGATCAAAGTTCGGATGATTGTTAGATCAACTTTTGACAAACAGGAATGTTTTCGGTCAGCAGTGGCAGCCACTGATTACTGTATTCTGACAGTGGAAAGTCCTGCTGTCAGAATACAATGTTCCAGCAAGTGGCCTCACATGTGTGGATGGAGGAATTTGTTTGCTATTTGTCAATCTGCTCACTGGCTGAACAAAAAAAAAAGGACCAGTCTATGACCAACTTTAGTGTATTCCCTGTCACAGCCAACCATTTTCTATGTTCACAACCAAAAGGTGTACAAAAGCAACTTTGCTCTTTGCATATAATCAGTCTTTGACAAATCTATACAGGTTTAGACCAGAGCAAGGCATGAACAAACTCATCATTTCTAAAAAAAAAAAAAAAACAAGCAACAAATTTTCTCGACTTTGAGAATCGAAGTTATATACAGTATTGTCACGATCAGGGGTGAGGCTCGAAGACCAGTTGCTATAGCACTAAAAGCTCATGCAGGAACCAGTAGGATAGGAACACAGGCAGGTCACCCTGGCAGATAACGCAGGCTCACCTGAGGTGCAGAATCTAAGTACTAACCGGTGTTAACCAGAGCTCCTGATGGTGGAGATAGATTTTGTTGCGTGTTAGCTCTAGGTCGCTGTCCTAAGGATCCCCCCACCATGAGGTGAGCAAGCCAGGGTCCATTAGCAGATATAGAAGGTAGGGATCGAGCAGAAATGTAGTCAAGGAACAAGCCAAAAGTTGGTAACAAATAGTGGCAGGTTGGGATTAAGCAGAAGCGTAGTCAAGGAGCAAGCCAAAGGTCGTTAAGGCATAGTTTCAGGTTGGTATTAAGCAGAAGCGTAGTCAAGGAGCAAGCCAAATGTTGGTAACGATGGTAGCAAAGATATGGATGGCAGAAAGTGAGACAAAAGCGAGATATTGTCTGGAGAAGGCATAATATTCTGGCAACCAGGAAGTGCAGAGACATGACTTAAATCAGGAAGTTCAAGGCAGGAGCAAAGAGTTCAAGGTTCAAGGCAACTAAGATTTATGGCAGGATCATTCAAGGAATTGTCCAGGGCACTGGCCAGCATTCCAGGTGGCTCAGCAAGCAGAGACACCACCAGACACTGCAGAGGTCCCAGGTTCAATTCCAGTACCTGACAGGTATATACACAGTACATTTTCAAATTAAACATTAAAAAGTTAAATCAAAGTGGACTTCTGTAAGATATTCTTCAATTTGGCAAGTTAGAAAGGTATACATTTCAGCCTGAACCACTATTACTATTTTGGCCTTTTGAGAGTTGCTATAATAGAACCGATTATCTGGCCATAGATATGAGGTTGGGGTCATTAAATAAAGCCATTTTAAGCCAGACTGGGTGACAGAAAAAGCAACACCAGTTAACCATCCTATGGGCAGGAGAATAGACTGGACAAGTCTGAACTTATCTGATATCAATTGTTCCTCTGGAGGTAAAATTATCTTGACTACTCCCAGTTTCTAAAGTTATAACTATGAACATAAGTGCACAGACAGCCTGAGCATTTATGCAACATGTTTATGCCAGTATACTGTAAAAAAACAAAAAAAACAAACACCTTTACACCTTCTAATTGTTGGAATATGCCCAATGGCATCACTAGGGTGGGACCAGAGGGGGCCATGGCCCCCCAACATTAAGCTGTACACCTCCATGTGCCCCCCCAACAGGATACCACCTCCTGCTCTAGGATGGTGGGTTGGTAAGCCCAGATTGCGGGATCCTGACCCGCCATCCTCGAGCATTATTGTGAAGAATGGAGCCGGTGTTCCGTGAAAAAACCATACCTGTGAGAAATCCATACCCTCGTCACTTCCGGTGCACCTACGGAGGGTATGGATTTCTCACGGTAGTTAAACTTGCGGCGCTTACATTAAAACAGCCCCTCTGCAACATAAATCATCTCCGCTCTTCCCCCTGTCACTCCCCTCATCTCCGGTAATAAATATAAAAGCGGATCACGGAGCCGCGATCGCCGTCATTTACATCTCATACACCCGCCGCCGCTTTTATATTTATTACCGGAGATGAGGGAAGTTACAGCGATAGCAGAGGAGATGATTGATGTTGCAGCCGAACTGTTTTAATCTACCCGCCGCAAGTATAACATTAGACACAGTGTCGTGATAATTTCATGCCCACCGAGCATGCGCACTTCTCTGATTCTTTGATGTTCAATTGCGTATCCGGGGCTCTGAGCACGCGCACTGCTGCGCTGCTCAGCTGTTTCAGACCGGAAGTGACGAGGGTATGGTTTCTTCACGGGGTATGGAATTCTAACGTTACACCGGCACTAGAGGAAGCAGAGCCAATGCTTCCTGTATAGTTCCAGCTTCGGTCACAGGCGGAGTGATATCAAATGCACTCTGCCTGTGAGAGGAGCAATTTCTAGCACTGCTCCTGTCACATCTCCATTGGTGTCTAGAGGAGCCAGATGTCCCAGCCAGCAGTACCCACCAACAGTACCAGCCAGCAGCACCAGCCAGCAGTACCCAACAGAAGTACCCATTAACAGTACCAGCCAGCAGTACCAACCCTAGTGGACAGCCAACAGCAGCCACCAGCTAAACCCACCTGGGGGGCAGCAGCAGCCAGCGATACCTGCGGGAATCCTGAGGAAGACGTGAAGATTGAGGTCAGTTGAGGTAAACCGCAGTGCATCCGTGTGAAAGCAGCCTTAGGCCCCATTCACACAATTGATCCAATCGGGTCTGCCTGTCTGTTTTTTAGCTGGACCCAATCAGACACTCCGTTCACCTCTATAGAGCGGCAGATGTAAACAGACTTGTGTCCGTTTACACCCGCATATCTCCAATCCGATAGACTTAAAAAACAGAAAGGGATCCATCCCCTTTTGTCTGGGCAGATTGGATTTGAGGGCCTATTGACTAGAGCAGGCTGTGTCCGTGTCTGCTCTGCATTTGCTGAGTGGAAATGGACCTGTTATCTGCCCGCTCTGCTCATTGTGGCCTGGGACTAGTTACCAAGTTGCTAAAGTGGCCCTCACTCCTCAAAAGGTTGGGCACCCCTGCTGTAGGGGCATTAGTCCCTGATGGAGAGGTGCAATGTAGTAGCCTTCCCCTTAGTTTTCCCACAGTGTGTGGAGGAGGTAAGCAATCCCGGTTACCGTAGCACATCAGGAGACCCGTGGGGAAATCATAAAAATCTCCCATGAAGTTGATAAAAGTGTTAAGACCGCCGCAACTGTCATGGCTGGCCTTAACACTTTCATCACTGTGGTTGGCAGGTCTCACTATTGTTCCCTACCTCCTCCGAGCTGAGAGCATGGCGTCAATACTAGGCTTTATTACTGCATAAACTAGCACCAATACTAGGATTTATTCTTTCATAAACTGGCACCAATAATAGGGGTTATTACTGAGTAAACTGGCATCACTACTAGGCTTTAATACTGCGTAAACTAGCACCAATACTAGGCTTTATTACTGCGTAAACTGGCACCAATAATATGGGTTATTACTGCATAAACTGCCACCGATACTAAGGGCTATTACTGTGTAAACTGGCACCAATACTAGGAGCTATTACTGCGTAAACTGTCACCAATACTAGGGGCTATTACTGTTAAAACTGCCACCATTAGTAGGGGTTATTACTGCAAAAACTGGCACCAATACTAGGGGCTATTACTGCATAAATTGGCACCAATACTAGGAGCTATTAATGCGTGAACTGGCACCGGTACTAGGGGATATTACTGTGTAAACTGGCATCAATACTAGGGGTTATTACAGAGTAAACTGGCACCAATACTAGGGGCTATTACTGTGTAAAATGGCACCAATACTAGGGGCTATTATTGAGTAAACTGGCACAAATACTACGGGTTATTATTACTGGGTAAACTGTTAGCTGAAATTGCTTTAAACTATAAAGAGTTTTCCTCCTTCTCAGGTCTGAAGCAATACCTGAGGAAGAAAGGACAACTCTCGAAAGCTTGTCTTTTAGATGTTAGGTTAGTACAATAAAAAGGTATCATTGCATACTGCATTACTCTCATATTTTGTAACTTTTTATATATATATATATATATATATATATATATATATATATATATATATATACTTATTTAATTTTTCCAGTGGTACGGTATAGTGGTGAAAATTATGAGTGCCCCCCTAGCTTTGACTGTGGTATGTTATATGCCCCCCCCCTTTTATTGTTCCTAGAGTCACCACTAGAGTCACCATTGGTATGCCTTGAAAGGCGTCAGCCGTCATCCTAACAGGACAAGGGACATTCATATGGACTACTCTCGATACTCAAGAATTTGAGTCCGATGTAATTGATTTATACCTTTGCTTGTGAGTAGCCATTTCTATGTTTTAACAAAAAAGCCTATATTGAGGCTAATGCGCTAGGTCAGTGCGCCTATCTTTGTGTTTCTTGTTTGCAGTATTGTTGGACTGCCCCAGTCCTTTAATGCAGCAGGATCCTAGCCATCCAAGACGCCATTTGGAAAGTCCCGTGGGCAGAGCAGTCAAGGAGTCTGCGTTTTTGAGCGCAGGAGATAGGTGGTTTATCCACCTTGTTTTGTTTGGAGCAGTCACCACTGAATATGCTTGCATATCCAATGATCATATGATCTCTATGACCACCAAAATTAGGTAATCAACATGGCTGGAGGGTAAGTAGAGGAGAGGAAGAGGAGAGGAAGAGGAGCTGAAGCGAAGATTTTGTTTTCAGTTTAAGTTAAAACCACATTACGCTAGTTTACAAACTTTGCCATCACCACCAACTTATTTAGAAGGGAGACTTACAGTTCCTCCATTGTTAAAATTTTGCTTCCAACACTACTGACTAAAAAATATATTTGGACTTGGATCTAAGTACATGGATATTTAGTTTGTTTTTCTTTCTTTATTGTGACATTAACAATAAAACTATTTTCAATATATATGGTACAAATCCTGTTTGACCTTTTAGGGTGCCTTGTCTATATGTTTTACATTAGCTTTAGAAAGTATGATAAACTACCCTTCCGGTTTCAGAATGCCATGCTTACACACCCAAGAACAGAAAATATGTTCTAATGAAATAGTACTCTTCCAGCCATGTGATATATCTTCGCAAGTGTCCTTGTGGACAGGCATATGTTGGACAAACCTCATGTGAGATTTCATTGTGATTTGGTGAACACAGAAGCGAAGTGAGGCGGGAAATGCAAATCACAACAGCTCACAATTACAGTTCACTGTAATTGAGGAAGTCAAATATCCATCAAGGAAGGGGGGGACCTGGCTAGGCTGGTATTACCAGAGGGATTATTTTGGATTTATACACTAGACATGTTATACCCAAAAGGTAGTAATGTAGAATTCAACTTTACAGTGTTTCCTTGATGTGGTATGGTGCCAACGTACGTTGGCCATACATTGTATAATCAGATTTGATGCTCTCCTTTAAATCCATCATTTACCTTATAGTGCTCAGGTTGCCCGTTTCTTATTAAAAATATTGCATAGATTAGTCTACCTAATGCACAGTCTGTATTAGCCAGTGTGGGATTGGGCAGATATTGAAAGGTCTAATTACATGTTGTATGGCCAGCTATAAAGATGGGTTTTGTCTCTGCTGTATATACTGTATGTATTATTTACTGTTTTCTTTTTATATTATATAAATATTTGTATTAAATATGTGTAGAGTGTCTTAAGTTGGGTGCACATTGCTTGTTCTAGTAGCCGGTGTACACTTGCTGCTTTTCTAATTTTGGTTATTTTATATTTTATATTTTAGATTGTGAGTTTTTGCCAAGGAATAATTGTACCACACTATATGCATCTTTTTATTCTTTATATTTTGCTGCCCTTAGTCAAGCTAGGTTACACCCTGCCCCCTGTGGAGTTTGCTTTATCTGAAGCTGGTTGGCACATGGTCCAGTTATGCTGTGGTTGGCAATCTTGGGAGCAGGGTGGAACCAGAAGTGATGACACTCCCAGAAACAGGAACAGAAGTGATTTCACACATAGATGGCTAGGGGAGTAGCTGCTAGTAATAGCCCTTGTATATATGGAACATGAGCTTAGCTGGTTAGTTAGGCGGGACGTTTTTGAGAAAGGGGGTCTTACACCCCCAAAACGTTGCATTTTTCTTCCTCTTCTCTCTTTTCACCAGGGTCTGGCTCAGCTATCCTTCCCATTATTCCATTTTGGGTGCTAAATTCCTTTATGTATTTCTGAACATCAATGATATGATGACACAGGTGGTACTCACTGTACATATAGCTATTTGACCTAGGTGGTGCTCACTGTACCTATAAACATGCATGTATTTTTGTTGGTTGAAATTAACAGTGGAGAGAATGTTGTATTAGGCTTGATGTGATATGACATACTTGGATATCTGTACCTATTTTATAATTGTATGTATATGTCTAATACAAGTATATTGCTACAACATTTTTGTTGTGCATTCTCTATATATATAAAACTATTGTACTAACAAATTGGTACACTGTCTATGGGTTTAAGCACAATTAAATATAATCTATTGTTGGTCATTAATGGTGTTGAAAGAAGTGGTGTGCACACCTTCATTGCTAATTACATTCAGAATGCCATTCGGCCTTGTTGTATTTAAACAGTCATGATAAATAATATATATCAATTTAAGGTTCATATTTTTACTCACCACATCCAGTCTGTGTTCTCCAGTCACCAACAGTAATCCCTAGTGCTTGACAAACAAGTGCATAAGCCTGGATTGCCTGGCAAAGGCTAGTGCCATTGTCTCGAGAACCACAAAGATCATATACACAACTGTGAACAAAGGCAGTGGGATCCACTACAGTGCCACATTCCCACAGTGGACTCCCTGTGAGGTTAATAAACCCACAGTATTCTGAGGTAAAATAAAGCGACTCCATTGCTGAATCACATATGCTGCAGTTATCTACACACCCAGAGGAACACTTCCAGTCTGGATGGTACACTCTCCAGCTATCTCCCAGATCTATGACAGATATAGCTGGTCTTCCATCTGAGCGGAGGGTATCATCTTCAGGATTCTTGTTGTAGTTTCCACACATACCACAGGTAGAGTTGATGTATGTGCCAGGTACTGATATAGAAGCATAATGTTCTCCATCATACATCACTAGTAGTCCAAAATCTGTTTCCACAGCAGTTGAGAGTCCACTTTGGTATATTTTAATGGCTCCATGTTCTAAAATTATTGGAAGTGAAAATATCAGATTGTTTACCTGTAGTAAAGCAAATATGACACGTATTAATGGGTAAATAGTGTTTGTATAAACAACACAAGCTCCACACGTATAAAACCCCACTACTTAGAAAGCCAAGTCTGTGTCAATGGCATCAGTTTGAGATGCTACTGAGATCATTCAAAATGTAAATAGCACAGTACTTTTATGTAAATGCAATGTACTTTGTATAGCCACGAAGTTTACATATAGCTTTTAAATGAACTGCTGAAATTTCCCTGATCATGGATGGCATGTCTTGGCTTGTAGGGACATCAATTTGGCAGGAATCAGAATGTGGTTGCTCTTTGAGAATCTCAGGTCACTAAAAGTGTTTTTTTTTTTTCTCAGAGACTTTTTCATACACACATATTTATAGCTCATCACAACACAGATGGTGCATTGGTCAACTCACCATTTGTGTTTTTTTACTTAATTGGTTTAATTATGGGCTCCAATGGTCCCAAATGTAAGTAGATACAGTATACTTATCATTTATACCTACAAATGAGGCATAGTCTTAAATGGCTCAAAAATATGTCAGCCATTGTTAATTGTAGTATAATTTTACCCTTTTCTTCATTTTCTTCTTAGTGTTTTACACAAAAGTGAGTCTTGGACATTTAAGATAATATGAGGCTCTTAGCAAAATTAAATTCATGATACAATATTATACAAATTCATTACATGGAACTTCCTTTAGTTTTTTTCTTTTTTTTATTGCATGTACCTATAATTGATCTTCTTTGCAGCCTGAGATCCCCTGAAAGACATTGTGCTGACCCAAAATACGATGGAGCTCCTTTAAAGGAGCTCCTTAAAAGAAGTCAAGGCCCAATTCTTACTGATGTGCAAAGTAGGGAAGAATGTGGTTCAAAAACAAGATACTTTAAGGCCATATACAGATTTATGCAGGCACTGGTACCTATTCCCAAATATTAGGACTTTTCAGGAACAGTATATTCAGTGACAGCTTACTTTAAATTTGACCTCTTTCCATTTGAAAATCCAGCCATAATCTTCTCAGTTGCTTAGGTTTAACACAGTAACTTCATAAAAAAAAATGTAAATATTACAAATTTGACAAAAGATCCAAGCAGAGGTGAGTTGTATTTTGTATCAAATTATTCACTTTAGCTTAATTTGTCTTTCTAGATTTTGGCGAGATTCTCCATGGTGGACAGACTGTAATATAGACAAATCCGTCTCTAAATTCTTTACTGCTCGCTATCGCATCTTTCAGATAATTGACTCAGGGTGTTAAATGTCTTCCAGTTTAAAGCATATTTTTTAAAGCCCTCTTTGTCTGTTTTTGTATAATCATTTGGTTAGAATTCAACCCACTTTTCTGTTTCTCTTCTGTTCTTGTTACCCCTAATGAACCCTTAAGTTACAGAATGTAACAAAAAACCATTTGGAAGAAATAGCTGGACATTTGCCATAGATGCTAACAGACTGCAAATGGAGCCAAACGATTCTAGTTGTTGAAGTAAATTCACGAGGATGTGTATCAAAAAACCCTTATCTGACTTTGAGCACACTAGAAAAAAAGAAAGTAGGAACTGCAGTCTCATCTTATTGAGGTAATGCCCTTAGGTTGAAAAAACTGTAGTCTACTAATAGAAATGCATTTACTCAAAACATTAATGGTATTCAAGGTTCATTTTTCTGAAAGATAACATTTCTTTTGCAATTTTTGACCATTTTATGATCCTAGATTATTATTGCCATGATAAATGAACACATTCCTGGCAGACTGCTGTGTCAAATAGTAAAAATCTCTGCTAAAATAAATACCAGGTATTTCCTTCACTCTTGGCAGATGCATGGCATGGAAGGCCAGCAAAGGATAGGTAAAAGCAGGAATAAACTCTCTCAATCAGCAATAACTATTTGAATCCTTATGCTACTAGATTTAGTAAATGTATAGGAAAGTATATTAAATGTACTTGTTTTAACCTTTTTTGTTACTTTTCGTTGTTTTTCAGGTTTCTGGCCTAGGGCAAAATTATGTGATACATCCCATGAGTCTTTGTGGCCTTTTTTACTTTCATATGGAGGAGGGGGGAGAAGGAACTTTTCTCAGCTAAGAACACCCTCCTGCCTGCATGCCTGAGCTAAGGACAGATGAATTCCAGGAAGTAAATGCTACATGGAATAATCTGCCCTTACTCAAGATGGCCAGAGCTAGAAATACTAGAGACATGGATGGATTAGTGGTTTTGCAGTGGACATTAAAAAATAAATAGTGTCTTCAGTTTGTCATGCTCAGATAAAGTTAAGTTTCACTTTAAGCATGTGCTAACAGGGGACCGGACATTAAATCACACCTGTTGCTTTGCCATTAATTTGCATCTCCCCATATGTTTCTATAGGGAGCACAGAGTGGCGCTGTCTTTTCGCTGAACCTCATAGGAGAATATTTATCTTCCAGTGAAAAAAATCCTCTTTGTAATGTCATGATTTCTCGTTTGCATTTTTATCACGTTTACATCAGAATCATTCAGTTCAACAACAGATATCTGCACTGCATGTCAAAATTTAGGAAAGTTTTTCCTCTGTAAAGGATTAACATATTAAAGCCTGCCATACATGGCTCAAATTTCAGGAAATTTTTGCTAAATCGGATGAAGTTCTAACCATCGGTGGCCTTTTTGGTATCATCCGACTCAGCAAAATTCAATTGAAAAATCTAAGAAGCAAGGTGGAAAATTGCCAGTCAAACTGAAATCTGTAAATGGCTAGCCTAAAGCTGGACAAAGGCAGATAAAAGTAATCAGGAACCGGCCGAATTTCGATCCACATTCGGGCAGGCTGGTTATATTGAAGTGGATCCATCAATCAACTTCAGTACAACCAGTGGTTGTAGGAAAGAAAAGAACACTGTCTATTGCCAGCCTAAGAGACCAAGTAAAGTACAACTGACCTAAGCTGTAAAAGGACAGCTAGAGATAAGGTTAATTTGAAAATTACACTTAGGTTGGCCATACTTTATGTCATTTTCTTTCCTTCAGCCACTTTTTATTTGCCTAAAAATGCTCTCTCTGCAGTGTAATGTTTAGGAGGTGGCTATGGAGTAATGCCAGCCATAGATGGAGAAAATCGCTTGATTCCCCCATCAATACAGTCAGTCTTGAAGGGGGAATCCCTCCCGTGGAGCCATTGTGTTCTTCCAGCAGTGGGGTGGGGGAAGCCATTCCCGCAGGGAGAACACACTGATTTTTGCTAGGCTATAACAATAATCACTTTTGAGGAAGTGGACAAATCAAGAGACATTGTTGTAATTCATTCTGCCTTAATCCATAATTGGTCAGTATAACGGCTAAAGCTACGTTTTTGTGGGACCTGGGTTGGTGGGACAGCGCTCTGTAGGAACAGCCAAACTACATTTATTTAAACAGTAGAGATTATATATTTGTATCAAGCAAATCTCCCTCAAAAAGCTATTAAAAGTATTTTTACCTTTACTTTTCCAAAGCTTCCCTTGGGAATGACAATATTATGGGCATACACCTCCACAGAAATGTCCTTTAGCCATGATACTAAGGATGCTCCACGATTTTCATTTTTAGCTTCAACACTAAAGAAGGGAAGTTGATTCCCTGTTAAGCAATTTCTTGCAAGTAAATAAGCACATGAACCTTGAAAGTGGAAAAGGAGTCCATCAAATGTGTGGTAATGAGGGTCTCCAAACACTACACATGTACTGCTCTCAACAGGTAGACATTGGAAATATTTCTCCCTGGGTTCACAGACTTCATATGGGCCACAGATTGACTCTTGACAAGATATCTCATTATTTAAATCAAGGCAACGGCATCTTGTAGAGCAGTTTGCATTTTCCCAAAATTGCTGTCCATCTCGTATAAAATGGCCTGAAAAGAAGATAACATCATGATTACCACCACATTTTATTTACATCAGATTATATTCGGAATGTGTTTTGCATTTGTTCAACCATGAATTGGACTTGAAACAAAGTCATTCTCAGTTTCAGGAAATGGCAAACTAATACAGCCATTCATGCCCATAGCAACTAATTACCAACAATGCAGTTCCTGGCCTCTAAACTGTTGTCGGGTTGATTAAAAGGGCCAATTCTGAGGGTTTTGAAATGTTTCTGATCTCCTACCTATTAAAGGTCTTGTTCCCAGCAGCCTTTGTTATATATGTTGGAGGAGGCACGTGGTAGATAGACATTGCCTTTTTTTTTTTTTTTTTTTTAAGGAAGAGGTGATTACTGCTGCTGAAAACATCTATACTTAGAGTAACTGACAGACTTTTGTCAGATTGGGTAGATCAAAGAGTGATCAAAGAGTTTTCATGGAGATATAGTTGCTGTTATTTTACCAGTACTGCTGCCTAAAGCATTTGTCAGCTTTTGCAGTCACATTGGAGAAAACCCCACCATATGTCAGGTGTTCTCATTCACACAACATGCATAACATTTTTTTTTTTTTTTTTTTTTTTAACAATGTCAGAATGAACCTGTCCTAAATCTATCCCCATCACCATGCAATTCACGAAGCCCAGCTTTTACATCTTTCATTAATAGGATAGAGACGTTTTCAAATCCAGTTACAACTGACAATTAAGATCTGTCTGTTCAGTACAGACAGCATTAAATTTGGCAAACACAGTTGCCCAGCCCCCTCCTAATTAAGAATGGAGCATCTAAAAAGGTAAGTTGCAATTTTTGTTTTTTATGTCTTGCTATGTGAATGGGGACATTTTTTTTTTAGTGTAATAAATATAAGCTTATGTTAATTTCTTGATTAAAAACTAGCTGGTGTGGGTTCTGCTCAAAAAGCAGCCAAGTCAAAGGGATTAAATATCATTCATCTACTGATATGTTATGGGGGCTTTTTTTGTAAAATAAATACAATCTAATGTTGAATTCTTGAAAAAAATGGCTGGTGTTTTTCCTGTTCAAAAAGTGTCCTGATCAAAGTGAATAAATACTGTGTACCTACTCACTTTTTAGCTAAATATTCTCACATTTTTTTTATTTCATGATTTTAAAATGGCTGTTGTGGGTCCTGTTTAAAATGGGACCTAGCACACATGATTACATACTGTGCATACTGTGCACACAGGCCTTCTTTTGGGGTCTTTTATCAGAGAAATAATTACACGCTAATGTTGATTTCTTGATAATAATATTGCTGTTTTTTGGTCCTGTTTAAAATAGGGCTTAGTACAAGTGATTAAGTATTGTGTAGAAAGGCACTACACTTTGAGAGCTGGCTGTGTTCCTGTGAATAAATTAAACTCTAATATTGCTTTCTTAATTTTAAAATTATTGTTCTGGGTCATGTTTAAGATGGAGTACATTACAAGTTAAGTACTGTGCAAGTAGGCACTGCAAAATCCTAGGGGCTTTTTATTCAGAAAAATTTTACAATGTATTGTTAATTTCTTGATTAAAACCTGGTTTGGGTCCCATTTAAAATGTTAATTTTATAAAGTAAATTGCCTTTTGTGGGTCCTATTCAAAATGGGGAATATTACAAGTAATGCCATTCTGTACATGTAGGCATTATATGTTGTGACTATTTTCAGTGAAATTTCCCTCTAATGTTAATTTTTTATGATTATAAAATGGCTCTTTTGAGTCCTGTTCAAAATGGGACCTAGTACAAGTGATTAAATACTGTGCATTTTGTGCATGTAGTGTGCAA
The DNA here is from genome assembly GCF_965119305.1 of Pelophylax lessonae. Lineage (NCBI taxonomy): Eukaryota > Metazoa > Chordata > Amphibia > Anura > Ranidae > Pelophylax > Pelophylax lessonae. Next base: position 120,781,989 of record NC_138779.1, read on the forward strand.
ATATTTACACTGTGATGTTGATTTCTTGATTAAAAACTGTCTGGATTGAGTCCTTTTCAAAATGGTGATTCCCACAAGTGATTAAAAAATGTGGATGTAGAAACCACTGTACTGTGAAAACCTTTTCCAGGGAATAATTTGTATTGTAATGTTAATGTTTTTTTTATTTTAAAACTACTGTAGTCGGTCCTGTTCCAAATAAGGCATAGTACAAGTGATCACATGCTGTGTGTGTAGGCACTAAAGTTTTGGGGTATTTTCAGTAAAATAATTACACTCTAATGTTGAATCCTTGATTTTAAATTGGCTGTTGTGGGTCCTGTTCAAAATGGGGCCTAGTTTAAGTGAGGTAGTACTTTGCATGTAGGCACTTCATTATTTGGATGCTTGTTTCAGTGATTAAACTGAACTCTTATATTGATTTCTTGATTTATAAATAACTTTTGCTGGTCAAGTTTATGCTAGGGCTAGTACAAATAAAAAAATACTGTGCATGTACACACTATAATATTTTTAGGACTATTTCAAGGAAATAATTACATATAATATTATTTTCTTGTATTTTAAATGTGGCTGATTTGGGTCTTTTTCAAAACGGGCCAATTACACGTGGTAAAATACTGCATATGTAGATACTACAGTATTTAGGGACTTTTTCAGCAAATAAAATTCTAGTGATTCAATACTGGGCATGTAGGCATTGCAATATTTTAGGCTTTGTTGAGCAAATTAATTACACTGTAATGTTGATAGCTTGATTAAAATATAGTTGGTTTGGGTTCTTTTTTCAAAATGGTGCCTAGTACAAATGATTAAATACTGTTACTGCAGTATTTTGGGGACTTTAGTGGATTATTCAAACTTTAATGTTGATTTCTTAAATTTGAAATTGCTTTTGCAGGTCCTGTCCAAAAATAGTGTCTAGCGCATGTGATTAAATGATGTGCACATAGGCATTATATTATTCTGGGTTCTTTCTTAGTGAATAATTTACCCTTATTATTTACCCAATGTTGTTTATAAATGGCATTGGACATCAGGCAGCCATTCTGCCCAGTATTCGCTGTGTACCAAGCTGTCTAATGATGACTTGGCACACTTAGACACTGTAGAGCTAATACGAGGTGCTGGATACCATGTGATTACTCTGATGACCACAGCTATTGTTTACAGTGTTGATTTCTCCCCTTCCTCTTACAACAGATATTTTAGTACCTGTCAATCAGTGTTGTCAACCCCTCAATTACTTTTTTTACAGACATAGCATGAAAAAATTACTGATGGAGCTAATTTTTTACTGACAACTTAAAATGTGACAGAAACTAAGACAGTCAATATTTAAAGGCTAACTTCACCATTAGGAAAAAAAAATAATAAATGCACCTTCTTTTTTTTTTTTAAGGAAAAGTAATGTGCATTTATTATATATATATATATATATATATATATATATATATATATATATATATATATATATATATATATATATATATAATTACACTCTAATGTTGATTTTAAAATGGCTGCTGTGGGTTCTGTTAAAATGGGCCTAGCAGAAGTGATTACTTTGCACATAGGGGTTGATTTACTAAAACTTAAGAGTGCAAAATCTGGAGCAGCTGTGCATAGAAACCAATCAGCTTCCAGGTTTTTTTGTCAAAGTTTAATTATACAAGCTGAAGTTAGAAGCTACTTGGCTACCATGCCCAGCTGCACCAGATTTTGTACTCTCTGGTTTTAGTAAATTAACCCCATGGTGTACAATGAGTCTTTCCAACATTTCTGGATGTGCTCTATTTTTTCCTAAATATAAACTTTCCTGGTTTCTCCCTCTTAAAATATGGTCACTAAAAGTGCTTCCATACTGTGAAATGAACCCTCACATTTTTTTCTGGCTGTTATCGCTGAAATAATACACTGTCAGTGGTATTTACTATATATAATTTGTTCGATTTTATCTATATAGTTTTATATTTTATTTTTTTAATTATTACTTTTGCCTTTGTGTTAATTAGACCGCATAAGGCAGCCGTGGCTGAAATTCTGGTCAAGAGTTACCTTTATTGTCCCAGCACCCCAATGTACCCTTTTAACACCCCTCCCAAAAAACAAATACTATGCACCCAAAACAAACACGCATCCCCACTTGTACTGTTGTGGTGGTGGTGGTGTTGATCATGTACAATGGCTGGCTGCTCTCATATCTCTGTATGTCAGTGCAGCCAGCCATTGTCTCTGAGTACTGCCACAGCAGTACAATGTCCCCGGGCCAGTGCAACCAGTCCCAGTGTTTGTGATCACCGCTACACCAGTCCCAGTGTCACCATTCACAGTTGCAGTGCTATCTTAAGAGCAATTTGTGTTTGTATCGCTCTTCAGAGAGCATTTGAGAGGCGGTGAGGAGGCATTGCATCACCTCCTCACTGCCTATTTTAGCCCCTTGAACCCAGCAAAAGCACCCCTATTCCCTTAAATGAGTTGCAAAGTGAAGCAAAGCATCAGAGCTGCAGCATCTGTACATCTCCAGGCACTGGCTCTACAGTTAAATGGGCAGTGGTCAGGGAGGTCATAAAACTGCAGCTCAACCCAAAGGTTTAGCTGCTCCCCAAGCTTACACGTGAATGAGCACTAGTAGTTAGTATAGTCACAGTGTCACAAAACCAGTGTAGCTAGAAACAGTGTTGCTGATTGCCACAACACCAGACCAATGCAGCCAGTAACAGTGTTTCTGATTGCTGCCACAACAGCTCAGTGTTACTAGGGCAATGTATGCCAGCCACAGTGTTTCTGATTGCTGCTACACAGGTCCCAGTTAGAGATGGGCCAAACACCCCCAGTTCGGTTCGCGCCAGAACTCTCAAACTTTGCGAAAGTTTGGAGCTAAATAATGAACCCCATTGAAGTCTATGGGACCCAAACTGAAAAAAAGTGCCCATTTTGAGGGTTTAGATGTAAGTTATTGGGCATATGAAGATTATGGGGGTTCGGGTACTGCCCTGGGGGACATGTATCAATGCAAAAAAAGTTTGTAAAAAACATCATTTGTAAATATGCAGTGATTTACTGATGCTTAAAGTGAAACAATAAAAATTTAAAAATCCTTTAAATATAGTGCAGGGGAGGTCCCCTTAGTCTGCCTGTAAAGTGACGCATCTGTACTGTGTATAGAACCTACTGCAGTAAAAATTACATTTATAAAGACAAAAATATGCCATTTTCCCTGCAAGCTTTCTTTATTTTATAAATAATGGCTTTGGGAGCCAGTCTGTATGATGAGGCCACAATTTAGTGCACTCGGAACAAGATTATACATTTTTTTTACAAATTCTTGTGTCTGTTTCGCAGACTTTGGATAGAAGTAACAGGTGTGGAAAAATTGGGCTTTGGGTTTTGGTAGTGCTTTCACACCGTAACCCTATAGAGGAACTGTTGATGAATCAAGTAATGTCTGTGCATTGTCAGGGAGCAAGTGGCTGACGCTGTGTTCAAATAACTCAGCTGACTCCTCCATGCATGATGCTGGGGTTATGGCAGGAGTAGCTGTGGACAAGGAGGCAGAATAAGCCACTCTGGCAGCTGCGATGGACTGGGCACTAGATAGAGGAAATGGTGCCCTGCCTGAGGCCAGACAATATCCACCTTTGCCAGTGGACACAGACGCTGCTGGCCCCCTTACAGTGCCATGGGAACGTCCGGCACTCCTTGCTGGCCTCCCAGACATGATGGGGGAGGGGCTTATTACTAAAATGTAAGAGAGACAAGGAAATGTACGCTTGAATGCACTTTAATCAATGGAAAGTAGTGTTTGGTGCACTTTAACTTGAGTACCCACTACACAGACACACTCCTCTGACACACTACAATATACTGCAATAAAAATGCACTAATGCACTTCAATATACTGCAGTAAAACTGCACTAAAGCAACCCAATATACTGCAGTAAAACTGCACTAGCGCAAGTAAGTATACTGCAGTAAAAGTGCACTAACGCACTTCAATATACTGCAGTAAAAGTGCCCTGACACACGTCAATATACTGCAGTAAATGTGCACTAACGCTCTTCAATATACTGCTGTAAAAGTGCAATAACACACTTCAATATACTGCCATAAAAGTACCCTGATGTGTTTCTATATACTGCAGGAAACGTGCACTAATGCACTTCAATATACTGTCATAAACGTGCACTAACACACTTCAATACACTGCCGTAAACATGCACGCAAATGCATCTATGTAGTGCATCCAGCAACATCGCTCGATAAAGATGGGCTCAGCATGCTTTGAGAAAGAAGCGCGGCTGCCGCAAAATTCGCAGCACACATGTTCGGAAACGCGTCGCATACCGGTGATGTTACGATCCCGCCCTGCCGAAGCCATCTGCGTCCCAAGCCTCATTTTGACATACTTCTTCCGCTCAACCGACACTCAGACGGTGACCAGCGAGGCTGTACAGACAAGACATCCTTCTGCAGGGTGCCGCTAGCGCATGGGACAAGACACCCACCGAGGATCCCTTGATGTACTATTCATTGATGTGCCTGATTTTATTCACCTCCATATGAGTTGCCAATTGTTTTAACCCTTTTTAAACTGTAAACATCTTCACTTAGAGAGGCGTCTCTCTCTCTCTCTCTCTCTCTCTCTTATCTTTAATGCAGACCCAGATACTTGGTTTCAGTTTCTCCTGATGGCAGCTTTAAGTACATGGACTTTGTAGTACTTTTATGACGTACATGGACTTTGTTACCTTCCCTTTATCTTTTTCTTTTCCTTTTTGTTTGCCCCCTTCCATGCCCCTTGTTCTTTAGATCTGCAGCTCTAGAGCCTTCTTTCCTTGTAACACATTATGACAGACTTACCTGAAAACAAAGTCCTTCAGCGGCGCGTTGTCACTGCTGAAGACGCTTCCATCTTCACCCAGTCTTCTTTCTGGTTTCGCACACATCGGCTATCTGATTGCCAGCGATGATGTCACTCCTGCACATGTGCGCGGGGGGTCACCATTTACGGCATAGGAAAGGCAGAAAGGTATGGGTATGCCGTTCCATCATAGCACATACGCCGGTGACGTCACCAGAGCTGCATCTAAAGTAAATATCTTCTAAATGGTGCACGTTTAGGAGATTTTTACAGTAGCTATAGGTAAGCCTTATTATAGGCTTACCTTTAGGAAAAAATCATACATGGGAGTTTACTCCCACTTTAGGCCAAAATGAGGGATTAATATTACAATGTATCTAAAGTCCATTTTTTGTATTAGGTGGGGAAGTGCTATAACCTCTGTCAAGGCACTTCATTATATTGCAGTAAACATGCACTAACACGCTTCAATTTACTGCTGTAAAAGTGCACTAACGCACTTCAATATACTGCAGTAAAAGTGCGCTAATGCACTACAATATACTGCCGTAAAAGTGCAATAACGCGCTTCAATATAAATTAAAGTACCCTGATAAATTTCAATTTACTGCAGTAAACATGCAGTAACGCACTTCAATGAACTGCAGTAAACATGCACTAACGCACTTCAATATACTGCAGTAAACGTGCACTAACGCACTTCAATATACTGCAGTAAATGTGCCCTGATACGCTATTATACTGCAGTAAACCTGCCTTGACACTCTGCACTGACACACTTCAATATACTGCAGGTGCCCTGAAACATTAAACTGACACTACAGTAAAAATGAACGGTCGCACTAAACTCACGCTGCACTATCGCCATATTCACACTACAATGATACTTTACACTCACAATAGAATCACAATAGCACACTAACTCGCTAGTAGCAATGAACAGAGCCCTGTTCTATCTATCTCCAATCCAATATCATACTGCAAATGGCTGCTCTGGGAAGGAACCTTTTATAGTGTGGGGTGGGTCTATGAGAAATGAGCCATGATTGGGCACAATCATCATTGCTTTCTCCAATCATGGCTCTAACAGTGTTCTGTACCCCGATTGGGCAAATCCTTCATTGCTTCAGCCAATCAGGGCTTCCAATCTACTGAGGGGCATGCAGTGCATTGTGGGGCACTCGGCGAGCCAGACAAACGGTCGAATGCCCCGACAATTCGGGTGTTTACCGAACAGGCGAACAAAAGAACAGCCAATGTTTGGCCCGAACCCATGCTAGGGCCAAACTGTTCGCCCAACACTAGTCCAAGTTTCACCAGACCAGTGTAAGCCAGTAACAGTGTTCCTGATTTCTGTCACACAAGTCCTAGTGACTTTAGACCAGTGTCGGCCAGCAACAGTTTTCCTGATCGCTACCACACCAATCCCTATGTCACCAGACCAGTGCAGCCAGCAGCATTGGTTCTGATTGCTGCCACAACAGTGCCAGTTTCAACAGAGCAGTGTGATCTAGCAACAGTGTTCCTGATTGCCACTACATCAGTGCCAGTGTTACCAGACCACTGCAGCCACTACAGTGATCGCTACCACACAAGTGACAAAATCAGCTGACCAGTGAAGCCAGAAACCATGTTTCTGATAACTGCCACACCAGTATAGTATCACCAGAGCCAGTGCAGCCAGGAATAGTGTTCCCGATCACCACCACATCAGTCGCAGTGTTGCCTCTGCCTGGTGAGTGTACTCACTCTGACCTATTTATTGACCACATGTCTGCTTGCTGTTTGGACCAATCCTTTTCCATCTGCACGTCCCACTGTCTACTTTCCTGCAACAATCCATTCCCAACCACCTTCTGTGAACAAATGCACTCCTGAAACTATAGGAACTATTTTGTTCTTCCTTTCTTCAGCCTCCTTTACCTTCTGGCCAATAAACATGGCATTCCGGGGGCAGCCATACACAAGTAGGCTAGGCTTGCTTGACTTAGAGAAACATATAAACTAGTGCAGTGCTATCCAGAAAAAAAGGATAATTCTCCAACATTTTTTGAACAATACAATCCAAGAACATAAATGATAAAATAATAAACAAGCCTAAAAATAAGATTAAAAATGTGTCCATTAATAAGCGTTTAAATACTTTTTTTCCCTTTTTTCTAAATGATCACATCCACTCTGTTCTCAACTGCATAAGAGCTGGGGGGAGGAGAAGCAACAGTACACTGAGCTTCCCAGTTAATGGGTGTACAACGGGGGCGTGTCAGGACAAGTCTGATCATTGGAGGGGAGTACGCTGAGTTCCCATTATAGCTAAAGAACTGACCATGGTGTGTTCTCCTGCTTTGTGTGGTCCGTTTTTTATAGGAAAGCAAGGGCACTAAGCAGGAACACCAAGGATTTCACACAAAGGAAGCAATGCAAAGAGAACAGGATATTTTCTCATACAAGCACATGGTAAAACAGGCACATATCAGAAATAGTAAGTGTTGAGTAACAAACGCTTTAAAAACGATTCAATAGGAAGCATTTAATAATTATCTTAACATCTTTTCAGTTGACACATTTAATATATCATATATGCGTAACATGTTATCAGATCAACATACCTTTCAGACTACAGCCATTAGCTGGATCAATTTCCTTTCCATCCACCTTAAATAACCAGCGTCCTGGTATGTTCACATTTGTGGTTTCTTCAATGCTGACAATCTCTGGTGAACGGGATCCAGGAACACTGAAAAAATTGGTGCTATTTCCACCATTAAACCCAGCCTGAAAAATAGTTATCCTGGTTAATATTTTGTTGATTGAAATATTTAATCATCTCATAGCAAATTTAAAGCCAAAACTTTTCTTTTTCGAGGATAAAGGTAAACAAGCTGCCTGTCATTCTCCCCTGTGTAGAAACACAGATCATACGGTTCTACTATGTAGGACTGTTGATCAGTGTTCCTACAGCTCAAGCCACAGTTAGAATCACGACCCTAGGGACACACACAGCCCCTCCCTCTCAAATAAAGTTAACCCCTTCCCTGCCAGTGTAATTTTACAGTAACAGTGCATATATATAGCACTGATTACTGTAGAAATGTCACTGGTAACCCCAAAAATGTCAAAAATGTCAGTCAAGGGTCCGATCTGTCCGCCCCAATGTTGCAGTGCCGCAAAAAAATCGCAGATTGCCGTCATTACGCGTTAAAAAAAACAACAAAAATCTTTCCCTTTGTTAGTAAACGCGATAACTTTTGTGCAAACCAATCAAAATACGCTTTTTGTGATTTTTTTTTACCAAACATATGTAGCATAAAACAAATTGGCCGAAAATGTTAAAAAATTTAGATTTTTACTTTTTTTGGGGGGAATTTCATATAAAAAAATTTGAAAAATATTGTTATTTTTGCAAAATTTACGCTCTTTTTTTGTTTATAGCGCGTGATCAAAAAATCGCACAGGTGATCAAATACCACCAAAAGAAAGCTGTTTGTGGGAAAAAAAGGACGTCAAATTTGTTTAGGTACATCGTCGCACGACCGCGCAATTGTCCGTTAAAGTCACGCAGTGCTGAATCGCAAAATACCCCCTGGTCTTTTAGCAGCCAAATCCTCCGGGGCTTAAGTGGTTAAAGAAGTCTAAGTTGTTTTACCTTGCACATCCAGACATTTGGAAGAAAAAGCTAGCCTGCAAGATGTAAACATTTCAGGGAGCCCCTGGTTTGAGAGCTAAGTATGTATGACTTTTTGGGGAGTGGGATGGAGCTAATTGGGCTTATGTTGGTGGAGGCAAATGGTTAGGAAAACTTTTTGTTCTTACTCTTTAAGGTCTAATACACAGTGCACACACTAAGCTGTCAGTAGGTTGCTGAAGGATATCTAGATGGACAAGCTATTGAGGCCTAGCTGAAGTCACACAAATAGACATCCATCTAGACAGACATTGTACTAATATCCTCCATTTTTATAGTTATGCCTCCACTTTATAGCTGCATATTGTGAATAAATGATATGAACACTAACGTTTGACTTGGTAATCTAACAGACCTGATCTGACAAAATCCCTGTCAGGATCCAGGTCTGAGCCCAGGATGTCTGTTGTGCCTGGCAGTAGCTCTTCTTACTGAGCCAACTGAGATACTGAACAGTTCCCTGCCTAATGATTCCTTGGACAACCTTACTTTGTATCTTGTTTCTGGTACAACTTGAACTCTTTGCTCCTCCCATGAAGTTCCTATTTAAGCCATGTATCTGCTCTTCCTGTTTGCCAGATTACTGTGCTCTTCTCCAGCCTTCTCCTTGTGCTCCTGCTGCTGTTCTTATTTTCACGACCACTTGTTACCAACCTTTGGAAAAGAGAAACCCCCCTGAAGGGAATGGGACCTTTGAGGCCAAAATAACACCAAATATTGAATTAAAACATACATTTATTAAATCGACATAAAATCAGCTACATAGAAAAAGTAACAAATATGCAATACAATTACATAACATGATAAAATACTTGTCAATTCAGACAAGAAAGGGTTGAAGCACAGACTTGTGAAAGACACTTCTCTTCAGTCGACTTGTTTTGACACTCTCTCTCCAACTCGACTTGATCATTTTTTCTGGGTATGTTATTTATTTTGAGTGTATTTTTCATATGTACAAGATTGCAGTATTGTGATAACCGAGACTTTGTTTTCTGGCATATGATGTATTTTGTACAAATCTCTTTGGTTTCAAACATTTGGTGTCTTTAACAAGTCTGTGCTTCAACCCTTTCTTGTCTGACAAGTATTTTATCATGTTATGTAATTGTATTGCATATTTGTTACTTTTTCTATGTAGCTGATTTTATGTTGATTTAATAAATGTATGTTTTAATTCAATATTTGGTGTTATTTTGGCCTAAAAAGTCCCATTCCCTTCAGGGGGGTTTCTCTTTTCCATATTTTCCAGGGATGTCAGCCTTATAACACCCAGCCCTACTTAGATGAGTGATCCTTTGTATTTGTTACCAACCTTTGGTTTGTTCCTTGACTATGCTCCTCTTAAACCCAACCTGCAGCCACTTGTTACAAATGGTTGGGCTTGTTTTTTGACTATGCTTCTACTTGATCCTCACCTGTTACATCTGCTACCAGACCCTGGCTTGCTCACCTCCTGGAGGGGAGATCCTGAGGACCATGACCTGGCATTAGCATGCAGTAAAACACATTTCCACCACCAGGAGCTCCTGTAAAGCCCACTTAGTGCTTGGGCCCCACACCTCAAGTGAGGCCACCTCACCCACCAGGGGGGCCTGCTCATGTATTTATCCGTTTGGTTTCTGTGTGAGCCTTTCCACTGCTATAGCCACTGGCCTCTCAGCCTGACCCCTGACTATGACACCCCCCTTATTCCTCTTCAGTACTAGTTGGGGAGAGAAAGCTTAAAGCGGAGTTCCACCCTAATTTGCATCTAAATATGCATTTTCTGATGATCACTCCACCATTCCCTTTTGGATATTGTCATTTTTTTTTATATATATATATATATATAGTACTTTTTATTGTAAAAAACATCCACTTCCATCTAAACCCGGCCGCGGCGCAGTACGTCATATCCTCTTTCGCAATGGCTCTTGGGAGAACCAGTGTAAGCAATCCCAGGAGCCAATGGGCATCCTCCGCGACTAGCATTGCGTTACTTCTAAAGCAGAAATGACACGATGCTAGGCTAGGCTACGACCGTGATAAAGTCCCACTGCACATGCGCGAGATCGGGAGGTGCTTGCTGGGTAGCCAGCAGCACCTTATGCCAGAAGAGACTCCTAGTGGGCTTCAGATGCCCACACTCAGGATCGACACTTGCTGGATCAGAAGGCTACAGTGATTACTAACACTTTTAATGACACGGAAAACATTAGCACATGCAGCATATGCCAATTTCAAATACATATTTGGCGACTATCACGGGGGTAATTTAAAAAAAAAATGCTGGAACTGGCTGAAGCTCCGCTTTAAGCTGAGTGGTTTAACTGTTACTTATCTATGCTATGGATAAAATTATGAGGGAATCCCGCGCAAATGGAAAAAAAATATATATAAAAATAGGTGGAGTTGCTGCCTACCCAGAATACTTCTCACCTAGATGGGAAGTCAGAGATATGTATGCAAATATGTATGGGTAATGGCGCTACTCTGAATATAAGATCTGCCTATAGTGCTAGGAAGATATTGGTATATATGTATGCAGTATCCTTATGCAAATAAATTACAATACACATATACAAAGGTGCTGTTGACCACCCAGAGAAAATTCGTGATATTCACATATGCATTAATTTTAGTTAATAATTCAATATAGGTGACATTTGTGTAATGAAATAAACTCTATATAAGTGCATAAATTGCATGAAGGTTGCTCAATGCATTAAATCAATATAAATTATATTGTTAATATGGTTATTACTATATAAAGTGCACTAGTGCCATGTGCAGTATGTGAAATAAATAAATATAAAATTATATTTTTTAGAAAATGGTAAAAAAAATTGCAAAATAAATAGTCCTTTTTCTCAATTCCAATAAGGTACACTTTGTAAGGTACTATAATGTAATGCTGCCAGTCACATCATATTTCACCTGTAAAAAAGTGCTTTGTGCAAAAGTAAATGATCCAGGTGTGTGATTCAATTAATAGTGCTTCTATGGTGCCGAAAAGGTGAAAACGGGAGATGTGTAAAATGCCGGTGCTGTACTGTATTCTTTTCCTTGCTGTGCTCAGTGCGGTGCTCCATGCCCCTATTGAAAATGCACTCACCGCAATGCTCTTCCCTTAAAGGGGTGATAAGCCATGCCCAGCAAAATGGGTGATCCTACGTTTCCCTATGGGTTCTGTTAGATGGCCTATGTGTCCTGGTCCTGGTGGATATGGATGCCTCCAAATGCACAAGGAGCCCGTTCCGATGTCCCTGGGGTTCCCTCAGATCATGCCCCAAATAGAAAAGGTAGACCTATTGGTAAGCTAAACTGTAATATATTACATTTTTGGTTTTGAGTTTATAACCGCTTTAAACTATCCTGATCCTGTTCTTGAGAAACATCCTCCCATGTGTTTTATTATTATGTTTTTGACATAAAAATGTAAACCAACAGTTCATGTATAATATCACAAATACATAATATCACAAATACACTTAAAACCCCACAAATATAAAGAACAGAAAATGAAATAAACAAAAGCACCCTAAATATACTCCAAAACCGATCAGCCCCCAAGTAGGAAAAATAAAGGTGTAGACTGTTTTTTTTTTTTTTTTTTTTTTTCTTTTTAACCACTTCCCACTCGTCCTATAGGGAATTGACGACGGGAAGGTGGCTGTATTATCCTGACACGCCGTCAATGGTGGCAGGATAATGCGCTCTGCGCTCACTCTGATACACTGCATCTCCGATCTCAGTACTGACGTAGGCTCTTTACCATATGAACAGCTGTGTCCAATCACAGCTGGTCACATAGTAAATAGGAAGTGCCGTTGATCGGCTTTCCTCAGTTTGTGCCTGACAGACACGAGCAGAGGAGAGCCGATCTGCGTCTCTCCTGACAGGGGGGGTCTGCACTGGTAAACCCTTGGGGGGGTGCCACTAGAGCCCCCAGGGATGCCCTCCCATGACCCCAGGGATGTCCACCATGGCCACCAGGGATGGCAATCAGGGCTCAGGGAGCCCGCCAGTGCCTTCCCCATCAGTGCTGCCTGCCAGTGCCCTCCCCATCAGTGCTGCCCACCAGTGCCCATTATTGCCCACCAGTGCCGCCCATCAGTGCCCATCAGTGCCGCCCATCAGTACCACCTATCAGTGCCCATCAGTGCCGCCTATCAGTGCCCATCAATGCCGTCTATAAGTGCCCATCAGTGCTGCCTATCAGTGCCCACCAATGCTGCATATCAGTGCTACCTATCAGTGCTACATGTCAGTGCCCATCAGTGCTGTATATCAGTGCCACCTAACAGTGCCGCATATTAGTGCCACCCCATCAGTGCCACCCCATCAGTGCCTCCTCATCAGTGCCTGTCAGTGCGGCCTCATCAGTGCTCATCAGTGCAGGGAAAAACGTATCTATTTACAAAATTTTATAACATAAACAATAAAACTTTTTTTTTTCAAACTTTTCGGTCTTTTTTTATTTGTTTAGCAAAAAAGAAAAAACCTTGCGGTGATCACATAAAAAAATGACATAAATTTGGTTTAGGTACAGTATTGCATGACCACGTAATTGTCATTTAAAATGCAACAGCGCTAAAAGCTATAAATTGGCCTGGGCGGGAACGGGGAAAAGTGCCCGGTATTGAGGTGGTTAAAGAACATTCCACCTAGCAGCTCATCAAAGGAAAAGTAGGTTCCGGCCTTGGCAAAATGAGTAACTTTGCAACAAAATCAGTTTGCCTAAAGTCACTCTGCTCATCCTTATGAAAGAGAAACAAATGTAGGGGTCATTCTTATTACCAAGAGCGGTGCCACAAAATATGCTTTTTCATGCATTGGTCAAATCAAAAAATAAATAAATAAACAATGGGCTGTGATGTATCTCAACACACCAGCGTTTGGGTCATGCTGAATTCATGTGTTGGGATGCCCTTAGATGTGTTTTAATGGAGGTGAGCTCGGGTGCCATTCAACACGAATGCACTGCAACACACAAATACATGCATGGTGCATTGTTACTGTGGTACCACTATGTTTTACCACTCATTACTGCAATGAGTTGGTGTGAATGAGCACATGTGGTACAAAAAGATACATTTCCAGAGATAAAGGTATGCAGGGATAAAGTTTAAGAATCTAGGACATCCCTGGTAATCAAGAACAGCTGGCAAGTAAAAGGTAAGAAGAGAGCAGGGCCAAGGCCACCCACAGGATGCCAGTGTTAATACCATACCAAAGCACCACTTAGATGTGTATGAATAGAGTGGAGGACTGTTTGTGTGAGGTTACACTGTGTTTATAAGAAAACGATACCTAATACATTATATATTCTGTTATAAACTCTGCACTGGAAAACATCCTGGTCAGATCAGAGAACATCTGAGATGAGCGTATTTCCACTAAATGCCTCTAATATTGCACTGGCTTTGTGGCAACATCTTTGCACTGTATAAGCGCAAAAGTAAACATTTATTATATTTCAACTTACCAGTTCTTACATGTGTTGGCTGCACTAGTATTCTTTTTTAGGGTTTCTTCTATTTTCATCGAATGAAATGGTGTTGGTTTATGATGGAGAGAGAAGTCAAGATCGTGATGATCATGGCCTATCTCACATGTGTATCAGTTTATACAGCTGAGAGAGAACGTGTGCTCTGCTTGTCATCACATCACACACTTTGTTATTCACTTTTACACAAACAGCCGTTTGTTTATGAAGGTGAGCCCTGATCACCTCATTGGTTGTCTATGTAAAATATCTCACACCCTGCTTCTCCAGCCAGTTAGCAGGGAGAGAAGCTGCTGTGATATGAGGAGAAAGACTTCTGTCTTTCTCCATCTGCACAAGGGGTGAAAAATTAACATAAATAATAACTATATATTTATCTATCCATCTTTCTCAGTTTCCCACGTAGGAATTTCCATCATCAACATGAACATAAATGAGGTTCCGTCTCGTGGGTCTCTCTAGCAGCGCCACTGCTCAGGCCTTTTGCCTTGGTCCTCCAGACCATCAAACACAGCACCTCGGTGCTCCCATACGAACTCTGTGCCTCGGCTCTTTTCCAGCTACTTGTTGCTCTGTCACTGACTGCACCTACACTGTGCAAATACAGTATACATGCTCTGGCTTCCCTGTGAAGCCCCTCTTAATTCTGGGGAAGGATTGGAGTCCTCCTGACCACTATGCAGAGAACTCCTGTCTCTCTGTTGAAGCCCTAAACTATTGTCAGGTATTCGATTTTAAGGGTTGTGACCACCTGCATGCTCAGCTCTGCTGGTTTCTGGCAAGACCCAGACACCGAGTTGAAAACTTCTTCCCTTCTGAAGTACTTTGAAGTTCCTGAGCTCCAAACCCTGATTCAGAATATACAAAACCTGGAAAACGATGAAAAACCACCTTTCTCCATTCAGAACTGACATTCTGGATTCCCTCAAACTGTCACTTTGGCGGGGCCTCGCATTGTCACAATAAATAATGTTATAGTTATACTGTATTGTCTTATAGGCCTCATTCACATCTGATCTGAGCGAATCAGCATTGTGGGATATTTTCCATGATTCTGGATCGTTCCAAAATCGCATCAAAATGCGCAACACGTGTTTGAGTGTTATTTATGGTTAATGGCACCCAAGTGTGGCTAGCAGATATTTTATCTCACATTTTATTGTGTGACAAATAAGGTTCAAACACTCCAAGCAAGTTAAAAAAAAAAACATGCAATGCTCCATGCCCGAAAAGGTTCAGAAGCTTTTTTGGTGCTTTTTGGCATGCAAAGGGCAGCCCATTCAAAGGGAATAAGCTGGCCTATGCACAACATGCATAAATGCATGAAAACACAAACAAAAACACAGCCAGGGAAGATTCGGATTAAACAGATCTCAATTTGATCCGCTGCTTTGAAGGACAGAGGAGGCATAAGAGGTCTCCCCATAAAGAGAACCTGTCACTGCCCAAAGCTATTATCAGGGATTGCAAACAAACATAAATGTAAATAAAATAAATAAATAAATAAAAATTAAAGCACCCCCAGACCCTCTTCTCACGCACATAGGTCCAGCATGTGAATTTAAACAGTGATTGCATCCCACATGTGAGGTATCACTGTGAAAGTCAAAGTGAGAGCAATAATTGTAGCACTAGAGCTTATGTTTAAAGTACTGTATAACTAAAGGCAAGACTTTTTTTTTTTTTTTGATGTGGAGAGAGATGAAAACATGATAGCGATTTACAAATACCTCAATGGTGATCTCAGCATAGAAAAAAAATGATTCAGTCGCAAGGAGTATAAGAGGATAGGAGGCCATACAATGCGATTAGAAGAGAACCGATTTAACCTCAGGCTAAGCAAGGGTTTTTTTTTTATAGTACGGGCAATAAGATTGTGGAACTCTGTTACACAAATGGTGGTAAATGGCTACTTTTAAAAGACTCTTGGACATACATCTCCAAAATCAAAACATTCAGGGGTTTGGAAAATAAATACGTCCACACACACCTACGCAGGTTGAACTGGATGGACTATTGTCTTTATTCAACCTCAACTACTATGTAAAGCCCCGTACACACGAGAAGAAATTCGGCCGGGAAATTTTGTCCGACGACCGATCTGCCGATTTTCGGCTTGTTAGTATGGTGCTTCCGACAACCGACTCTGAATTTTCGGCCGAAAAAATCCTGGTGTGCAGGCTATATAATTTTTGTCGACCGTCAAAACAAGTCCGATTTTCGTCTCATTAGTACAGATTTCCATGGGGAAAAATCTTATGAGCAAGACTAGGCATGCTCAGAGATAAAAGAACACATAGAAAGCAATCCAACACATGACATCACTTCTGAAGTAGAATTCTGTCGTGAGGGAAAATTCGTGTGCAGTCTAGGCACATTCCAACCAACAGACACGCACTCTGGACAAAAGACGGACGACCGGTCGGCAGAAATTCGTTGTGTGTGTACGAGGCTTAACTATGTAACTGTGTATCTCAGTTTGTTATTGCTGTCTGCACTCCCATTAGGAAGATTCACCCTCTGCAATTGTCATGTTTATTGTTATCAACGAAAGTAGAAGTAAAAGAAAATCCCAAATTTTTGTTTGCCCCCAGAAAAGTAATAGAGGGAAAATCTTCCAATGGGGACACTAGTTCTGGTGACCTGGGGATCCCAAGGTCTATGGGTCAAGGGCTATGATCTGGAAGTGAATGAAAATCTCCCCAACGGGACACAGCTGGCAAAAAAAAAATGTACAGTGGTTATAACTCTGCCTTACTCTATCCAAATTGAAAAAGGTTTTGCTTTTAGTTCTAATTTAACCCTAAATTGATAACCTGTAAAGGCTTTTAAAGCGTTGACTATGGATTATTTTATTTAGGGGTTCTAGCAAAAAAATGCTGATTTTAATAAATACTGTATGTGAAAAACATTGAAATTGTTCTGAACTGCAATTGGTAACAAAACTAATGTTTAACATTCGTGGGGTTTAACTATGGTGGGGTGTCAGTATATTATGTTTGGGGAACTTTTACTTTATTATTCTTGTGTTATTCTGTGTCTTTACATTTACTTTTACTGCTTTTTACTGTGATCTTGTGATGTCTCACAAGATTACAGATTGCCTTCTTCCTTCTGCTGTGTTCTCAGCAGCTGAAAGCATTAGTACATCTCTTCTCTCCTCATAATTAGAAGCAACCCACTTACTTTTATAAAACCAGCACTTAGAGGAGAAGTTTTTTCTATGGGAATGCCAATGACATTATCAGTGTTGGATTACCGCTGCTTCATAAACGGACACCTAAGTCTCTTGTTTTTCAAAAGAACAAGTTCTCTTGCAGAAGAATCAGTTACAGGGTTGAGACAAACCATTCAATATTGGAAGGGGTGCTTACAATGATCAGTTTTATTTATGTAAAACATTTATCCCCCCCCAAAAAAAAAAAACTGCTGCAACTGCTTATAAAATGTTTGCTGGAGCTTCAATTTGTTGGTATTTTTAAATCTGCAAGCACATCTAACACTACCTGCCTCCAGACTGACAATGCTGCTGTCCAAAGGTGCCCCCTGTACTTCTTAATCTAATGCAGGAGGTGTTGCTGGACAGATCACCGGGTGATTTGTAAGCTGCAATATATTACATTCTTGGTTTTGGGTTTAATACAGCTTTAAGATAATGTTACCTCCTAGCTGCATATACACAGTGAAGATCAGCCAAACCCCAAAGACAAGCCAGACTAAGCATGTGCTATTTTTTAAATTACATTACTTCCCAGCTGCATGCAAGTGGTCAAACAACCATACAATCACACCCCAAAGACAAGCCAGTCAAAGTATGCATTATCTTTAAATAGAATCTAGGGCAAACTTTTTTCATTGTTGGTAGAATTGGGAATCATTAAATCCTCTGTAAAACTTTTTGTTGCCCCGTTGTGTCCCATTCCAAATATCTTTCTTTGGTTCCTATTCTGTAGACATAACAGGAAGTAAAGGGTATTTCTTCAAATTCAGATAAATCCCCTCTTAGACAGTTGTCACTTGAAGATTTCTTGTGACAAAAGTTGTCATTACAAATAAAGGGTGGACTTCCCCAGCAGAGACAACAATGAAAAGATAAACTTACCTCCCATAGTGACAAACAAGCATTTTCCAAACACAGACAATGAGAGCATGAACTGCCAATGGCCCTTCACTAGACTTGTGGATACAAATATGGCTCTTGGATCTCTTTACTTTGGACCTCACTGGTATAGTCAGTCCATGAAGCAACTACAAATTGGTTTTCCTTTTTAGCTTATTGTTCAGATTGCTTATACGTTGTAGTTTAGTTTGTAAGTTCTGCTTATAGTTTGTATCAGCCTTTTTTAATCAGGGTGCCCAGACACCCTGGCGTGCCCTGAGGTTTCTTCAGGGGTGCCTTGGTAAAATGCCACAAAATGTATCAAAAATTGTATACAAGCCAGCAGGCGGATAAAGCCTGCCTTTTATTTACACAAAGCCACAGGTTTTCATTATGCACCTGTAGCACACTCTTAGGTAGGTGCTAGAGAGAAAGTATAGTTTTGGGTCCTGTCTGTTTACCAGAAGGACTGCAGGTAAATCTAGATTGTTCTCTGCTTACCAGAGAGCAGGATCTGAGGTCTGCTCAATGTGCTCAGATGCAACTTGTTCTGTCTGCAGAGTGTTTCACACTGGTCCAATAGGGAGACATATTGGACAGTGGGAGGAAACCTGACAAATGAGTGCACAGGCTTTTGCTACAGCCCTGGTGATTTGGCAGAGGGAAAGTGCCTTGGTGCATGCTGGGATTCTGTATAAAAGCCAGGAGCACATGTGCTCAGGGTCTTTCGGCTGGATAGAGGAGTCCCGAACCCAGAGGTCCAGGAAAGCTGACTGAAAGGGGAGACACTGGAGGATCTGATTCTGAAGTACAGTGAGTATAGTATGTTTCCATGGGCCGGACCTGAGGGGGGCCACCCCTGCAGCTAGAAGAGCCAGTGGACGGGTGTCAGTAAAGGAGATGCTTGTGAGTGAGTGAGTGAGTGTATCGAAAAAAAATGCAAATTTACCAAGTCTATTGCTGGAGAGAAAAAGCAAGGAGACTTAACTCTTTCCATACATGTGGCAGTATGGATTAAGCAATGCAGCTGCTTCCACAAGCAACCTGGTGGGGCCAAGTGAGAGTTGTCCTTATCCATTGTGAATAGTTACAGTTGAAGTATCCCACTATTCCCTTCCCCCACCCAAGTTCCAAAATAAACACCAAAAACCAGCAGCTCCGGACTGTTTATTGTGTGACAAGCCATCGGGAGTAAGGAGGCATGTGTGAACTGTTCCCTAAGTGACTGTGTGCTGGTAATCAGAGGAGACCTGGAAGTCATCTTACAGCAGGCCCTACGGGGACAGTGCTACACACCATTACGACTTTCCAGACCAGCCTTTTTCAACCAGGGTTCCTTGAGGATTCTGCAGGGGTGCCTTGGCAAAATACCAAAAAATGTATCAAAAATTGTATACAAGCCAGCAGGTGGATGAAGCCTGCCTTTTAGTTACACAAAGCCACGGGTTTTCATTATGCACCATTAGGACTTTCTAGAGTAGACACATGCATCCTAACAACTATTGATGCCATCAGTTAATGAGGAGAAAGCCTGTTGCCTGTTCCCCTCTCCCTCAGCACTGGGGTGACATTAGCTGACTGGAGAAAAAAAACATTGGAATACTAGTCAGTACTGATGTGCAAAAGTGTATTTGCTTTTGAAGAATAATTTGCTTCTAACGTTGCGTGTCCTAAATGTGTGGTTGTTGCTGCGTTATGTAAAGCTATTAGTATAGCTTTTTACATTTTAGAGTGGGGTGCCTTAAGATTGTCTATAATTTTAAAGGGTCAGATTGTCTATAATTTTATAAAGTGTCTTGACTGAAAAAAGGTTGAGAAACACTGGTTTAGATTGACAGCTCTGACTTGTATTTAAACTAAAAGGAAAAAAAGGAAGTTATGGGTCAACCCTTATTTTGCAAATTGCTGGGGATACAATAACCACGTCTCCGCCATCATTTTATAAGGAATTATTTTGAAGTTAATTCTTCTCTGCTTCATTTTGAAATGATAAATAGAAATAATTTCAAAAGAGAATGTTAGTAAGTAAACAGTAGAATACCATGTGGGTAGAGTGAGGGCACCGACCTCCCAAGATGTATAATCTTGTCAAAACCAAGAGATGTACTCAAATGAGGGAATGTAGTGACAACTTATTGTTTTACCTTATATATTTATTGTCATAATCATCATTTTTAATCTGTTCATATTAGTGGGGGTTATGGGGTGATAGATTGCACAAGCACTGATTTGCTTTTCCAGGAACAAACAGTGATAAGAAACCGCTCAAGGTGAAAGCTCCTCCAATTAGCCTTGTCTGAGCACAGAAAAAGGGTGCTGGCTCTGCATGCATACCTGTGAAAACAGAAGATGTCTGGACGGCGGCATTCCGATGCAATTCACATTATTGGGGTGGATAAAATCCATACAGCATAGCAGAGTTACAGGAACAAAAAGAGCTGACACGTTTTGCATGTGAGTCAGTGCTTAATCACTGTTCTTGTATGTGTTTACAAGAATCTATTGGTTTGTTTCTCATGCGTTGTGAGATGTTTTATATACATTGCAATGATTTTATAAGAACAATGTCCATGGGAATTAATATGAGATAGGGCCTGCAAATAGCAAAATGACTTGAGATGTGTCATTGACCCTACATTAGGGGTTTATCTTGATCATCCCTGATTGCTTTGGCAGTCCAGGGTTTTTGTTCATCTGGAGTGCATCTGATCAGACCCAGGATGATTGTGCATACCATTTGGTCTTTTACATCTACATATATATCTTGAGTTTGGCCATGTACACTGTAGCTATGATTAAGCGCTGACACAAGCGCGAAATACATCAGCTGTTTTTGTTCCTGTACCTCTGCTTAGCTGTACGGATTTTATCCATCCCAATAAATGTGAATTGCATCGGAGTGCGGCCGTCCAAGCATTTTCTGTTTTCGCTGATTTGCTATTGCCCAATTATTGGTCAAACTTGGGGGATTCCAAAATAATTCTAGGCAGATATAGCCAATTCAAACTGACTTTCTTCTAGTTCAAAAAGTTGAAAGTTGTGGTAATATCTCACGGATCACCTTGCATTTTGTAACATTGGAACTAGGGTATAGATAACTATCCCAGTAATGGCACTATTCTTTAAAGAAATTTTATATACAGGTGTAAGCTGTTGGGTGTTATATTATGAGGAACTGAGTTAAAGTGGTATTAACCCTAAAACCAATAATGTAATATACTGCACCTTACCAATACTTAGATGTGTCAGCTGCATTTGTTTTCTTTTTAGGCTTTCTCCCCTTTGTTTTCACTTGGTAATCTAGCCAGTAACACACCCCCTACATTAGAGTGCCCCTACTCTAAATGGAGGAGCACAGGGGAACCTTTGGACAGCAGCATTGTAAGTTTGAGGGGAGGAGACTGTTGGATGTACTTACAGATTTAGATATACTAACAAATTGAAGCCAAGCTAACACTTTACAGACAGTTACAGCAAACTGTTTTTTTTTTTTTTGGGATAAAGGTTTTAAATAAATAAAGACTGATCATTGTATTCAACCCCGTCAGTGGTAAATGCTTTGTCTTAACCCTCTAACTGGTACATCTGTAGGACAGCGTGTTCTATTGAAAAACAATAGACTTACTGGCAGGATCACAAGGTGAAAATAAAAGGAAGAACGCCTACGAAAAGAAAACAAAGGCAACCCTCACATCTAAGAATTGGTAAGATGCAATATATAAAATGTTTGCGTTTGGATTTAATACAGCTTTAGGTCCCCACCTTATCGATTTTTTGGGAACTAATGGAGTGAGACTGAGCAGTACTCTTTTACTTTACATGCACATACTGTAGAGCACATTATGCAAGAGCATGTAGTTAGATCACAGTTACTTGCATGCACAGTAAGTTGCAATTTTCTTTGATAGATAGATAGATAGATAGATAGATAGATAGATAGATAGATAGATAGATAGATAGATAGATAGATAGATAGATAGATAGATAGATAGATAGATAGATAGATAGATAGATAGATAGATAGATAGATAGATAGATAGATAGATAGATAGATAGATAGATAGATAGATAGATAGATAGATAGATATACACACACAATATCTCACAAGAGTGAGTACACCCCTAACATTTTTGTAAATATTTTATTATATCTTTTCATGTGACAACATTGAAGGAATGACACTTTGCTATCATGTAAATTAGTGAGTGTGCAGCTTGTATAACAGTGTAAATTTGCTGTTCCCTCAAAATAACTCAACACACAGCCATTAATGTCTAAACCGCTGGCAACAAAAGTGAGTACACCCCTAAGTGAAGTGTCCAAATT
The DNA here is from genome assembly GCF_965119305.1 of Pelophylax lessonae. Lineage (NCBI taxonomy): Eukaryota > Metazoa > Chordata > Amphibia > Anura > Ranidae > Pelophylax > Pelophylax lessonae. The sequence goes on from NC_138779.1 coordinate 120,804,456, forward strand.
GGGCACAATTAGCCATGAAAAAAAGAATTGTTGCCCTACATAAAGATGGCCTAGGCTATAAGAAGATTGCCAAGACCCTGAAACTGAGCTGCAGCCAAGACCATACAGCAGTTAAACAGGACAGGTTCCACTCAAAACAGGCCTCATTTTGGTCAACCAAAGAGGTTGAGTGCACGTGCTCAGCGCCATATCTAGAGGTTGTCTTCGGGAAATAGATGTATGAGTGCTGTATGAGTGCTGCCAGCATTGCTACAGGGGTTGAAGGGGTGGTGGGGTCATCCTGTCAGTGCTCAGACCATACACCGAACACTGCATCAAATTGGTTTATATGGCTGTCATCCCAGAAGGAAGCCTCTTCTAAAGATGATGCACAAGAAAGCCCGCAAACAGTTTGCTGAAGACAATCAGACTAGTGACATGGATTACTGGAACCATGTCCTGTGGTATCATCTTTTTCCAAGTCTTTTACAAAGACAAGTGTGGCTTGCCTACATTCAAGAATGGTGGTGGGAGTGTCATGGTCTAGGGGTGCATGAGTGCTGCTGGCACTGGGGAGCTACAGTTCATTGAGGAAACCATAAATGCCTACATGTATTGTGACATAATAAAGTAGAGCATTATCCCCTCCCTTTGGAGACTGGGCCCCAGAGCAGTATTCCAACATGATAACAACCCCAAATACACCTCCAAGACGACCACTGCCTTGCTAAAGAAACTCAGGGTAAAGGTCATGGACTGGACAAGCATGTCTCCAGACCTAAACCCTATTAAGCATCTGTGGGGCATCCTCAAATGGAAGGTGGAGGAGCTCAAGGTCTCTAACATCCACCAGCTCCTTGATGTCATCATGGAGAGGTGAACAAGGTCTCCAGTGGCAACCTGTGAAACTCTGGAGAACTCCATGCCCAAGAGGGATTAAGGCAGTGCTGGAAAATAATGGTGGCCACACAAAATATTGACACTTTGGGCCCAATTTGGACATTTCCACTTAGGGGTGTACTCACTTTTGTTGCCAGCAGTTTAGACGTTAATGGCTGTGTGTTGAGTTATTTTGAGGGGACAGCAAATTTAAACTGCTATACAAGCTGTACACTCACTACTTTACATTGTAGCAAAGTGTCATTTCTTTAGTGTTGTCACATGAAAAGATATAATAAAATATTTACAAAAATGTGAGGGATGTGTTCACTTTTGTGAGATACTGTGTATATAAATATATATATATATATATATATATTTAAACATATCCTTTATATTTTTATTATCATCGCTAAAGAATGAATCCGCAATAGATGTTATGGTAGCTTACCATATATCTTTGGATTCCATTATACTTTTAAACAATAGCTTTGTGCGAACAATTTTTTTGCAGAAACCGGTAAATGTTGCCCATAACAGTTAAGAAATAGCATTACATGCCCTATAATTATTATTATATTAGTTATAATTTGACTGGCAGTATTAACTCTGTAAATGATTTTACAGTATATTGCTTACCTGAGCCATAACACCACCCAGCCCAGTAAGAGGGTCTCCCCCACTCGCTGTCCCTGTGGTCCATGTGATCTCTGCATAATTGAACATTGCAAAGCTTGATGTCCCATCTGAAATCAGCAGAGCTTGAAATGTATTCACCTGAAAATGTAATTAAAGTATCATGAAAAGCTTTCCTCCATTCTTTATCATCTTTTCAAGACTGGCAGGTTACATTGAAACAAAAAACATGCAACAATGTGATTATATGATTACTTTACAACTAACAAAGGACTATTTAAAACCAAGAGCTTATATTTTGTTTAAGGGGGCATTAAAATACCAGATACAAACTATCAGAGCTGAAAGTATTTAAAGACTGTAAAAGGCTGTATAAGTTACTTTGGAACATGAATTAGTTGGAAGAAATTTGTAATTGGGAAATTTGGTGGTTCGCATTGTCAATCTTTCTTTCTGAAAACACTAGTTTCCTGGCTGTTAAGTCACTGACATAATAAATAAGAATATTCACAGTTTTGACATTCTAACTTTACTTTTTTATATGCTTGTTCTAAGTCAGTCTTAAAGTAAAACATTAGGAGGATTTGTTTTAATATTAGGTATGCTTGCAAGAGCTTTCTCCCCTGAGGTGTAGCTCAGTGCCCGATTGCGGCTGTGTCCTTTAAAATCACTACTTGTGATGACATCAGGTACTACAGGCATCATTGGACTTCCAGCCCACTGTGGTTGTGAGATCTGTGGTTCTGATACAGAGAAGAGACACTATTGTTTAGCTCTACTTGTCTCTTCACAAAAAAAATTATGTATTACTTAAGAATTAATAAATTCCCCAATTCCCCCCTTCCTCTTTTCACGTCATAGTCTCCTCCTCTTGTGGGCTCTCTGTGCTGGCCAAGCTCCTCTGCCCTCACCTCAATACATAACTGTTTATGTAGCAGCCAGGTGAGAGCAAAAGGGAATACTATACTGAAGCTAGTCTTTTGAGACTGCTTACATTGCATCCCAAATGGCACATCCAACAGCAGCCTCAGGGCTTTTTGATGTCTACACAAGGGAGGCTTTAAAAGTAACATACTTGCCTAAAGTATGTTAAATGCAAAAATAATCATATGGGAAGATTGTTGTTAAAATGATTGTCTGGCGACAGGGTCTCTTTAAACATCAATTCTAATTTCATAATCCAGAACTGTCCATTCATACATCATACCTGACTTATAAATATAAAAAATTAGATCTGCTTTTAATATACATTAGCTCATTTATAATATCCAGGCACCTGACGCATGTCTACAAATATACAATTTTATTTCTTCCTTTCTCCTGCTGCTGTCCACTGAGATGTCTATTGGGATCCTTGACCATCTGACAGTATAGTTTTTCTGCAAGATGGCTGATAAAGCTTTTTGCAGACATTTATAAATGGGAGTAGTTCTATTAAAGTACATATCAATTTTGAAGTTAATTCTCAGAGCCTAAATTTACTGCAGGAATGCCAGTGACATATTCCTATACAGAACAAGCAAGCAGTATATATGGATATACAGTATATACAGTATATATCTACAGCAGCAAGCAAAACAAAAAAACTGAGTGAGGTCCTCAAAATCCATACCAGACCCTCCAGGTTTATTATGGATTTTACGAGGGTAACCCACAGAAAAAACATAGCCTCCCCCCAAAATCCATACTGGAAGCTTATCAAAGCATGAGCCATAGGCGGCCCAAAGCACCTTGTCCCCATGTTCATCTTCTAGAGCCCCTGCAATATAGCAGTTACAAATATTTCTTTCAAAGTATTCCAAAGCCAACATAATACGGTAAAGTATATTCCAGCAAATCCGGAAAACAACAAAACAACAAAAATCATTAGTTTCCAAAAGCTAAAAACAACATATGATCTACTGTGTTTAAATATTCAAACTTTTAATTGTGCATTACAGGAGTGGTGCTGCTTCCTCCATAAAACGTGACCTCATCCCATGTGACCAGGAACACCCACGTGGCTGTGAATGATGGTATATTTGTAAAATGTTTCCTAATTTCTTTAGACACCCTTTTAAGGATTACGGGATCTGTTGTTTCACGGTAGAAAATCTCCCCTCGTATTCCATTGTGGACATCAGCCCAGAAAGGAGCAATAAAAGCACGACCATCAGCTAGAGGAAAAGCTTCTGGAGTAAACTGGCTGACAAGAACATTAAATGAAATCACTCCATTGTTGTTAACCTAGTAAAAAATAAAGAGGTGTCAGAGACATAATACTTATAATACTTATAAGCAAAATTAACAGCCCAGAAATTTGCATATAAAAATATTAATTTCACAGTACCTGGTGGCGAGGAATGCAAATGAGGATATTAAAGGAAGGTTATGATTTAAAAAAAAAAAAAAATGAATTACACTGAGTGTCAAAATTTAAATAATCTCAGTGACTAAAAACCAAAAACAGTGATAGCTGCACTCACTATATATATCCACATAAATATAGTTCCGAATAAACATAAAAATGTGTTGCGCTACCCAGATAAAGTGATAGTGCATCAATACCACAATCAAATGGAAACAAATAAAGTGTTTAAACAGGCAAAAATAATGCAAGATAAATTAATTTATAGCCATCCAAAGAAAATTCATATAGAAAAAGTCCACAGTGCAAAACAGTCCATCAATCAATCCTCAGTGCAAAACAGTCTATATACGTGACGCCAAAATCCAATGATGCTGTGTGTGTATACACCACTTCAAACCTGGGTGCGCACCCCACTCACAAGCTGCTTACTGACAGGTAAGACCGCAACGAGAGTGCAGCCAAACCTCCATCTTTGGGGTCTTACCTGTTGGTAAGCAGCTTGTGAGTGGGGTGTGTACCCGGGTGTGAAGTGGTGTATAAACACACAGCATCATTGGATATGGGTGTCACGTACTGTATATGGACTGTTTTGCACTGAGCATTTATTGATAGACTGTTTTGAATTTTCTTTGAATTAATTTTCTTTGTATTGCTATGAATTACTTGATTTTGCAGGAATTTTGCCTGCTTAAACACTTTTTTTGTTTTCATTTGATTGTAGCATTGATGCACTAGCACTTTATCTGAATAGCGCAACACATTCTTATGTTTATAGGTTATCAGATTTGCATGAAATGAGATCAAAACTGGGAGTGAGTGTGGTTAGTGGTTGAATTAGTTATAATTACAATAATTTTACATCCTTAAAGAATGAATTTCAAAAAGAAAGTCAGGCTCAGCAACCAGAACATTTACCATAGTGTACTGAATGCTGCACAATATGTACCACATTTTTAAGAAAAGAGTGACTCAGTCCAGCAAACATGGAAATGTTGCTTGGATCGAATCACTCTCACAGTGCTGTACATATATAAAAAAAATTGTAAGCCACTTAAAAGTGAATGAGCAGCAAGGTGATCACACGCTACTTAATACATACAGCCTATTGCTAACATTTTCTGGGTCCTTAAATTGTTTGATTTTCAAAATTTATTCCCACATGCTAATCAGTGAATTACACCATTCAGTGATTCAAGATTCCCTGATTTAATTATTTATAGAACACATGCAATGATTTCATGTGCATTCTTAAATGGCAGTAATGGATACCCACACAGGTTGGCAATCTAATTAGACTAACCTGAAATCATTTCAAACTTCACAGACATATGTGTGCAGATAGATATATAGCCAGATGGGCAGAATTAGGAATGCCACTTGAGTTGCCAAGAGATTTAAGAAATCAGCATGTGTTTCTAGTTGACCCCTAAAGTGACCCACACTCTTCCTTTTGTTATGTCATCAAATAGTACACATAGCAAGCTCCCACACAGATGCCCAGCAATCTCTGTAAAAATGGAGATTGACTTGAGCGGTTTCCTTATTAGGAATCATTATTGTCTGCCAAATCATCTCACTTTTATATGGTTCCCTACAGACTATAAACCACAAATCCCCTTGCTTTCCATAAAACATTTTACCGTATCCATTTGGAACCATTGTCATAAAGGCCACAAACTCTACTCCAAACTACCTCCCCTCACCATTATACTTTTTAATTCCTCCATTCCAGTGAGCTTCACATCATCTTTTAAAACCTCTGGGCACAAAAAGGTCTTCTACAATTTAGGTATATAGCTAATTCAGTGACCCTCCAACTAAGATATTTCTAAGCCATCAAAGGCAAACAAGCTGATCTGAAATCCCAGTTTAATTCCTACTTCAAAGTAAGGCATAATGTACTGACATATACCCCAGACCTGTACCTAGAACATCCTACCTCTTTTAACAAGCTATATATTCATGGTCCCAGCCAACAGCATATGATCTCTTCTTTATTTGAGATATTATGCAACTTTTTGACGACACTGTGTTGCAAAATCTCTATTTGCAGAAATAGGAATAAACTCCAAAGTTAAAATTCCGCTGCCAGGAATAGATTTGAGAAGGGGCACAGAATCCTATATTTATACAACATATAGAAAAAACGCAGTATGAAATACTAACGTTTTGGTATATGATGCCTGCCAAATTATGTACATAGAACAATTTTATTCAAATCAGTGTTGATGATCCAATTGCTCTGTTAGCACACTGTTAGCGCACTATTTGGTGATGCACTAAATAGAATGCATTTTGAAATCTAGTTATGGATGTCTTGTAGCAAGTGTTTGGAGTTAGATTTTCTTTAGACCCAATATATTTTATGTTGGGACTCTAATAATTCTAAGAGACATATTCCACTCAGAAGAAAGCAGCGAAAAGATAATATCCACTACACAGGGGATCAGAACATGCACCAGCTAAAACTGCCTTCCTTGCGATCATTTATCTAATCAGACAGATGGACTTAACCAATTGAATCAGCAATACAACTCCCAGGTTTACCTGCAACTGTTAGTGATGGAATGTTTCCCCCACTACATAGATACCCTTTCACATCTATCCCATTCATCACACCTATCCATTCACCTGCCTATGCCCCAATATGTCTAAATTTAATGACCATACCACGTTTAGTAATAATTATAATATTATGTATACTGATCTTTGATTCTTGTACAACTATTTGACATTTGGCTACTTAGAAAGAACTTGTGAGTCACTCTTATAGCCTTTTCTTCTTAAAAAAATAGCTGCAAACTGAAGTTGGTATCCTGTTAAGAAGTAGCATACATTTATTTATTGAATAAAAGTATGTATTGCTATCTGTATTTACAAAAGTAATATGTTTAAGTTATATTCACTTATTTTTGAAAAAATTGATTCTCTTTCCATCTGAATTAATGAATCACATTTGAATACCTCTTCTCAGACCTTGACATTTTAAGAACTCCTTATGAATGGTGCAAAACTTTATGAGGTGGGTGTTAAACAATATCCCTTACTAAATTACTTTCTGAAATGCAGTTTTAGGGAAAAAAAACATTACTACCATCAAATCACTCACATAAAGTGCTCTGTATGGAACTCCAAAGAATACAAAAGGAACAGAGAGTTTAATTTCAGATGAACTTCCATCATCCACTTTTGGAGTTTTAGTATCATTCTGCCAGAATGGGTATAAAATTGTCTTTGATTGTGCTGTAAATAAAAACATATTTTAAAATGTAACTTCACTTTCGTTGAGAATAAAACAATCCACTCTGGGTTGTGCAGTATATGTACATTGCAAGACTTTTAACAAACTTTGTAGTAGATTCCTAATTTTTTTTTTCTGTTCTAAAGAAAAAAATATTTGTTCCACTATGTCCTTCCAAGATTGATTCCTGAGTAGAATGGTTTGTTTAGTTATATCTACCTGGTGTGCTTTCAATGTTCTAAAGAGGAAAATTGCCTGCATCCTTTTAGAAGTATTTAAACCTTAGGAAGTATCTAACCAAAACTTAAAGTCCCATTGCAGACGATGCCTGAAATTGAACTTGTATTTTAGTGCAGATGTCTGAGAAGATCAGTGAGCCAATCCCACAACCAGGAAATAACATTTTTGGGGGCATTCTGTATACCTACACCAATGATGTAGAAAAAGCCATCCAATATAAATTACACAATGTCCAGCTGGCTACCAGAGATAAATTAGGAAACTCCTAAAACGTGGCCTGTTGCTGAACTCTTCATTGGTATGTCTGACACTACACCACCCACTCAATCCAAAGCATTGGATCTGGCCAGTTATCTGCTCTCTCTAACGTTTTTTTGACCAATAATTCAATGTCCGCGGTTTTTATGAAGGCTATATGACCAATGCAGTCAAATGATTGGCACCATAGGGAAGTAGCCCTAACCTTTTATAGAAAACTGTGCTGTTTTTGTCATTTTGTTTAACTAATGTTCTAATCTTTTAACTAATGTTATGCATGGTAAATGTTTAATTAGTCAATATTCAATAATAAGTTCAACTTATATATATTTACAGACCATTTTTTTATTCTTTTTTTTTTTTAATAATTTTTATTTGGTTTCAATATATCTGTTACATAACATTTAGGAACAACAGGGATGTTAATTAGTAGAGGGGAAACAGTCTCAATGCATATGATAGAGGGCAAAGGCAATGGATTGAAATCAGGTGACGTACGTGACATGACTTTTTTTTTATTCATTGAGCAGAAGAAGGAACAATAAGTATTTCTGTAAAGATTCAGATAACAGGATAAGTTACTTAACATTGCTTACAACAATTTTTGGTTTCTACCAGCTAACACATTTAATGATTGTATACTAGTATGTTAATATTTCTAAGCACATTTAATGATTGTATACTAGTATGCTAGTGTGTTAATATTTCTATTGAAGGTTCCTCTTACATACCTTGTAATAGGCAGAGTGCAGACCACAGTCCAAGCAGAGAAGAATAATTCATTCTGCAGCAATAAAATATAGTTAGTTTTAGTTCATGTACACACTGTATGCAACAGTTTGTTTAATGCCCTTTTTCTATTGTCATTACTGCTTGGTCATTAGGTTATGGCAGCACACACAGGCCATAATAGAAGCAAGGGTTAATTATCAGCTATATTATGTTTCTTGAGCTCCCTGTTATAGCTGGAAGGTGCTTATTTTGCTAAATGAATAGGAGCAACAATGGACAACGGTTTCGTTTAAGGCTGACATTTAGAGACCTTTGGGGAATGTGTTCCAACTGTACTGTAGTCAGGATAGCACAGCATTCCAAGCCACCCCAATGTATAAGAAAGATTCAGTTTAAAATCTGTACAGTAAAGGCAATGTACTGTTCCAACATCTGATACTTAGTGGTTCAATATTATTATCATCATATTTTATTTTTTGTCAGGGATTTACTATTTATTTAATTGTTTTTAATAGGTTTAGGTAAAATAACAGAATATTCTCTAAGGTAAGTTGGGTAGCAACTGTATATAACAGCATAATATATATTTTAGGCCTACAATATAAAAAAAATACTGTATTTTGGCAATGGTATAAGGTTAATATTGGTAATAATAATATTCAGTAAATTAATTCCTTTTTTATTTTGCATTCTTTTATTGATATTTTTATCTACATTTAAAAGCAGAGAGGATTTGGGATAAACCATATAACCTGCTCTGGGTGCTTTCAAGGATCTTTATAAGGTTACATGTTTTTTTCCAAAAATAAAAACTGTTGCTGTAATTGTTTTGAAACTGTTAGCTGGAGTTGAACTATGATTTTTTTTTTTTACTTACATGTACATTTATGACTACTCTGACAGCACTGTTGTATAAATTCACTGCAGAAAGTGGAAAATAGTGGATGTAATATCAGGATCTACTGGTAATAAAACTATGTTACCTGGGGTAGGGAAGGGATCAAAAACCACTGTGTTAATTATAGTGCTAAACTCCATTATTTATGTATTTTTAAATTTGGCCGTATAGCTCTGTGTTACAACTTATAGGCTCTTTAGAGACTTTAACATCCTAGAGATCAGGCTGCAATTGTTATTTTTAAGAATGGGCCAATCAGTTTCAGCAGACATTCAGTAAGACTGGTCGAGGTCAGTATTTATATACTGTATCTCTAATAATGGTGATCTTTACTCTAATTTTCTGGACCTCCCAGTGTTCAAGAAAGACAGTATTTTTGATAAATTGCCTTAATGCTAAGGTAAATTTGTCCCAAGACTGGAATACAGAATGTAGGCAAGTATGAATGCACACTACCTCTGCTATGTCTTGTATCTGCAAATCTCTGGACAACATATCAGCGGACCTTTAGGCAAGAATGACAATAATTTTACTGACAAGATAGGATGTCATTAGGCCAGACCCCAGCCAAAGCAGCCTCAAAGACCAAGCTGTAGATAAGAATTAACATCAAAATTGGTCTGGCTGACTAGTGATTTACAACTACAATATTGATAATCATACTTTAACCTGCAGATGACCACTATGTGTGTTTTATACTCAAGTAATAGATGGACTTCTGTGACCATAACATTTGTTAATCTTTTGTTCAGAGATTTGGTGAATGGTTCATAGCTATATGTATAAAATAGGTATTGAATATACCCATCTCAGTCACATTTTCATCTTTAACTCCAAGTTGATGATAATGATTACCTGCATTTTATAACAATAAAACTCTAACCTGACAATATATTTTCTCTCAATATGACTTTGTTTTTAAAGTAATCTCTGTCTACAGAAGAAAATTAAATATCAAAATTCAGTCAATGCAAATATATCCAAAGACAACAGAAGAACAAAACTTGGCCCAGAGGGTTTAGGCTAGTGTTGCTTGCCAGTTGCCTCAGCAGACTCTCTCCTGAGAGTGAAAATTTATTTGACCACATTTTTGCCAACTGTTCCCATGCTAGTAAGGGTGTCTGCTCTCTGTATAATCAGGCACAGTTCATTTATCATTTGTGGAAAGTTTAGGCAAGATTAACACTTCCGTGTTGTAGTAATGCATGCTTTACTGTGTGCATTACCACAACGCACATATTTGCTTTGAATAGCACCCCAACACGCAAACAAAATGCACCTGTATCGCACCATGCCACAACACACAGCAGTGCTTTACAATGTATTGCATTAGAAAAACAAAGGTGATGTGCATGTTAGGGTACATTGGCAGTCTAGTCATTTTGACAATGCACAAGTGCACTGACACATAGCAAAGATGTAAATGTTCCCCTAATTGCTTTAAAGCCTAAATGGAAGGCGGTTTGCTTGCTGAAACACTCTATCATAAAGCATTGCCATAGTTCTTTTTGTCCATAAAAGACTGTTTACCTTTATTCATGCAATGTTGCTGATCTACTCCACCCCCTTTCAGCAACTACCTATCTACATGCACTTATTGCAAAATTAGCCACACATCATTGTCCTGAAAATACTTCCTGATTGTAACAGTAGAGGACCATGGTTAAACAAGTGTCAGCACAGCCACTTATCTTATTCACCTGAAGCATGTGTGACAGGATGACAACACATAAGAACACTAGTGAGACAGTTGTCACCCTATGATACCAAGTGCCTGAAAAAGGGCAATTGTGGCATGATCAACAAGTATTCTTTTAATTAATGCTGTATATTTAAAAAGATTGAAAACAGCTTTTGAAATTACATGAACATATTAAAGATTTTAAGAGATTGTAGTGATTGGGGTTGGACCTAGCCATACATTCTGTTATAAGCTGATAATGTTCAGATGCATGCATCATTTACACAGTGAGTATAGCCATTTGCAAGATGGGCCAGTAAAGACAAAACGAAAAGTTTATAATTTGGCATATGCTATTCTATGTTAAGCCAGTATTTAGATTGCACCTGAACTATATCATGCATCCTTATTTTTTTAAAAAGATGCAGGAAGGGATGTTTTAGGTGACTGCTGAGGCAATGTAGCAAAATACAAGGAATTTAGAAAATCATATAAATTCTATATATTTCAAAGTTAAAATCAAATATTTTTTTGTAGAACCATCAACAAACAATTTTAGGCGGTCAAGATATATGTAAAGTTTTTTCTGCTCTACATGTTTCACCAGAAATGTGTCTTCTTCAGGAGACTCACAAAGCTCTGTACAGAGTACTACTTGCATGTGAACACAATGTCTATAAATGATGAGGATGTTAAACCTATTGGACTGGCTTTTTTGGAGTATCATCGTGTGATAGACTAAGTATACCCAAAGAGGGAGCCATTTCAGAAAGGTTATTAAGAAAGGCCTAATGGGAGTAAATGAGGATATTTTTAAGACATTCATGATTGTACAATCCGCCAATGGGCAGGTAATTCTAGATAACCAAAATGCTAAATGATTGATAGTAGCCTATATCAGGTACTCTCAGTAAAGTCACTGGAGAGCAACAAACAGTTCAGGGGGATTCCCAATCCAATATTCAAATTAAGAAAATGTTCCTCCATTTAGCCCAACCCCATCTTAATCAACCAAAAATGACATATAAGTTCCACTTCAGAAACAAAGGCTAGAGCAGCCTATTCCATGGGGCAAAACAGCTCCACCTCCAGGTTTCCACCAAGGCAAACAGCCACAGCTGTTTGTTAGTCTTCAGTGACTTTACTGAGAGTACCAGATATAGACTATCATCAAGATTGCAGGTTTTCTAGAATTAGCTGGCTATTGGCAGATTGTGCAATTGTGGATATCTTAAAAATATCCTCATTTACGCCCATTAAGCCTTTCCTAACAACCCTTCTGAAACAGCTCCCTTTATGGGTATACCCCTTCTATGACACAATGATATTTCAAAAAAGCCAGTCCAAAAAGGGTTAACATCCTCTTCGCTTATGGAATTGTGTTCACATGCAGGTGATACTCTGTACAGGGCTTCATGAGTATCCTGAAGAAGCCATATTTCTGGTGACACATGTAGAGCGGAAACCACTGTAGATACATCTTGACCGCAGGAAATTGTTTGTTGTTGGTTTTCCGAAAAATATTTGATTTTACCTTTGAAATATATAGAATAACATTTATATTATTTCCAAATTTGTTGAATTTTGATACATTTTCTCAGCACCTAAAAATCCCTTCCTGCATCTTTTAAAAAAATGACTATTAAATGTAGGTATGTGATGCCATTATCCTTAAATTTCTGACTGATATTCTAATAATCTTATATCACGCATCCTCTAACAGATATGACTCTAAAATAAATATGATGAAATAATACAAAGAAGAGGAATAAACCTGTTATTTTTTGGATCTGTCATGAACAAAAGACTTGTACATATCTTCTGTTTTAAGAAGGCTCCACAGTGTTTCTCACTTGTTAAATGGGGGGCTTTGGTTTCATTTAGCTTGTCTCACTATAGTGTGTCTGGTTGCTCCTTTGCATCAAAAGTATATAACATTTTTAGTTAGTTTTTTTTGTCAAATACCTTTATATTTAAACAATTTCAAACAGCAATTTACAGCTGCACAGTACAGTATACAATGCCAAATTACATAGTAGGGTAAATAAGCGATACCAGAAAAGTTTTTTTTTACATGTATGATTTAAAGTGATTGTAAAGTTTTTTTTTCTATTAAAATAACAAATATGTTATACTTACCTACTCTATGTAGTAGTTTTGCACAGAGTAGCCAGGATACTTCTCTTCTCTGGTCCCTCTTTGATGCTCCTGGCCCCTCCCTCCTGTTGAGTGCCCCCACAGCAAGCAGCTTGCTATCGGGGTACCCGAGCCAAGCTGCAGCTCCCTGTATCCCTTCAGACATGGAGCTGCCATTTGGCCCCACCCCCTCTCTCTTCCGATTGAATAACAGAGTTTGATAGACAGCAGTGGGAGCCAACTGCTGTTTTTCAGCCAATTAGGATAGAGACTGGCTGTGGCACTCATGGACATTGCTGGATATGGGGCTCAGGTAAGTATTAGAGGGAGTGGGGGGGGGCTGCATAGAATGCATTAAGATAAAAAAACCTTCTGACTTTACAACTCCTTTAACTAGAGAAAGTTGGAAGCCAGACACGAGTTGTTGTTTTTGTCATTTTAATTTTTTCTTTTCAAATCTGCAGGTTTCAAAAATATACCTGGTAATCATGCTATGAAGTTCAATGTTCAGGTACTACTTGTTATAGGATGACAACTCTTAGTGGTGGCTCACCGTTGTCATCCTGCTAAGTGTGCCCCTAGTGGAAACTACCTGTGCCTTTCTGACACGCATTACAGCATGCTGCATCTCTCTCATCAGGAAACAGGTCATGAGCAATGAAATGCAGAAAATGTTGGCCTACCCAGGAAATAGTTGTAAAAGGCTTGTGGACGTGAAAACAGTATTTTATGAAACATGTAATTAATTTAGGCTTTAGATCTACTTTAAACCCTTGCCAGTAGACCTGCTGTATTTAAACATGGGGTTTCCAGGGCCAGAGCTGTGCCCCAGATTAAAAAGCCAAGCAGTTCAGGAGCTGCAGAGAAAATGGCTGTCAGGCAGCTGATTGGAAAAGGTCTGACATGAGAGGACCACAGAACCTGATGCTGTCACTAATCATATTGTATATAGATGCCACTTTCTTTTTCTTGATATAAGATGAAGGTAAGTGTAGTAACAAAACACCAGACTATTTTTGTAACATAAAGAAACCTGGCTAAGTGGGTAATCACAGAAAATAATTAATTCTCTATAAAAAAAAAAAAAAAAAAAGCACCAGTAACACAGCATATGTCTACCTATTCTACATTTCCAAGTACCAAATTAAATGGCAACACCCTACAAATAACTTAAACCTGTAAAGGCAATATTTATATTTTAATAGTCCATTGACTAAGATACCACTACCATTTTTATTTTGCAATTGTCTGCCAAATATTAAAATAATCCTAATAAACCATAAATCCACTAATCACTGTATTGTCTTATATGGGGTTACTGCACTAGAAAGAATAGTAGAATAGTAGTGATAACAGTGAAATCTGTTGGGAGCAATTCCACATTTTAAAGAATAACATGTGATTTGGAATTAAGACTATAATATACTATATAATATTCATAAAGAGAAGTTAAAAACATGCAAACTTTCATAAATCTATAGAGGAATTGGTGTGTCAACAAATATTTTTCTATTATTAAAAGACTTACACATGAGCAGTGTCGTTGCACAGTGATTAATTCTAGGACCCATTGACATTTACATATTTTTGGGTTAACTGGCATCCAACTGAAACAGTCCTATAGATGAATTCACACATATGCATTTGAAAATATGTGTGTTTTCGTGCACATTTTTATGCATGCTATACATGCATTATTATTGTGCTGCATTGTGCTTTATATCAATTTTATGTGGCTTTTAACTGCTGTACATGCAAGAAATGTCACTCCTGCCGCCATTTGTATTTTTCATAATGTGCATCAAACATGTTATACATACTGTATTTTCTGGCGTATAAGACTACTTTTGAACCTCAAAAAAATCCCCCAAAAATGGGGGGTCGTCTTATACACCGAGTATATCTCCAAGGTAACCTAAGTATAAGTATTACCGGTAGATGAAAATTAGGGGGGTCGTCTTATACGCCCAGTCGTCTTATATGCCGGAAAATACGGTATTTTCCATGCATTTTACATGCGTTATCATTCATTTGTATGTACCTTGCATATTGACACAAAACACACTTCAAACACTGTTTTCAGACTGCGTCACACAAAAATGTGAAGTGAAGATAAGGATTGTTCCAATGAGAAGAATGGTACATAACTCATCATGCATTCTATATGTGTTTTAAACTTGTGCTAAAAGCTATGGAGAGCATTGGTTTGGTTGCAACCTAAGTTTCTTGTTTCACTATGGTCAAACCTAAGCTTGTGCTAAGAAAGGAGGAAGGATGGATACAGAACTGGCAACTTGACCCTATGAAAAAGCTGTTTAAGAAAGAGCACAATAGCTGTCTGCTGTACCTGATGGAACAGAAAAAAAATGTGGAATTATAAATACAAATGTTTTTTCTGTCTCAAGTGATTGAGTGATTGTATCTATATATCACGCTAAGCAGTCCTCAAACATAAACGCTTTAAACGGCTCATTAGTATCTACAGAGGTGTAAAATTGCATTTTAACTTCCCGTGTTTTCAACCTTCTCTCCACACCCCCTCCCTTCTGCCCCTCCCTCCTTTTTCTAATTTTATATAAATCACGCTATAATTTTTTGGTCCAAAATAATTAGTGCAATCATGGGACCCTTTAAAATAATCACATTTGTTCTTGGAAATAGATATAATTCACAGAATGTCCATGTCATTTTAATATAATCTAATAAATACATACATTTTTAATCATTATGTTCTCAAAGACCGTTAGGAAGCGAAAGGAATGGTAACATGTGTCTAGTTTGTAATAAATATGATATTTTCTGAAATTATGATTCATAATGTCAAAATAAAAATGTCTAATATTCATTACTTTTGTAGAACTGTTTATATATATATATATATACCATATATATATATATATACCATATATATATATATATATATATATATATATATATATATATATATAGCCAATTGAATTCCTAGTTCCCAAGTTCCCATATTTGTAGGGTGACCTGCAACAGTTATTATTTTTATCTTTTTTTGTTTCAATATGTAAGGTACCAGTAACAGTTAAGGCAGCTTAATCTGTGTTACACAAGCTTTGGTCATGCACTGAGTATGCAGAGGCATATAGATCTCCACAGACTGTAAAAACCAAGTAGCATTTTTAATTTGATAAAAATAAAATAAAATGTCTTCAAGCAAGCTAATTTTCTAACTAAAACTTTGTATGGTGGTATATGGTGGTGATCAATACAGCTATAACCAGAACATAAGTCTATTTTGTATGGTTTACAATGACTATAACCATGACACAACAGCATTAACCACCCCTTATCTGCATAGCATATATAAGCAAATATAAACGTAAAGAGTCTGCAATATGAAATATATTAAGCTATTTTTCAAAATGTCTTGCTTGGCATTATAACATTGCATTTAAAGATGTAATCTCCACAGTATTCAAAGCATGTTTTTTAAGTATCAAAACCTCAAAACTATTTAAAGCAAACATGAACTATTTTCTCCATAATGCACTGAAATATTGGTTAAATATTCCTCTGTCACTGACTGTATATGAACTGAAAAATACATACTTCAGTAAACAAATCAGTGGAATAGTATCCTGATTGCCCTTTTAAAAATCAGCATCTGGAAATAAACAAGAAAACACCTTTAATTCCATATGCACACAAGAATGCATATTTTTTCATGCCAAGTTTAAATATACTATATAGAGGTAATAAAATGTGATTGGTATCTTAATTATAATTCATGAGATAAAAATCTTCAATACTAATACATTATTGTACATGTGTATAAAAATTTAAGAAAATTACAGCTGATAATAGACTAGCATTGGTTTCATTTAAATGGCATACCTGGCCAGATTTAATAGCAGAACTGCACCAGTCTTTATAGCTGCTGTCTTCTCTTCCCCAGCTTGTCTTTTCTGGCAGTGAAAGTAAATCCTGTGGCCCCTGCTCCTGGAAGATACGCGGAGTGTGTATGATGATATAGGAAGGTACAGAGAGAAGAGCCAGAGTAATGTCTATTCCTATTGATTACACCGATCTAACAATCGTTTTGGGTAGCTGTGTTTTTTTTTTTTGGGCTGTGAAATAGGAGTGGGGTTCTTTCCCTGAAAGATTACCTGCTTAAAAAAAAGACAGATGAAAATGTCAACTCCTTGGACTAGTTTAATCTTCCTGACCAGAAATACTTTCATCTAAAGAACACAAAAGAGAAAAACCCCTTTCACCTTTCCAAAAGCAGGAAAAAACAACCTTGGCCTATTAAATTACAAAATTAGCATTTGTCTAAAACACTAGACAAAAGACATAGAGTTTGCATTTAAATGAGCAAGTCAGCTTTGCATAGAAGCTTTTTTGTTCATGAACAATCTCCCAAATTGATTTTATCTGTTTTTCCTATTCCTTAATAAAAAGAAGAGCACAGGATGGTGAAATAGTCAACTTAATTAATTTTCTGTAACAGTTCTCTTCATTTTTTTCCTATAGAGCAGAGAACTGAAGGATTAAATTATTATTGTCCTGTTGTGAGAGCTTGAAGCCAGCAACCACGCCTACTCTCCTTTCACTGTTTTCTTGACAAGGTTCTTTGTAGGTAAAGGCATCTTCTAACCTATATACCCAGGACTGAATTGGTAAACTTCGCAACTAGGGCATTTTGCAAGAATGTCTGTTGTGTCTGTCTGCAATATGGGGCTGGTCTGTGCTACCAATCCTCTGTAAAAATGTTTTATTTCATTCTTAAATAAATAGCCAATAGAACAACATACATACACCACTAAAACTTAGCACTGTACTGGATCAGTAATCTGCTGACATTTGTTTTATGCTTTATGTTTAAAGTAAACCTGTGCTTGGCCAAAAGGTTTTCTTAACTACTACCCTCCTCAGCTGCTGCATCTCGCCTTTTTTTTTTTTTTGCTCCCTGTGACAAAACAATCCAGCAGCCAGCTTGGGTGCCTCTGTCAAGATACATCTTCCTTCATTCCCCAGGAATAAGGTATTGCAGCTGAGCACCCAAGACGGGATGACACTAGCTTAGATGCAAACTGGAACTCACTTTATTGAAAATTCACACAGAATATATAGCACACAAGAGCCTGATCACATTACCCTAACAATACAAACAATACATCTAAGAAAAAGCTACCATAAACATAAGCAGTAATCTCTTTAAACAGTAAGCTAATTAACATACACATTAAGCTAATTAAACAACTAGCCACCTAGCTGCCCACCAGACCATTTGGTACCAAGCCTACAATCCTGGATACAAAGTACATTACACATTATCATAAGCATCAAAATCCCCCAATAGTTCAATAACAAAGTCAGAATCAGTCAGACAGAAACAACAGGTGACTCAATTTACACTGGGAATGCATTCCTAGTAGGCAAACAACAGGAGAGATATTCTTAACGGAAAGACACTTAACACCTTAATAAACAGACTACAGCAGGAGACCCCAGTATCGGGTTGCTTTGAGGTGATCATATTAACATCTGCTCGCAGTCTAAAGCAGTCATTGCTGGTTTAGGCATATATGCCCCGAATATGTAACTGGGTCCTCCAGTTTTCAGAGTCTGTGTGTTTTGTGGTGACATGGACTTAAATCCGAAGCAAGACCACCAACAAGAGTCCCCCAGGCACCCCCCCCCCCCAAAGAGTAGTGTTCCCTTAACAGCCAGGGCCCATAGTCAATTGGCAAGTCCCCTCCGGGAGCCCCTGTCTTGGTTGGTTCTGTCACACTCACTCCACTCTGTTCAAGATGAGGAGAAAATAAAAATATCTGTTATTCCCAGGTATGACTAACTTTCTCTCATTCACATGAAAGCGCTGGTGTTTTGTAATTGGCTGCCAAAGAACCCCTAGCACTGTCAAATGATAACGTAAGAAAGAGAACTTAAGCTCCACGTCACTACTTGGCTTCTTCTCTTTGTTCTCAGTGGCCAAACAGAAGGGTGGAGGTTATGGGGGGAGGGGCTGGGGTTAAAAGGAAGGTGAACAGGATGTAGGTACAGTTGGACAGGGCCCTTTATGGCCAAAGCACAGATTCATGTTGTGTTCTTACCAGCTACAGGTAACTTAAAAAGGCTGGACCTTAACAGGGGTTAGTGATCAATATAATTGCAAAATATAGATTTCCGATAATATTGCATAGATATTGCCTCTAAATATAAGAATAATAAGAATACTTACCTCTTGTAAAATTATGTTTAAGCTGCAGTCAGAGAGTACCCTTGATGTTTTTGAGACTAAATGTACTAAAGTAAAGCAAGGAGAATGGTCTGTGTTCTGATTTTCATCGGATGGCAGTACCAAATCAGTTGGGCATGTGTTGGCATATCAGCCAATATGTAAGTTTAAACATTTTTACTACAGCACCCTAAAGGAGGACTTTCTTAGTCAAAGATATGTTCTATAGATTACTTTTTTCCAAATCAGAGCATACCAGATTATCTTCCAGTAATTTTTTCACTTTCCCAGGTTTACAACACACACTTTCTGACTCTATTACACAAGCTTTGATATGATGGCAAACAATTTAGAATCTCACAGAGACTTGCAGGTTAACCATAAAGTAAATTTTGTTGAGGTTGTAGGCAAGTTCAGCAGTTAAATAAGTTGTCCCTTGCTTCATTTAGTAGAGTAGGGAAAAGCCAGAACTCCTGTCAAGTTGTTCTTTCTGTCTATTTGACCATTGCAGATTTTTCTCACCTACTATTTGGAGAAATCATTGCCAGAAGGATAGAAAGAACTCTATCCAAAATTAGAAAACTCTATCATTTGCTATCTTTTAAAATCTCCAGAGCCTTTCCACCTATAAGCCATCCACCAACCTCATGATTGTGCTGGTGACATGAAGGTTGCTACAAATCATTGACTGGAGAAAAGGAGCTGCTCAAAGACTTGTATCAAACACACAGATACAAGATACTCTGCCCCCCCCCCCCATGCACACTGGAGCGCTGGGCATTGGAGGTGGCAGTAGGAGCTGGTTCAGGTTCTTATTGGCTTGCTAAGAGGTTGAGCCAGGTGGCAGACCAGGCTCCTGGGTGGATCCCGATCATATGGCGGTCATGACCTTTCTCCAGCCTAGATCGGCTCTCTGTTGTCAGTCGACACTGTTAGCTGAAAATGGGTCACAGGAGTGCAGAACAAACTGCACTCCTGTGATCAACAGGAGAAGCACAGCCAAGCAAGCCTTGGCTGTACTTCTCCTTTACTGAAAAAAAAGAAAAATCTTTGCAAGAAAATATTTACAGAAAAAGATGTAAAAAACAGACAATAACAAACGTATAATAAACAGGATTAACAGAGGAAGGTTTTTAGCAAAGTTTTCCTGATTTTTTCCTTTCTGCACAGAGTCTAGTTTGCTTAAGATTAGCCCTATCTGGTGTATCAGAGTCACTGGCTATCAAGAGCATTCAGGCATAGTTTTGATGGGAACAAGAGTTGTTAGCTGCCAACTGCAACGGCTTGTTTTTGCCCCTTTAGGCTCCATTCACACCTGACCGTATACTTTTCAGGCGTTTTTTTGGGTGTTTTTCTGGTGTTTTGTTTAAGCATTTTTCAGGCATTTTTTCAGGTGTTTTTGGCAGGTGTTTGGAGGCAGGCATTGACTCTAACACAAATGCTTGTAATCTGCCAAAAGAGATCTCATGTACTTTTTTGAGCTTCAGGCATTTTGTTTCAGACAACAAAACGCTCATTTGCGAACAGGGGCCATTGAAATGAATGCGATTTTGCTTGTTGGGCGTTTTGAGACTTCAGAGATGAGCATTTTATGAGCTGAAAAATGCTCAGGTGTAAACAGGGCTTTAGAGGGTGTCAGTGAGCCACCCTCCCCAAATCATGAGAGCTGAGAGGTGTGATGTAGTAGTGCTAATGTGTTTATGATATTTT
This sequence comes from Pelophylax lessonae, assembly GCF_965119305.1. Taxonomy (NCBI): domain Eukaryota; kingdom Metazoa; phylum Chordata; class Amphibia; order Anura; family Ranidae; genus Pelophylax; species Pelophylax lessonae. Next base: position 120,825,407 of record NC_138779.1, read on the forward strand.
AGCAGACAATCCCTCAATGCTAGTTTTCTAACTGTATCAATATTTTCAGAATGACCATGTTTTCCAATCCAACAACCAACATGTTAATGAATAGAATGAAATCACAATTTACAGATATGAAACATAATATGTATCTGGACATTATATAAACAGCCATTTTTTTAATACTGAACTGATTTTTGTTATTACTGTAACTCAATCATCGCATTAATGATGGAAATTTTATGAAACGTAAAAGACACTGTACACTTTCAAATTATGTTATTGTTTTAATTAGGTATTAGCTATATACCTGATATGTTCCAGAAATATTTAGACAGCATAAAGGTGAATAAAGTACCTGGACCAGATGGAATACACACACAGATCCTAAAAGTACTGAGCTCTGTCATTTCAAAGTCATTGTTTCTAATTTTTAAGGACTCTTTAATGACTGGGATAGTACCACTGATCTGGCATAAGGCCAATGTGGTGCCTATATTTAAAAAGGGATCAAAGACTTTACTAAGTAACTATAGAGCCATTAGTTTAACTTCTATAGTTGGGAATATACTGGAGAGCTTAACCACTTAAGGACCGGAAGATTTTACCCCCTTAATGACCAGGCCATTTTTTGCAATTTGGCACTGCGTGATTTTAACTGGTAGTTGCTCAGTCATGCAATGCTGTACCAAAACAAAATGTATGTCCTTTTTTCCCACAAATAGAGCTTTCTTTTGGTGGTATTTGATCACCTTTTTATTTTTTGTGATAAAAAAGAAAAAAGATAGAAAATGTTGGGCTCAACGTGCCTCTCACCATGCCTCTTAGCAAATACCCTGGCCTGTCTACTTTCAGAAAAAGGGTCATTTGGGGGGGTTGTGCTATCTTGGAATTTTATGGCCTCTGAAACTGTGATAAGTAGTGAGGAGTGAAATCAACAATTTATGCCCTTAGAAAGCCTGAAGGCGATGATTGGTTTTCAGGGTCTTGTACAGGGCTAGACTGCCAAAAAGTCTCACATGTGTGGTATCCCCGTACTCAGAAGAAGCAGCAGAATGTATTTTGGGGTGTAATTTCACATATAGCCATGGCATGTTTCAGCAATATATCATTTAGTGACAAATTTTGTGTAAAAAAAAAAAAACATTTTTGTTATATTCCTGAAAATTGTGGCAAAATATAAAATTTTCCATGAACTCAACATGCCTCTCAGCAAATAGTTTGGAGTGTCTACTTTCCAAAATGGGGTCATGGGGGGGGGGGGGGGGGTTGTGCTATTTTGACATTTCAGGGCTTCTGAAACTGTAATAGGTAGTGAGGAAGTAAAATAAGCAATTTTCGCCCTTGAGAAGTTGGAAAATACGCACCCAGATAGCGGTGTGCTGGGTCTATGGGTAAGGTAATAAGTGCCACATCCTAAATTGGGTCAAAAATTTTGAAAAAAGAAACATGGACTTTACAGGCACTGGGTATCATAAAATCACATACTTTATTTTACGATGCATTAAAAACATAAAAAAAACAAGAAAAAAGCATACAACAGTCATATCCCATATGAGGGGAATATGAGATACAAGATTGATAAGAAAATAATTACATTGGTGGTAATAATACACATTAATACAGTTACAATAATATGCCAGTAATATTGATACTTCACATCGGGACGATCATGGCCACAGGTGACAGGGAACGGTACTGTCGTCCCGGGGTGATCGAACGATGTGTGTTAGCAGTAGATCATACAGTATCGTTGACCCATATTGCTCGTCATGTTTCACCTTATGCTTCCTCTCGGAGCTAATGGATCAATATTCTGAAGATGTTCAGTAGGCAGTGATGGTACAAGTAAAAGGTATAACAAATACCCGACAGGGAGGATATATGAAGGATCAGATTTGTCACTTGGTTGGTTGTATAGGTAAACACACAACCCGGCGTTAAAAATCAACACAAGTTGGTATAAGACACCTCAATTGATATGCCAATAAAGCATACTTGTAAAGAGTAAAATACTCATATACAAAACAAGTATCTGTATTCACAAATGCCTGGTTTTCTACGCCCTTAGAAAACCTGAAGGCGGTGATTGGTTTTCGGGGGCCAGTACACAGCTAGGCTCCCAAAAAGTCTCACACATGTGATATTCCTGTACTCAGAAGAAGCAGCAGAATGTATTTTGGGGTGTAATTTCACATATAGCCATGGCATGTTTGAGCAAAATATCATTTAGTGACAACTTTGTGTAAAAAAAAAAAATTTCATATTCCTGAAAATTGTAGCAAAATATAAATTATTTCATGAATTCAACATGCCTCTCAGCAAATAGTTTGGAGTGTCTACTTTCCAAAATGGGGTAATTTGGGGGGGGGGGGGTTGTGCTATTTTGACATTTCAGGGCCTCTGAAACTGTGATAGGTAGTGGGGAAGTAAAATAAGCAATTTACGCCCTTGAGAAGTTCAGTAGGCAGTGAGGGTACAAGTAAAAGGTATAACAAATACCAACAGGGAGGATATATGAAGGATCAGATTTGTCACTTGGGTGGTTGTATAGGTAAACACACAACCCGGCGTTAAAAATCAACACAAGTTGGTATAAGACACCTCAAGTGATATGCCAATAAAGCATACTTGTAAAGAGTAGAATACTCATATACATAACAAGTATCAGTATTCACAAATGATAGGGAATTAGTGCAGCACTAAAACTAAAATGAATCAATTGAATAGGAAATATAGTCCATGCAAAGGAGGAAGGGCCCCGTGTGGATAAAGATACACTCAGAGCCAATGCTGTGTTCTTGAAACTACAAATCCACCACCAGATAGAATGGCCTCTCACCTCAAAGCACTCACCACAAAGGGTCAAAAACACCAGGACAGATTCCACTTGCAACTCAACACTGACGATAACACCTTTGGCAGAATGGATGGATGGGATGATCACAGTTGCTCCAAATACCTCCAGGGGATACCGATTAGACAATCCAAAAGCTTGCTCTCTTAGTGGTGTGACTCAAACCTCTTACTTAATAACAGCATACAGCAGGCGCATCACATCCTCTTTTGCTGAATGTAACAGTCATACACTTCCTCGAGCGGCTCTGTGAGACAGCGGGTGATTTCACGGCTCCTCCCTTCCGCACGTGTGACGTCCCATAAGGGAAGGGACTTCCTCAGCGGCTTGACAAACAACGCCCTCTCCACAGCCTCAGTTGTCTCCTGTCGGCTTCCGTGGAGGAACCAGCAGTGTCTTGTGACGCTGCATCTGGCTTCCGTTGAGCGCCATTGACGTACCTGGGGGAGGTGTGTTTGAACTCCTGCCTGTACCCCCGGACCTTCCGACCTCCATCCCTGGACACCGGTGGCACCCTGCAGCTGGGTGTACACCACCCACACCATCCCTTAGTACATTATGTTTAGGGACCCGCTTTTTTGAGTACCTGCATGTCGACGCTGACTTTCTTTCATGTAAGTGCCTTTGAATAAAATTTGCTTTTACTTAATACTTTTCTGACCTGGCGCCCTTGTTTTTCCTTTATTTAATAAAACCCAGAAGCTGATTGGTTTGGCTGCAGAATTGTGACTAATTTTGCCCTCTCTAGCTTTAGTAAATAAACCACAATGTCTCCGTTCTTTATAGCAGATAAATGATCGTATATGCACTGCCAGAATCAATGTTTGGTTTAGCCAGCATATTAACTGTCACATTCGCATACCACTAAATAAACAATTCCCATTGTTTGGCAGTTAACAAAATATTTCACCTGGTAGATCTCATCATTTGTTATTTCATGTTTTTTCCAGGCCATACCAACTGGCAGTATGAGCAGCTGCCACATCCATCCATCATGCCCTCCCATTTTTATAAAATGGTTATGTACAAAATAATCTTGAGTTGAGTTGTTTCCGCGGTATACTATCCAGTATTACGATTGTCTTGCTGGAAAATCAAATCTAATCTTCTATGTCCATTGGCCTGTTGGTACGCTTTTTTGAGTAACCCCGGGCTAATAACCTATGTTTGAAAATCTTCCTGTGATGAGCAATTGCTGTTGATGTGCAAATATTGCCCATAAGGTATAGATTTCACTAGAATGAATGGATGGCCACTGCTAGCTCTAAGTATGGAGTTCCCTGCTGTGGGTTTGCGAAAAAAGGGTTGTCCCCAGAGTGGAGTATGGTTTGATAAATATTTCAATGTCCAAAAAGGAAATATGTTGTTGATCCCATGTCATAGTGAATAAAAATTATAATAGTTCCTGTTAAGCAATTAAACAAAGGTTGTGAGAAGTTCCTTAGATCCCTCCCAAAGTATGAGATTGTCATCTATGTACTTGTGCCATGATAATATGTGGCACAGGTACATAAAGCGAGACTCATCATTCAGGATTAAACATTCCCACCCCCCTAGGTATAATAATTGGTGTAAGATGGGGCACAACCTGTCCCCATCACTACGCTTTGTACCTGGAGGTGGTGGGAACTGTCAAACAAAAAGTAATTGTTGTTCAAAATAAACTTCAATAGTGTCAATATGAACTCATTGTACTTATTTTAGTTGGTACTTCTTTCTTGTAGAAATGTATCTACCACAGTTATACCCTTCCCATGCTGAATACTGCTATACAAAGCTTCAGCATCTATTGCTACAAGTCATGTATCAGACGGAACATGCACTTTGTATATTATCTGTAGGAGGGGAATCATGTCCTTAGTGTAAGTGGGTAATGATGTTACATGTGGCCAAAGGTGGTGTGGGAGGTCAGCTTCAAGTGGGGAGTTCTCAGAGAGGTAATCCAGCCGTATGCAAGGTAAAGGGCTTCCTGCCCGTGTTTATTTGTTCAGCAAATACAGCAAACAGAAAAGGATTTTCTGGATCCTTGTCCATGTGTGCTATTAAACCTTGGGGTGCCAAATAAAATTATTCAATGCCCAGAGGCCTAAAAATCCAGACCCACTGTGCCCAGTATTAAATATATATATGTTAGAGAGACAACTCTACATTCCTATAGTTCCTTGAGAGAGCATAATTAAACTGCACACTATAGCACATAATGTAATTAATATCACTAATTCACATAATTACAAAATATATATAATTAAATTAAAATGCACATACAATAGAATACAGTAAAATAACTGTAGCAGGTTTTCCAGGCATTGGGCCTGATATGGGTCTGCCATTGTTACCAGTGACACCTGCAGCCCATTTAAGCTGAATACCCTTAAGTGTGAGAGTTGAGACAATGACCATTCCGGCATCTTTGGTTTGTTTTGTTTATTTGAAAATGGGGATGGGAGAAGGGAATGAGTGGGATACTCCTCTGGCTCAACTAGGTACAACTGGGACACTTTGCAGAAAAAATGCCTGTTAGCGCTGTCTTGATGCTAGCTGGATGCCAACCAATGCCTACTGACGCTTGAAAAATGCTTTATTACTGAACTGTGCTAGAACTTGACTTGTAACCCTCTAGTTAACTCAAAAGATCCTGGACTGTAGTGAGACTTGACTCTTGACACTCTGTTAAGCTCAAAAGTCCTGTGAACAGTTCCCTCCAGCCCTTCACTGACTGAGGTAGCTCCTTGTAACTGCTTGTGCTGCTGCAACTCTCAACACTGTACACTGCACGCTGTACACATTAACTCTTCAAGGCCCAACCGCTGGCGCCCCCTTGACACTTTCAGGGTCCTCTACTAGGCACCCCCTCTGCACTTCAGGGTCCTCTCACTAGGCACCCCCTCTGAAAATTCAGGGTCCTCTCACTAGGCACCCCCTCTGACACTTCAGGGTCCTCTCACTAGGCACCCCCTCGGACACTTCAGGGTCCTCTCACTAGGCACCCCCTTTACCGCTAGCTAGCTCCTGGATCCCTCTGAACTTCACCGGAGTGGTCCCCTCTCAGCTAGGCAGACCCCCAGGGGCAGTTACAGTACTCATGAACTTGGAATGCTTTCTTGAAACTGGACCCCCTCAACTTCACTGGTCCTCAGCACACCGGATCCTCTCTGCAGCTCAGCTCTCTCTGTACCCTCAGGCAAGCCGCCCGAGATGCCCAATCCTTCTGACAGGAGGAGAGACAGCTGTACTCTCCCTCCTGGGACTCTGCTTCCCACCAAAGACGCTGCGTCATGTGCTCCCCCCAAACTTATACCCACTCCCAGAATGCTGTGCAGCAGAATCTGCCCTCCTGGGGTAGATACAAGCCTGAATGTGTCCCTGATTGGGTTTCCTCCACTGCCCAATGAGAACCCTCTCATGGAGCCAGTGGGAAGACTCCCCTCTCAATGGCAACACCTGGGAGACATGAGAGCCCAGCTGAAAATCAGGGCCCTGCTGTAAGGCAACCAAGGCCCACTATACTTTTGCCTAGCACCTACCTCATAGGGTGCTACATAACATTACAATAAAATGTTCTAATTCATACACCTCAAATGTATCTATTTACCTCAAATTTATCTATAAAATTTATTATGGACACATAATCAGAACACTCAGTAATCACTTATAAAACAGTTGATGTCTAATTCTACATTCATACCTTCTGGTTTTAAAGTATGTACAGTATATATCCATTTTGTTTCTTTCTTGGGGATGTCTTGGACCCCTCCAAGATGGGTATACACACTCAATTCCCTAAAAATGCATTTTGGATTGGTTCCTAGTGTGATATTTGGCAAAGTGTTCGGGACACTATAATGTTAGAAACCTTTAATTATATTTGCTATGTGTTCCCCTGTTCTTACCTTTAAGGGTCTTTTAGTGTGTAAATCATCCATAATCATCCCACATGGGCACTGGAGAGCGTAAACGACGTGTGAAGTGTCACATTAATAAGTTCTGGAATTTTATATTTCTGACCTGTGGCACCAGACACAAAGACCTTGCGTTTTTTTAATATTATCCTTACAGGTGTTGCATGCCCTACATTTTTTACACACCATAAAACCTTTACACTGTCTAAAAAAGGGATGTCCTCTCTGGTGGATCGAATATTTTTTTCCCTATCCTTTCACCAAAATGTAAACAAAATGTGGTTAGGTTGCATCAAACCTAAAGTTCTGTCCATTAGTAAAATATGCCAGTGTTTCTGGAAAATAGCCTCAACATCTCTATATTGGCAATGGTAATCCAAAATAAAATTTATCATCAAAATCTCCTCACTTTTTGTCCTGCAAGCAAACGTCCCTTGGTTGATTCAATATTTCCTGTATAGTATTCTCTATTTCATCTACGGGTTATCCTTTTCGAACAAACCTCTATTTTACGATCTGCGATTTGGTAATAAAGTCGTCCTCCTTGCTATACTATCAAATAAGACATTTCCTCACAACTTCCGACCACTCAACTTCATTGTCACGACAGCCCACTCCATTTGAAACCCTTTGCTCTCAATCCGCTCCCCTAAGACACGTTGTCTCTTTGACGCACAATATGCTCTTCATAAACACTTCCTCGAAAGAAGTGTTTATGTCTTGCATGGGAGAAGGATTTAAGTATGGATTTATCAGAATCCGACTGGGAACGCATTTTCAGCATTGCACATAAGGGATCCATTAACGTCTTGACACAAGAAAACAGCTTCAAAACACTGTAACAATGGTATAGAACAGTGTTTCTCAACCTTTTTTTAGTCAAGGCACCCTTTCAAAATTATAGACAATCTCGAGGCACCCTTTACAATTATGGACAATCTCGAGGCACCCTTTACAATTATGGACAATCTTGAGGCACCCCATTCTAAAATGCGAATGTGAAATATGAAACTATTCTAATAGTTTTACACAATGCAGCAACATCCACACGTAGGACTCCCAACATTAGAGGTGATTTATTCTTCCAAAGCAAATACACTTTTTCACACTGGTACTGACTAGTATTCCAATGTTTCTCTTCTACCTCAATTTCTCTCCATGTCAGCTAATGTCAACCAGTGCTGAGGGAGAGGGGCACAGGAGGGTAAATCAAGGTTGCTGTAGAGGCAACAGACATCCTCCTTTATTCACTGTTGTCATTGGTTGTTAGGATGCCAGTGTCTAGAAAGGCTTTGTGTAACTAAAAGGCAGGCTTGATCCACCTGCTGGCTTGTATACAATTATTGATACTTTTTGAGGAATTTTTCCAAGGCACCCCTGAAGAAGCCTCAAGGCACCCCAGGGTGCCTGGGCACACTGGTTGAAAAAGGCTGGTATAGAACACCAACTTTATTACATAAATTCAATTCTGAAAACTCAGATAAATGTTGGAGCTGCTCCAGAGGAAGGTACCCTTTTGCATATTTGGTGGCCCTGCCCTCATATCCAAAAATGTTGGGAACAAGTGCATCAAATAACGACCAAAGTCTCCACAAAGCCTCTAGATTATACCCCAGCGCAACTGTTACTACACCATTCTGACACCCCAATATCTGCATACTGCAATACTCTTCCCCTATACATGATCAATGCTGCCAAGTTGTATATTCCCATTCACTGGGGCTCACAGCACATTCCCTCAATGAATGAATGGTTTAAAAAAATCAACAAGATTGCAGAAATGGAGGAACTCATAAATATTGGCAAAGATACACCAACAAAATTCTACCAGACTTGGGCATGTTGGTTGCACTTCTGAACTACAAACCAATACACAGAACTTAAAGATGGGATCATCTTACAACAAACATAACACATTTTACAAGAAATCCGCATATAAATTATTGATAGTATACTTTTTCCCTCGTGAAATTCAAACTCTATCTTTACAGGGAGATATCCCCCCCCCCCCCCCACACACACACACACACCAGGGATGTGTGGGGCTATCTCTCCTCAAACAAATTGCCTATACAGTTTTAAGCATCTTTGATCCAAACTGTCACATGAAGAGCTATGTGTCGATGTATGTTGATTATCGCTGTATTGTTGTTCATTTAATTTGAATAAAATAAAACTTTTATTGGAAAAAAAAAAATAAATAAAAAATAAAGTCGTCCTCTAATGTGCAGTTTCTCCTAATCTGCAAAATTTGACCTTGCGGTATATTATGTAACCAAGAGAGGTGGTGACCACTCCTAATAGATAGGTAACTGTTCCTTATAGTGGGTTTAAAAAAGACTTCTGTAGCTAAACCCTCAATTTGTTTAACCACCTCCCACCCGGCCATTGTACATATATGGCCGGGTGGGAGTCTCGTCCTTCTGAATGGACTTTCCGGAACGTCCTTCAGAAGGAGCGAGATTACGCCACCGCGTGCACGCGCAGCAGCGCGATCTCGATGTGCCTGTGTCCCTCGGACACAGCGCAACAAGATACGTCAGGAGGGCCCTGTGATTGGCCCTCCTGATCACATGACGACTGTGTCCAATCACAGCCGTCATGCAATGTAAATACAGCCGTTGAAACGGCTTCGATCTCTTCTCCTCCCTGACAGATCCTGGATGGAGAAGAAGAGGATCGATACTGGAGCTGGGGTGATCAGTGAGTATTCACTGATCACAGGGGGGGTCTGTGCTGGTAATCAGAACATTGATTACCAGTGCAGCCCTGGGGGGGTGGGGTGCCACTAGAGCCACCAGGGATGCCCACCCATGACCACCAGGGATGCCCACCATGGCCACCAGGGATGGCAAACAGCCTGCCAGCGGTGCCCTCCTATCAGTGCTGCCCACCAATGCCATATATCAGTGCTGCCCACCAGTGCCCGTTATTGCCATCCACCAGTGCCGCCCACCAGTGCCCATTATTGCCCACCAGTGCTGCCTATCAGTGCCCATCAGTGCCCCCATCAGTGCCCAACAGTGCCCCCCATCAGTGCCAATCAGTGCCACCCATCAGTGCTGATCAGTGCCACCTATCAGTGCCCATCAGTGCCGCCGATCAGTGCCCATCAGTGCTGACTATCAGTGCCCATCAGCGCTGCCTATCAGTGCCCACCAATGCTACATATCAGTGCTATCTATCAGTGCCACATATCAGTGCCCATCAGTGCTGCATATCAGTGCTACCTATCAGTGCCCATCAGTGCTGCATATCAGTGCCACGCCATCAGTGCCACCCAATCAGTGTCTCCTCATCAGTGCCTGTCAGTGCGGCGTCATCAGTGCTCATCAGTGCAGGAAAAAATGTATCTATTCACAACATTTTATAACCTAAACAAAAAAACTTTTTTTTTTTTCAAACTTTTTTGTCTTTTTTTATTTGTGCACCAAAAAAGAAAAAAACTGGCAGTGATCAAATACCACCAAAAGAAAGCTCTGTTTGTGTGGAAAAAATGACACAAATTTGGTTTAGGTACAATGTTGCATGACCGCGCAATTGTCATTCAAAATGCAACAGTGCTAAAAGATGAAAATTGGTCTGGGAAGGAAGGGGGTTTAAGTGCCCAGTATTAAGGTAGTTAAACACTGTTACATCTGAAAAGTGTATAGTGTCCTTACTGCAATGATAATTTAATTTAATATTGTTGTTATTATCACTCAAAATTTTTGTAAACTGGCGTAAACTATCTTCCATTCCTTTCCAATTAAACACCAGCTCGTCTATAAACCTTCTTTAAAACAGCAGTTCTGGCCTTCTACGGTGGAACACAAATCTGTCCTCCCATTCACTCATAAAAATATTAGTGAGGGTAGGTGCAAATTTTGTGCCCTTCTCCACACTGCTTTTTTGCTGATAAAATGTTCTGGAATACCAAAAATAATTATGTGTTAGACATCTTAAATTTTATCCAAAAAAATGTTTTGGAGATATGGGATGCCATCCCTGTTGCTCAGTGCACAATTAAGGCCCAGCATAGCATCATTGTGATCAATTATGGTATACAGTGACGCAACGTCAGCTGTTACCAACCAAATATCACTTTTTCCTCTTGTAACCTTACCTCCCCTATTAATTTCAAGAATTCCTTAATGTCACTTAAATAGGCTTTAGATTGGAGGACACTCCTTTGTAAAAATTTGTCTAAGTATTCCCCAAAACTCGCAGAAACAGATCCAATGCCATTCAAAATTGGTCGGCCCCGGGGGGTCTTCTGCATTTTTATAAATTTTTTTGGTAATGTATATATTACCGGAATTCTGCAGGTACTGGGGATTAACCCTTTCTGGACCACCCCGACGCAAATATACTGCCGCCGAGCGCCCCTCTTACACAAAATCACGTACCTATACGTGATTTTTTGCACTGGGTCTGGGGCACGTATGTGCATGCCCCGCTGGCAACCCACTGCCGCTGTGATTGGACACAGCGGGAGTCAATCAGAAGGTCTAGCGGGCCCGATATTCACCGGAAACCGGTGATTTTTCTCAGGAAAGGCAGAACGGCGGTCTGCTTATGTAAACAAGGCAGACCACAGTTATTTGAGAGGGGAAGATGGGGATGTAGTGTTTCTGCTAAGCAGGAACATGGATCTCTGTCCTCCCCCCAGTCAAAGCATCCGCCACATAGAAAGCACTCCCAGGGAACACATTTAACCCTTTGATTGCCCCTGATGTTAACCCCTTCCCTGCCAGTGTCATTTGTACAGTGACAGTGCATTGTTTTTAGCTATGATAATTGTATTGGTGTCACTGGTCCCCCAAAAGTGTCACAAAGTGTCAGATTTGTCCACGGCAATGTCGCAGTTCTGCTAAAAAGCGCTTATCGCCACCATTACTAGTAAAAAAACAAAAATTCCAGAAATATATCCTATAGTTTTTTTAGACGCTATAACTTTTGCACAAACCAATCAATATACACTTGTTGGGAATTTTTTATTACCAAAAACAGAGCTGTAGCAGAATACATATTGTTCAGTTGTTCTTTACATAAAGATGTGTGATCTTTTTTTTAAAATTCTATAAGTGTTTTGATCTAAAAACATGTCTGTAATTGATTCTGATAAAATTCATTTTCGGGAGTTACAACCCCTTCTCCCTTGGCCATCGGTCTTACAATGATGTCCTTTCGCTTTTCCAAACTGTCTATACCTTCTCTAATGTGGTATGGATCGACCCCTTTTCTGGGTACTAAATAGTCAAGATCCCTTAAAACACAGTTCCTGAATATTTCCACAAATTGATTAGTGGTTACAGGGGGATTAAATGTGGATTTATTCTGGAGACCACTATTAATACCGTTGTTTGCCATTATTTTCCTACTCAAAGGGTTATTCAAAAAATACTTTTTAAGGTTTAACCATCTAATATACTTGTATATACGTGTGTATCAATGTAGACATTAAATTTACTAATTGGACTCTTGGGGCACATTTTAAACGTAGATTTAAAATATGTAATTCTTTATAAGGGAAAGTTACTTTACTGAGGTTATAAATGCCTTCATTTAGCTCTCTCTTCTTCTTTGTTTTTTTCTAAACCACTACATTTGGGGGCTTTATCACTATGTTTTGCCTACATTTGAGATCCTCTAAAGCTCTCCTTAGAACCCGAGTCAGATTATGTTGGGTTTCATCTTTATCAGATAGGGTCTTAAAGCGGAGTTCCAGCCACAGAATCATTTTTTTTTTAATATCCCCCTAACAGTGACCCTTAGACCTCTATACATCCGCTAATCCTGTTTCATACATTGTAATAATATGTTTGCAAGCATGAAACCTTACTTTATAAAAATTCTTGTGAGCGCCGCCATCTTTGTCCTGGATCGCCGAGTCCGTTGTGGGGAAATGCCTGCCCTGCTTCCTGGTTGTAGTGGGCGGAGGCCGGTGAATCAAGCGCTAAATCTTGCGCATGCCCAGTACTATGTACTGTGGAGTACTGTGCTCCGCCTAACATCGCGTCATTTCCTGTTTGGAAATCACGCCATGAGAGGAGCGGACGGCTGCCTTCGTGACCGCCCATTGCATCCTGGGAGCCACGAGTAAGAGCTCCCAGAATGCATTGCGGGACAGGAAGTGACGGCGCGGGTAGCGGCCGAGGAAGGAGGAAGTGGATGGTAAGGTGAATATATTACCCTCTCTAAAAAGGTAAGTAAAAAAATAAAAATGTTGGGAATATCCAATTCGGGCTCAGGAAAGGATAAGGAAGCAGATGCCATAATATCGGCAGGCATGATTTTGGGGCTGGAATTCCGCTTTAATCTCCTGCCTAGTTTGTTGAACAAATGCTAAAATGTTTCCATTCAATGACAGGGAGGGAAAAGTTTGCCATTTACGTTTAAACTCATTTAGTAAGGGGAAATTGACAGAACTGGGGGTGATTCATTGATCTCCAACAATTCCTCTAAATCACAGGTGTCAAACTGGCGGCCCTCCAGTTTTTGCAAAACTATAAGTCCCATGATGCTTTGCAGTTACAAGTATAACTCCCATAGGCAGAGGCATGATGGGACTTGTAGTTCTGCAACAGCTGGAGGGCCGCCAGTTTGACACCCCTGCTCTAAATCAATTTGGTCAATTTCATCTACCTATTCTGAGGTTTTATTCTCCTCTAATAGTTTGATTAGTTGTTGAAGAGCCTAAAAGTCTTGCTTTTGTAGTGAGACCAATCAAAGTTGTTTATCCAATCCTATCGTGATTGTTTTTTTTTTTTATTGCGAATTACCTTAACCACTTCAGCCCCGGAAGATTTTACCCCCTTCCTGACCAGGCCCTATTTTGCGATTCGGCACTGCGTGACTTTAACGGACAATTCCGTGGTCGTGCGACGCTGTACCCAAATAAATTGACGTCCTTTTTTTCCCACAAACAGAGTTTTCTTTTGTGGTATTTGATCACCTTTGCGATTTTTACTTTTTGCGCTATAAACAAAAAAAGAGCGACAATTTTGAAAAAATAACAATATTTTTCACATTTTTTTTATATGAAATTCCCCCAAAAAAATGTAAAAATCTAAATTTTTTAACATTTTAGGCCAATTTGTTTTCTGCTACATATGTTTGGTAAAAAAAAATTGCAATAAGCGTATTTTGATTGTTTGCGCAAAAGTTATTGCATTTACTAACTAAGGGAAAGATTTTTGTCATTGTCAGGGAACTTCCCACAAGAGAACTGAATCTTCCGCCCACACTAATGCAGCGACGCCCAGTGGCCTATTTAAATCAGCCTGCTCTAGCCATTAGTTGCTGGATGATCTTCAGCTTCCTGTTTGCTGTTTCCTGTGTTCCTGTTCCTGTTTACTTGGATTACCTGTTACCAACCCGGCTTGTCTCACCTGTCTTGTCTCTCCTCCTGGCTCCGACCATCGGCTTGTTTTACCTACTCTGCTCCAGTCTGCTGTTCCCGTGTATGACCCGCGGCTTGCTCCTACGGACTCCTCTACTGCTTGATGAACTGTGTTTGACCCCTTGGCTTGACCTTGACCTCGCTCTTGTCGCACGCCTGGCTACCTCCTCCAGTCACCTTCAAGGTATCCTGCATTTCAGCACGCACTACGTGTCTACTACCACAGCAGTCACCACTTCACCGGAGCTTGCCGCAGCTGGCGAGCCCTGTTCCTTTGGGCACAGCATTCCCTGTCTCCACCTCCAGGGGTGCCTCGCACTTAGCCACAAGGGAAGCCCTCTCAGCACCTCGGCCTCTGATCAGGTACGTGATAGTATCATCCAGCCACAATATGTCAGAGGCTGACAGAGGTGCTTCCCAGCTCGAGGCTCTGTGCCAGCAAGTCGCAGCCCTCACTCAAGCAGTGACCAACCTACAGGACGGGTACTTCCAGTTGGAGGGTCGTTTACAGAACTTGGCAGTATCTTCCGCAACTACAGCTCCTCCTTCTGCAGGTCTTGCCTCAGCCTCACTGACCCCGGAGCGTCACTCACCCACTCCTATGATGATGGCTCCTCCTCCTGAACCCAGGGTGCCCACTCCAGAGCGTTTTTAGGGCGATCGGAGGAAGTTCAGGGCCTTTAAGTATGCCTGTTCTCTCTACCTGGCTCTGCAACCAAGGACCTTCTCCCTGGAAACAGTTAAAGTGGGATTTGTCATCTCTCTGCTCTCCGATGAACCGCAGTCCTGGGCTCATCACCTGTTGGAACAAAAAAGTCCTGTCATCAACACTTTGGACACCTTTTTTGAAGCCATGGGCCAACTATATGATGACCCACAACGCAGGGCCACTGCAGAGGCCACTCTCCATACCTTACAGAAGGGGAGGCGCCCTGCTGAAGACTACACTGTGGACTTCCGCAAATGGTCAGCGGATACTGAATGGAACGATGCCGCCCTCAGGTACCAGTACCGACTTGGCCTATCTGAGGCCCTCAAAGATGAGCTGGCACGAGTAGAAAGCCCCACCAGTTTGGAGGGCCTCATTCAGCTCGCCATCCAACTGGACAGACGCCTGCGGGAGCGGCGATCTGAATGTGTTCAGTCCTTCTGGCCTTCCTGGATGCTGCCTAAGGTCCCAGTTGTCCCTGCACCTATTCCGGCCACACCAGCTTCCTCTGAAGGAGAACCTATGCAAATTGGCATGGTTCGTTCTGCCCTGAGACTCCACCGCAGGCGGGCTAACCTCTGCCTCTACTGTGGGGAGGCTGGACACTTTCTCCGTAACTGCCCCCTTCTGAAGGTTTTTCCACTATCCTGGTAGTAGTAGACCGCTTATCAAAGATGGCACACTTCCTGCCTATGGTAGGCACTCCCTCAGCCATGGACACAGCACATATCTTCATCAAGGAGATTGTAAGGCTACACAGCGTACCAAACAGTATTGTTTCGGACAGGGGGGTACAATTCACCTCTCGATTCTGGAGGGCCCTTTGCAAGGCTTTGGATATCAAGATTTGCCTATCTTCTGCCTATCACCCCCAGAGCAATGGCCAAACGGAGAGAACAAATCAAACGTTGGAACAATACCTTTGTTGTTTTTCTTCCTTCTCACAGGATAATTGGGTGGCCTTACTGCCCTGCGCAGAGTTTGCTTACAATAACTCTATTCGTGCCACCACCAACCAGTCCCCATTCTGGGCCAATTACGGCTTTCACCCCTCTTTTTTACCCAACCCTGTGCCAGAAGCAACGGTACCTGCGGTTCAGGATAGATTAACCTTTATCCAAGAGAACTACCTAACCCTCCAGGCAACCATGCGTAAAGCGCAGGAAGATTACAAGAGGTCATATGACAAGAAGAGAAAGAAGAATCCAGCCTTGAAAGTGGGGGATGAAGTGTGGCTCTCCACGGCAAACCTCAAACTACCCTGCCCATCACGGAAGTTGGGTCCAAAGTACATTGGCCCTTTCAAAATCAAGAAGGAAAATAACCCTGTAGCCTTTGAACTTTCCTTACTGGATTCCTACAGGATCCATCCTGTTTTCCATATCTCCTTGCTTAAGTCTGCCTCTTCTGGCCCTTTCTCAGGAAGAGGTGATCCACCTCCACCTCCCATCTCGGTAGGTGAGGAATTTGAGTATGAGGTAGAGGCCATCCTAGACTGCCGAAAGAGGGGAAGACAGGTCCAATACCTGATTAAGTGGAAAGGGTAAGCACTGTCAGGGAACTTCCCACAAGAGAACTGAATCTTCTGCCCACACTAATGCAGTGACGCCCAGTGGCCTATTTAAATCAGCCTGCTCTAGCCATTAGTTGCTGGATGATCTTCAGCTTCCTGTTTCCTGTGTTCCTGTGTTCCTGTTCCTGTTTACTTGGATTACCTGTTACCGACCCGGCTTGTCTCATCTGTCTTGTCTCTCCTCCTGGCTCCGACCATCGGCTTGTTTTACCTACTCTGCTCCAGTCTGCTGTTCCCGTGTATGACCCCCGGCTTGCTCCTACGGACTCCTCTACTGCTTGATGAACTGTGTTTGACCCCTTGGCTTGACCTTGACCTCGCCCTTGTCGCACGCCTGGCTACCTCCTCCAGTCACCTTCAAGGTATCCTGCATTTCAGCACGCACTACGTGTCTACTACCACAGCAGTCACCTCTTCACCGGAGCTTGCCACAGCTGGCGACTCCTGTTCCTTTGGGCACAGCATTGCCTGTCTCCACCTCCAGGGGTGCCTTGCACTTAGCCACAAGGGAAGTCCTCTCAGCACCTCGGCCTCTGATCAGGTACGTGATAGTCATTTTTATTGTTTTTTTTTAACGAGTAATGGCGGCGATCTCTGATTTTTTTTGAGGGACTGCGACATTACGGTGGACAGATCGGACCCCTGACTGACTTTTTTTACACTTTTGGGGGCACCAGTGACATTACTACAATAATCAGTGCTATACATATGCACTGTTACTGTAAAAATGACACTGGCAGGGAAGGGGTTAACTTCAAGGGGTCATCAAGGTGATCAAGGGGTTAAGTGTGTCCCAAGGGACATGCTTATTACTGTAAAGGGGTGTGGCTAGTGATGTAACCACAGAAACAAACGATCCTACATAGCAGGATCGTATGATCTCTGCAGTTACACCAGGGAGAATGACAGGTGGCTTTGTTTAGATCAGCCGCCTGCCTTTCTCCCTCTCCACCAGGAGATCGCGAGTGGCCGGCGGACCCACGCGCGGACATGTCAGGGAACGAGCGGGGGTGGGAGCGCGCCTCCGGCGGCGCGAGTTTGCCCCCTAGAGGCTCACAGGCGTGCGACGTAGTAGACGTAGTACTACGTCATTTTGCCTGTACGGGGCTGACTGACGCAGTAAATGTACTTGCAGCGGTTGGCAAGTGGTTAAGAAGTAGTTTTCTAGCAAATAGGTGAATATCTTTGATAAATGAGTCAAAATATTTTCTGGACAAAAGTCTAATCTTAATAACAAGACTTCAATTTCCACCTAAGATAAAGGTGTTGAAGATAAATGAATAACTTCTAAAGGGGTTTGTCTGTGCTTGTGTAATGTAGTGCTATGTTAGTTTTACAGTTTTGTTGTTTTCTAGTGTCTGATTCTCTAAAAAGGAGAAGGTTCTTTGTGATTTTGAGGTGACAGCACCCTCAGCAGGTATATTGAGGGGGCCACACCATGTAGTATTGATAGTCATATGTAATTGAGATTGTGCTAGTGATATGAAGTTACTATTCTCCACTGCATTCTGTTGTATGTTCCTAAACTTGGTTAGACTTCTGAGTAGAAGGACTAGAAATGTTGTATGCAAGAGACTGGGTACTTGTCCAGCTAAAATTACTTGAGAGATTTTGTAAGACTCCACCCATGTTTTGTGACAACTGTTTGGGCTGTTTGAACCTTGTGCATGGTACCCATCACCGCACATTCATTTTTTCCAATTATGTTGTGCAGATCCAGATCCAGATCCATCTACAGACAATGAGTTGCCTTTTAACCTTAAAGTTTATTTAAAGCCAAAACCTTTTTATTTATTGTGGATAGAGTAGGGGGCTAACTGCTTTTATTTATTTGCTTTTTTCTTTTAGGCATTTGTGTTGCATTAGAGAGATTTTCCCATTTTCTGTTGTGCAGACTGAACAGGAAGTGAGAGGATATTTTTCCAATGTCAGGGAAATCCCTTTGCAGACAGCTGTCTTGGTAACAAATGTCCCCTTTGAAGAATTCCTCTCCAATTTTGTTCTGGTGGCAACTTAAAATTTTGGATTTACCTTCAGTTTAATTTCCTGTGACATTGCTGACAAGTATAATTAGAGAGTGAATCTCCCTAATGGGGCTCAGACAGCGAAACCTAGAGTTGAGAATATGAGTCAACTTTGGGTCTACTTCTCTTCTTTAAGAGCTGTCTCAGTTTTGTGGAGTGCTGCCAAGTAAGAGCCAGAGGGCACAGTAATATTTGATGGACCCACTGAAAATGTGTATCCAGAGCTTTGTTTCCACTTTTGTCTAGGCGATAAAAATCTGACAGTGGTTTCATCCTGCAGTCAGGTGCAGGCATTCATCCCACTGTGCCGATGCTACAAGGGAAAAACTGTCTAATAAGGAAAAATGTCACCTAAGGACCCTATTAGTCTCTCCGTGAAGGTAGGTTTCTGAGTTGATTACAAATCCTGGGAGAGTGAAGGGGGGCATTGTGATGATGGAACCATGAAATAGGGGATCAAACTTTATTCAGACATGCTTTTAGTGAGTGGTAGGCCAGGGAAAGGAACCTGCTTAGAGGCAGCACAGTAAATAATTATCCCAGTGAGTCTGTGCAGCTATAGTCATATAGCAGAAATTTGCAAACTGTGGCCCTCCAGCTGTTGCAAAACTACAAATCCCATCGTGCCTCTGCCTCTGGGTGTCATGCTTGTGACTGTCAGAGTCTTGCTATGCCTCATGGGACTTGTAGTTCTGCAACAGCTGGAGGGTCACAGTTTGCATATCCCTGTCATATAGGATACCGCCACCCCTGCAATAGGGGTGGTCCACAAGTAAAATTACTGTGAAGTATACTAAAGAGAGCTATATGGAATTATAGAAAAGCTCAGTTAGAGGAGTATGAGTAATGAGGGTGCAACTATCCCGGAAATAGGAACAAAACGTAACCTGTAGGGTTGATCCCAACCAAAGACCTCCTACAGGAAAAGAGCGGGGGAATGGGATATATCTGATGCTTACATATAAATAGTATAACCGTATGGTCAACAGTTTAAGTAAAGCAGGAGATGTAGATGGATTAAAAAGATATATCCTTTATTAACATATATAGATCAAATAGATAAAAAATGTACAAAATATAAGAGACATACAAAACATTTCTCCAAATGCCTGATGAGGCAAAAAGGCAGATCAGGTTCCAAAATGTGCCATGCACATGTACTAAGGAGCTGAATGTGGGACCCAAGACCCCTACGCGTTTCGACTGAGTAGTCTTCCTCAGGGGGAAAGATAGTCCAAAGTTCCTTAGAACATATATCTATACATGTAGTACAGAAAAATGTTTGCATTAATTATTGACATTATATATATCAGGAAATGTGTATACAAAAACATTGTGTACTATATACTTACATCTAGCTGTTAGTGATATAAATCAAGGAGTTTGCACATGTAACACGTTCTGCAGATATCTCCACTCATGGACTCCCCAGGGGAAAAAACAAATCCCAACCCAGAGACCACAAGGGGCAGGAGCACCAAATGGGCCGGAGCCGGACCTGGTGGAGACATGACAGGACAGGGGGAGAGGCGGGGGAGGGAAGAAGGTAAGAAGAAGAGAAAAGGGGGAAAGAGAGAAGTAAAGGGATATGTTTTTGATGTACAAAAATTACTACGGGTGTTCCCAAAAAAAATTAGTGAGTCAAAAAAAGAAAAATTGAAATAAAATGAAAAATAATAAAATATAAAAAATGAATGAACAGAAAGGACTTGTAGGTCCAAGTAGCTGCTTGAGTTTTCAGTCGAAAAAACCCCCAGGGCACAAATAGGACAAGGGGGTGACTGTATATATGAAGGAGAAAACAATAATGGAGCTAAAAAGTTTGTTCTTTTTTTTTTTTTTAAAAAAAGGAGTCTCTCCTCAAAGAAGGAAAGGGTTTACATTGATCCCCAAGTGTTTTTAGAGATCAAAAGAAACCTGAGAAAAAAAAGGGGGGGAAAGAAAGGAAATGGGGAGAGGGCAAGGAGCAAAAATTGGATGAGAAATAAAGAGGGTGTTATAATTATCAGCATAGACCAGGTTGGTGGTACAGAAAACCAAGATGGAACATACCTGCTTTTGAGACTCGACACACGTGCCTCCCCACATGAAGTAGGGAATGAAGACATGGGTCGAGGAGTCAGGTATATGAGGAAAAGAGACAGCCCACCTCCCACTCCAATCAACCAATCCCGCCATGCCACCACCAGGAAAGACCGCCCCAGCCATCGCCCACTGGTGGAGACTGTCTCCACCTGCCCCCTGCAGCAAGCATCTTGCTTGGATTGGTTGATTGAAGTGGGAGGTGGGCTGTCTATTTTCCTCATATACCTGACTCCTCGACCCATGTCTTCATTCCCTACTTCATGTGGGGAGGCATGTGTGTCGAGTCTCAAAATCAGGTATGTTCCATCTTGGTTTTCTGTACCACTAACCTGGTCTATGCTGATAATTATAACACCCTCTTTATTTCTCATCCAATTTTTGCTCCTTACCCTCTCCCCATTTCCTTTCTTCCCCCCCCCCTTTTTTTTTTCTCAGGTTTCTTTTGATCTCTAAAAACATTTGGGGATCAATGTAAACCCTTTCCTTCTTTGAGGAGAGACTCCTTTTTTTTAAAAAAAAGAACAAACTTTTTAGCTCCATTATTGTTTTCTCCTTCATATATACAGTCACCCCTTGTCCTATTTGTGCCCTGGGGGTTTTTTCGACTGAAAACTCAAGCAGGTACTCTGACCTACAAGTCCTTTCTATTCATTCATTTTTTATATTTTATTATTTTTTATTTTATTTCAATTTTTCTTTTTTTGACTCACTAAATTTGTTTTGGGAACACCCGTAGTAATTTTTGTACATCAAAAATATATCCCTTTACTTCTCTCTTTCCCCCTTTTCTCTTCTTCTTACCTTCTCCCCCCCCCGCCTCTCCCCCTGTCCTGTCATGTCTCCACCAGGTCCGGCTCCGGCCCATTCGGTGCTCCTGCCCCTTGTGGTCTCTGGGTTGGGATTTGTTTTTTCCCCCTGGGGAGTCCTTGAGTGGAGAGATCTGCAGAACGTGTTACATGTGAAAACTCCTTGATTTATATCCCCCTGAGGAAGACTACTCAGTCGAAACGCGTAGGGGTCTTGGGTCCCACATTCAGCTCCTTAGTACATGTGCATGGCACATTTTGGAACCTGATCTGCCTTTTTGCCTCATGAGGCATTTGGAGAAATGTTTTGTATGTCTCTTATATTTTGTACATTTTTTATCTATTTGATCTATATATGTTAATAAAGGATATATCTTTTTAATCCATCTACATCTCCTTCTTTACTTAAACTGTTGACCATACGGTTATATTATTTATATGTAAGCATCAGAAATATCCCATTCCCCCCCTCTTTCCCTGTAGGAGGTCTCTGGTTTAGAGCTATATGGAATCTATTTTGTTCACCAGTGTGCCATAACATTATTCCATTGTAACTTTGGACAATCAGTATTAAATTACTATGATTGGTCAGTATGTGTGGTTCCTCCCAAGCAGGTACCTTGGTTTGGGCCTACCTACAATTCCCTCACCCATCTATCCAAACAAAAAAATGTCTTTAGCTATACTTTAAAGTGGTTCTAAAGCCAAAACCTTTTTTACCCTATGCATTCCCTGCATTAAGGTAAAAATAAAAAAAATAAAACTTTTATAGCTTGCTGTCCTCCCCCCTTCCCTGTGTGAAGAGAAAGAGAGGGAAGAAGAGATCCCACAATGTGCATGGTTGCACCTCTTCTCCCCTCTCTTTCTTTTTACACATGGACTCGGGCAGCAGAAAGGGAAATAAATTTGACCTCTAGCCCCTGTTTAGGATAGGGTGGCTACACAGCTAAATCAATTTTGCTGAAATCCCTCCACTTATTTCTAACACTCGAAATATAAATATTACACTTTAAAAAGAATCTTATAACTATGCACTCAAAAAAGTACTAACCTAAACTTTTCCCATAGTGACATATTTAGTCCCTGTTTTCTGAAGGTTTTTTTCTAGTATTTGATCATAAATAGTAAAATAAAGAGTCTTTGAAGAAACCTACTAGCAAAAAGCTGTTGCATAGATTTTCAAATCAAAGTCCCAACCTTATGTTTTTGCATAGATTTTCATTACATTTTTTTGTTAGGATAAATAAAGGCTATTTATAAAAATAGGACCACAACAAGTAATAATTAACCATATGCTCCAACTCCCTATTCATAGAGATTTTGTAGCTTGTGAGACAATCCAAGCACAAACCAACTGAAAGTGATTATCTCTGGGGCAGGGTAACTCCACAGTTAACCTTTTACACACACAGCTGATATTTGTCACTATGTGTTTTAACAGAATCATGCATATGCTAAAATAGCATCTACTTTTGCAGTTCTTGACCTTTTTAAAAATGTTTGTATCACTCACTTTTTTTTTTTTCATTTGAATCAGCAGTGGTGCAAATCCTGAAACAAAAAAAAAAAAAAAACCTATAAGTCAGGGGTGTCCAAACTATGGTCCTCCAGCTGTTCAGGAACTACAATTCCCATCATGCCTAGTTATGTCTGTGAATACTAATATTGGTAACTACACTACTTTACTAGGCTATAGAAGGTAACTTCACTACTTTACTAGGCTATAGGAATGCGCTTTCCTGCGTTACCCAAGCCGTGCGATACAATCGTTATTTCGAAGAATAGAGAGGGATGAAGTTTTTGACTTTTTGTTGCACTTTATGTTTTATTCTGTTTTTTCAGGTTTTGTTTTCATGTTTCCCAAAACCTGTGTTTGTACAATAAACTCTATGCAGAAAGAGTGTCATGTATCTTCTTCTACACGGTCAATTAAGAAAGAGGAAAGTAAAGTAATAAGTAGTGAAGTTACTTTTCAAATGCAGTAACTAGTAAAGTAATCTCATTACAATTTACAGAAGTAACTAGTAACTAGTTACATTTTTTGAGTAACTACCCCAACACTGCTCATGGGTCATGTAGTTCAGCAACAGCTGGAGGGCTGTAGTTTGGACACCCCTGCTATAAGTGAACAAAAAACATGCATGTAAAAACACACAAAAAGTTAACTTAGGGGTGTGCTCTGTCCATCCCTAAAAGCGATAGAACCTGTACCCTAAACCCCTGAGGTGCAAGTCTCCTGAAAAGGACAAAGGGTTTCCATGGTCTTCCTAGCCAGAAGGCCTGGCAAACCTCAATCTTCTAGGTCAGTCGAGGCTGACCATCGAATACTTGGTTAAGGGGCTCTCCCGAAATTGCCCCTGACTTAAGCCAAAAGGTCCAGCCCTAAAAGACGCAGTGCAGAAAAAGTGTTTGGAGCTGTGACCATGTGCCGCTTCACTCATTGGGGACCCACACCCAAGTGTTACTAAGGGCACCTCTGGGGTGACCACTCCCAGAGGGCACAGACACCACAGACTCTCTACCTTCCCAGCCCCTGGCCAGACAAGGTGGACCCATTCAAATCAGGAGGAACTAGGCTCTTCTAGTTTTCCTGCTGGAATTACTCCCGTGCCCCAACTGGCTGTGGGTTCCCCCGGTTTCTGTTTCAGCTGGTACTAGCCTTCCGAGTCCCCCATCATACCAGCAAGAGTACCATATGGCCAAACATTCCGAAGACAAGAATGATGGTATAGCATCCCTACTGGACACTGATAAGAAAAGTTACTAGACTTGATCTTAGCCAAAAGGATCACTCGCTGCCACACTTAGACAGGAATGTAACAGAGTTTACAATGGGGTGGCTTCCTTTAAAGCAGTCCTTTAATTTCTGATTAGATCATTCAGAGATTAAGGACAATTTTTGCATACTATTTTAATTAAAGAAAAGAAAAACAGTGCAAGAAATATTTACTGGTAAAAACGCTGCAAAACAGACAATAGGCAACTGTGAAATAAACAGGATTAAGGGTCTATTCACACCACAATGTATTTTTTATTTTTGAATACACTTTATTTAATGCAGTCTTTTGCTACAGCTTTCTGTAAGGTCACTTTCTTCTTCCAGGGTCTTCTCACTGTTTGCAGGGTAAACTTCGTGCACTGGCTCTTTTTTCTTGAACAATGTCTGCTCTCACTGGCATAATCATGGTGCTGGCTATAGCTATTTTAAGAAAACATACTCAAAGGTGTCATTTCAGGATTTGTCTTCTGCTGACAGAAAGTGCAAAGAAGGGCAATTTTGGACAATCTTCAATGACCTTTGGTTCTTCCTTGACAAGGTTTTAGACATTACACAAATGTCTATATGATAGGTAATGTAAACGTTTGCAATACTAACATTTTAATTGCTGGTATATATCTTTTGTGCACAAACTTTGTGTGTGTGTGTGTTGCATGAATCATTTATTTAAATGTATTTTTGACAGCTTTGACCATCTGCTCGACCTGCAGCTGATGGACACAGCATGCTGCATAATACATAAGGCAGTTCCACCTACCAAACATCTTGTCTTTACACTATGTATGGTAAGAAACACTACTCAAGCCATGTATTGCAAGTATTATTCAAATGTGTGCCATCCTATTCCTATGCATAACACTATCATGCCCAGGTTGTCCCTAGTCTCCGTGGTGGAATGATGCTCATTGCCATTCTACCAGCCAAAAGGACAAGAGGACATTACTACACTTGCATTATTTGTTTGAAAGGCAAGTATTACATCCCACACTAAAGTCAAAGATTTATTACCTTAAAGAACATAAAAGGAGAGTAATGAAGATATCCCAGTGTCCTTGCGTGAATTATCTTCCATATGTTCTATCCTTGGCATAACCTGCAGATACTGTGAGGGTGATGGCAGAAGACTATAGGAAACAGAATATGGGGCAGCTATAGAGGCCCTGGTGAGGATACTTTTGGAGCGGTGGTTCTTAAGGTGGTGCTAAGATGTTGGCCTGCCTACTCATTGGTGGTGTATTTGGTGGTAAGCGGAAATCAGGTTAACCATGTCATATCTCAAAGAGAGGATTCTTTCCTCCGGCAATTTTTGCAGGAGGGGCATGACAGACATTCTATAATAAAAATGTGGTCCACTTTCCAACCTGTGGCAGAGCTGAACTAGAAGGACCAGCCTCCTCCTGTGCCATCATTCTAATGGATAGCAAACATGACTCCTCCACAGCATCATTTGTTTGCTTGTTCATCCAGGTCAGTACACTCTTCTGTATCATCCTCATCCTCACCAAAATTGGCTTGGTTTTGTTGTAGAAAGAAAATCACAAATTAAGCAAAAGTTTTTGAAAATAAATCACGTAAATAAAACCTATGTTCAATTACTGCTGAAGCTCCATTACAGGCCTCAAGAAATACAATTGTTCAAAGTAGACATAAGTGTGTCTTTTTCGGCTGCAGCACCACTCCTTTGTTTTTATTTTGGCCAACACTTCATGCTGGTAGTTATTTTCACAGCTTCTCCAGCTTTTAAAGGCCTTTTATTTTAAAGTTCTTCTTGCCTCTGTGATTGACGAATTTGAACTGTGAAATTTCACGATTGTGGAAGATAGACTATCCTTCTCTACATGGTTGGATAAGTTCGCAATTCCCAATGTGGGGGGCGTAATCCAAACCCCATCAAATTGCATTGTTACCATAAAATAGAAAGACATACTGAGGTTTCTATGTTTTTTTTTTCAAATTCTTCTTTATTAAAGCGTAATAGAAAAAAAAATACAAGTACAGGTAGTATACAAGTTTACAGACATAGTCGTGTTGCAGCATACAGAGTCAAATCGCATCAATGGAGTGAGAAAGGCGAATGCAAAGCATCAATAAAACAGCGTCACATAAAGCAGGGTAGATATACAGCAGGTCTACTCGTAGCATATGAGAACGTGTAGAAAGCAACTAAGAACATCAAACATTCAGTGTAGCCCTAACGGGCCTGTGAACAGTGGATAACATCGTGCCTCAGAGTAATGTCGGCAACCGGAACCGTGGGTTGGAGATCTACCCAGAGTAAACATTTCTCACCATGAGAACCAAACAAAAATATAGAGGAGTAGGGGGGGAGCTTACAACACGTTGGGAAAGAATACTGGGAAACAAAGGGGGCAAGGAAGGAAGGAGCGGGACAGAAAGGGGGGAATATTGGCAGAGGGGATCAGGGCGGAAGCAGGGGGGGGCAGTGGTCACTAGTACGTGAAGCCTGTCCAGCGCCCGCCACTGAGCCCCCAGGGCAACACAGGCAATAGCACAGGTAGGAGAGAAAGGGGAAAAAGAATGGGCTAAGAACTACGGCCAGTGGACCCCGTGCGAGGCGATGGCCACTGAGGCCAGTTGTGCGATCAGTGGGTTTCCAGGAGCGCTTTACCCTCGTCTGACAGGACAAACATATTCCAACACCCCCAAGTAGCTGAGTAGAGTTCCCTCCTGCCCTGCGAGGTCAGCACCAGGTCTTCAAAGTCACCAATCTGCTTGATTTTGGACAGCTAAAGCCGTAAAGACGGCGGGGCGGTGGATTTCCAGCAGGCCCCAATGCAGGCCTTTGCTGCGTTGAAGAGGTGGCGGAGGATGGACTTTTTATAGTGATCAGGCTTGATGGAGGAACAGTGGAGGAGGAAAAGCGCTGGGTCATCGCCGAGTGCGAAGTCGGTCATTCGCTGGGATATCTCTCTGACCTGTCTCCAAAAGTCACTCAGCACCGGACAGCTCCAGAAGATATGGAGTATCGTCCCTCGGTCCGCGCGACACCACCAACAGCTGTCCGACGCCTCCGGGAAGAAACCTGCCAACCTCGTCGGAGTATAGTACCAGTGCATCAGGATCTTATAGTTAACCTCCTGGAGGCGTGTGCAGATAGAAGACCTCAGAGAGAAGCGAACAATGTTCCGACGTTGAGTCAGCGTAAAAGTCCTCTGCAGCTCCTGTTCCCATTTCACGATGCCAGGAAGGACGAAATCATCCCGAGGTTCCGAAAGCAGGGCATAGATCAGGGACAAGGCATGCGGAAGGGGAGTGTCGCATGTAAAGAGAGCCTCCAGAGCCGTCAAAGGCTTCTCGAAGGTAGATCGCGGCCCCAGGTCCCGAAGGAAATGCAGCAGCTGGAGAGCTTGCCACCTGGTGAGCTCATAACGGCCCCCGGAGTCGTCAGCTGGGTGAGGGAGGGCCAGGTGTCACCAGAACCAAAGTGAGACACCCGGAAATACCCCAGCTCCAACAGGGTCCTGAAACGGCCGCTGTCACATCCCGATGGAAAGGCCCGATTACCCAGAACCGGGAACATGGGTGAAGTTATCCTCCGGGAGTCGCCCACCGCCAGGGCTGCGGCACAGACCCTGAGAGTCGGACGTCATGTGGCACCGACGCAATATGCCACGGGGCGCCCGGGAGGTGTATCGAGCACTGGGACGCCTCAAGAGTTGTCCAGAGTTTCAGGTGGGAATGCCTGCACCAGTCCACCAGGCGGTTCAGGTGGGCCGCCTGGTAGTACCTTTTGACATCAGGAGCCGCCACACCCCCATGCGACTTCGGCATCGTGAGTATCGACCCCCGGAGCCTGGGACGGCGACCAGCCCAAATGAACTCGGTAAAGACCGCGTTCACTTGTTTGAAGAAGGCGGCAGGAACCAACACTGGGAGGGTCTGAAATAAAAACAAAAACTTCGGCAGGATTGACATTTTAAGGATACTACAGTGTCCGAACCAAGAGTGGAGGCCAGCGGACCACTTGCTCAGGAGGGCACGCACCGCAGCCAGGAGAGGCGGAAAGTTCAGCCGGAAAACGTCAGCTGGGTCGGGCGGCAGCAGGGTCCCCAGATACCTCAAGGCTGACGAGGTCCACTTGAAAGAGAAGCCGTGGCTTAGAGAGTCCAGCATTCGAGATGGCAAAGAAATCCCCATCGCCTCCGATTTGTGGTAATTGATCCTGAAGTGTGACACCACCCCGTAGAGTTCAAATTCGCGGAGCAGGTTCGGCAGGGATATCAGGGGGTTGGTTAAGGAAAAGAGGAGATCATCCGCGTAGGCCGATATTTTATGGGAGATCGCACCCACGGCCAGTCCAGAGATGTCAGCATTAAGGCGAACCCTGGAAAGAAAGGGTTCCAGGGAGAGGGCGAATAACAAGGGCGAGAGGGGACACCCCTGCCTAGTGCCGTTAAAGATGGCAAATGGTGTCGAGAAAACCCCATTTGCCTTCACCATCGCTCGCGGGCAAGTATAAACGCTCATGATCCAAGCCAGCATACGATGGCCTAAACCAAAGCGTTTCAGCACACCAGTCATAAAAGGCCAGCTCACCCTGTCAAAGGCCTTTTCGGCGTCCGTGCTCAGTAGCACTGTCGGAACGCCGGTGACCCTGGCACGATGGATTAAGTTCAAGGCCTTGATGGTATTGTCTCTGGCCTCTCTGGTGGAAATGAACCCGACCTGGTCCAAATGGACCAGGCCCGGGAGGAGAGGCTGCAGCCGAGAAGCCACCATTTTGGTAAATAGCTTGAGGTCGGTATTCAATAAGGAGATCGGCCTGTAGCTCCCACAGGCTGCAGGGTCTTTCCCCTGCTTAGGGATCACTGATATGTGAGCCAGCAGGGAGTCAGCGTGGAAGGAGGAGGACTTCCCTATCTCATTGAACAACCTAAGCATAGGAGAAACTAGATGTGTCTGCAGTAATTGGTAGTAGAGGACCGTCAGGCCATCCGGCCCCGGGGCTTTGCCCTTTTTCGCCGTCTTAAGGGCCATGGCAAGTTCATCCGCCGTGAACTCCTCCTCCAGGGCTTCACGGTCCGGCGAGGAGAATCTAGGCAGGACAACGGAGTCCAAGTAGGAAGTGACCTCCGTTTCGTGGGATCGTCCCTGAGGCAAGTGATACAGAGACGAATAAAAGTTTCCAAATCTCTGCGCAATCTCTCTGGGCATATGCAGCTTACTGCCATCTGCAGCGGTCACAAAGGGAATATAGGAGGCTGCCCGTTGGTCTCTAAGAGCCCTGGCCAGCATACGACCACATTTATCGCCCGATTTGTAGTGGAACCGCTTACAGCGCTGTAAGGCCGCTTTAGCGCGGTATTGCAACAATTCCGCTACCTGGGAGCGGAGGCTTGCCAGTTCAGAACCCTCTGCAGCCCCCCGGTGCCTTCTGTGCCGATCCTCCAGGCGAGAAATATCCGCCAGGAGGTTGTTTAACTGCCTCTCCCTGTCTCTCTTAATGCGGGCGCCGTGGGCCATTAACACGCCCCGAATGACGGCTTTATGGGCCTCCCATACCACTCCGGGGTCACTGTCAGGAGTGGCATTGAGCTGGAAGTAGCTCTGGAGCTGTTGGGAGACATCTGCCAACACCACAGGGTCCTGCAGAAGGCTCTCGTTTAATCTCCAGTGCCAGTCTGATTCCCTGCCCGGGCCGCCCAGTCGCATTTCCATAATCACAGGAGCGTGGTCAGACCAGGTGATGGAACCGATTTCAATACTTTCCACCGAGGAGAGCAGGCGGTGCGGAACCAGGAAAAAGTCAATCCGGGAGTATACGTTGTGGGGGGTAGAGTAAAACGAGTAATCGCGTTCCCCAGCATGTAGGATGCGCCAGGCATCCACCAGTTGGAGTTCCCTAAGCAACTTGACCACCTGCGTCCGGGCACCACGGGGCACGGAGGAAACCCCTGAAGACGTGTCCACCGAAGGATCCAAGGGGATGTTCCAGTCGCCACCCACGATCAGTTTCCCTTCCAAGCAATCCATCAGGGACAGCAAGGTCTTCCGCAGGAACGAGTCCTGGTGTCAGGAAAGAGCTCACCTGCTGGTGGCACTGTAGCTCCCAGATCCATAAGCTGCAGTTCCAGTGTCCACCAGCGGGTGTCTCTCAGTAGTCAGAAGCGAACATCTTATGCAATCAGTCATCACCTGATGCTGGTTGCAGGAAGTATATTTAAACCCTGTGTATGCTTCTTCTCACTGCCTTGGTATTGTCTCCATGTGCGCCTGACCTGCATGCCTGTGTCCCTGTATCCTGATCCTGGACTCTGATCCTGACCCTGACCCTGCAGCCTGATTCCTTCCTTCCTGTTTGCTTACTCCGTCTCCTGCAACCCTCTCTCTGTTCTGTCTTGCTCCCAGCTCCCTCTGCTTGATCTCCCGTGTATGACCCCGGCTCTGTTACTATTACTATTCATTTATCCTGTTTTGTATATATTTGGTTTGAGCAGTTGTTTGCTGTGTGTCACTATTGTTTGGGTATCTGATTGGATTTACACAGTTATAGTTTTCTGGAGGTGCGTTTACATTTGTGTTATTCACTTATTTTTAAATAAATTATATTCTTTACACCTTAATTATGTCTAATGTTCTCTGTGTCAGTCCACACATTTCTGGTCACACCTGTTGCTGACAGAATACCAAGGCCAGTCCTGACCAGAAGTGGCTGCACAGAGAAGCCATCTTAGCTCTGTTGTTTGTGGCAAGATGCATCTTGAGGAGGTAATTTACTTTTCTTTGCTGGTGACAGAGGAAAAAGAATACTGCTGCCAGATATTAAAGGAGTGGGCCAGGGACCAGCTGTTAGAATGCATTCGTCTTGCTCATTCCCTAGTTGATCAGGGCAGGATGCTGTTTGATGATGTTCAGCCATTGATTCAAGTTTGTGCAGAGTTGGCTTTGTCCAGTATTCCTAAAGAAAGTGATGACTTTTCTCCCCCCTTTAGTATGGCTCAGGTAGAATCACTGGTATGGTTATTGGAGGATGACTCCTCTTATTTCTTTGAGCACTATTCAGCATGTTCCCAACAGGTGCTAGTAGATTGTATTAATGCAGTGCAGTCTCTTGTCAGACAGGCAGAGTGTAAACTGAATCTTGTTCAACCGTTATTACAAGCATGGTCAGATATATTGCACTCAGCTTCAGTCAGTTTGCAACAACCCCTTCCTACTGCTAGACACCTGCCTGCTCAAACATCTCTCTCTCCATCACCCACAGCAACCACAGTTGCAGCCCAGTTTACCCTTCTACCAACCATATGTCAGTACCCTGTTCCCACTTGCTGCACCTACCCTGCCTTTAACTCCTTGAAGCTTACCTCTTCTCCACTGTCTGCACCAATCCTTCAGAAATCCTCCTTAGTTACTGCTCCCTCTTTTTCAAAATCCCCCAGCTTTTCTTTGCTACCAGCTGCTCCCCCTACTCACAGCCCTGTGTTCACATGCAGAACCTCAGTGGCAAAACCCAAAAAGAAACGAAAGTTTTTCCCAACTTGCAAAATCTTGCCACTATCCAATTGTGCATCCACACCAGCGGATCTGCTCCAGCCTGCATCCATGCCTGCTTCCACGCCAGCGGATCTACCCCAGCCTGCTTCCACGCCAGCCGATCTGCTTCAGCTTGCTTCCACACTAGCCGATCTGCCTGCATCCACGCCAGCGGATCTGCTCCATCCTGCATCCACGCCAGCGGATCTGCCTGCTTCCACGCCAGCGAATCTGCCTGCTTCCACGCCAGCCGATCTGCTCCAGCCTGCATCCACGCCAGCCGATCTGCTCCAGCCTGCATCCACGCCAGACGATCTGCTCCAGCCTGCATCCACACCAGCCGATCTGCCTGCATCCACGCCAGCCGATCTGCTCCAGCTTGCTTCCACGCCAGCCGATCTGCTCCAGCCTGCTTCCACGCCAGCCGATCTGCTCCAGCCTGCTTCCACGCCAGCCGATCTGCTCCAGCTTGCTTCCATGCCAGCTGATCTGCTCCAGCTTGCTTCCACGCCAGCCGATCTGCTCCAGCCTACTTCCACGCCAGCCGAACTGCTCCAGCCTGAAGTTCTGGTCCCTTTTGTCCAGCCTGAAGTTCTGGTCCCTTTTGCCCAGCCTGAAGTTCTGGTCCCCTTTGCCCAGCCTGAAGTTCCGGTCCCTTTTGCCCAGCCTGAAGTTCCGGTCCCTTTTGCCCAGCCTGAAGTTCCGGTCCCTTTTGCCCAGCCTGAAGTTCCGGTCCCTTTTGCCCAGCCTGAAGTTCCGGTCCCTTTTGCCCAGCCTGAAGTTCCGGTCCCTGCTGCCCAGCATGAAGTTCCGGTCCCTGTTGCCCAGCTTGAAGTTCCGGTCCCTGCTGCCCAGCTTGAAGTTCCGGTCCCTGCTGCCCAGCTTGAAGTTCTGGTCCCTGCTGCCCAGCTTGAAGTTCCGGTCCCTGCTGCCCAGCTTGAAGTTCCGGTCCCTGCTGCCCAGCTTGAAGTTCTGGTCCCTGCTGCCCAGCTTGAAGTTCCGGTCCCTGTTGCCCAGCTTGAAGTTCCGGTCCCTGTTGCCCAGCTTGAAGTTCCGGTTCCTGTTGCCCAGCTTGAAGTTCCGGTCCCTGTTGCCCAGCTTGAAGTTCCGGTCCCTGTTGCCCAGCTTGAAGTTCCGGTCCCTGTTGCCCAGCTTGAAGTTCCGGTCCCTGTTGCCCAGCTTGAAGTTTCGGTCCCTGTTGCCCAGCTTGAAGTTTCGGTCCCTGTTGCCCAGCCAAAGGGGCAGGTGCCCAATGCCCAGCCTGTCTCTGGACATCCTGTCCCTAACAACCTGCCTGCCTCTGATGGTCTGCTGCTCGATGACACGTCTACCCCTAGGGATCTGCTGTCTGACAACCTGCCTTCTTCTGCCTCTGATCCGGTGACAGATGTCCAGCCTGATGATCCCATGCTTGATGTCCAGCATGCGTCTGATGATCCTTTTACCATTGACCAGCCTGATCTTACTTCTCTTCTACTTACCACCCAGCCGGGTTCTACTGACTCAATACCAGCTGCTCGGTTGGACTGTCATGCAAAAACAAAGTGTTCACCTGCTAATGGGTTTGAAAGCTCTGAGTCCTCGCATGCTTTATATGGGTTACCTGTTTGGCCTGAGATTCGTTTGTCGGTTGCCTCGGTTGAGTCCCTCTGGCAGAGTGTTGTTCCTATGGCTCCAAAGCCTGGTGGTCCGGACATGCCCATGGTAACTAGTAGCTGCATTTGCCTTCATGGCCCTGGTCATGGTAAGCTCCTGGGGAATGGAGGGGTACTATCTGTGCCTCTCCATGATCCGGATGCGCTTGCCCCAGCTTTGGGTGCACTAGGGGACCCGGGTCAGGTAACCAGTGCCTCAGAGATACCTAGGTGGCTTTTGAAGTGCAGAGTAAGTCCTGGAAACCAGGCAAGCTACTTGGTTATGGCGAGACACTTCTGTGTCAGAGTTCTGGTATTGTCGCATGACCCCATGGCTAAGTCTGCAGGCAACTCGTGGGACCCCAGCAATGGGGTACCTGCTGTTCTGAGGGACTTGAAGTATCAAATTCTGTACATGTCAGAGGATCTGGCCAGCAGGACACCCAGCCAGTTGCTTGACCTCAGCGGTGGGATACCCAGTCAGTCACCTGACCCAGGCGGTGGGACACTTTGCCTATTGTTGGATCTTGGCAATGGGGCATCTCGCTTGGAACCCGGCACTTCTTCAGCCTACAAGGAACTTTTGCTCTGGATTTGTGCAGCAAATGACTGTCTTTTATGGACTGGTTTAGCTAGGGTTTTTTGGAGCGTCCTGAGGCCGCTCCTTAGAGGGGGGGTACTGTCAGGAAAGAGCTCACCTGCTGGTGGCACTGTAGCTCCCAGATCCATAAGCTGCAGTTCCAGTGTCCACCAGCGGGTGTCTCTCAGTAGTCAGAAGCGAACATCTTATGCAATCAGTCATCACCTGATGCTGGTTGCAGGAAGTATATTTAAACCCTGTGTATGCTTCTTCTCACTGCCTTGGTATTGTCTCCATGTGCGCCTGACCTGCATGCCTGCATGCCTGTGTCCCTGTATCCTGATCCTGGACTCTGATCCTGACCCTGCAGCCTGATTCCTTCCTTCCTGTTTGCTTACTCCGTCTCCTGCAACCCTCTCTCTGTTCTGTCTTGCTCCCAGCTCCCTCTGCTTGATCTCCCGTGTATGACCCCGGCTCTGTTACTATTACTATTCATTTATCCTGTTTTGTATATATTTGGTTTGAGCAGTTGTTTGCTGTGTGTCACTATTGTTTGGGTATCTGATTGGATTTACACAGTTATAGTTTTCTGGAGGTGCGTTTACATTTGTGTTATTCACTTATTTTTAAATAAATTATATTCTTTACACCTTAATTATGTCTAATGTTCTCTGTGTCAGTCCACACATTTCTGGTCACACCTGTTGCTGACACCTGGTGCGAATTGGGAGCATATACATTTGCAAGCGTCACCGTCCGGCCACCAACACGGCCCTTAAGAAAAAGAAAACGCCCGTGTGGGTCTGTCCTCTTATCAAGCAGTGACCAGGGAATATTGCTCGAGAGCAGGATGGACACCCCTCTGGATTTAGAGACATCATTGGTAGCGTAGTACGCAGTAGGATAGAACCGGTTCTGGAGGAAGGGGAGGCCTCCAGACCTAAAATGGGTCTCCTGAATGAATGCGATGTCAGAACGAGAGCGTCGGAGGTCTCCCATGAGCATCCGCCTTTTTTCGGGCACGTTTAGGCCCCTGGCGTTCCATGTGGATACTCGCATGGGGTCCATAGTGGCCGGGGAGAGAGTGTAGCAGAGGCAGAGAAGGGGGAACAGGAGGGGGGACAAGAGGAGAAGAGGAAACGGGAGCAGGGGTGTGGAGGAGGGGAGAGGGGAGGAAAGAGGAAGAGGAAAAGAGAGGGAAGAAACAAAAAAAAAAAAAAAAAAAAAAGGACGGGAGTGCAAACAGTAAAGGGGAGACAAAGGGGGAGAAAGAACAAAGACACCCAAATAAGGGGAGAAACCCTCTAAGGTGTAGGCCTAAGTGGGGTTTCTATGTTTTACTGTCTCTTCCCAAACTATAAAATTGAGACAGTAGTTGTTCTAGAATCGATTTTGCAGTCAGTGGCTATATGCCTCAGATGTGTGCTGTGGAAAGTTGTATCAGAGGGAATAGAACTGGGAGTAGTCCTTTGCCAATGCGAGGATTGAAGTTTTATGTTTTTCGCTCTTTATTTAAGTAGTTACAATAAAAAAAATTACTTTTTTTTTTTTGCCTTTATTCTGTATGTAATCCATATTGTGAACATTGCATATTGTTTCAAAACAATGCTGGACTTTCTTTATTTTTTCATTTGTGAAAACCTTAATAAAAATATTGAAACATAAACAAAAAAGAAAAAAGGATGAAAAATGTTGCTGATCTATCTATTACAGGCCTTTATTTACAAGTTTCTTGCTACTGCTCATTTATATGCATCTATGCATTTTGAGTTTTGGCAAAACTTGAGGAAATTTATGATACCTACTTCCAAGAAACAAAGTTGTTTGGGCAAATTTGTTATTTTCCTAACTGTGTTAGAAAAATTGATGGCAAACACATTAGAAAAGTAAAGCCACCATGTAGTGGGAGCAACTACATAAACTACAAGAAGTAGTATGTATTTTCCCAACAGGAAGCCTGCACCAGGTTAGCCACAAACTGTGAGCATTGATCACTGAGCAGCTTTGCCATGAATCCTGCTCTCATATAGATTCACAGCAAAGCATCCGCAAACTTGCCCACCCTGAGGGAAGATGGAGCCACAACCTAAGGGTAATAGGTGTAATAGTGCACAAATGTCAGGGAATATTATATGTTTATATATATTTATATATACACACACACACAGTATCTCACAAAATTGAGTACACCCTTCACATTTTTGCAAATATTTTATAATATCTTTATATGTGACAACAGTGACGAAATTACACTTTGCTACAATGTAAATTAGTGAGTGTACAGCTTGTATAACAGTGTAAATTTGCTGTCCCCTCAAATTAACTCAACACACAGCCATTAATGTCTAAACCGCTGGCAACAAATTGGGCCCAATTAGCCATTTTCCCTCCCCGATGTCACGTGACTCGTTAGTGTTACAAGGTCTCAGGTATGAATGGGGAGCAGGTGTGTTAAATTTGGTGTTATCGCTCTCACTTTCTCATACTGGTCACTGGATGTTCAACATGGCACCTCATGGCAAAGAACTCTCTGAGGATCTGAAAAAAATAATTATTGCTCTACATGAAGATGGCCTAGGCTATAAGAAGATTGCCCTAGACCCTGAAACTGAGCTGAAACACGGGCGCCAAGACCATACAGCTGTTTAACAGGACATGTTCCTCTCAGAGCAGGCTTCGCCATAGTCGACCAAAAAAGTTGAGTGCAAGTGCTCAGCGTCATATCCAGAGGTTGTCTTTGGGAAGTAGACATATGAGTGCTGCCAGCATTGCTGCAGAGGTTGAAGGGGTGAGGGGTGAGCCTGTCAGTGCTCAGACCATATGCCACACACTGCATCAAATTGGTCTGAATGGCTGTCATCCCAGAAGGGAGCCTATTTTAAAGATGATGCACCAGGGGGGGCGTGTCCAAGATGGCGACCGGAGCGGATGTTTAGGAAGGGTGCTCCGCTGACCTGCCTGCTTTAATCCTGTGGAGCTGCTGCCCTGCCGCCCTCTGCCTTACCGGAGGGATCGGGTGATTCGCCTGCACTGATATGACCAGGGGCAGACCGTCCTTGGCGCCCCGTTCGTCCGCATCGGCCCCCGCTGCTCCTGCCGGCGCTAAAGCCGGGCCTCGTGCTCCCGCCAATATGGCCACCCAGACGGAGGATGCGGACCCTGCCATCCGGGAACAGGACAACTTTACCGCTCTCATGCAGGCTATTTCCACCTGTCAGTCCACCCTGACCAGTTCCGCACAAGACTCACTGAGGTGGAACACAGGGTGGGAGACACGGACGGAGGATATCCTGAGAGACCACGCGGCTTCCCTGCATACCCTCCGTGTCAAGGTGAAGGCTCTGGAGTTTCGGGCGGAGGACTCTGGAGTTTCGGGCGGAGGCAACTGCCGCAATAACTTGAGGATCCTGGGCCTCCCGGAGGGGTCTAAAGACCCTAATCCTGCAGACTTTGCGGAACGCCTTCTCCGCGACCTGCTCCCGCAGGCCACTTTCTCCCCGTATTTTGCGGTGGAACGGGCACATTGCATGCCCGCTTGCAGGGGGCCACCCGGAGCCCCACCGCGCACCTTTATCCTCCGCCTGCTAAATTTTCGGGACCGGGATACGGTACTGCGGGAGAGTAGGAAGCAGGATGCTTTGCGGCTGGAAGGGGTCAGACTGATGATCTTCCCAGATTTTTCGGTGGAGATGCAAAAACTGCGCAAATCCTTTAACCACGTCAAGCTGGCCCTGCGGCAAAGGGGCCTGAAATATAGTATGCTATTCCCGGCCAGGCTTCGGGTGCAAGATGGCGAATCTCTCCGCTTCTTCACTTCCCCGGAAGAGGCCTCCACCTGGCTGGAATCCTTGCCTCGTCGCTAGATCGTGGGACACCTGTAACATTTCTTCAGGTACTGGCCTGGCTGGGCCTGAGTTACTACCAGCGTGATGCTCCTGCCTCACCTCTGTGATTCCTGGGACCTGCAAGGACTTTCTCAGGTGGACTGTTTTCTTTTTCTTTTTTCCCCCTTTTTATCCCGGTTTTACAGTGACTGCACTTCCCTTGGAACTGTGTCCCCCTGTTCTCCTATGTGGTCCACCGTTTTGTTTGTCCCTCCACTTCTATTGCCTTGGACTCATTTGATAATTTTTCTTATTTTTCTTTGGGTTGAATCGCTGCTGGGACGGTCATCCCCCCCTTGACATTTTTTGGTCTGATACCCTCTATTTCAGTCTCTGCTGCGGGCGGATGTTTTTCTATAGGCAGTGTTCTCGGCACTCCTGGTGTGTTTGACTGTTCCTGCCAGGCGCCCTTTTGGTATAGTGCCCCCCATTTGACACTGGTCATGTTTGGTTTGGGGTCTCAAGCTCACCCACGTTTTTGGTGTGTTGCGGGGTGGGGGGAGGGGGGTTGGGGTGTGTTGGGGAAGTTTATGTTTGGGGTTGTATTTAAATGCCTTCTGTCTTATTTGCCACCAAGGTCTGTCTATGTCTATCTGTGCACTTTTATGACTTGCTGTTCTATGCTCCATGTGTGTGGGGCTGGGTTGGCTCCTCTAGTATGTAGCCTGGGTCTATTGGGGGGGCTGTCTCTGCTGGACAGTTTCCCCTTTTTTCTGTTCTCTTCCCGATGCTATGGCCCCCCTGAGGTTGGTCACGTGGAATGTGCAGGGCTTGAAACTCTAAGTTTAAGCGTTCCCTGGTGTTCTCCTTTTTGCAGAAACACCACCCGCACATCTGTATTCTTCAGGAGACCCACCTCACGGGCGCCCGGGTGTTGGCCTTGAAGAATTCATGGGTGGGGGCGTATTATCACTCTACCTTCTCCTCCTACTCCCGCGGGGTCAGTGTTCTAGTACACCGGTCCCTCCAGTTTGTGCTCCTGGATCTCCACTTGGACTCGGACAGTAGATATGTCATATTGCATGCCCTGTGTGATCGACTAGAACTGGTGATTGTTGGGTTGTATGTCCCTCCGCCTGCTGACCTTAGCCTGCTGCCTAGACTCCAGGGCCTGGTGGCTCAGTACCCTACTCCTAATTTGATTTTCGCTGGAGACTTTAATGTGCCACCTAATCCCTCCCTAGATAGGCTTCGCCCTGACCCGGTGACTGACTCTGGTTTAGCCCGCTGGGCGGAGGCGCTTGATCTGCAGGATGTCTGGCGCTGGAAGCATCCTTCTCAGCGCCAATATACCTGTCATTCGACCACTCATGCTACGTTTTTACGTATTGATGTGATTTATGTCAGTTCGTCCTTTCTGTCCAGGGTATCGGGGACCTCCATCCTTCCCCGGGCATTTCAGATCATGCCCAGGTGATGATGGACCTCTCTACGGACTCAGCAGTGGGTCAGGGATTGTGGAGACTTTCCCGGTTTTGGGTGACAAACGAGAGGATTGTGCCGATACTGTCCTCTGAGCTCAGTGAGTTCTGGCAACATAATGATGGCACTGCGACCCCGGCTATGGTGTGGGACGCCTTCAAGGCCTATACTTGGGGTAGATACCAGTACAATATTTCTAGAGTGAGGGGGGAATCCTGAGTGCAGTTGTCTGTGGCCAAAGCCAAGGTTGCGTCTCTGGAGGCGGACTATCTGTCCACACTGGATAGGGGCACGTACTCTGACATGCAGTCCGCATACCGGGAGGTGGCGCTGATTCGTGCGGAGTCGTGCCGCCGCTTCCTACTTTCCCAGTCCCAACGGGTGTTTGAGCAAGGGGAGCGATCTGGACGGCTGTTGGCCTGGCTGGCGTCAGAGAGATCCGGGGGAACTGGTATAGCCAATATCAGGACGGAGGATGGGACTTTGCTCTCAGACCCGATGTTGATTTCACAGAGGTTTGAGGAGTATTATTCCTCCCTTTATGCCACCAGAGCGGCCTATCCGCCTGAGGACCTGTCAGCCTATCTAGCTGAGATTGACTTCCCCTCTCTCCCCACTGCTGAGGCTTCGAGGCTTGACGCTCCCTATTCCCTGCGTGAGGTTAAGAAGGCGATCAAATCCCTGCAGACTGGGAAGTCCCCTGGTCCCGATGGCCTCCCCACGGAGTTTTATAAAACTAACTTGGATGTCATTGCTTCTTCCTTTCATGGGACGCTCTGTGCGGCCTTGGAGGCAGGCTCTTTGCCGCCTTCTATGTCGGAGGCTGTTGTTGTTGTCCTGCCTAAGCCCGGTAAGGATCCTGAATTGTGTTCCTCCTATCGGCCCATCTCACTGCTGAACGTGGATGCTAAAATCTTGATTAAAGTTTTGGCCAATCGCCTTAACTCCATGATCCTATGTTTGATCCACGGAGATCAGACTGGATTTATGCCGGGTAAGGGCACGGACATCAACATTCGCCGCTTTCATACCAACATAGCATGTGCGGAGTCGAACGACTCACAGGGTGCGGTGGCCGCGCTAGATGCGGAAAAAGCTTTCAACTCCGTGGAATGGGACTATTTATGGCAGGTACTGTTTAGATTTGGCTTCGGGCCCCGGTTTATTGCATGGATCCGCCTGTTGTACGCCGCCCCTGTGGCCCGAATCCGTACCAATGGCCTTTTGTCATCCCCATTTCGGCTGGGCAGGGGTACGCGCCAGGGCTGCCCGTTGTCCCCCGGTCTTTTCGCCCTCGCCATAGAACCCTTGGCTATCAGATTTCGCATGACGGATGCTGTGGGAGGCTTGCGGGTGGGACAAGTAGTTGAACGCATATCATTATATGCCGATGAAACGCTTCTTTATTTATCGATACCTCGGATTCTCTTGCTGCGGCCTTGTCCATTATTGATAGGCATGGGGTGTTCTCGGGGGTTCGGATAAATTGGTCCAAGTCTAGTGTACTGCCCCTCATGGCTGCTACTCCCCCTCCACCGGCGGCTATACCTTTGCAATGGGTTGACCGGTTTAGATACCTTGGGGTGACGGTGCTCACGGATCTATCGCGCTACCTTGTGGATAATTTGGAACCTGTATTCCAACAATTGGTGAGTAAGTGTCAGGTGTGGCGGACGCTGCACCAGAAAGCCTGCAAACAGTTTGCTAAAGATAAGCAGGCTAAGGACATGGATTACTGGAACCATGTCCTGTGGTCTGGTGATGAGACCAAGATAAACTCATTTGGTTCAGATGGTGTCAAGGGTGTATGGCGGCAACCAGGTACAAAGACAAGTGTGTCTTGCCTACAGTCAAGTATGGTGGTGGGGGTGTCATGGTCTGGGGCTGCCGCCACTGGGGAGCTACAGTTCACAGTTCATTGAGGGAACCATGAATGCCAATATGTACTGTGACATACTGAAGAAGAGCATGATCCCCTCCCTGCAGAGACTGGGCCGCAGGGCAGTATTCCAACATGATAACGACCCCAAACACAATTCCAAGACAACCACAGCCTTGCTAAAGAAGCTGAGGGTAAAGGTGATGGACTGGCCAAGCATGTCTCCAGACCTAAACTCCATTGAGCATGTGTGGGGCATCCTTAAACGGAAGGTGGAGGAGCGCAAGGTCTCTAACATCCACCAGCTCCGTGATGTTGTCTTTTTGACTTAGGGGTGTACGCACTTTTGTTGCCAACAGTTTAGACTTTAATGACTGTGTGTTCAGTTATTTTGAAGGGGCAGCAAATTTACACTGTTATACAAGCTGTACACAAAGTGACATTTTTTCATTGTGGTCACATGCAAAGATATAATAAAATATTTATAAAAATGTGAGGGGTGTACTTACTTTTGTGAGATACTGTATATTTATACTGTATTTATATACAGTATATATATAATTTGCCTGAACTGCTCGGGATGACAGCAACCGCTACCCTTTTAAAAGGTTATTGGTAAATGTTATCATGAAGCCTTGTGAAAATCTCCTGCCTTGCCAACCCACTGGCAGATAACACAAGACAGATAGTATCTGACTAGGTCTGTAGGCATGTTAGGTAAAAAAAAATAATTCTTAATCACTCAAGCCCTAGTCTTAGTGATTCCCAAGTGACCTGCTAGGGTAGGGGTCTTCAAACTATGGCCCTCCAGTTGTTCAGGAACTACAATTCCCATCATGCCTAGTCATGTCTTTGAATGTCAGAGTTTTACAATGCCTCATGGGATGCGTAGTTCCGCAACAGCTGGAGGGCCATAGTTTGAGGATCCCTGTGCTAGGGGAATCTTGGCTCTGCGGCCAGAGACTGCGCCTTGCCAGCCTTTACTGCACTACAAGTGACTGCTAACACTGGCCTACATTGTTATCAGATTAAAAAACGAAATGTTATACATTAGACATTCTTAGCAGGTATTGGGAAACTGTGAATGCATGGTGGTTACTCCATCTCCATCCCTAGGAGAACCATGCATCTGTACCCCACTTACTTCCATCTGTTTATCTATAAGGGTCTCAAATGTCACACCAAATCTTTACATAGTAGCTTGGTATATCCATAGGGTCCAATTGGTGAAACCTGGGTGTTATCAGAACACGCATGGCACAAGAGTCCCCAGATCTGTGCCTAACAGGACCAGTGTAGGAATCTCCTCTGAGACTCTGACCTCTCATCTCACTCCCTATTTGGTGAAAATTCATACACAGGGCTCCAGTAAGAGTAAAGCCCCTTTCACACATGCGGATGGTTTGTCCATTTTTCATCTATCCATTGACAGATGAAAAATGGACATCAATGCATCTCTATGGAAAAAATGGATGATCGATGATCATCCGTTTACATCCACTTCCGTCAACATCCGTTTTTTGGAACGGATAAAAACCCTAATTTTTTCTGTTGAAAAAACGGATCAGAAGAAACCCTAATGTAAATGGACCAACTGTATGTTTTTGCATGAAAAAAAAATGGCTCCAGGACTTAAGTGGTTAATGACTGTAGCTGGCAGATGTAAAAAAAAAACTGATGTAAATACAGATGAAAAACTGATGACAAACTCATGTAAATGTCATCCGTTTTTGCTTTCAACAATCGTGACAGAACTGATCAAACAAATGGTCAGTTTGTGTAAAAGGGGACTATGAATCGTTTCCAGAAATATGTGCTTTTTGACCTCTGGGTTAAGACAAGAGAGTATAACTTCTGAACCAGCTGGCAAAGTGATGTTTGCTTCTTCTGCACAGGACAATTGCACCTGAGCTATACAGGCTTTCCAGAAGCATAGCAGCTGCTGTTATCATCTGATGATGCATGTTACCAGGAGCTCCAATTGCTGGTCACTATGAGGCTTGACCTATGAGTGTAGCAGGAATTGCTACAATGATTTTCCCCCTTTCCAGCCACTAGGGGGAGCACTGCAGTAGTCAGATACCTAAGTTTTAACCACTTGACCTCTGGAAGGTTTTCTCCACATTTTTGAATGGGGCATTTTTTGCTATTCAGCTCTGTGCTAATTTAACTGGCAATTGCTTGGTCATGCAACACTGTATCCTAATGAAACTTTACCATATCTTCACACAAATAGAGCTTTCATTTTGAGGTTTTCCCCCAGGGGGTGCCAGATATAGGTTTTGCCCCGGGGGCTGGATATAGGATCTGTCCCAGGAGGGTGCCAAATATAATATCTAACCCCAGGTGCCAAATGCTCTAGGTACAACCCTGGTGCCTAACAAGGGTATGTGTGCTGTTTTTACTCACAGGACCTGGCTGTCTTTTCTTCCTGAACTCAGAGTTTGTTCAGGGAGAAGACACAGCCAGATCGCTGTTCTGTGTGTTTGTAAACATAGAAGTCTGTACTGTGATTTGCAACAGCTGATCAGCAGGTATACAGCCAAAATAATTGGCTGTAACCTGCTGACAAACTCACGCTGTGCCCAATCACACCACAGATGAGCAGGGGGTGCGTTCATGCGTTCCCAAAAAACAAAAAGCAGATCGCGAAGTACCCATACATTGCCGTGCCTGGCTGTTCCACCTGCTAGCAGTAAATGTACGGCTAGAGGGCAGCAAGTGGTTAATGTAGGTAGCTTTGACAGACTCAGGATTGTTCTCCATCACAAGCTGCAAACTCACAAATTTCAGCGGGACAGATGTGTATAAGTTCCTCCAAGGATTTATAGGAATTATTTTCTTAGTCCTTAAAGTATAACTCCACTTTTGTTAGGGAAAAACATTCCCCTCTGGGTGATCTCTGTACATTGTAAAGGATTATAACAAACTTTGTTGCAGATTCCTACCTTTTGTTATTCTGAAGAAATTCCTGTTTGTTCCTCTGTGCCTCTGTGCCGTGTGGGTCTAATGGGAGTAGTTTCATAATTATCAGTCAGCTGTGCACCTGCATAGCACTAATAAGAAAATCTGCCGGGTCTGCATCTCTTTAGATGTATTCCTAATGGGAGTATCTCAGAAGAAAGTCATGAACGACTTCCTGATGGCGTGAAATGCATTGAGGTCCGCAGCGGTGATACTTGGAAGTGGAAGACAGCTGTTCATCTTGAAATAAATTGTTCACAATTGTATTTTTTACATTATTTCAAGTTTTTTATATATTTTCTTAACATAAATGTATCATTTTCGTATAGAATTTCACAATATTCACGAAAAAAATGTTTTGGTCAATTGCACACAGCTATTATGTTTGGATGATTTTTGTTTTATTTTAGACACTTTTAATTAGCACTAGTGTACCACGCAGCACCTCAAATTCGAACACTTTACCATTTACTTTGGGTAATCCCAAAATTGATTGCGGCAGTTTAGTGATCACCCAGTAGCCCAAATGAGAGGTGACATTTCTTTTGCATAAATATATAACTTGTACAACAAAAGTGTATGCACGCAATTGTACAGTATATGCTATATTTTTTTTTTTTTTGCTACTTTTTTCCCCCACGAAAGTGGAGTTACCCTTTAAGATCACTGCCACAATGTGGTGCACAAGTGGCTTGCCATAGCCGTGTAAGTGTCTGCAGGTCCTTTCAGCAGAAACATGCATTTCCTATTATACAGTGCATTGCGAAAGTATTTTGCCCCCTTGAACTTTTCAACCTTTTGCCACATTTCAGGCTTCAAACATAAAGATATAAAACTGTAATTTTTTTTTGAAGAATCAACAACAAGTGGGACACAATCATGAAGTGGATTGAAATTTATTGGATATTTCAAACTTTTTTAAAAAATAAAA
The DNA here is from genome assembly GCF_965119305.1 of Pelophylax lessonae. Lineage (NCBI taxonomy): Eukaryota > Metazoa > Chordata > Amphibia > Anura > Ranidae > Pelophylax > Pelophylax lessonae. The sequence goes on from NC_138779.1 coordinate 120,870,293, forward strand.
AACTGGAAAATTGGGCGTGCAAAATTATTCAGCCCCTTTACTTTCAGTGCAGCAAACTCTCTCCCGAAGTTCAATGAGGATCTCTGAATGATCCAATGTTGACCTAAATGACTAATGATGATAAATAGAATCCACCTGTGTGTAATCAAGTCTCCGTATAAATGCACCTGCACTGTGATAGTCTCAGAGGTCCATTTAAAGCGCAGAGAGCATCATGAAGAACAAGGAACACACCAGGCAGGTCCAAGATACTGTTGTGGAGAAGTTTAAAGCTGGATTTGGATACAAAAAGATTTCCCAAGCTTTAAACATCCCAAGGAGCACTGTGCAAGCGATTAATATTGAAATGGAAGCAGTATCAGACCACTGCAAATCTACGAAGACCTGGCCGTCCCTCTAAACTTTCAGCTCATACAAGGAAAAGACTGATCAGAGATGCAGCCAAGAGGCCCATGATCACTCTGGATGAACTGCAGAGATCTACAGCTGAGGTGGGAGACTCTGTCCAGTTCAAGGGGGCCGAATACTTTCGTAATGCACTGTACTTCTGGTGTAAGTTGATACTTTGTGATTATTACATTCCTAAGGCTCCATTGATATATTGGTGCCTCGGATCGTGGGCAGAATCACTGCGATTCTGCCTGCGATCCTGAATCATTGGAAATCACGGGACACCCCTGTGATTCCAGTCACTTGCAATGGCACCCCCAAATGCGGCATGATTTTTCTTCAATTGTTGCCTGACGAATCACGGTAAAATCACGCATACAGAGTCTCGGAACCCTTGTTGCCCAAAAAAAGTAATGCACTTCTTTTGCATCCCGTGATTGTGTTTGGGCAATTTTACTCCGATTCGTCAGGCGACAATCACGGCAAAATTGCGTCATGTTTGGGGTGCCATTGCAAGTCACTGGAATCGCACTGGTGTCCCGCGATTTGCAATGATTCATGCCGTTTCTGCCCGCGATCCAAAACGCCAATATGTGAACGAAGCCTTATGTGCCCACAGAGTGAAAGTAATTGTTAGTAAACGTTTTTGTTACTACACAGTTAATTCTTTACACACACACACAGTAGACTCCACCATGCGTTTTAACAAAATCAGTCACAGCATCTGCTGTTGCAATTCTGACATTTTAAAAGATTATCTGCAGGACTAGTGCAACCTCTGATGTTACTTCCAGTTCTAGGGCATAAACAAGGGATTTTTTTTTTTTTCCAAAATGTAAAAAAAAAACAGTTTATTCCTTTTTTCTTATGTCTTTTTGACCATAGATCTCTCAATAAAGAGGACCTGTCATGTGTATTTATATTACAAGGGATGTTTACAATCATTGTAATAGGAATGAGCCCCTGTTCACACTGGGGCGACCTGTCAGACGACCTGGTCGCCTGACAGGTCTCCGTAGGTCGCCTGGCATAGAGCAGCTGTGGACCCGTTCTAATAGGAGCGACACAAGTCGCTCCGACTTAGAAAAAGGGTCTGGAGATTCTTTGGGGTGACCTGGAGCGACCTGCATTGACTTCAATGTTATGAAGTCCGTGCCGGCCGCTCCGAGGTCGCGGTGCGAGCAATGCGCCGCGACCTGTGAGGTCGCCCCGGGAAGTCGGATCGCCCCAGTGTGAACGGGGCCTAAAAGTGATAAAATAAATAAAGGGACAGTGTAAAAATAAAAAGTAAAATAAATAAAATAAATAATTTTAGGCACCCTATCCCTCCCTGACTGTGCTCAGAAGTGAGCACATACGTAAGACATGCCGCATATGTAAACGGTGATCAAACCACACATGTGAGGTATTGTTACAATCATTAGAGTGAGAGCAATAATTCTAGCACTAGATCTTCTCTGTAGCTCTAAACTGCTAAACTGTAAACCTTTTTAAAGCCTCGCCTATGGAGATTTTTAAAAAACGTAGTTTGTTGTCATTCCACGAGCGTGTGCAATTTTAAAGCAGGACATGTTAGGTATCTATTTACTCAGCGTAACATCATCTTTCATTGTATACAAAAAATGGGCTAACTTTACCATTGCGTTTTTTTTTAATTCATCAAACTATATTTTTTCAAAAACAATTGTGTTTGAAAAACCGCTGCACAAATACAATGTGAGATAAAATATTGCAATAACCGCCATTTTATTCTCTAGGGTCCCCGCTAAAAAAAATGAATAGATAGATAGATAGATATATATATATATATATATATATATATATATATATATATATATGTTTGGGGGTTCTTAGTATTTTTCTAGCAAAAAATACAGATTTTTACTTGTAAACAACAAATGTCAGAAAAAGACAAGGTCAGCAAGTGTTTTAAAAAATGTTTATTTGATTTTATTATAAACTCTTGCCTTTTTACTTTAAGAATCTGTGGTTGTTGATTAACTTCTCTGTCAAGGGTGTTAGATACTGAATGTAGTACCCCCACAACAACAACCTACCATTTAAATGTATGCTTTGAAAACAATAAAGCAAAAGTAAAATAAACAAAGCGAAAAGTACTTAAAGTTGTCCTGGCCTTTTGTACTGTGCAAAGTCCAATTAGCTTGCAGATTAAGTCCAATCTGATATATCAAAGTCACTGGCTCTCTCAGTATCACTACCAGTTTTCGGTGTCAGGTGAGAGTTTCAGCTGCCAACTGAAGCCATCTTTTCTGGTCCCCGGAGAGGGCATTTGCAGAATTAGTACAACTAATCAAAAGGGTCAGAGGTGTGTGGTGAAGGGGTGTTGAAGTGTTTTATTATGCTTCACCAGGCACTGCCTCAATGCCAATTATAATTACATCTAGAGTCAAGTTGAGAGCATGAGATGTTGTAAAGTTCAGTCTTAGTAGAAATCGGGTGAGACTTAAGGCCCGTACACACGTACCGATCGTCGTCATACAAACGTTCGTCTTTTCTCCCCGGGATGTCGATGTCTGTTGAAAAGTGCAAAGACAGCACAAGAATTTTGTCCGCCGACTTCAGCTGACTGCAGAAGTGATGTCATGTAATGGTTAACTTTCCCTGTGTTTTTTCTTTTCTGAGCATGCCCAGTCTTGCAAATCTGCGGTCTGTCGGCTGATTTCTGTACTGTCTGGCGAACAATCGTCCGTTCTGGTGTCGGCATACAAAAATTTTTATGTTTGCAAGAAAGACTCTTGTCCGCAGAATGTGCGCAGACAGCTGTCGGAGGCACCATACTTAAGCCCCATACACACGTGCAGATTATCTGCAGACTTTTGTCTGCAGACTTACCTTTTCTATGTAGTGCAAGGGCCTGCCGGATTGCATACAAATTGAAAGTGTTTAGGTTTGACCTCATATTATATGGTTTTGGTAAGTCTGCAGACAAAAGTCTGTGTGTATGGGGCATAACTAGCGTACAATCGGCAGATCTTTCGTCCGCCGACGTTTGTATGCTGACGATCGGTACGTGTGTACGGGCCTTTACATATGCGCATTCTTTTAGACTGTTCTACAACAGGTTTATAGCAGCCATTTAAGATCGTGTCCATTAAGAGGCTTTGAAGATCCAAGGCTAAGTAGGGTTGATGATGTTTCTGCATTCCTTTTTAGCTGATCTACTTGGTGTCAATATGTCTTAGACTGGACAGTTTTCTTTTTTTGTGCGCCTAGCACAGGCATGAGATTTAAATCGGACTGCCTCTTGTTATTGACTTGCGCATTTAGAAAGTTGCACAGATGGAATTGTTCATTATGGGGAAAATGAGGGCGGTCCATTGTTCACTATTACCCACCAACCCTTCACTGAAAACAGTTTGGGGTTCATCAGACCTTATTATCCTCACGGGGAACATTTGAACTTTTGATCTACAAATTTTTGTAATCCAGCCCCACCGATTTACTGATAATAATGACAATTACAAATAGTAACCAATTTATTCAGTAGCAGAACAGTATTTATCATTTATAACACAAAAAAAAGCTGAATTCTGTCGAAAAAATAACTAGTTTTAGACATTTGCAATGTAAGTATAAATTACCACTAATAATGTGTGTCCAATATTTGACTGCTGCTGCATTAGCTAAAACTGTTAGTTTCATTGCTCCTGTATAGACATGTGCAAATAATTTCAGTCCAAATATAAATTTGGACAAATTTTGGTTATTCGGAGATTCGGATGTATCCAAATCTCCAAATGAAATAGTAACGAATTTAGTTGAAATTTGTTTAATTTCAATTCGCATATTCGTTTTCTAATTAATTTAAACTTTTCTCAACTATTCCAATTCAGATCAGTGGAAAAATGAACGACCAATTCGAATTCTGTGTGAAGAATATTTGGTTGTTAAGGAGCGGACCAGAAAGCCAGCCTCGTGTCCTTAACAACCGATGACTGATCAGCTGTCAGCAGGCTTCCCCACTGACAGCTGAAATGTAAAACAAAAGAATGCCGACCATAAAAAATTCTGAAAAAAAACAGTGTGAAGTTCCTCTTCCCAATCCATACCAGGCCCTTCGGGTCTAATATGGGTTTTAACCACTTAAGCCCCGGAGGTTTTGGCTGCTAAACGACCAGGGGGTATTTTGCGATTCGGCACTGCGTGACTTTAACGCACAATTGCGCTGTCGTGCGACGCTGTACCTAAACAAATTTGACGTCCTTTTTTTCCCACAAACAGAGCTTTCTTTTGGTGGTATTTGATCACCTGTGCGCTTTTTACTTTTTGCGCTATAAACAAAAAAAGTCAATTTTGCAAAAATAACAATATTTTTCACATTTTTTTATATGAAATTCCCCAAAAAAAATGTAAAAATCAAAATGTTTTAACATTTTCGGCCAATTTGTTTTATGCTACATATGTTTGGTAAAAAAAAAATCGCAAAAAGCGTATTTTTATTGGTTTGCGCAAAAGTTATCGCGTTTACTAACAAAGGGAAAGATTTTTGTCATTTTTGTTTTTTTTCTTTTTAACGCGTAATGGCGGCGATCTGCGTTTTTTTTTTTTTTTGCGGTACTGTGACATTGGGGCGGACAGATCGGACCCTTGACTGACATTTTTGACACTTTTGGGGTTACCAGTGACATTTTTACAGTAATCAGTGCTATAAATGTGCACTGTTACTGTAAAAATACACTGGTAGCGAAGGGGTTAACTTTATTTGAGAGGGAGGGGCTGTGTGTGTCCCTAGGGGCGTGATTCTTACTGTGATTGGCTGTGACTTGAGGTGTAAGGACACTGATCAACGGTTCTACATAGTAGAACCGTGTGATCAGTGTTTTTACACCAAGGAGAATGACAGGTGGCTTGTTTACACAAGCCGCCTGACTTTCTCCCTCTCCCCCAACGATCGCCGAGTGACCGGTGGACATCGGGTCCGCCGGTCACACGCGCGGGGGGGGGTCTGTGACCGAGCGGGAGCGCGCCTCCAGCGGCGCGCGCTCGCTCCCCAGACCCTCCCAGGCTAGTGACGTTAAAATAACGTCACTTTGCCTGTGAGGGGCTGACCGCCGCAGTAAATCTACTTGCGGCGGTCGGCAAGTGGTTAAAAGGAACTCCCATGCCAAAATAAAAAAATTGCTGACATGGGCCCCCCAAAATGCATACCAGACCCTTATCCGAGCATGCAGCCCAGCAGGTCAGGAAACAGGGGGTGAGTAAGTGGCCCCCCTTCTGATTAATACCAGGCCCCATGCCCTCAACAAAGGGAAGTGCTTTGGAGCAGGGGGGCTCTTCTCCCCCCCCACCCCAAAGCACCTTGTCCCCATGTTGATGGGGACAAGGGTCTCTTCCCCACAACCCTGAGCAGTGGTTGTGGAGTCTGCAGGTAGGGGGCTTTATGATATCAAGATCCCGAGATCCCGCCCCCCTCGTGTGAATGAGTAATGTATGTACCCCTACCCATTCCCCAAAAAAGTGTAAAAAGTGAATAAAGACACAACACGCGTTTTTGAAAATTCCTTTTTTAAAACATAAAAAAATGTCCCCCGATGTAGATCCATCAGCAATCATAATGCCCGCTGCACCACTGGACCTGAAAAAACAAAAACCCTCTGATTTTGTTGATGGCTCCGCTGTCTGCCTGCTCCCCCGTCTACCATTTCTTAAAAAGCTAAGGAGCGGGCCACCTGGCGATGTCTCCGGGTGACCCTGCCTTCTTGTGACATCACAAGAATGCGGGATCACCTGATGATGTCATGGGGTGACTCTGTCCCTTATTTATTTACGAAATGTCAGATGGCAGAGCCTTCGACGAGACTGAAGGTTTTTTTTTTTCTTTTTTTGGGTCTGGCGGTGCACCATGATTGATCATGAATCTACACCAAGGGACATTTTTTTATAGAGTTCCCTTAGCTCTATTAACCCCCACTGCACCGAAAGATTATAGCACCAGAGGTGGGAAGGGGGTCATCGGAGGAGTAATATTTCTGCTAAAACTAGGCACAGCAGCACAACCAGGTGTATTATTACAGTAACAGATTTAATAAAACAAAAAATAAAATGATTATTCGCATTAGTCACAACTATTTAAACACCTCTACATACCATATAAAGTGCTTGACATCTCTTCAAAATATCAATAAACATTTATAGTGAACAAAGAAATTTTAACAAGACAACAACAATTTGTATAAAATATATCAAAAGTCCCATTAACTATTGCCCACTGTGCCCGTGCTCTGTAAATATTTACCTTTGGTGCTTGATCCAACTAGTGCATATAGTGCCCTACATGAATTTACTTATGACCAACTTTCGTTAGTATGGTCAAACACGCTTGTGGGGCTTGTCCCCTCTAACTTCAGTGTGCTCCACTCAGTGGACTTCCTGAAGATGACCAATAAGGTGGAAAGGCATTGAAGCTTTATCATAATGTATCTTCCACCGACACCATCTTTGGACCCAAGCCGTGCTTCCTGATGCGGAAACAACATGGCGTGCCCAGCTTATAACCAATACTGTACACACATGCAGTGGTGTCGGGAGGGGCTGACCTGGGCTATAGCCCCGAGTGTGCCCCCAAAAAGCCCCAGGTCTCGTGTGGATGATTTATTGTTATTAGCCCCGAGTGTCCACTGTCTAATATGCTTCTCCTTTCCTGCCTGGCCTGCCACACTGGTTGCTAGTATCGCCTGGCGTCTAGCAACCAGTGATGTCACTCATCACATGACAACAGCAGCTAGCAGGAGAGGCTCCCATTGCTCAGTGCCGAGGAGGATTTCAAATACCTCCTCGGCGCCTAGAATTGGCTCAGCCTTCACCCACCTCCCTCTTCTTCGGGCTGCACTTCAGACGTGGCGGCGGCGCAGGCAGCAGCAGAGGGAAGAAGGTCAGTGCCCAGGCAAGTCTCCCTATGTGACTGGATAGGAGGGGCGGTGGGTCGGCTGCATATAGATGATTTGATCTTTCCATATTCCTCCTGCAGCCACTGGATGCCTGATTCTCCTCTTCTCACTCCTGCACGCATTCAGCGGCCACAGGAGGAATATGGAAAGATCAAATCCTCTATATGCATCTACTATATATATCTACTATGTAGGACCGTTGATCACTGTTCTTACACATCAAGCCACAGCCAGTCACAGTTAGAAACACGCCCCTAGGGACACACATAACCCCTCCCTCTCAAAAAAAAGTTAAGCCCTTCACTGCCAGTGTCGTTTTTACAGTAACAGTGCATATGTATAGCACTGATTACTGTAGTAATGTCACCGGTAACCCCAAAAGTGTAAAAAATGTCAGTCAAGGGTCCGATCTATCCGTCCCAATGTCGCAGTCCCGCAAAAAAAATCGCAGATCGCCGCCATTACGCTTTAAAAAAAACAACAAAAACGACAAAAACCTTTCCCTTTGTTAGTAAACCCAATAACTTTTACGCAAACCAATCAAAATATGTTTTTGCGATTTTTTTTACCAAACATATGGTAAAAAAAAAATTGGCCTAAAATGTTAAAAAATTTTGATTTTTACATTTTTTTGGGGGGAATTTCATATAAAAAAAATGTGAAAAATATTGTTATTTTTGCAAAATCGACGCTATTTTTTTGTTTATAGCGCATGATCAAAAAATCGCACAGGTGATCAAATACCACCAAAAGAAAGCTCTGTTTGTGGGAAAAAAAGGACGTCAAATTCGTTTAAGCACAGCTTCACACGACCGCGCAATTGTCTGTTAAAATCACGCAGTGCCGAATCGCAAAATAGGCCCTGGTCAGGAAGGGAGTAAAATCTTCCGGGGCTTAAGTGGTTAACATGTGTGTGGTCACATTTTATGATGGGGCATTGGGTGGAGCTTGGACTGGACTTACTTTAAAATGTAGGCGGGGTCATCAAATTTAGGTTCAGGCTGAAGCCCCTGGTCTTTTTCTCACCTAGCAACGCCCCTGAAACCATGTTATAGGTTCAAACCGGCACTAATACAAGTAAGTGTACTTTTTACTTTTACCTAATAAAATTGTAAAATATGGTTTTACACTATGGGTTTCCTCTTATCATTTCCCTCGGGTCTACATTTGATCATACTAGTGATAGTTTGTCAAATATATCTCTGGTGAGTGCAAATTCATGCGGGGCACTGTATGCACTAGTCGGATCAAGCACCAAAGTTAAATATTTACAGAGCATGTGCCACGTGGACAGTAGGCAATAGTGAATGGGACTTTTCATATATTTTATACAAATGTTTGTTGTCTTGTTAAATTTTCTTTGTTCGCTATAAATGTTTATTGATATTTTTAGGAGATGTCAACCACTTTATAAGGTGTGTAGAGAGGTTAAAAAAACTGTGACTAGCGCGGTTATTGATTGATTAATAGCTAAATTGTGTTTACACTGGTACACATTACAACCGCGGCTGTCATATTTTACAATTTTTCCAAAAATCCCTTTATCAATTTCAAGCAAAGTTCATTCACATCCTCTGTGCTGATCTAACATATTTTTTTCTTAAAAAACAAAATGCACTTTCAAAACCCAGGATGAGTATGCACATGTCAGGGTGAGATTAATCGCACCTCCATGGCCAATGACAGGGCTGTGAAAAAGGGGAAGCAATCTCTGAAATGCATCACCATGACAATTCTGTAACCAAAGAGCGGGTTGGCTGCTGGGTACCAGCACTATTAGTGAGTCTGCTGCGGTCCCAGCAACATTTCCATGGCCAGCCACATCTCAGATTAGGCTCTTACATGTGCATACCCTTCTCGGGTTTTGTAAGTGCATTTTAGTCTTTGTTTTTATAAATGCATTACTGTGCTAATACACCAGGTCATTTTGGCCTGCTGTCTCTGTTTTTCTTTCATAAAATCTTTATGAATTTTGGAGAGACAGAGGAGCTGCATGACCTGTTTTTCTTTCCTGCCATGGGATTTCAGGAAACTTTTATAGTCCTGGTGTGCAATTATAACTGCCTTTTACATATCTTTTTGCTAAAAATATCATATTAAATAAAACATTGTATAACCCAAGGGGAATTTATAGGAAAGTCAAATTGTAGTTCAAAATATCTTTTCTAATCTGAAATAAAAGCATATATAATGTCTCCTTTCCCTGAGAAATAGCATTGCCTAATATAGGTATTAGGTATCCAAAAGCAAGTCTGCATGAATCACATATACAATATACTAAGACATATTAAATAATAAATCAATAAGCAGGTGAAGTTCATATCACAGCATGAGACCTAAAACACTGAAATATGATACAAAATGTATTTTAGGGAAGTAGTTAAACAGTGAGGACATCTAGTGGTAGGAATATGTAACATCCAGCCCAGTATTTAAAGCGGAGTTCCACCCTGGATTTGTTTTTTTTTTTTTTAATACCCCCGGGACAGTCAGGGCTAGTGCATTCCACAATGGCTAGCCTCTGATCTGTCCCGGGTTGCACTTACCTGCAAGACGAAATACTTACCTTGCAAACGTCTTGTCCAGCGCTGCCATCTCAGATGTGGGCAGCTTGAAGCCAGCGCGTCCTCTTCGGCGTCTTCTTCCGCCTTCTGTGGTCCCACGATGCTCTGCGCCGGCCCCGACGTCACTTCCGGGTCGCGCGCGTCACCCCTCCACAGCTTCTGGGCATGCCCAGAAGCTGTTTAGAAGGGGATGACGCGCGCGACCCGGAACTGACGTCGGGGCCGGTGCAGGCGCAATGATTCCTGGGAGCTATGACGTCCAGCTCCCAGGAATCATTGCAGAGCCAGGAAGTGACGACGGGCCGCGGCCGAGGAAGGAGGAAGAAGGAAGTAAGGTAAGTATATTTTCTTCGCTACGAGGTAAGTAAAAAAAAAAAAAATATGCGATTATCCATTTCTTTTTCAGGTGACCCGGAGCGAGAAGATGGAGGTAAGTATAAAAATAGGGTGGAACTCCACTTTAATAAGATGGGGATACTTCTGTTCAATGTAAAATCCATTATTTTTATCATTTTAGAACAGGGGTCTTCAAACTATGGCCCTCCAGTTGTTCAGGAACTACAATTCCCATCATGTCTAGTCATGTCTGTGAATGTCAGATTTGTACAATGCCTCATGGGATGTGTAGTTCCACAACAGCTGGAGGGCTGTAGTTTGAGGATCCCTGTTTTAGAAATATGTCATCATCTCTGAGTTTTGTAAAACAAAAAAAGTACCTTTTTTTTTGCAGCGAAAATCATGTCACCACCATACACATCCTTAAATCGGTTTTAAACCGCTGGACTTTTTTTTTTTTTTTTACACCCTGCAAGGTAAAGGCATAATGGGCTAGTATGCATCACATACTAGCACATTATGTTAAACTTACCTTAAAATGAAGCCCTCCCGCACCGAGATCTCAGAGCTGTAGCGGGCTCCCATCTTAACCTGTCTAGCTTCCGTGTTTGTGGACTCTGGCTCTGTGACTGGCTGGAGCCGCAATGACGTCACTCCCACGCATGTGCACAGGAGCCGCCGATTATGGCACAGGGCTCGGAAGGAACAGCACAGCTGGCCGTTCCTTCAGAGCACATGCGCCAGGGACATTACTGGCTGCATGTAATGTAAATAACTCCTAAACAGTGCCCGTTTAGGAAATATTTACACTACCTATAGGTAAGCCTTATTATAGGTTTACCTATAGGTAAAAATAATGTTTGGAACTTTACTTCCACTTTAAAATATCTATACCAAGAGGCAAGATTACTGTTGATTTCAAAGCTATCCTTATCCTATCCTTTGACCAATGTGGCATCAGGGATGTTTTATGAAGTCCTTGGGCCTGTGTGCAAGATCATAAGTTGGGCCCCTTTGCTTGATTTAAAAAAAAATGTGGCGTGCTTAGTGCACTTGGGCGAAGAGTGGCTATGGTTTTCATTGCACCATGGGTGTTGTGAGGAATGTAAAAGACCTTTGGGCACCTTTAATTAGAGCAGTAATGCAGCACGCATAGTGCTCCATTGCTAAAATTGTGTGTGGCCAAATTGCATAAACAATGGGAGGGGCTTAAATTGCCATGTTAGATAAAACAAAAGCCTTTTTGTACACATACAAATGCCTAGATTGCTGTGCCACAAGTAAGAGTCTCACAGACATGCATAAACATCAGCACAATATATATTTTTTCAAATGAAGCTCTTTGTTATATATGATTTTGCACAAATTGAAAACAGAGAAAGAGCTAAACACTTGGTCTGAGCCTACCTTAGAGAAGAACTTCACTAGAATAGTTAGGGACAGCTTAGCAACCAGCAACTTTTGAGACAATGAACACTTTGGTGAGAAGTATGTAATGTAAAATATAGTGTACAATACTGCAGGAGTCTGTAATGTACAATATAGTGTACTGCATATAGCGCAAGAGTATGTAATGTACAATACAGATGGGAAAAATATTATTTGATCCTCTGTCGATTTTGTAAGTTTGCCTACTTACAAAAAAAAATGAAGGGTCTATAGTTTTTATCATAGGTGTATTTTAAATGATAGAGACAGAACATCAACAAAATATCCAGAAAAAAATCATGATACAAATGTTATAAATTGAGTTGCAGTTTAGCGAGCAAAATAAGTATTTGATTCCCAAGCAAAACATGACTTAGTACTTGGTGGAAAACCCCCTTGATGGCAAGCACAGAGGTAAGATGTAGTTGGTGACCAGCTTTGCACACATCTCAGGAGGGATTTTGGTTCATTCTTCTTTACAGATCTTCTCTAAATCCTTAGGGTTTCTTGGCTTTCGCTTCGCAACTCAAAGTTTCAGCTCCCTTCATACATTTTCTATAGGATTAAGGTCTGGAGACTGACTAGACCACTCCATTACCTTAATATGCTTCTTGAGGGAAGAAGGTTCTCATCCAAGATACATTACATGGCCCCGCCCATTGGCCATGCAGCAAAGTTGGCCTGTACCTTTAGCAGAGAAACAGCCCCAAAACATAATGTTTCCACCTCTGTGCTTGACTGTAGGGATGGCGCTCTTAGGGTCATAGTCAGCATTTTTCTTCCTCCAAACACGATGAGTCGAGTTAATGCTAAAGAGCCCAGTTGTGGTCTCATCTGACCATAGTACTTTTTTTCCAATCCTTTTCTGAATCATTTAGACATTCATTGGCAGAATTCAGACGGGCCTGTACATGTACCTTCTTGAGGAGGGGGACCTTGCATGTGTTTTTTCTTTTGGATTTTTGGTTGATATTCTGTCTCTATCATTTAAGATACACATATGATACAATTATAGACCCTTAATTTCTTTGTAAGTGGGCAAACTTACAAAATCTGCAGAGGATCAAATAATTATTTCCCCACTGTATATTGTATACAGTTCAGGAGTCTGAGACTGAGTCTGACCCCCAAAACATTCTCCCCCCCCCCCACCAGGTCTGTCTGTCCTCAGTACAATCAGCTCCTCTCAGGTCAGTCTGTCCCTTAACACAGTCAGTCTGTTCCCCAGCACCGTCTCCACCCCCTGGTCAGTCTTTTCCCCAGTACAATACCCCAGTCAGTTTGTCCCATGCAAAATCAACCCCCCTAAGTTAGTCTACCCCCCCCCAGTACTGTTAGTCCATCCCCAAGCACAACCACCCCCCACCTCCCTCAGTACAGTCAGTATGTACCCCAATACAGTCACCACCCCCCCCAAGGTAAGTGTCCCCCCAGCACAATCACCACCCCCCAGGAAAGTGTCCCCCAGCACAATCATCACCCCCCGTCAGTGTCCCCTAACATAATCCCCCCCTCTCAGTTCAGTGTCCCCCCAGCACAATCACTACCTCCCCAGGTCAGTGTCCCTCAGCACATTCACCCCTCCCCTAGGTCGGTGTCCCCCAGCACAATCACCACCCCCCACGTCAGTGTTCTCAAGCACACTCACCACCCCCATCCAGATCAGTGTCCCCCAGCACAATGACCACCCCCATATAACAATTCCCCTCCTTTTAGAATCACATTTCCCCCCTTCTTGGGTGCATTGTGTGTCAGAGCACAGTGGGCTCACCCCCCTCAGGGGTCCGTGTGCACTGCACACATTGGATGATATGCCACTGTGTGACATACAGTATAAATTACAAATAAAACTCTTTGCCCATGTCTGGCTCCACCCTGCTTGTTTAAATAGACATTTTATATTCTTGTATTCTGTGAGCACTGTGATATGATGCATGCAGGGTAAAGTGGCAGTAAAGTCCCTATATTAATTTGTACCTACAGGTAAGCTTACAATCAGGCCTAGCTGTAGGTACAATGAATATCTCTTAAACATGCACTGTTTGGGAGATATTCATATTGGTAGTAGCTGATGATGTCAGCTACGCCTGCGCAGTGACGGTCTGCATTTTGGGCACACAGTATGCCATGTCATTCAAGCGACCCACAAACTGAATAGGCTGGATGAAGATGGAAGAGCTGGAGGGTTCGTGTGCAGGTAAATATGTTATAATGTGATAACATGTGGTGCATACTAGCACATTATATGATAAACAGACAGGGGACCCATTTGTTTTTTTGCTTTGTTTTGTTTTTGGAGGCATACTATCGCTTTAAGTAATGACATAATCTCTTTAGCGTGCTGCAAGCCTGACTGGTCAGTATCCCGAAGACAACATGACTTATGTGACCCACAGGATCAGGTAACTACACACATACTGTATGCACACACCTTAGCTGTCATTCTAGCTACCGTCACATTATGCTAGCAGTGGAAAAAGGACTCCTGGGAGCTAGCCTAGCCTTGAAAGATAGAATCCTGTAGAAACCTGGACTGGGTTTACTCTCAGTTCCAAAAATGTATAAAGTTGACTCAAAACAATTTTGGTTTCCCTGTATGTAAAAAACAATATAATATTAAGCGGTGTTACAGTTTGTTAGGAGAAAAAGTCAGTTTAATTTTTAGGAAGAAGGCAGAAGTTCAAAGTATAGAATTCCTATACACTAGAACCCATAAATAACACTTTCACAGAATAGCATAAGATGCATATTCTAAATTCTTTAGAAGTAACTTATAGAATAATAGAATAGAATTTCCACTTATTTTTAGAGATATACATATCTGTTACAATATTCCTTGAATTTCTGCCAGATCTTCTAGAACTACCACTCTCAGAATCGCTGCTAGGGGTACTCGCAGAATCCCCTCCAAGACTTCCAGGGGTATTCGCAGAATCCCGGAAAATGTCGCTATGTTCACTCTCCTGCGCTGTGCGATAAGTCCCAATATGGTGTGAAACTCCTATCTTGACATATTACTGCATGCAGTGGCGGCTGGTGCTCAAAATTTTTTTTTGGGGGGGGGGGCGCAAACAGAAAAATGTAATAGGCATTGCTTTGCGGCAAAAAACGCTGTAATAAATTGCGTGACTTTGAGGTCGCAAAAGTGTGAAAGGGGCCTTCAGTAATTAAGGTATAGTGTGCCCCCTTTTGATGCAGAGAGACCAGCGTGCCCCCTTTCAATGCAGAGAGACCAGCGTGCCCCCTTTCAATGCACAGTGACCAGCGTGCCCCCTTTCAATGCACAGTGACCAGCGTGCCCCCTTTCAATGCACAGTGACCAGCGTGCCCCCTATTAATGCACAGTGACCAGTGTGCCCCCTTTCAATGCAGAGAGACCAGCGTGCCCCCTTTCAATGCACAGTGACCAGCGTGCCCCCTTTCAATGCACAGTGACCAGCGTGCCCCCTATTAATGCACAGTGACCAGTGTGCCCCCTTTCAATGCACAGTGACCAGCCTGCCCCCTTTCAATGCAGTGACCAGTGTACATGCCCCCTTCAATGCAGTGACCAGCGTACATGCCCCCTTCAATGCAGAGACCAACATACATGCCCACTTCAATGCAGAGATCAGCGTACATGCCCCAATGTAGTGCCCAGCGTACATACCCCTAATGCAGTGACCAGCGTACATGCCCCCAATGCAGTGACCAGCGTGCGTGCCCCCTTCAATGCAGTGACCAGCATACATGCCCCCAATGTAGTGACCAGCATACATGCCCCCAATGCAGTGACCAGCGTGCCTGCCCCCAATGTAGTGACCAGTATACATGCCCCCAATGCAGTGACCAGTATACATGCCCCCAATGCAGTGACCAGTATACATGTCCCCAATGCAGAGACCAGTATACATGCCCCCAATGCAGTGACCAGTATACATGTCCCCAATACAGAGATCAGTGTGCGTGCCTTCAATGCAGTGACCAGCATACATGTCCCCAATGCAGAGATCAGCGTGCATGCCTCCAATGCAGTGACCAGTATACATGTCCCCAATGCAGAGATCAGCGTGCGTGCCTCCAATGCAGTGACAAGCATACATGTCCCCAATGCAGAGATCAGCGTGCGTGCCTCCAATGCAATGACCAGTATACATGTCCCCAATGCAGAGATCAGCGTGCGTGCCTCCAATGCAGTGACCAGCATACATGTCCCCAATGCAGAGATCAGCGTGTGTGCCTCCAATGCAGTGACCAGTATACATGCCCCCAATGCAGTGACCAGTATACATGTCCCCAATGCAGAGATCAGCGTGCGTGCCTCCAATGCAGTGACCAGTATACATGTCCCCAATGCAGAGATCAGCGTGCATGCCTCCAATGCAGTGACCAGTATACATGTCCCCAATGCAGAGATCAGCGTGCGTGCCTCCAATGCAGTGACAAGCATACATGTCCCCAATGCAGAGATCAGCGTGCGTGCCTCCAATGCAGTGATCAGTATACATGCCCGAATGCAGTGACCAGTATACATGCCCCCAATGCAGTGACCAGTATACATGTCCCCAATGCAGAGATCAGCGTGCGTGCCTCCAATGCAGTGACCAGTATACATGCCCCCAATGCAGTGACCAGTATACATGCCCCCAATGCAGAGATCAGCGTGCGTGCCTCCAATGCAGTGACCAGTATACATGTCCCAAAAGCAGAGATCAGCGTGCGTGCCTCCAATGCAGTGACCAGTATACATGTCCCCAATGCAGAGATCAGCGTGCGTGCCTCCAATGCAGTGACAAGCATACATGTCCCCAATGCAGAGATCAGCGTGCGTGCCTCCAATGCAGTGATCAGTATACATGCCCCAATGCAGTGACCAGTATACATGCCCCCAATGCAGTGACCAGTATACATGTCCCCAATGCAGAGATCAGCGTGCGTGCCTCCAATGCAGTGACCAGTATACATGCCCCCAATGCAGTGACCAGTATACATGCCCCCAATGCAGAGATCAGCGTGCGTGCCTCCAATGCAGTGACCAGTATACATGTCCCAAAAGCAGAGATCAGCGTGCGTGCCTCCAATGCAGTGACCAGTATACATGTCCCCAATGCAGAGATCAGAATGCGTGCCTCCAATGCAGTGACTAGCATACATGTACCCAATGCAGAGATCAGCGTGCGTGCCTCTAATGCAGTGACCAGTATACATGCCCCCAATGCAGTGACCAGTATACATGTCCCCAATGCAGAGATCAGCATGCATGCCTCCAATGCAGTGACCAGTATACATGCCCCCAATGCAGTGACCAGTATAAATGCCCCCAATGCAGTGACCAGTATACATGTCCCCAATGCAGAGATCAGAATGCGTGCCTCCAATGCAGTGACCAGCATACATGTCCCCAATGCAGAGATCAGCGTGCGTGCCTCTAATGCAGTGACCAGTATACATGCCCCCAGTGCAGTGACCAGTATACATGCCCCCAATGCAGTGACCAGTATACATGTCCCCAATGCAGAGATCAGCGTGCCTGCCTCCAATGCAGTGACCAGCATTATTGTCCCCAATGCAGAGATCAGCGTGCGTGCCTCCAATGCAGTGACCAGTATACATGCCCCCAATGCAGTGACCAGTATACATGTCCCCAATGCAGAGATCAGCGTGCCTGCCCCCTTACTTACCTGGAGCAGCAGCGGCGGCGATCGGCTTCTCCTCAGTCCCCCGAACGGCTTCTCCTGCTCGGTTCCGGCGCGTCTCCTCCAGTCCTTCCGGTCTCGCCTCCTCCTCGGCCAATGGCATGGGGTTTGCCTTGTGGCCAATCAGGAAGCATGTATGGGACGCGCTTCCTGATTGGCCAGGAGGAGGATCGGTGTGACAATAGCGAATTTTCATTCGCTATTGTCACACAATAGGTGGGCTCGGGACGCACTGCTCTGCTCCCCGGGACCACCCTTTCCATCGCCCTATGAGAGCCTCTGGCTCTAATCAGGTGATGAAAAAAAAAATCCCCATTGAACTCCATGCGTCCGGCGCCCCTGCATGCAGATTAGGGGGCCGGACGCATGGATGGGGGAGCGGTGCCCCTGCGCCTCTAATGAGCCGGCCGCCACTGACTGCATGTGGATAATGTGCTCCTCACTGCCCTCAAAAGACTGGGGACGTCCGATTTGACTGTAAGTATAGGAAACAAAGAAAGCACGTAGGCCTAGCGCATTACCCTCAAAACATGTTTAATTAAGTGGTATGGTGGAGGTGGAGGTGAATGTACTCACAAACCAATGCTTGCATCATAGCTTAGACAAAAGATCATTTGCTTAAGTCCTTATACATAAATTCACAATGCTCGAAGACACATCGGCTAACATGTTTCGAGGTTAATTTCGTCTTCAGGGCCCTGTCTAGATGACTATTGGTATAGCTGTAGGACTCTTGTGGTCCGATTCCGTGCCTCCCAGCCTGGTGCTGTCACTTTGCAGATTCTCCTCTCATGTCTCAGAATCCCTGCCAGGACTTTCAGGGGTACTTGCAGAATCCCTGCCAGGACTTCCAGAATTCCCAGTAACAGTGCTGGGCATATCCTGTAACCAGGAAAGATATTTACGCACTAGCCTTTGAAGAGGCTGGTGCTGTGTCTTACCGCCATGAACCCTAGTGCAAAGAGCTTTAATACTTGCCTGTGAGATTCACTGCTTTGGCTGACCCAAACTGACCTGACTGCTCTCTTGCTTGTTGCCTGCCTTTACTCAGACCTTACCACCTGTCTAGATATTTGCTTAGACCTGACTACTCTCTTACCTACAGCCTTCCTTAAACCTTGCGTGGACCTGACTACTCTCTCATTAGCAGCCTTGTTTCTAATCTCCACACTGTATCCCCTCTGTTACAGTCACCCCTTGAGGGGTGCGCTTCTATGGGTTACAACTTGGGGCCATTTGCATTGAAGTAACTCGGTTTACAGGGGGCACAATGCACAATAGCAATATCCTTTCTCCTGGTATTTAAAGTTGAGCAGTTGTTTGCACAAGCTATGATACAATTCCTGTAAAAGGTAAGACTTATTCAAAGGAGCGTATTTTAATGAAAAAGGGGCAGAGCTATACCCTCTCCACTTATCATGTGCCCTTTTACCCCTAGCCCTTTATTCTCACTCTGACATTTTTTTTATTCCTTTTTTTTTTAGCCCCCCCCCCCCCCCCACACACACACACATTTTCTCAATTCTTTCTCACATTCAGTCACCTGCAGCCTCCTGGGATATTTACATCATGATTCTCTGGAGGCCTCAGGGAGCTCTAGAGCATATGTGCTGCAGTGCATTATTACAGGGCTGGCTGTCTCTTCCTGCTTCTTGCAGCAGGCCCCCTAAGGACGTATCATGACATCTGCACATCAGGGGCTCGCAGTAAAAACCCAGAAGAGACAGCTGGCTCCTTAAGACATCAGAGAAGAAAATGGCATCACAGGACCTAGTGGTAGCAGATCCCTAAAGAAATTCCCTAGACTTGCCAGCCAAAGTATGTTTTTTGTGGATAATCCACTAAAAGAAGGGGAATAAATATAGAGGGGAATGAAGTTTCTCTTTAACACATGAGGGCCTCTTGCATCTTTGTAAAATGTCGGGTGGCAATTGAGGTCTGCTTGAGGAGTTTGCCTCCATTATGACAGCCAAGGGACAGTGGAAAATGCATTTGTAGAACAAGCTTTACAAAAATATGGTAACCATGCCAATTTAAAACTAGCCTTTGCAGTAAGGTGCACATAGAAGAGCAACCACATAAACAGACAGAAATTTCCCAGCACACTTACCTGCTAGCCTGCAAAAACAAATTCACCCTAACAATTCATGGTAAAAACAGAGGTTTTAGCTGCACACATTTGCAAATATATGTGAAAGCCTACATCAAGGCTCCTACGTCTACTGCGGTCCTAATTCTATATCTTTGAGAGTCTTTAAATTGGAGCATATAAAGTAGAGGGTAAGTTAAGAGCGGGTTTGCCTGGAGGAAGCTCACTCCTCCCCAAACCCTTGAAGATGGAACCTGCTGGCCCTTTAAGGGGTTTAAAATGCCAGGAGGTGAGGCAGGGCTTATGGTCATGTGATTGGCTGTCACATGATCGGAAAGCTCCCGATCGTAAGCAGCGATCAGTAACTTTCTGCAGTGGTGTATTTAGGTTTTGTGCTGCCCTAGGCCTAGCTAAACTTGGGCACCCCCTCATTTAAATATGACCCACCCCTTCCTGTAAAGACCACACCCTTTCCTGTTTATGACCCGCAATCATCTGTAAACCGCAGACCACAACCACAGCCTATCAGTGCCCATCAGTGCAGCCCCATCAGTTACCATAAGTTTAGCCTCATCAGTGCCCATCAGTGCTGCCTTATCAGTGCTCATTAAGGCATCCTCATTACTGCCCATCAGTGCAGCCTCATCAGTGCAACATATCAGTACAGCCCCATCAGTGGACACCAGTGAAACCTATCAGTGCCCATTAGTGCAGCCTATCAGTGCACCATATCACTGCCCATCAGTGCTGCCCTATCAGTGCAGCCCCATCAGTGCAGCTTATCAGTGCCACCTCATCAGTGGCCATTAGTGCAGCCTATTAGTGCCCATCAGTGAAACATATCAGTGCCCATCAGGGCAGCATATCAGTGCAGCCCCATCAGTGAAGCTTACCAGTTCTGCCTCGTCCCCATCAGTGAAGCCTTATCATTGCAGCATATCAGTGCTGCCTTATCAGTGCAGCCTTATTAGTGCCCATCAGTGCCGTTTATCAGTACCCATCATTGCCGCATTGTCAGTGGCCATCAGAGCAAGCATATTAGTGCCCATCAGAGCAGCATATTAGTGCCCATCAGTGCAGCATGTCAGTGCCCATCGGTGCAGCCTATTAGTGCCCATCAGTAGAGCATATCAGTGCCCATCAGTGCAGCATATCAGTGTCGATCAGTGCAGCCTTATCAGTGCCCATTAGAACAGCCTTATGCCACTGGATTAGTAAGATTACTCCTTTCTTTTAGGATATTTGGACTTGTGTTTGCTGCCACTGATTGCAATCGTAGGATTAGTTCACTTATTTGTATAATGAACAGGAATCCAGAGTCATTATACAAAAAAGTGAAATAATCAGTGGCAGCAAACACAAGTCCAAATATCTTATAAGATAGGAGTAACCTTACTAACCCAGTGACATATTGCGATAGCACATATGAGGTGAGCAGGTCCAAAATATTATTGCCATCATATACAATTAAAAGTCTTAATTGTATATCATGCAATTCAGTATGCTCGCTAAAGGATGTTTAAAGAAAAAAAATTATATTATTGACATGATGTCTGCCATACCTGGGGGCGGAGGAGGGTAGTTAGAGCATTAGGCTGCAGTGCCACACTTATTAGCATTGGCGGACGTCGGGCCAGTTGTATTAAGTGTGGTCAGCGGCCTGCGGTTTGTCTGAATGTCCTCACCAGCCAGTATTATCATACCAGCAGGTAGCAGTGTGACCACTTTATGGGGCTGCCAGACTGATTTGCCTCCTGGACCCTGCCCTCCGGCCCAATTCGCTCCATAAGACTGGCACTGTACTAAAAGTGTAGTGCAAGCCGGCGGGGACCCTTTTCGTGCGGGAGCCGGGAGAAGGCTGTTTTTTTTTTTCATGCGGGGTACAGATTTTTTGCTGCCCCCCTGCAAAGTGCCGCCCTAGCCCTGGGCCTTGTTGGCCTAGGCTAAGATACACCACTGACTTTATGTTAGTTACCGGTAACTGTGCATTGAGCGCTCAGGGCCCTATTTTCACTAATGCACGCAAACAAGCATCCCCTCAGTGCCAAGGCCCACCTGCTGAGAGGCCACATATTTGTGCATGCTTGGCGCCAATCGGTTAATGGCACAGGGGCACATTAGATGCCCAGCAAAAGAACAATGGAGGCTGGAGGCATCCAATGTGTCCCCACGCCAAATCCAGCAAACATGCTATATAAAAAGATGGCAACCACCCCAATATAGAACTAGTCTTTGCAGTAAGGTTCACGTTGAAGGGCAATGCACAACACAGACAAGAATTTCCCAGCACACTTAACAGCTAGACTAGGTTTTAAACGTTAGGTAAAAACAGAAAAACGTTGAGTGGGAATGGATAGGGTAATGTCTATTATGGAGGCCATATCAGATTGGATGTCGGTAAAGAAACCATGAGGCCCATTTAGCATCCAAAGAGGATCTAGAGTCATATAATTTGTTCCATGAGCATAATTTGGTCTAATTGAGAAATAACTTGTGGATGGTACCACATTTTATTTTTTATTCAGTGCTATTGGCCATTGCATATATTGGTTGGTTTGTGCAAAAGTTATAGCAAATAGCTATAGTCTACAAACTATGGAATATTTTTATTAATTTATTTATTTTTTACTAGTAATGGCGGCGATCAGCGACTTATAGCGGGACTGCGACATTGCGGCAGACATTCAGACACTAACTTACACTTTTTGGGGACCAGTGACACTAATACAGTGATCAATACTAAAAAAATGCATTGTCACTGTACTAGTGACAATGGCTGTGAAGGGGTTAAATTAGGGGTGATCAAAGGGTTAACTATGTGCCTAGCTAGTGTTTTAATGTACTCTGGGAGGTGCATTCACTAGGAAGACATGGATCCATGTCCCTGCTATTCAGAGACACAGGATCCATGCCTTCCCTTCTGGCAGAACAGCAATCTGCTTTGCTTACATAGGAAGACCACCTTTCTGCCTCTGTGCTGGATGATTGGTGGGTGCTGGCGGACATAGAGTCCACGAAAAACAAAATATAGACCAGCGCTAGTGTAGCTTACAGTGATAAGGGGAATAAAGATGATATGCATTGATAGATGAACATATGCAAAGATAACTTCTAGTAAAACGTTTATAAAACACTTTCCAGGGTGTATTGTCAAACATAGTCTTTAGTATATAGTCTTTGGGATGGATGGGTGGCCGCCGGTTCAACCAGAGCTAGAAGGAACTCTGTAAATGAAAACAAGCAGAGGGGGAAGAAGAGAGCAGCCGTAGATCAGCTCCCGCTGTGTATAATCACAACGGGCCGCCAGCAGCATGTATGTGCGCCCCCTAGTAGAAATGGAACTTGATGGCAGCACTCTGGTGCAAACACCTTTATTCAAAATGATAAAACTATGAATCATACAGCGAACAGTGGTAAAACAACAGGGTACAGCTAACGCATTTTGCACCTCAAATGAGGCTTAATCATAGGTGAAATATCAGACACACATGAGAAACCAAGTAATGGGCCCTCTAGGACATTCTTATTCAGTAATTAATTATTAGGCATGTCAAGTGCTAAAAAAGAAAAGGAGAGGGGGGAGTAAACCAGTAAATGTTGATGAGAAGACAATATAAAAAAAGAAACTAGTTTGATATACTACAAGCACCCAATCCAAAAAAAAAAAATTCACTGGAATAGAAATAAATGGTTTACATGACATAAGAATGGAAGGGGAATGGTAATGCTTGGATGATTTTATTCATGTGCGTCCTG
This sequence comes from Pelophylax lessonae, assembly GCF_965119305.1. Classification (NCBI taxonomy): domain Eukaryota; kingdom Metazoa; phylum Chordata; class Amphibia; order Anura; family Ranidae; genus Pelophylax; species Pelophylax lessonae. The sequence goes on from NC_138779.1 coordinate 120,893,439, forward strand.
TATGTGTTGTGGTTTGTCTTGGTGTGTTTTTTTTTTCATCATGCCAGACTTTTGATACATGTTCTGTGATTTTTATGAGTTTTTTCTTTTTTAATAAATTATTTATTTCTATTCCACTGAAATTTGTATTTCGATTGGGTGGTTGTAGCATATCAAACCAGTTTCTTTTTATTATATAGTTTTCTCAGACACACATACATACAGGTAAATAAATCATGACCATGACCTGTGCCATGCCTGTACCATGACCTGTGCAATGCCTATACTATGACCTGCGCCATCTCCTGTACCATGCCCGCAGCCCCTGTTTTGTGTCTTGTAGTGGTCCAGTTGGGTCCAGTAGCTGCTGCATTTCCCACCCTAGGCTTATACTCGAGTCAATAAGTTTTCCCACTTTTTTGTGGTAAAATTAGGGGTCTCGGCTTATATTCGGGTCGGCTTATACTCGAGTATATACGGTAAGTCATATAGGTTATCATAAAGGCGGTTCTTCAATCTGCAGGTCCTGGGATCAACATATTGTATAGAGCACGATTCACATGTAATAACATTTATTTATTTAGTGTTACATTTGATGAATGTCGAGATTTTTTATTCTTTATTGGTTGCAGTGGAACAACCCACCTCTCCTCTCTCACCACAGTTGTCCTGGGAAACCATGTGCCTCACCACTGCGGGCTCATGGGAGGTTTCCCTTGGCATCTCTGCAGCACTCTCTAGTCTAGTCTCTAGGGAACCTGGCACAAAGATGGTTTTGGACACCCCTAGGCCAACATTTCCAGCACTCTGCTGGATTACACCAGGCACATACAGAGTCCTCAAGTCTTTTTGAGTATTTAACCTTGCTGCAGGTTGAGCTTCAACCTATGTCTCCCCACTACTTGAGGTAGGACACTGCAGCAAGTCCATTTGCACACCTTCTGAGGATCTCCCAACTGGGCGGACTCCCACTTCACTGGGATCAGTCCCAAAAACTGCAACAGTCTTACCATATCCTGTAGCAGGTAACTTTGGCTTCATTTGAGTGCGTGGTCTCTCAACTCCATCCTCACAAGCCACTGCCTCTTTGTGGCCAAAATGCGGCATTGCAGCCGTTTCAGACTCTCCAGCAGTGTTCCAGAACCTGGGGCAAGTAAAGATCCCATGCCCACCTTGACCACACTCCAAGCACTACTGGACGCCGAACTTTAACTCCTTGGCATCTCCTTAACGACTGACTCTCACTCATTGCCGCAGGATTACCACTGGTCACGATCATCAGCAGACAGACTCCTTGGATCCCAGACATCCCTGCTGGGCTGGATGTTACTGCCATGGACGACCATACTCTTCCTTTTCACATGCTGTTGTCCACCTGGATTCCTGTTGCGGGGGACAACCTATTTCACTTCTAGTTTAATTGGGGGTGAGGTGATTAATTTACACCAGTTCACAGAAAATTCACACTCGGATGAATTTTCTGGCATGGCTGGGGCATGTGGTGAAATACCCTCTAGCCATATTAGCCTTTCCCTTGCCTTAGCAAGGATTGCATCCTTTTTTTGCCCACCACATCCTTTGCAGTCATGCAACATTTCACAGCAGGAAAAAAAAAAGTTTTTAGTTTCCTTTCAAAGGTACACCACCTGCAACACGCAATGCCTTTTGCCTGGCTGCACTTCTGCACACAGCCAACAGTTCCTGACATGATTTCACTGTGGAGCAAGGACCCGGATTCCACCGTCTTGTGCCCGCATCCAACAACCACTTGTAAAATGGAGGACCATTAGCTCAATGGCAGATGCATTTCTCCAGTGATCCACTGTAGTCAGGTACTATATTTTAAGGGCCTGGTAACCCATTTTTATTAACAGGCAAAATAAAAAGTTTGTAACATAGGTTTTCCCACGCAAGGGTTCTTCTCCAGTAAATATACAACTGAAAATACTAGCCCACCTGGCTCTCTCGCTTTAGCACTACCTCTGCTCTGCGTGCTGGTCACCTGTGGTCTCCTTCAGTGTGGATGACTTCACACTAACGCACACAGCTTCACACTGATGCACACAGCTCTTCTGGCCCCAGGCCATTTACTGTCTCTCACAGACACACAGGCTTTGGCTTCCACATGCAGTCTCTCTGACTACTGGAGACCACCTGTCTCCCTTGGGTGGAGCGTCTCTAACTGGGAGCCCTGAGGTCTTCCTAAACCTTCATTATAGGGGCTGGGTGCACTTAAGCACACACCCTGCTGGTCCTCCACAAAACCCGAACACAGGGTTGGAGATTCTGTCCCACCCAAGACACTGTGGAATCTCCCAACTACAGAGCCCCATCCAGTTATAACAAAAGCTGGAGAAAGTTGCAAAAGCAGTTTTCTCCACACCAGATACACTCTGTAGTCCTGCACGGAGCCAATGTGCACACTCCGTGTCCTTTAAATTGCTATTTTTGCCGTGACAACGTCTCATCCTGTCACACCATTTATTAACATCCCTCTGAGTATGTGTAGGGGTTTGAAACATATGTCTTTGTGGACCTTTTTTAAGGTATCTTAATGTGTCAATGTTCTTACAATATTTAATGTGTACTCTAGTAGTTCAGCTCATATGATTTAGCTGTTTTGGCTAACAGGGGACTGCCCTCTAGAGTCGGTTACCTGTTGATTTAATGATGCCTTCGTTTGACATGTGCAGGTCTGTCTAGTCGGATTAATTAATGGTTTCAAGTCGTTTTCATTTGTCTGTATTTTTTTACTTGTATATATGTATGTCTAATATTTCAACTATGATTAAGCCCCAGTTGAGGTGCGAAAACACGTTAGCTATACCCTGTTGTTTTACCAACGTTTGCTGTATGATTCATAGTTTTATCATTTTGAATAAAGGTGTTTGCATCAAAGTGCTGCCCTCCAGTTCCATTTCTTCTATGTGTTCCTGTTACAACCAGGGATGGCACCCGATTCATTCTCAGAGGCAGCTGAATAATAAAGAAGGTAATTCTATCCTGGAGCAGTACTCCATTCGTGCATGTGCGCCCCCTACCTGGAAGTGTTGATCACGTACTAGGTACATGATGCGGCACAGCAGTGTCATCTTGCCGCCGTATATGTAAGTTATACGGTCAGCAAGTGGTAAAAGAGGAAATATCTACATATACAAAAAGTTAGATATACTAAAGATTTGTTGCTGAGGGATAAATGCACATATTTTTGAAAAATTATTTGAAAGAGCATGCTTGGGCGATGCCCTTACCCTATCTGTGAAGTGGTGCTTCTGTGTGACGTATACAACCCACTACAGCACTAACATTTACAAAGAAAAAAGTGTTCAAAGTAAAATAAAAATTATTTTGTTGTGTTGGCATTAGTCAAGAATCATGGTAAATGTGGATCTACAGTACAGCGCTAGCAAAAAGTTTTGAGAATGACATAAATATTAATTTTCACAGTCTGCTGCCTCAGTTTTTATTATGGCAATTTGCATATACTCCAGAATGGGTGATCAATTAATTGCAAAGTCCCTCTTTGCCAAGAAAATGAACTTAATCCAATCCACTGCATTTGTGAAGAAGGCTTCAGGGCACCCAAGAAAATCCAGCAAGCACCAGGCCGTCTCCTACAGATGATTCAGTTGTGGGATTGGGGCACCACTAGTGCATAGCTTGCTCAGGAATGGCAGCAGGCAGGTGTGAGTGCATCGGCAAGCACAATGAGGCAAAGACTTTCGGAGGATGGCATTGTGTAAAAAAGGGCAGCAAAGAAGCCACTTGGACTGCTGAGGACTGCGGTAAAGTAATTTTCTCTGAAAAAAATCCCCTTTCTGATTGGGGCATCTGGAAAAAACCTTGTCGGGAGAAGAAAAAGTGAGCGCTATCATCAGTCCTGTGTCATGCCAACAGCAAAGCATCCTGAGACCATTAATTTGTGGGGTTGCTTCTTAACCAAGAGAACGGCTTACTCACAATTTCGCCTAGGAACACAGGCATTAATAAAGAATGGTACAAAAACATCCTCCGAGAGCAACTTCTCCCAACCATCAAAGAGCAGTTTGGTGATGAACAATGCCTTTTCCAGCATGATGGAGCATCTTTCTATAGGGCAAAAGTGATAACTAAGTGGCTTGGGGAACATAACATTAAAATTTTGGGTCCATAACCAAGAAACTTCCAAGACTTTAATCACATTGAAAACTTGTGGTCAATCCTCAAGAGGAAGGTGAACAACCCCCCCCCCCCCCCACACACACACACAAATTCTTACAAACATCAAGCATTGATTATGCAAGAATGGGCTGCCATCAGTTAGGATGTGGCTCAGAATTTGATTGACAGCATGCCAGGGTGAATTGCAGAGGTCTTAAAAAAGAAGGGTCAACATTGCAGATATTGACTCTTTGCATAAACTTATTGTAATTGTCAATAAAAGCCTTTGACACTTAAGATTGATTATACTTCCAGTATACCATAGTAACATCTGCCAAAAGATCTAAAAACACTGAGGCAGCAGACTTTGTGAAAATTATTATTTGTGTCATTCTCAAAACTTTTGGCCACGGCTGTACATCAGTGGATCTACATGATTGACAGTGCATTTACATCATGAGGCTTTTTTAATTTTATTAAAGGACTTGATTGTCTTTATTCACACAACATTTTTTTTGTGAAAGAGTGAGGGTAAGTTTGTGACGTTGCTGATTGTTAAGGACTTGGTGTGGCCAGTCCTTAACAAGGGGAAGCTGTTATGTATATATGTTACGTATATTCCAAAATTTCCAATAACTTGGGTGCATTCAAATATTACAGCCTATAGAATTTTATGTAAATTGCAATATAAGCACAGGGGGTTATACAACAAGATAAGTTTTGGGTGTAAATATAACACAGTACATTACAGGAACAGACACTGTGCATTAGAGAATTTGGCAAAAGAATAAAAAGAATACCCTGATTGTTCCACTAGCAATATACAGTGTTGTGAAAAAATTATTTTCTCCCTTTCTGATTTTTCATTTTTTTGTATAGTTGTCACACCTAAATGATTCAGATCATCAAACAAATTATAATATTACACAAACATAACCCGAGTAAATACAAAATGCAGTTTTAAATGATGTTTTCATTTACTAAGGGAAAAAATATGTACAAAACCTGCCTGGCCCTATCTGAAAAAGTAATTGCCCCCTAAACTTAATAACTGGTTGTGCCACCCTTGGCGGCAACAACTGCAATCAAGCATTTGCGATAACTAGGAATGAGTCTTTCACATCACTATGGAGGAGTTTTGGCCCACACTTTGCAGAATTGTTTTAATTCAGGCACATTGGAGGGTTTTTGAGCATGAATGGCCAGGTCATACCACAGCATCCTAATCAGATTTAAGTCTAGACTTTGACTAGGCCACTCCAAAACCTTAATTTAGTTTTTTGTTTTTGGAGCCATTCAGAGTGGGACTTGCTGGTGTGTTATGGACACAGGATATTCTTGTAGAGTTCTGAATTCATGGTTTTATCAATTATGGCAAGTTGTTCAGGTCCTGAAGCTGCAAAGCAGCCCCAGACCATCACACTACCACCACCATGTTTGACTGTTGGTATGATGTAATTTTTATGAAATGCTGTCTTAGTTTTACACCAGATGTAACAGGACGCACATCTTCCAAAAAGTTAAACTTTTGTCTCATCACTCCACAGAATTTTTTCCCAAAAGTCTTGGGGATAATCACGATGTTTTTTGGCAAATGTAATACAGGCCTTTGTGTACTTTTTGGTCAGCAGTGACTTTTGCCTTGGAACTCTCCCGTGGATGCCATTTTTGTTCAGTCTCTTTCTTAATGAATCATGAGCTGAGGCAAGTGAGGCCTGAAGTGCTTTGGATGTCGTTCTGGGTTCTTTTATGACCTCATGGATTAGTCGTAGTTGTGCTCTTGGAGTAATTTTGGTAGGCTGGCCACTCCTGAGAAGGTCCGATGTTCCAAGTTTTCTCTATTTGTTGATAATGGCTCTCACTGTGGTTCACTGGAGTCCCAAAGCCTTAGAAATGGCTTTGTAACCCTTTCCAGACTGATCAATCATGTCAATTAGTTTGTTTCTCATCTGTTCTTGAATTTCTTTAGATCATGATGTGTTGCTCTTTTAGATATTTTAGTGTGCTTCACTTTGCCAGACAGTTTCTATTTAAGTGATTTCTTGATTCAACAGGTCTGGCAGTAATCAGGCCTGGGTGTGGCAAGTAAAATTTAACTCCACTTTCCAAAAAACGTGGTTGATCACAGTTTATTCATGATTTAGCAAGAGAGCAAATTACTTTTCCAAATAGGGCCAGGCAGGTTTGGACAGCCTTTTCCCTTAATAAATGAAATCATCATTTCAAAACGCATTTTGTATTTATTCAGATTATCCTTGTGTAATATTAAAATGTGTTTAATGATCATTTAAGTAATTTAAGCGTGACAAATATGCAAAAAAATAAAAAATCAGGAAGGGGGCAAATACTTTTTCATAGAATTGTAATATTAGATGTACCATTCTTTGTGTACAGGATATTAAGCTATAGTAGTATGTGGTCTAGGGGGGAACCTAGACATGGGAAAGCAAAAGCAATTAAAGGTAAAGGTAGTTGGGCAGAATCAGGGACTGGGGGAAAGAAAGAGTTTAAAGACGTGAAAGCCCTAGCAGGAAGGGGTCATAATCCTTTCACCTTTGCTGAAGCATGTAAGACCAGGGAACAGACAATTATGTTATCAAATGGGTAAAAGGCTGATAGAATCCAGATTATATGAACAGCTAAAACTTTTTTAATTCCTCGTACAGGAGTAAGAAGTCCAAAAAAACAAGTTTTAATAAATTTATTCCACGTACGTTTCAAAGATCTCATCAGGCTTTCCTTGTGTCCAATATCTTCCATTTTGAAAAACCATTGTTTCAGGGATGGTGGAGTTGTGGCGTTACATAGGGCAGGGATGTAGGAACATGCATCATTTGCCAAATGCCACACAACCGATTTCTTATATGCTTGCATTGGCACAGTATTGTGATGTGGAGGAAAACATTAAGTTTTTAGAATTTGGCAATCAGTGAACAGATGTGTACTTCAGACCAGAAGATATTCATCATATCTCCCCGGGCAACACTGCACCACCGGCAAACCTCTGACAGCGAAGAGAACATGCGATGTAAAATCTCCAAAGTATAATATCATCGCGTAACGTTTGTGAAGCCTGATTCCTGATATCCGTTACTGATGGATGATTTATAAGAAAGAGTCAAGATTTTAGTGCATGCAGCAGGTGTCAGGGAGATCTGAAGCTCCCCATCCCACTTGTCCGAGAATCAAACGGGCATCTACAGTGCCTTGCGAAAGTATTCGGCCCCCTTGAACTTTGCGCTTTGCGACCTTTTGCCACATTTCAGGCTTCAAACCTAAAGATATAAAACTGTAATTTTTTGTGAAGAATCAACAACAAGTGGGACACAATCATGAAGTGGAACAAAATTTATTGGATATTTCAAAATTTTTTAACAAATAAAAAACTGAAAAATTGGGCGTGCAAAATTATTCAGCCCCCTTAAGTTAATACTTTGTAGCGCCACCTTTTGCTGCGATTACAGCTGTAAGTCGCTTGGGGTATGTCTCTATCAGTTTTGCACATCGAGAGACTGAAATTTTTGCCCATTCCTCCTTGCAAAACAGCTTGAGCTCAGTGAGGTTGGATGGAGAGTGTTTGTGAACAGCAGTTTTGAGTTCTTTCCACAGATTCTAGATTGGATTCAGGTCTGGACTTTGACTTGGCCATTCTAACACCTGGATATGTTTATTTGTGAACCATTTCATTGTAGATTTTGCTTTTATGTTTTGGATCATTGTCTTGTGATTGTTGTCCTATGGACAGAGTCTCCCACCTCAGCTGTAGATCTCTGCAGTTCATTCAGAGTGATCATGGGCCTCTTGGCTGCATCTCGGATCAGTCTTCTCCTTGTATGAGCTGAAAGTTTAGAGGGACGGCCAGGTCTTCGTAGATTTGCAGTGGTCTGATATTCCTTCCATTTCAATATTATCGCTTGCACAGTGCTCCTTGGGAATTATTAAAGCTGGGGAAATCTTTTTGTATCTAAATCCAGCTTTAAACTTCTGCACAACAGTATCTCGGACCTGCCTGGTGTGTTCCTTGTTCTTCATGATGCTCTCTGCGCTTTAAACGGACCTCTGAGATTATCACAGTGCAGGTGCATTTATACAGAGACTTGATTACACACAGGTGGATTCTATTTATCATCATTAGTCATTTAGGTCAACATTGGATCATTCAGAGATGCTCACTGAACTTCTGGAGAGAGTTTGCTGCACTGAAAGTAAAGGGGCTGAATAATTATGCACGCCCAATTTTTCATTTTTTTATTTGTTAAAAAAGTTTGAAATATCCAATAAATTTCATTCCACTTCATGATTGTGTCCCACTTGTTGTTGTTTCTTCACAATAAATTACAGTTTTATATCTTTACGTTTGAAGCCTGAAATGTGGCAAAAGGTTGCAAAGTTCAAGGGGGGCGAATACTTTCGCAAGGCACTGTATGAGGTGTCATGGAGAATACATTTATATGTAAAGGATAACGCATGTCTGCTAGGACCCTGCCTTGGACACTCCTGTTCAAAGAGAGCCAAAGAGTGTCCAAATAAAAGGAAGTCTCTGGCAACTTTAAAAAGTGGGATAGTTTCCAGAGATGTAGAGGCCCCAATTGCCTAAAATGCTAATCTTATGACATCTGAGAGATAGTAATCCACTTGGAACAGGTAACATAGGAAATAAATACCATAGCACAAATCTGCAAGTTACAATAGGTGCAATAGTTGAGTGTTTAACTAACTACATGAAATGGAGCACCAGACTTCACAGGAGCACTTTCAGTTGCGTAGGTGACATCGTTTCTCGCACTGTTTAACGTTGATGTGTCTACACCTATCCAGGACTCTGAGGTGCAATGCAATCTGGTTTTGAAACACTTTATAGACAGTTTGCATTTTGTAAAGAAAGTTAATAATTGTATGTATGAGCCTTATGAATGTTTGTTGACACTTGATTGCAATGCACAAATACATTTTTATTATTAAATTTATATTGCTGTATTCATTAATCTTTATCATTTAATTAATCTTTTTGGAAAAACACTTTTGATTAAGGCAATTTATTGAACTTTAGGGAGGCCGGTAGACAGGGGAGATGAGCCACTACTGCGCATGACAATCTCCGGCGAGTCAGCAATTAGTGTAGGGAGAGGATGGCAGCTGGTGCGGCTGCCGTTCTGGTGACAACCCAGCTACTTAAACAGCCCTGTAGTTTGCAATCACAGTAAGGTTGCTGTGAGAACAGACTGGATGGGCTGAGGGTGAGTACTCAAGCATGGAAGTTTTTTTTGATAAGCAAATATATATATGGGTTTTTTTTCCCCCACATGGGAACAAAGATTAACCTTATATATCTCTACTTTGTCCCATATATTCCTTCCTTGTTTCCATCCAAGGGCTTATCAGCATGTTCAAGGGTCGCTAGTATTGGCTTACCCATAAGATTAATATAGTTTACAGCAGCCTTCCCAGATCCCCTAAAGACTCCCTGGAGAGGTAGGTTCTTTGCATTTGTTTGTTGGCATATAGTGCCTGAGTCTTTGTTTGACTATTGTTTAAATATATACATTGTAGTCATTCAGTAAATAATAGCTCAGTATGTGGCCTTATCTATTAACCCTTTAGGGACATCGGTTAAAGGCTTTGTATGGGCCAGTGACTAGGGGCTTTGGCTTTCTATGTCGTCTGGTTAGATGCCCCAGCCCCTCTCCATACCTATGTCTGGACCGCGGTGGATAAAAAAAAAAAATCTTTCTCAAAGCCCCGGTGACTCTATGTAATCCATTTCCTATTGAAGACAAACAGTACAACTGGTTTTTCATAAAATGCATTTAAATAAGTGCGATTTGATCTCACGTGCTGGCAATTCAGCTTCTGAAACGTTCATATATGGCTCTTGTTCTTCTATATATAGGACCATCTCTGATTTGTGAGTATTAAGATACAGTGCATTGCGAAAGTATTCGGCCCCCTTGAACTTTTCGACCTTTTGCCACATTTCAGGCTTCAAACATAAAGATATAAACTGTAATTTGTTTTGAAGAATCAACAAGTGGGAGACAATCATGAAGTGGAATGAAATTTATTGGATATTTCAAACTTTGTTAACAAATAAAAAACTGAAAAATTGGGCGTGCACAATTATTCAGCCCCTTTATTTTCAGTGCAGCAAACTCTCTCTCTCCAGAAGTTCAGTGAGGATCTCTGAATGATCCAATGTTGACCTAAATGACTAATGATGATAAATAGAATCCACCTGTGTGTAATCAAGTCTCCGTATATATGCACCTGCACTGTGATAGTCTCAGAGGCGTAAAAGCAACACAGCTCATCACCCTGAACACACCATCCCCACTGTCAAACATGGTGGTGGCAGCATCATGGTTTGGGCCTGCTTTTCTTCAGCAGGGACAGGGAAGATGGTTAAAATTGATGGGAAGATGGATGGAGCCAAATACAGGACCAATCTGGAAGAAAACCTGATGGAGCCTGCAAAAGACCTAAGACTGGGACGGAGATTTGTCTTCCAACAAGACAATGATCCAAAACATAAAGCAAAATCTACAATGGAATGGTTCACAAATAAACATATCCAGGTGTTAGAATGGCCAAGTCAAAGTCCAGACCTGAATCCAATCGAGAATCTGTGGAAAGAACTGAAAACTGCTGTTCACAAACGCTCTCCATCCAACCTCACTGAGCTTGAGCTGTTTTGCAAGGAGGAATGGGCAAAAATTTCAGTCTCTCGATGTGTAAAACTGATAGAGACATACCCCAAGCGACTTACAGCTGTAATCGCAGCAAAAGGTGGCACTACAAAGTATTAACTTAAGGGGGCTGAATAATTTTGCACGCTCAATTTTTCAGTTTTTTATTTGTTAAAAAAGTTTGAAATATCCAGTAAATTTCATTCCACTTCATGATTGTGTCCCATTTGTTGTTGATTCTTAAAAAAAAATTACAGTTTTATATCTTTATGTATGAAGCCTGAAATGTGGCAAAAGGTCAAAGTTCAAGGGGGCCGAATACTTTCGCAATGCACTGTATATTAACTATAGATGATTAAATGTATAATCAATTTGGTCATATTTACAATGTATTATGTGTAAGAATTTGTGAAATTATTTTTTTGTTAATTTACTAACAATTGTTTCTATACATATATTATATTTATATTTTTCTTTTCTTTTTTTGTTAGTATTACAATATTGTGAATCCTCTACACCTACCCTTCCCTGAAGAAGCCGAGTAGGCGAAATGCATTGGACACCGTTACCTTGCGCCACTATAGGGCATTGTACCTGTGTGGGGCTGGGTGTGGGTAGGGTGTTATTAAGAGGTCCACATATGTGTTTTGTCTTTATGTGCAAGTTGGTGCTTGTCTACTGTACCATTGCTGTATAGTATTTTATTATGTGTATTCTAAATAAAGTATATTTTATATAATTTTTGGTTTGATCTCTGTCTCTCATAGCGGTTTGTCCAGCACCTCTATAGCCCTCTGTTCTTTACAGTTTACAAATTTTTGATTACAATTTATTGAACTTTATTGATAAATCTAATTATTTTTCTATATGAATTAAGATTTCATAGCACTGTATTTTTAAAATTATTTATTTGCACTTTGCTGGTGAATTTATTCATTAAATGATTTATTTTTAATAATTAAAAATGTATTGCCCTGTATTAATATATTTATAATTATATATGCATTGATATGAGAATTGAGTTCAAGGTATATGTTCAGTATCAAATTGTTTATTTTTATTTTCATAATTACTTATTGATTGGTAGAGATATATTTTATGGATGTTAATTTAATATCGCTGGAATGGGTTTAAGTTTTTAGTTATTTTACTAGAAAAGTGCAAAGGATTAATAGGTTCAAGTAGTTTAGGAGCATTCTGATTATTTTAATTATTACATTTTTAACCCTAGGTTAGGGGTACTATCTTACAATTGCTGGAGTCTTAGCATTCATTGTTTTATCATATCAATGCAGACACATTCATGTGTTCTAAGGCAGTGGTTCTCAAATCTGGGCCTCGGGACCCACTAACGGGCCAGGTTTTCAAGATGACTGAAATACATCACAGGTGATATATTTTGCTGCTCAGTGATTGCAGTATTCTGGTCTGCATCTCCCCAAGGTGATACTTAAAATCTGGCCTGTAAGTGGGTCCTGAGGACCGGAGTTGAGAACCACTGTTCTAAGGGGCTAAGGCACATCATTTAAAGGGATTGTAAAGGCAGAAGGTTTTTTTATCTTAATGCATTCTCAGGCCCCCTAACACTTGCAAGAGGCCCCCCTCTGTCCAGCGATGTCCACGAGTGTCTCAGCTGCCCGAGATTCTCCCTTCTGATTGGCTGAGACACAGCAGCCGCTCCATTGGCTGCCGCAACTGTCCATCAAAGTCGACTAGTCAATCAGAAAAGAGAGGGGGTGGGGCAGGGGCAGGGCCGGGTCATGTTCTAAAGCAGCACCCACCACCCCATTTTTGGGGAGATTATCACCCACATATGGGTCCTGGGATGATTATAGGGATGGAGGTTGTGTAATTTTTGAAACGGCCCAAACCATATATATATCCTTCTACTTTATTGGAGCTATATATATTTACACATTCCCCATGTGGTGGGCTCTGGCAGACACCATTTAATTTCTAGGTAAGTGTTTACATACTTGTACCCTACAATCTCCTTTTGGTGTTGAACTTGATAGATCTCTTTCCCTTACTGTATTTTTTTGTCAACGGCTTTTTTAGATTGGTTCTGTTGAACCTGAAATTTGTCTTTTTCTTATCATATTTATCCCCAACCTCTTTATGGTAGACTGGGTTCCCGTTACCCAGTCGTCCTATATGGACATTTTTAGGGGAGGTATCCCCATTATCCCTATATGTATCTGTATCCTCATACTTCTATCTACATATTTGTATAGCTTACCGGATTTGAATATATCCTACATTTTTGGTGGCACAAATGGTTCTAATATACTTTCCTTCCTCTTGGGTATTAACTGAGTGTGTCCCCCACATTCTTGCACATCCCTCACTGGCTTATTGGGCTCCCCTGGGTGATGTGGGAGAGCAAGGCTGGAACATTTTGGTAATGGTTATATCACTGTGCTCTAATTTAATAAATATTGTACTACATGTCTATGTAACGTATTTTGTATTTTAGCAATATACAGAATAATCAGAAGAGCTCCTGAAGAAGTGTTAAGATCTCGAAACATGTAGAGCTGAAATTTTTACTGTAATCCATATTGGTTATCCACACCTATAGCGAGTACCGTCAGGGGTCCTTTTTCCATCATGAACACCCATGGTTAGGTCTGGGTAACAGCATGGCCTTATGGTTTTAATATTATGTATTGCAATATATATTTTCAATGTTGTATGATTTATGAATGACATTTTTTCTGTTAATCAAATGTACCTGTGCCTGTAAAGTCTAATTTTTCCATATTTCGTTTTCAACATACATTATGGGAAGTGGCACACAGTTGTAATCTCGTTACCTATATACACTCGTTGGCACCACCTCATAGTAGTGTATATGGTTAATATTTATCTGCTTTCAGCATCCCTCTGAAAGACTTTTAAAAATTTCTTGACTTTTCAGAGTCAGTTAAATATCTTTTTTTTTTTTTGGGCCCATTTTGCCTGGGGAAAAGAAGCTGCCTAATATTTATGCACACGTTGCTATAGGGTGTATATCTCCTTAGGCCACACCCTCCCTCATTACACATCACCTGATATGCTTAAATCCAATAAGCATTTAAGTTTATAAAGCTTGGAGTTGAACAATATGAATCAAAATGATGATTTGGTTAAAATCATCACTTGCCTAATAATTGTGCACACAGGGGTTGATATACTAAAACTGGAGAGTGAAAAATCTGGTGCAGCGCTGTATAGAAACCAATCAGCTTCCAGATTCTATTGTCAAAGCTTAATTGAACAAGCTGAAGTCAGAAGCTAATTGGCTACCATGCACAGCTGGACGCTCCAGTTTTAAACTCCTAAGTGTATATGTATATATATATACATAAATAAATAGATATACAGATCAATCAAACATTTTTAAAACAGTGATGTAAACATTAGGAGCTCTGAGGAAGGGAGTGTGTCTACCGAAACATGTCAGCGGTCCTAGCACAGGGACATGGCCTTTTCCACATTGAGGTGTTACCCCCCTTCTGTACCTTGCGTGACGACTACTAGAGATGGCCTTGCGGTTCGCGGGGAACTTTGCTCGTTCGCTTTTCGTCGATCATTGCGAACCTATGGCGATGTTCGCGGCAGCCATATTCTTTCACATTGTGCAGAACTTTGACATATGACACATCCATCAGGTGGTACAGGACAGCCAATTGAGACATTTCAGCACATGGACGTACCCCCTACCTTACAAATAGACCTGACCTGGCTGCCATTTTACATTCTGCCTTTTGTGAGTGTAGGGAGAGGTTTGCTGTGTGGAGCAGGGACAGATTGTCAGTGACACAGATCGATCGGTAATAGGTCCACAAAAGTCCTTTTAGGGACTGGTATAGGTGTACTGTCTAAGTGTCTATATTCTGTATTTTGTCAGTGTACGGAGAGGTTGCTGTGGGCAGCAGGGACAGGCTGTCAGTGACACAGATCGATCGGTAATAGGTCCACAAAAGTCCTTTTAAGGACTGGTATAGGTGTACTGTCTAAGTGTCTATATTCTGTATTTTGTCAGTGTAGGGAGAGGTTTACTGTGGGGAGCAGGGACAGACTGTCAGTGCCGGTTCACACTGATGCGATGCGGGAACACTGCGAATATATCTGTGTGTTCTGACATCGGATCCACAGCACAGGCAGTTCACACTGCTATATACGATACGCTGGGGGTGTCAATTCAGAGTTACCAACACCCCCAGCTCAGATCGCATATCGCACTAAAAGACGGTTCACACTGATGAGATCACAGAGATCGCATGTTATTCGGAGCGCACTGCTCCTAAAATTACATGCGATGTCTGTGCGGTGCAAATTCAGCCATACAGTTTGTATGGCTGAATTCGCACCGCAATTGCAGTGAACATGCACAGTGTGAACTGCCTGTGTTGTGGATGCGGGAACACACAGATATATTTGCAGTTTTCCTGCATCGCATCAGTGTGAACCGGCACTGAGTGACACAAATCACTCGGTAATAGGTCCACAAAAGTCCTTTAAAGGACTGGTATAGGTGTACTATTGTTTGGTGTGCAGTATATAGGGGTGTAATACACTTATAATATACTTTCTAATATAGAAAGCATATTATAGTGTATTTGGGTACTGCAGAAATTTTGCCTCTTTCGCTGCGTTAACTCTGCTACACACAGTGACAAAAGTTACTAGAAAATATTTTTCATAACTGGTGTGATAAACCAGTGGCCCCCCAAAACGACAGATTGAAGCGGGGTGTTATATAACAATATACTTTCATAATAGTGTATTTGGGTACTGCAGAAATTTTGCCTCTTTCGCTGCGCTAACTCTGCTACACACAGTGACAAAAGTTACTGGGAATTTTTTTTCATAACTGGTGTGATATACCAGTGGCCCCCCCAAAGCGACAGATTGAAGCGGGGTGTTAAATACCTTCTTCCACATATACTGCGCTTTTCTAGAGACTTTTGTCACAGGGTCATTTAAAAAATTACAGGCAGAGGAAGAGACAGGCCCTTCCGCAGGGGTGGTAGGGGAAGGGCAGGAGCACCAGACCGGAGCCAAAGTGAGAAGTTGTAGAAGGTGCGTTAGATTACGTCAAAGGACGCACCAGACTTGGTTGAGTGGCTCACTCAGCCTTCCTCTTCTGCATCCTCCTCATCCTCTCCATCTGCACCCTCTTCACTCTCTGCTGTGTGCACCCCCAAAGACACCACCACCACCATATACCCTCCGCTTGAGTCACAAGAATTATTTTCCGATCCATTAGACATTTACGATGCGCAGCCATTCTTGGTATCGGATCAGGAAGAGGAGGTAGCAACAGCCGCCACTCAGCACTCTGACGACAGTACCCAGATCAGCCGAAGGAGATTGGTCCTCGCTGTTGCTGCCTACTCCGAGATCTCTAATGTTAGTGGTGGGGAAGGTGACGTCGATGATGCAGAGGCAAAATTTCTGCAGTACCCAAATACACTATTATCAAAGTATATTGTTATACAACACCCCCGTTTCAATCTGTCGTTTTGGGGGGCCACTGGTCTATCACACCAGTTATAATACTTTTTTCTAATTGTGTTTGTCACTCTTTGTAGTTGTAGTATCGCTGCAGAACCGCTCACCAGTCACAATGCTGCACAATACAAATCCACTGTAATATGCTTTCTATATTCATCCAGCATTGCGACGTCCTCATCTTTCTGCTCCTGCTCCTCGATGGCTTGATCAATGACACGACGCAATGCACGCTCCAGAAAGAAGGCATAAGGTACGATGTCACTGATGGCGCCCTGGCTGTGACTGACCAGTTTGGTGATCTTATCAAATGGCCGCAGAAGTCTGCATGCATCGCGCATGAGCAGCCACTGGCGCGGTGAAAAAAACCCAAGCTCCCCAGAAGCTGTCCTGCTGCAGAGTTTGTACAGGTAGTCGTTAACTGCATGTTTCTGCAGGAGCAGCCTATCAAGCATATACAAGGTTGAGTTCCATCGTGTCGGGCAGTCACAAATAAGACGTCTGACGTGCAGGTTGTGTTGCCGCTGAATGTCAGCAAGGCGAGCCATGGCTGTGTAAGATCTTTTGAAATGGCCCAAGATTTTCCTGGCCTGCCACAAGATGTCCTAGACCCCCAGGGTATTTGACAACGAATCGCTGCATGACCAAGTTCAGGACGTGTGCCATGCATGGCACGTGTGTAATTTTGCCTTGTTTCAGTGCGCTCAGATTGGCACCGTTGTTGCACACCACTTTACCAACTGTCAAATTGAGCGGTGTTAGCCACTGATCTGCCTGTGAACGCAAAGCTGAAAGGAGTGCAGGACAAGTGTGGCTCTTGGCTTCCAGGCACAACAGACGCAGCACATGGCAACGTCTCACCTGGCATGCCGAATAGGTTCTGGGGATCTTGGGTGGGGCAGCGGAAGAGACGGTAGCAGCGGAAAAAGGGGGAGTCAGCCGAGGAGGAGAGGGAGGATGGAGTAGGAGGAGAAGAAGAGGCAGGCCCGCATGCAATCCGTGGCGGTAAAACCAAATCTACACGGGTGCCACGGGTTACATGCTTGACGGTAGTCAGAAGGTTCACCCAGTGGGCAGTAAAAGTTATATACCTTCCCTGCCCGTGTTTGCTAGACCACTTGTCTGTAGTCAGATGTATCTTGACACTGACACTGTGTGCCGGAGATACATTCACTTGCTGCTGAACATGGCCATATAGCTCTGGAATGCTCTTCTGCAAGAAATATTTCCTTCCTGGGACCTTCCATAGTGGTGTTCCAATGGCCACAAATTTTCGAAAAGGCCTCAGAATACACCAGTTTATATGGCAGTAGTTGGCGGGCTATCAGTTCCGACAAGCCAGCGGTCAACCGTTGGGCAAGAGGGTTATCCGGCGTCATTTTTTTACGCTCAAACATTTAGGCCACGGAAACCTGTCTTTTTCTAGAAAAACATGAGGATGGCATGATGGAAGGTAGAGGGGAGGACAATTGTGAGGAGAGAGGAGAAGGGGCTGGACAGTGAGGGCCAGGAGTGTGGCTTTGTGGGTTCTGATGGCGTTGCTCCCATTGGGCTCAGTGATGGGAGTCCAGGTGTCTTCTTAGGCCCCTTTCACACAGGCGGACTGTTCAGATCCGCCGGTCCGTTTTTTTGGCGGATCTGAATGGTCCCCCATGCATGTCTATAGGGGAATCGGATGTCAGCGGAGACATGTCCGCTGACATCCAATCCCTTAAATCTGGACAGATGGAAACCCTATTTTCCATCCGTCCAATGAATCTTCCCTAGGTGAGTGTTGGGCTTACCGTGACTTATGCGTTGACTGCAAAGGCTCCAGCATCAGGGAATGCATAGACCGACAGGTGTCCGACTACATCGGGTTAATGGCCGATGTGGACGCTCTGAGAAGTGATGAACCCCTGGACTACTGTGTGGGAAGGCTTGACCTCTGGCCAGAGCTTGCACAATTTGCAATGGAACTATTGGCGTGCCCCTCGTCCAGTGTCCTGTCAGAAAGGATGTTCAGGGCAGCAGGGGGGATTGTGACCGATAAGCTCACTCGCCTAGCTCACGACAGTGTTGACTACCTCACATTTCTAAAAATGAATGAGGCATGGATCTTGGAGGAATTCAACACATGTGACCAGAAGACCATGTTTGATTCAAATTCCTCATGACAGGCCACAAATATCCGCCACCACCCATAACAATTCATGGTCCCTGTCTTAGGTAAATGCAGGCCTTTTATGTCCGTTGAATGCCTAATTGCTACAGTCTGTCCCAGCTCCACACAGCAACCTCTCCCTACACTGACAAAAGACCTTTGTGGACCTATTAGCTAGTGACTTGTGTCACTATACAGTCTGTCCCTGCTCCACCCAGCAACCTCCAGCCACAAAATACAAAGTTCTTTGCTGTCAGGTCAATGCATGTGGGCTAATTTTTGGGGCCTGTAATGGCCAACACTTACTTCTGTATCCTGTGAATGCCTAATGCAGTGTTTCTCAACTCCGGTCCTCAGGGCACACTAACAGGCCAGGTTTGCAAGAAAACTGAAATACATCACAGGTGATATCATTTGCTGCTCATTGATTGCAGTATTCTAGTCTGCATCTCCCCAAGGTAATACTTAAAATCTGGCCTGTTAGTGTGCCCTGAGGACCAAAGTTGAGAAACACTGGCCTAATGTACCTCCAGCCACAGAATACAAAGTTCTTTGCTGTCAGGTGAAAGCCTGTTGGCTAATTTTTGGGGCTTGTACTGGCCAAAACTTACTTCTTTATCCTGTGAATGCCTAATTTTTCAGACTGGCATTGAAAATCAATGGGTCTGTAAACGTTCCGCTAAATTGTGGAAAGGATGCGGACCCATTTTACAAACGTGTGAATGGACCCTATATGTATTTACCGGCTGCTGTTAGTTCTGGCTGATTAAGAAAAAAAAATAAATTTTTTTGCTGAAAAAAAAAAATAATAATTTATGGCAACTTTTCCAATAGCAATACTTCTGGTATGTCAGTGTCCATGTTGTGGGACTGTGTGTGCACAGCTAGTAAGTATTTTGTGGCTGCAAATATGACCTGGAGGTTTTTTATGTTCGCCTGCCATTAAAGTGAATGGGATCCGCCGCAAACTTGCGGTTCGCGAACATTTGAGAAAGTTTGCGGATCGCGTTCGCAAACCACCCCGTCCAATGTTCGTCCCTCACTAACGACTACCAAGTATTACCCCCTGCCGTCTGCATTCCCTAAGAAACAACCAACTCTGATTACGGTAGCCTTCCCCTGGTCTCGGACACAGCTTGTTCCCCTTGGGGGTATCGGAGCCCGGGATTGGCAGCCAAAACACTATACGCAACCCCTATAGGCTGGTATCTTGTGGACCTTTCAAAAGCTATTTTGGTCATCCTCTTCTCTACATTTGTTGTGAATGATTTCTTTATGCGCTTACTTGTATTTACCATGGCCATGTTTTTTCTGCCTGGATTTTTGAATGTTTATTGCTGGCTATGTTCACACTGTGTATTTCTTAAAATTTACAATAAAATGTTATTAAAAAAAATAAAAAAAAAATACATTTTCAGGTGTCGAAGGGTAATGCCCTAGGTGTTTACGCCTCCTTTCTTTAGTATTTTTAGTCTTTGGAGTTTCCCCATCTGAGGAGAGCAGCAAGCCTACAATTCCCGATAGAGTGAGCACTTGGGTTATTTAGCTGTTTAAACATTAAATGTAATATATGACTAAACATATGGTTTTTCACAACTGGTAATGAAGCTGCATCATGAAACCCCAGCATATAGCCATACTATAGCATAAGAAGGATGCATTCTATTGTGGCTTTTTGCACTGTTGTTTAAGTTAATGTGTTGTGTTGTATTTCTCTTTGCTTATTGTTCTCTGCAAGTCTCTACGAGTTAAATAGTTCTTTTTATGTGAGCCCTTTGAGTGAAATATGAGTTGAAGCAATGCCTTTGGGAAGAAAGCCTCACAATTTACATTGTTCCCTTTTCATATTAACTTAACAGGAAAGAAACAGAATCTGTCAAACGCTGTTCTAGAGGGAGACTTCATGAAAACATCAGTGACAAGTTAAAAAAAAATATATACAGGCAATGGACAAGAACAGGGACTAAGAAAGAAATCCACGGAGGAAACAATATAGAGTTAACTCAATGAAAGTTTAATTAAAACGTGACAAAGATTCTCTGCCAGAAGGAAAAAAGGAGAAAGGTGAATATAGGTTGAGAAGGGTAATTGGGGGCTTGGTTTTTTAAGATACTGTACTTCCCATCTCTCAGGACTGATGAAAAGGTCAGCTACTTTGACGTGAATGAACATTCTTAGGTTGAGCGGTAATGTACTGCTGAAGGGAGAAAGACTAAAGTGATAACAATATAAGAGGGGAAAAAGACAAAAGAATAGAAGAGAGAAAGATCCTAAACCTCATTTCTACAGAACAAAAAAGAATGAGTATAATAAAACTCTCTCACTATAAAGAACAGACAAATATAAAGTAAAAAAAATAGTTTATATTTTTTTATCATTTAAATTTTGGAAATATAGTGTTTTAAATATTTGGCTTTAGTTACCCAAGGGTAAATGCACACAGCCCTTTTGATTGTGTTCGTTTTGGACTTGCAGATGTGTTTTCCAGGGACAATTTTGTGCACTAAAATTCTATTGTGAAGGCACCCACATGCTACTCTACTGAGTTTCAACAAAACATTTATTTTTGTAGCCTTTAAGAACTTGCTGACCAGCCACTGTACTTATACTGCGGTAGGTCGGCCCTGTACGTCGTTTCACGGGACAGCTAGTGGGGGCGCGCGTGCGCACGCCAGTTGGCAACAGGGGAAGCCAATTAGCAGGTGCAGCGGCTGTGATGTCTGCCGAGCACCCGCGATCGCTTCCCGTGGAGAAGGAACGGCGGTTTGCCGATGTAAACACCACAGACTGCTGCTCTGTCAGTAATGAACACAGGGATCGTGTGTTCCCCCTTTTAGGAACACAGGTCTCTGTGCTGATCCAGCAAGTCCATCCCCCACACAGTTAGAAAGCACCCCCTAGGGACACATTTAACCCTTTTATCACCCCTGGTGTTAACCCCTGCAATGCCAGTGTCATTAGTACAGTAACAGTGCACATTTTTAGCACTGATTACTGTAGTAATGTTACTGGTCCCCCAAAAGTGTCACAAATGCCAGTTAGGTGTCCGATCTGTCCGCCGCAATGTTGCAGTCCCCCTCAGAAATCGCAGATCACCGCCATTACTAGTAAAAATAATAAAATAAATAAAAATTACATAAATCTTTTCCTTAGCTGTAGATGCGATAAATTTTACGCAAACCAATCAACATACACTTATTGGGTTTTTTTTTTTTACCAAAAAGATGTAGCAGAATACAAATTGGCCTAAAAAAAATCAAAATGTGATGATTTTTAAATTTTTTTAATTGGGAATGTTTTATAGAAAAAAGTAAAAAAAAATTTTTTTTTTCAAAATTGTCACTCTTTGTTTATAGTGCAAAAAATAAAAATCACACAGGTGATCAAATACCACCAAAAGAAAGTTCTATTTGTGGGGAAAAAAAACGACTAACGCAGTGCCGTATCGCAAAAAATGGCCTGGTCATTCAGGCGGATAACCTTCCATTCTAGAAGTAATTAAACAGAATATCTATAAAGTAATTAAAAAATGTCTTACTGCTTCAGGTGTTTGCTGCAGTCTCTATTGCTGTAAATCTTATTAGCCACTTAAAGTGATTGTAAAGTCTTGTTTCCTTTTTTTTTTCCAATAAAAATAACAAACATATTATACTTACCTCCTCTGTGCAGTTGGTATTGGATCCCCCTCTTCTCGGGTCCCTCTTCAGCTCTCCTGGCTCCTCTTAACTCGAATTTGTTTGTAAGTCAGAAAAGGTAAATTTTTAAAGTGTAGCTCCAGCCAAAATAATAATTTTTAAGTTTTTTGGATAGCATAGGGAAGGGTAACACCCCTGTACCTTTTGTTTTGCTGTCTGTACCCCTGTTCAGAAGATTTCACCTCACTTATGACAATTGGATTTTGAAAATTTTGGGTTGTTGTGGAAACAAGGATTGGTGATAAAGCTTCAGTGGAGACACCTTTTTCCCATGAGAACTCTTACAGGAGTGAATTTACCTTCCTAGGCGTAGATTTCCCCTCACTTCCAGTTGTCTCCCTCTGTTTGTAAGTAGGAGTCGTTTGTAAGTCAGATGTTTGTAACCTGGGGACCGCCTGTAAGTGTATATTGATTGGTTTGCGCAAAAGTTATAGCGTCTACAAACTATGGGATATTTTTTATGAATTTTTTTTTTTTTTACTAGTATGCGATCAGCAATTTTTCTACGGGACTGCGACGTTGCAGCGCACAAATCGGACACCTGACACTTTTTGGGGACCAGGGACACTAATATAGTGATCAGTGCTAAAAGAAATGCATTGTTACTGTACTAATGACACTGGTAGGAAAGGGTTAACTTTAGGGACAATCAAAGGGTTTAGTGTGTCCCTAGGGGATGCTTTCTAACTGTGGGGGTGGATTTCACTAATTGGGGAAAGAGAGATTCTGGTTTCTGCTTAGCAGGAACACAAGATCTGCCATGTTTACATAAGATCATTGTCGTTCTGCCTCTCCCAGGGGTGATCGAGGGTGGCCGGTGGACATCGGGTCCGCCGGACACATTGATTGACATCCCCACTAGGCGATCGCGCCTCCGGTTGGGCCATCTGGTGGCTATTGAACGCAACAACGTAAAGGTACGTCATTTTGCGCAATTGTAGTATATTCACGGCGGCTGGTTGGCAAGTGGTTAACAAGGAGGTTAACCTATTGTTTTTTTTCTTGTTTGCTTTGATAAAGGACAAAATAAATCTTATAAATAAAAAAAAAAATAAAAAAAAAGGGGAAGGGCCACACAGCGTTTCCCTTCATTAACATACAATACAGAAACCCAGCTTCTAAATCCTAAATTGGTATTAAATAAAAAAAACTAAAATGTTATATATTGGGGCTTACCATCCATTAAATTTGGTGGCCCCATTTGTTTTCTTTTTTTATGATTTTTTACCCTTTTCACCTATAAACAGAGTGGCCAGAGCGCCCCCTCTGGATAAAGGAGCATAGGGGGCACGTTTGTAAAGCAGCATTGTCAGTCTGGGGGAGGGGAGTGTTAAATGTAATAGATTTAAACACACTAACAAACTTAAGCCATCCTCCATCTAACACTTTATAAGCAGTTACAGCAATTTGTTTTTTTTTTCTTTTGGGATAAAGGTTTTACATTAATAAAACTGACAATAGTAAGCGACCCTGCCAGTGGTAAATGGTTTGTCTCATTGCTGTAACGGATACATTTAAAGGAGAGCTTTTTAAGATGAAAATTGAAGAAAGCAAGCCAAAAAATAAAACTAATGCAGACATCACATCTAAGACTTGGTAAGCTGCAATGTAATAAATGTTTGTTTTTACCCTGTGCTAGGACAAGCAGTGTTTAAATGTAGTTTACAGCGGATAGTGAGATCTTCCAGCACAGTACAGACAGGGTTAATTTTGGCCCCCTAACAGCAAGTTTTAAGTTATGAATGAGAACATGCAATAAAAATAAAGTAGGTGTTATCTTAATTTTGGCAAAAGTGGAAGTACGAGTTAAGAAATTAAATATAAATGGGTTTGGAAATATTTCCTTACATCTCAGCTCACCTAAAAGTGTGCCAGCAGGGGTGGCACTGCCAAACCACAGCAATCCTGTTTTTTCTGATGATTTTTCTGAGCCAGGGGCCTAACTGCTTCCAATCTGTACATCTATGTACAGGAGCCTGGCTTCCTCCACTCTATTCACCTATGTACAGACACGTCTCAAATACATTTTATTTTTTTGTAACGCATCAGGGCCAAACATTTTTTTTTTTTCTTTTGGATAGCACCACAACAGGAAAGAGGCTGGGTTCACACTGGTGCGATGTTAGATATTGCATGTGATTTGCACCGTACTGCTGTGCAGCTCACATGCGAAGTCTGTGCAATGCAAATTCAGCCAGATTGTATGACTAATGCCCCGTACACACGTGCAGATTATCTGAAGGCTTTTGTCTGCAGATTTACCTTTTCTATGTAGTGCAAGGGCCTGCCGGATTGCATACAAATTGAAAGTGTTTAGGTTTGACCTCATATAATATGGTTTTGGTAAGTCTACAGCCAAAAGTCTTCAGATAATCTGCACGTGTGTACGGGGCATAAATTCACATCGCAATCACATGAAAATGGTGCAGGCCCCATTTTTTGGTCCGCACTGGAATCGGATTGCATGGGTGTTCACACCAATGTGATCTGATTCCTGCACCCTTTGGCAGTTCGTACTGCGATCTGCAAATCGATATGGGGGTGTCAAACTTTGTACTGACACCCACAGCGCTTCGCCTCGGGCAGTGTGAACTTCCTGCCAGAGACATGCAATGCAGGAACCCGCATTGGAATCGCACTGGTTCCCACATCGCATATGTGTGAACCGAGCCAGAAAAAAGATAATTTCCCAGTGGAGGCACATGAAGCAACAAAACCATTTTGGTGCAGAGGAGGCATGGTTATGTAATGTATAACTAAGGGGCCCTGCGCTTACGGATATTAAAATAAAGTACTGTGCATCAAGCTGCTAGCTGCAGTGAAAAGTGCTGGTGCTCTTTTAAAAATGAGGGATGTGAGTGCAGCGCTGCTTTAAAATTATAAATCTATAAATATATATAAAACATATAGAATTGTGCAATAACTTATTACATCTGTGGTGATCTTCAAAGGAATAATATGAAGTGTACAATCATAAAAATCTAATATTTATACACAATGTGTTCCAAATAAATAAATATATAAATAATTGTCCATAAATAAATCTTTCCAGAATGCTGTGACTTTTTCCGATATTCATAAAGTGCTTGAGTGTTCAAAATGTGCAATAAGCGGGGTTTCCCCCTTTAGATGTCTGCTTACCATCAACTGGATGTAATCAGGCATGGAATAAAGGCTTTACACTCTGTTTTTCAATTGGTGAGTGAGGAATATTAGCTGGAACCTCAAGATTCATCGCCCCCGTATCCTCAAAAAGAGAAGCTTTTCATGGTGAAGTTTGTTTTAAACAACACATTTATTGGGTACATGGCGGGGATTTATACTCACAAACAACAAAATAAAACAAGCAGAGAGCGGCTCGGTGGTGTGCTGCTCCCGCAGCATACGATCCTCCGGCCGGGGATCACGTGGTACTCGCTCTACCTATCGCTAGACGCGTTTCGCTGTGACACACAGCTTCATCTGTAGCTACAGATGAAGCTGTGTGTCACAGCGAAACGCGTCTAGCGATAGGTAGAGCGAGTACCACGTGATCCCCGGCCGGAGGATCGTATGCTGCGGGAGCAGCACACCACCGAGCCGCTCTCTGCTTGTTTTATTTTGTTGTTTGTGAGTATAAATCCCCGCCATGTACCCAATAAATGTGTTGTTTAAAACAAACTTCACCATGAAAAGCTTATCTTTTTGAGGATACGGGGGCGATGAATCTTGAGGTTCCAGCTAATATTCCTCACTCACCAATTGAAAAACAGAGTGTAAAGCCTTTATTCCATGCCTGATTACATCCAGTTGATGGTAAGCAGACATCTAAAGGGGGAAACCCCTCTTATTGCACATTTTGAACACTCAAGCACTTTATGAATATCGGAAAAAGTCACAGCATTCTGGAAAGATTTATTTATGGACAATTATTTATATATTTATTTATTTGGAACACATTGTGTATAAATATTAGATTTTTATGATTGTACACTTCATATTATTCCTTTGAAGATCACCACAGATGTAATAAGTTATTGCACAATTCTATATGTTTTATATATATTTATAGATTTATAATTTTAAAGCAGCGCTGCACTCACATCCCTCATGGTTATGTAATGTTGTCTCTGTCCCCTCACTTTCTGTCCGTCATGTGTTATATAAACAGGTAAAGGGGGAAGATCTCCCCCTTACTTGGTAAAGGTTTGAACCCTTTTCCCCTCTATCCAGAATTAAAAACAAGTGGCTGAACCTGGGTAATAACTCAGAATCAATATCAAAAGAAGCCATATACTGTAGATTTGCTGGATCTTAATATCAAATGTATTGAGCTTGGCAGCAGCTACTTTTTGCTTCTTTATGAGTCTGAAGAATATGGTTAGATGGGCCACAAAGCTGATGTAAGCAGGCCCAACAGAAACTTGGTTGGATAAAGATCATGGACCCATGCAATTTTGTAAACTAAGTAGGAATTTAAAAATTCCCCAATCTACACCCTACTGAGCACAAAATAGTGCAAGAGGAAGCAAACACACTGAAAAGCAAACATGTATCAAGCCATACATTTCACCCTAGTACACTGGGTGCCAGGGAGTGCTAGGATAAAGCTCAATAAAGCCTTAGTAAAACGGGTACCAAGGAGTGCTAGGTTTATGGAAGGAATATATCGAGACATTTCCTTTTAGTGCTTATGCGTGCTAGCCCTTAAGCAATATACAAACAGAGAAAACTGTATTGCCACAGAATGCCTTGGTGCAATTTATTGCAAAACATGGCCGGTAATCTGAGTGGACAATCTAAAACTGGCTTATCAAGAAGATGCTTATATGTGCAAGGTTTATTTTTTTTTAACGCGTGTACACATTAAAACTAAGGTTCCTAGTTGTATTAGGCTTTCTGAAGGAGGGAAACGTGTTAAAAGAATTCCACTCAAAACTAATAATTGAGCTTTCGATGTGGGGCAATTAGAAATCCGACCACAATATTATATTTACCTCCATAACCTTAAAGCAAATTTCTACTTTACCCATGCATGGCAAAAATAAGTGGTTCCCCAGCAGCACATACTTGTTTTCTTTCACTCCCTTGCTGCTCCATTCAGCTTCCAGAAATAGAGGGGAAATTTTATTTTATTCCAAGGCGCTGGAGGGAAGGAAAGATGGGCATGTGCTATTGTGAAGGGTAGATTTAAAGGATAAGTTCACCTGTAACATGTTCCAACTATTGCCTCCTTTCTCCCCCCTGTGACAGAGGGCTGGGGATCTTCTCCCCACACCTGCTGTCACAATTTAAAAACAGCCATGTCATTCATAGACAGAGTTCTGTGAATGAATGAACTACAAGTACCGCCGGCCATCGCGGCCAAGGGCTTGTAGCTCTCAATGAACTGCGAAGGCACTGGTGAGCCCTCTTGTAGGCCATTGATTAATTTATCAGAGGTACAGGCAGACAGTGTACTGAGAGTCTGCAGTATCTTGGCATTGCACCTGCGATCAGTATAGAGCTTTACAGGTTCCAGTGTAAAAAAAAAATAAAAAAATAAATGCACATTTTCTTTTACCTGCAAAAAGAGGAGTATTAATTAATTATATATAAGGTGAACTAATGCTTTAAAGTATAAGTATAGGCAAAATGTTTTTTTTTTTACATTTTGGATAGAGTAAGGGAGGGTTATAATCCCTGTAAGATTTATTTTTGCCATCTTTGTCCTATTGGGGAGATTTTTGATCACTTCCGGTCACATAGCCAAAATAGGAAGTGATCCCCCTGCAAATTAAGGGAATCTCTTGAGGACCTCCAGGTCACCAGAACAAGTGTCCATAGTGGAAGATTTCCCCTCTCTTACTTTTCTGGGGACAAGCAAAAACCCTCTCTCCAAATTTAAAAATACATTTTTGCCTTTGGTTATACAGCAGTTTAAGAAGGGTTGCTTTACCCAGCATGAGAAAATGACTGGTTTAATAGTTATTTAACATGGTGCGGATATACTCCATTTAGCAGTCGAGCAGAACCCCTGCTAAATTGGAGTTGAACAGGATGGGTGTCAGTTTTACCAGATCTGTCCCCATTCAATTTGTGTCAGCGGTACTTTTACTTTTTTTTCCCGGACCCGAATAGATTTAAGTCTGTTTACATCCACCAGCCCATAGAGCTGCATGGATCTTTCGATCAGGTCCATTTGAAGAACTGACAGGTGGACCTGATTGGAAAGCCCATGTAAAAGTCTAAGCTGCTCACAGCAGGAGTCAGGTGCAACCCCGTTCACCATTTTAGGTCTGATTCAGTCTGAATTTTTGGCTGAATTCGGACCTGAAATAGACCAGAAGATGCACAGGACTCCTGTGCAATTCACACCGGAGATATGTGAACCAGCTCCATAGAGAGCCGGTCACAATAGTGTGAACCCAGCCTAAAAGTTTTCATGGTGTTCAACCCAGCCAGCCTTTGCTGGCATGGCATGTGCTGACAGCAGGATTCTCTTTAATAGAATATTTGCGGGAGGAACCAAACAATATTTTTCTTTCTTTTTTTGACAGGCAAGAATAAAATGATATGTATATATTTACAACTTCAAGCCAGCAGGTGGATCTCCTTTTTCACAAGTTTACCAGGCTAACTCCAACTGCTGTACTAAAAAAGAAAAATTAAAGCATCTGTAGAAAACCTAAAAAGCTGAAGCACAGATTACTCACACAGCATACTGATAGCAGGAATGACTCCTCGTTTTTGTACTGTACATAGTTTCAACTAATGACAGTCGGTATGAAAGGAAAAGTCTACTGCTTTGCACTCTCCTTAGAAAACCCATATGCTCTTCTCACCTTGTATTATATGTTTATTTATAAGAAGAAAAATAAAAGTCTAAAAACCGTAAAAAGATATTTCAAAAATATGTTTAAAATGTGTAAAAAAAAAAAAAAAAAACAGGGCTACAACAGCAATATAAAAAAATTGTCCATAATAAACAATCACTGAGCCTTGATGGAGCACCACAATAACCTCTCTCTCCTCTCCAACACCAGCATTCCCATCTCCCACTTTTTGTCTCTTATGCCCCGTACACACGTGCAGATTATCTGCAGACTTTTGTCTGCAGACTTACCAAAACCATATAATATGAGGTCAAACCTAAACACTTTCAATTTGTATGCAATCCGGCAGGCCCTTGCACTACATAGAAAAGGTAAGTCTGCAGACAAAAGTCTGCAGATAATCTGCACGTGTGTATGGGGCATTACTCTGAAAGATATTGGGATCGATTTGATTTACAAAAAGGAAAATGGGCTTGCAAAATGAAAATTCCTTTGCAAAGTGAATAGCCTATTTATTTTTAGTGAATCAACCTTGGGTCTTTATCAGCTTTTTTGCTATGCAGTAAAGCTCTTAGGGTAAGTTCACTCTGCTCTGTGGTAAAAACATTGTTTAACCACTTACTACCCGCCCGCCGTCAAATGACGGCGGAACGGTGTAGCTATTATCCTGGGACGCCATCGTATGATGGCGCACCAGAACAGCCTCTCTCGCGCGCCCCCGGGGGCGAGTGGAGCGGCGATCGTGACCGCGCCGTGTTACCCATGTGATCGGCTGTGTCCAATCACAGCCGGTCACCTATAAATTAGGAAGTGCCGTTATTCGGCTCTCCTCGGCTCACACTGTCAGTGTGTGAGGCGAGGAGACCCGATAAGCGGCTCCTCCTCATAGGGGACACAGAGAAATGTAATCAGGGCACTGATCACCAGTGCCCTGATTACACAAGAGTGAAATAAAATGCCATAACTGCCCACCATCATTGCCCATAGTGCTGCCAGTCAGTGCCCATCAGTGCCTGCTCATCGGGGCACTAATGGGCACCGACTGGCAGCTTTATGGGCACTGATGGTGCTGCCCATCAGTGCTAATCAGTGCCGCCTATCAGTGCTCATCAGTGCCACCCGTCAGTGTCCATCAGTGCTGCCTCTCAGTGCCGCCTCTCAGTGCCACCTATCAGTGCGGCATATTAGTGCCACCTCATCAGTGCCGCCTCATCAGCGCCACCCGTCAGTGTCCATCAGTGCTGCCTCTCAGTGCCACCTATCAGTGCGGCATATTAGTACCTCCTCATCAGTGCCACCTTATGAGTGCCCATCAGTGCCACCTCATCAGCGCCCATCAGTGATCAGTGAAGGAGAAAAATTTATTTATTTTCAAAATTTACTCACAGAAAATAAGAAAAACATTTTTTTTCAAAATTTTCTGTCTTTTTTCTTTTTTTTGTTGTAAAAAAAAAAACCAAAAACCCAGAGGTGATTAAATACCACCAAAAGAAAGCTCTATTTGTGGGAAAAAAAAATATAAAAATTTCATATGGGTACAGTGTAGCATGACCGCGCAATTGTCATTCAAAGTGTGAAAGCGCTGAAAGCTGAAAATTGGCCTGGGCAGGAAGGGGGTGAAAGTGCACTGTAGGCAAGTGGTTAAGATGCGTTTGATGTGCGTTTCTGGTGCATTTTGTGGGTTGCCTGCACCTGTGAAAAATGTACATTGACTCAAAAGCACAAAATTGCAGTGCATTTTTACCATGATTTCCATTCATTCCAATGGGAATCTGTGTTTCAAAATCGCACCAAAGATGCAGCATGCAGGACTTTTCAAAATGCACTGCACGAGTAACGCAGTGGTCTGAAGAGTCCCATAGGGTTTAAAGGGAAACATTTTTCTCACAAGGAAAAAGCGCAGGAAGACGTATCAGCGTGAAAGGGCCCTAACTCTTATGGCACATGCCTTTTCTTAGTACATGGATTTATATGCGATTGTCCTTTTATTGTTCTATATCAACTTTTTTATATATTGCTGTTTCAAGACCAGGGTCTAGTCCTTACACTAGTGAAACACTGTTGGTGTTTAGAGATTACCATCTTGCTGCCCAGAGTAAGTATATGTCTTGGGTGAAAAGCGGTTTTACCCGGATCCGGGCTGCAGATCTCCCCCCCACCATGATAAGCAGTTGCGTGAGCTGTCCACAAACGAGTTGAAGCAACATCCATTCCCCAGTCTCCTCTGAGATGAATGAAGAATTTAGTCACTGTCCGTTTCAGAACAGCCGTAACCCGGAGGCATTGTCCATGACGTCACTTCCGGGTTACTCTGCTGCAAAAGGCGGCAGATTTAAAAAACGGCTGTATGCAAAAATGCCGTTTTCAGCGTTTTGCATACATGAAAGTGTAGTGGAGGAGTCTAGGGTCTTTTAGACCCTCGATCCCTCCATAAAGAGTACCTGTCACTGCATATTGGTGTCACAAGGGATGTTTACATTGCTTGTGACAGCAATAAAAGTGATCAGATTTTTTTTTTTTTTTAAACCTGTAATAAAGTTAAAAAAAAAAATAAAATAAATAGGAGAAAAAAATTTTTTTTGCCGCCCCGTCACCGTTAGCTTGCACACGAAAAAAAACGTATACGGAAGTCAAGCCGCGAATGAAATCGCTGTTCAAACCACACGTGAGGTATTGCCGCGATCGCTAGAGAGTGAGAAATAATTTAAAAAAAAAGAGCTACACTCTTAACTCTAAACTGGTAACCGTTAAAAAAATTTAAAACGTCGCCTATTGAAATCTCTATTGACCGTAGTTTGTCGCCATCCCACGGGTGTGCGCAATTTTAAACCGTAACATGTTGGGTATCTATTTACTCGGCGTGATATCATCTTTCACAATATACAAAAAAAAACGGGCTAACGTTACTGTTTAGTATTTTTTAAATGCAGCGAAATGTGATTTTTCCAAATTTTTCCAAAATAAATGGCGTTTTAAAGACCGCTGCGCAAATACCGCGCGACGAAAAATATTGCAATGACCGACATTTTATTCTACAGAGTCTTTGCTAAAAAATATATATAATGTTTGGGGGTTCCAAGTAGTTTTCTAGGAAAAAATACTGGTTTTAACTTGTAAACAAAAAGTGTCCAAAATAGGGCTGGGGCTTAAGTGGTTAAAGTGCAAAAAAGTAGTAATGGGGAGTGGGTGTGGCACTTCTATTTAGCCCACGAATGTATATTAATAAAATACAATGAATGTGCCATGAATCATCATAAAATATATATAAAAAACATAAATATCATAATAGATCAAATGCCAGACAAAATATTCAAACATGCATAATTAGAAATATATAGACCCTAATTAATAGGACCTCAATTGGTGAAGTGAGATAACATCAGTGAATATTGTGCATATAGTACATAACAGTAAGTCCTTTGGTGAAAATCAAACCAGCAAGTCCTCAGGTAGAGGTAAAAATAATATATTAAAAGTCCTTGAAAACAAGTGCGTGAAAAAGCTGCAAACTCCACAGAAGCGGTCAGTGCCCAAGTAACACTCGTGTCCCCCCCCCCCCATGTGGGTAACTCACATTCTCAGTACCAATAGCCATTTGTAAATGTCCCCGTAAATGTCTTTATAACTTTATCCTCAGATGGCAAAGAAACTGGATCCTCCTCGCTCACTCCTGCAAGTCTGCTGCGGTTTTTGTCAGTCTCCCTCCTAGACTTGGCTTCCTCCTCCTACCGCTGTTCCAGCAGGGGCTTCCGCCTCACTCAGGGGAGGAGAGAAAGGGGAATCCCACATCGTGTAGTGCCTTTTATTAAAAGGAAATACTAAAAACTGCACTCAGGGAAGAACAGATGTGACGCAATGCTTGTATAACCAACACCAGAAGTGCTGTGTGTCTATTAATTGAAGGCTATGGTATTTGATCTATTATGATATTTATGTTTTTTTTATATATTTTTTGATGATTCATGGCACATTGATTGTATATTAATACACATTTGTGAGATAAATAGCAGTGACACACCCACTCCCCATTACTACTTTTTTGTATTGGAGTGGTGTGCCTAATGTTTTTATGTTTTATAAATTAACTATTTCCTCTGTTTGTTTTTTTTATTTTGAATAAAGTTGTTTTTTTTTTCCAACATTGGGTGTTATGGGGGTGTTTCCTGTTTGGTGTAATTGCTGTTAATGTAAATTCCCCTAGCTTTACTGGTGCAGTTCTAATTGGTATAATTCACACTTAACAAACATTCGAGTATAAGGATTATAATTTTAAGAAAAGGATGTAAGCATGAAATGTGTTTTATGACCAAAGAGTTTCACTTTGCTCTACTTATTATAAACCAGGCTGTACACAGGGAGTGGATCAGACAGAGGAAGAAACTGAGCTAGGTGTTCACATCTGGGTTACAGGGGTAGGAATAATTAGATCTGCAATGCCCCCTAGTAACTGTGCCCTAAATTAGTTTTGAGTGGTATTCTGATATAATTTTAATGCTTCATAAAATGTGGAATAAAGATACATTGTATGGAATATGCTTTCACAAACTCAAAGTGCTCTAGGAGTGCCTCCATCAGCATTTGTTGCCAGAGGAGGCCCCAGTGCATAGCGGTTTATACATATGAAGAATTAATGAAATTAAATAACATAAAGACACTTAAAATACAAAAATCTGTAGATACATATAAATATACACATTTACATGTTGCTAATGGTCATTTGATTTTAGGTTCTACATAAAATTGGCAGCCATCTCGAACACTATATGAATGTAAAGCTCGTGTGCTGAATTTCATCTCTTCAGGTCCAAATGGAGCTTCATGGTCCAGGTAATAGACTCGCATATTGTTTGTGGACAACTGTACTAAAGTTTTAAGTTGCTTCTTGAATTCAGCAACAGTTTGATCAAGGCGAACACTTATCGTTTGAACTTTTTCCTCATAGTGAATGTCAACACTGGCTTGGTTCTGTGGTCGGAGATCTACCTCTGCAAGTGGCTCCAACTTACCATACTTTGTAACCAACTCTTGATACCTAAGGTAATATGAAAAAAAAGTTAGCACTAATTTATCATAACATGCCACTTTATACTCCAGTATTTTTTATTATTGCTCAAATATAGACATTATAACATGATCACATATACAACACCGAATAGAACTGTATTAGTTGGACATTTTTCATCAGACTGTGTATAACACATATAACCCATATTGAGGATGTAAACAGTTTAGATTTCCAAAATTGCAAAAAAATAAATAAATGTACAGTGCCTTGAAAAAGTATTCATCCCACTTGAAATTTTCCACATTTTGTCATGTTACAACCAAAAACGTAAATGTATTTTATTGTGATTTTAGGTGATAGATCAACACAAAGTGGCACATAATTGTGAAGTGAAAGGAAAATAAATAGTTTTCAATTTTTTTTTATAAATAAATATCTGAAAAGTGTGAAATTTATTCGTATTCAGCCCCCCTGAGTCAATACATTGTAGAACCACCTTTTGCTGCAATTACAGCTGCAAGTCTTTTTGGGTATGTCTCCACCAGCTTTGCACATCTAGAGAGTGCCATTTTTGGTCATGCTTTGCAAAATAGCTCAGGTCAGACCAGTCTCGGGTCTTTTGCAGACTCTAGGTTTTCTTCTAAGATTGCCATGTATGTTGCACCCTCCATCTTACCATCAACTCTCACCAGCTTCCCTGTCCCTGCTGAAGAAAAGCATCCCCACAACCTGATGCTGCCACGACCATGTTTCACAGTTGGGATAGTGTGCAGTGTTAGTTTCCTGCCACACATAGCATTTTGCTTTTAGGCCAAAAAGTAAAATTTTGGTCTCATCTAGACAGAACACTTTCTTCCACGTTTTCTGTGTCTCCCCCCCCCCCCCCACGTTTTTTTTTTCGCAAACTGCAAACAGGATTTCTTATGGCTTTCTTCTTGACACTCTTCCATAAAGGCCAGATTTGTGGAGTGTATGACTAATAGTTGTCCTGTGGACAAATTCTCCCACCTGAGCTGTGGATTTCTGCTTCTCTTCCAGAGTTACCATGGGCCTCTTGGCTGCTTCTCTGAATAATGCTCTCCTTGCCCAGCCTGTGAGTTTAGGTGGACAGCCATGTCTTGGTAGGTTTGCAGTTGTGCCATACTCTTTCAATGGATTGAACAGCTCTCCATGGGATGTTAAAAGCTTGGGTTTTTTTGTTTTTTATGACCTAACCCTGCTTTAATCTTCTCCACAACTTTATCCCTGACCTGTCTGGTGTGTTCATTGGCCTTCATAGTGCTGTTTGTTCACTAGGTTCTCTAACAAACCTCTGAGGGCATCATAGGACATCTGTATTAATACGGAGATTAAGTTACACACAGGTGGACTCTAGTTACTAATTAGGGAACTTCTGAAGGCAATTGATTCCACTAGATTTTAGTTAGGGGTATCAGAGTAAAGGCGGCTGAATACAAATGCATGCCACACTTTTCAGATAGTAATTTGTAAAAAAACTTTGAAAACCATTTATCATTTTCCTTCCACTTCACAATTATGTGCCATTTTATGTGTGTCTATCACATAAAATCCCAATAAAATAAATGTATGTGTTTGTATCATGACAAAATGTTGAAAATTTTAATGGGTATGAATACTTTTTCAAGACACTGTAATATAAAATGCAATATACATCATAAGTCCAAAATTAACTACAGCAGATAATAAGGCACCCAACAGTTTTCAATCTCAAGTTACAGCATACCCCTGTATCATTGCGTTCTTTTTAGAAGTGGAAGCTATGAAGGCCCTGAACTTTATAGGCCAATACTTTCT
The DNA here is from genome assembly GCF_965119305.1 of Pelophylax lessonae. Taxonomy (NCBI): domain Eukaryota; kingdom Metazoa; phylum Chordata; class Amphibia; order Anura; family Ranidae; genus Pelophylax; species Pelophylax lessonae. The sequence goes on from NC_138779.1 coordinate 120,929,192, forward strand.
CATATTTACATTGGAGAGTAACTCTGTGTTTTACCTCAGAGAGATTGGGGGCTATAGTTGTTACTTCTACTAGCGATCGTTAAAGCGGTATTAAACCCAAAATTTTATATTGCAGCTTACCATTTCTTAGATGTGATGGCTGCATTCATTTTCTTTTTTAGACTTTCTTTCTACCATTCTCACCTGATGATCCTGCCAGTATGTCTTTTTTTCAAAAGAACAAGCTCTCCAGTAGAATATGGCAGTTACACAGATGAGGCAAACCATTTAACACATTAACACTAGCAGGCACATTCATAATACTTTGTTTTAAATGCATTTATCATTTATATAAAACCTTTATCCCAAAAGGATAACAATCTGCTTGCTGCAACTGTTTAAAAGTATTAGCTGGAGTTTGACTTCAATATGTTAGTGTAATTAAAGTACATCTAACACGACCCCCCCCCCCCCCCAACGGACAATGCTGCTGTCCAAAAGTGCCCCTGTGCTCCTTTATTCAAATTGAGGGCACTCTAAAGCCGACCAGACGGTTTGAATCTCAGCGGGTTAAGCAGGGACCGGACCGGATTCTTATCATGTATGGGCAGGCTGATTGATCAATCAACTTGGGTACAATTAACTTGGGTACAAGCAGCCTAGCTCAATTTTCGTGCGGTTACTGCCAGCAGCTATAGCTGCTAACAATAATCACTGTGTTCTAGCAGGGACTGCTCCCCCTGCTGGAAGAACAGAATAGCTCTGTGAGAGGAAGTTCCCTGTCAACACTGACTGTGTCGATGGGGGAATCAAGCAATTTTTTTTCCTGCAAACTGTGTTTGCAGAAAAGAAAATTGCACCATCTATGGTTGGCCGAACACAGGTGTGGTACTGGCCAGAGCACCTAGATGGAAACCGAAAAGAAATATGATTCAGCCACCACATCTAATGTTTGGTAAGCTACAATATATTACATTTTTGATTTTGGGTTAAATACCACTTTAAGCTTGATGCATATATCATATGATAAACAATAGTTCTGTATTGTTTCGGGTGAGAATCAATGGAAATATTTAACAGTGCCAACTGCGATAAGTGTATCTTACTCATTCCATTAAATATTAAGGGGAACACTGAATTCCAAAAATGTTTTATACTTGTAAATTCTCAAAGAATATGGGATTTGTTTCCTACTAGTACACACTGGCTCCAACAAAGTGGCAAAGCATTCTAGGCTATCTATAAGGAGTAATTTTCCAATCTATGAAAAATATTTAAGGCGTTCTTCCAATTATTACCACAATTCAGTTGATTTACAATTGGGTTGATATTGGAGAGTGCAAAATCTGGTGCAGTTGTGCGTGACGGCCAATCAGCTTCTAACTTCAGTTTGTTCAAATATGCTTTGAGAATAAAAACTGAAAGCTGATTGATTTCTATGCAGAGCTGCACCAGATTTTGCACTCTCCGGTAGAGCTGCACGATTCTGGATAAAATGAGAATCACTATTTTTTTGCTAAGAACAGAGGTGTCCAAACTTTTTTTTAAAGAGGGCCAGATTTGATGAAGTGAACATGCGTGAAGGCCAACTATTTTGCCTGACATTCTTTGGACCATTAAAATTAACTATTTTATGCAAAGTTTATTGCAAACAGCATACTTTTCATTTCATCACATGGATGACAACTCGAACAGGTGATAAATCACTCTGCCTTTCATATCTGAAGGCCAGATGAAAAAAAAATCCAGGAAGCTGAAATATATGTCAGGAACATTGTAAAGTACGTTACATATTATTGGTAATAAAGGTTGTCTGTCAACTTTTAAGTTAAAAAAATATGAACAGGAACATAACACCAAGTATACATGTTGTGTCCAAATATATTTATACCCGATTTAGACCAACTGACAATAAGTGAGATTTTACAATGTATTCATCTCAATTCGGAGCATGCATGCTCCCTAATCAGTCACACAAGCGTTAACCACATATAAGCGCTATATGAACCCACCGATGATGATTAACGATGGGATGCCAGCAATAATAGTCATGAATGATGCCAATGTAGTAAAAAGAAGATTGAAAAGTTTTATTCAGTTCCATGTATGTATAAAACAGCAGTACACCATGTACAATGACTACCTCACTGGTCCCGCAATGGTGAAGCCAAAATAAGTGGTTAAAAACTCACAGCTTGGTGACCATCGTGTGTGTGTGTGTGTGTGTGTGTGTGTGTGTGTGTGTGTGTGTGTGTGTGTGAGAAACTAGCCAGGAACAATGCAGCAGTTTGGACAGTTGTGCCTTGCTCGGGTTGTGAGGAGATGCCTAAATCCTGGACAGGGAAGAGTGTAAAAGGGGTCACGCAATGCCCAGTACAGGAGGCAATGAGGAACGCCAAACAGAGTGAACTGGCGCAACAGGGACTCAGAGGTGAACCTCAATAAACCTACTATAGGAACATGTGCGACAGTGACGGACCTGAATAATATCAGAAAAGTCCATGAAGTCCATAAATACGACAGGTTTGTGCACACTTGAAGGCAGCTTGATCACAAGTAGAGAAGAAGAACTTGCAGGATACTAGGAGAGAAGACAAGCGCCACTCTAAGTGCAGTATGACTCGGTATTTATTAAAAAATTAACCATACTGGGTACTCACAATATACAAGAAGTTAAAACATGGTGGATGTGTTCTCAAGGGATCGATTGGTCCAATGCCTGGGAGAGAAGAGACTGATGTGCTCCGAAGATCCGTGTCTAACCGTGGGAATCGGCGATATCCGGATCCAGGGGACACCTACAGCGCTTCTGGCGGCGGACTTCCGGGTTGGGCGTGGGGCGTGATGACGTAGGCGACGCGTTGTCGGAGCATGCGCTCCTTCCTCAGGCCTCTAGGAACCGGCACAATGACTCCTTGTGCTAACAGGTCCTGCACTGCCCCGCAGAGGCCCTGCAGCCGATCGTGAGACAGGCCTAAGTTGGAAGGCAAGAACCTTGCCATAGGCAAGGACTGAAAATCGATCTTGTAAACGAATCAACTCGTGGACCCATTTATCCTGAATGAGCAGGGTCCACTGGTCCAGAAAGAGACAAAGATGTCCCCCCACCCCAGATACAGATGAGGGCGCCCCTTCAGGTTGAGGAAGGCTTGTCTGCGGAACCAACAGGGCCTGCTTTTGACTTACCATTTCATGGTCTCTTGGAGCCGCCCGTGAAAGTATGGGTGGATCTTGAACCTTTTTCCTGTGATCCAGTTGGACGAAAGGGCCGCTTGTGAGCCGAGAAAAAAGGACCACGTTTACGACGAGGTTCATTGCCCCTAGCAACCTGCGGAAGTAAAGTACTCTTACCTCTCGTAAAGCCCTTACTGATCTCCTCCATAGAGGCACCGAACAAATGGTCACCTACAAAAGGTAGATCAGTCAGCACTTTTTTAGAAGCCTGGTTGGCCGACCAGTACTTTAACCAAATCATGTGGTGAAGGATCAACCCTGTCACAGATACTCTGCCAGCTAAAGGGGCTGCATCCAAAGATGCATCACAAATTTACTGTAGCCCCTGAATCAACTGATTCGCCAGCTCAGGATGATGTTGATACCCTTCCAGACTCAGGTGTAACATTTTTGCCCATTCCATTAAGGTCTGGGATACCAAGGTGATAGCAAACACCGGCCTCAAAATTGAACCCGCCACGGTGAAAAGATATTGAACCAGAGCCTCAGCTCTCTTGTCCACAGGATCCCTAAATGATGGAGAATCCTCCACTGGTAAAAGCGTGGCCTTATTTAACCTGGAAACCTGAGAGTCCACCGAAGGTGGAACCGTCAGCTTCTTCAGCAGAGACTCCTTAAAGGGATGTCTATCCAACTATGCCAGGGTTCATACACATTTTCACCAATGAAATTCCATGACTTTTCCATGACTTTTCCATGACTTCACGTAAATATTCATGACCTAATGTTTCATGAAATGTCTATGTATACGTGTTAAATAAGAAGAAAATCTATGTCACACCCAGCATATTTTTACTAATATAAATGACCAGCTTTGTAGTGTACAGTGGAATATGAAATATTTATTTAAATAACGCTTGCACAGTAACGACGTTTCATAACATAAACCCTGAGAACCGCTTAGAAATGGATTAACGTAATCCACAGGAGATATAACATAAATCAAGGGGAAGCAACTAAAAAATAAAAGTGTCCAGCAACACTGTTCTGAACATAAATATGAGCACTTACGTTCGCCGCATGCAAAGCTGGTCGCTATCTTGCTGTCTGGGAACATAGTCTGGAAAAGCTGACCTGTGTCTTCACAAGACTTGTATGAATAGTGTGAATTAACCACCTTTAGAGCCCACAGTACCTCTGCTGTTAGAGTTTCGTTTCTGGATACAGCGTGACTCAAAATGGTCCCTTGTTTTACAGAGGATGAGGTGGAAGCACCGCTGCCGCAGCTGGGAGCCGGTGTCACTTCAGGCGCACGGGTGAAAAAGCCAGCGATCGGATTGGAAGCTGTCGAGCACGCAGCTGCAGACTGGTGCTTTGCACCTTTAGCGTGGCTAGACAGCGCTGCCTCTCCCATGTTCGAAATGTCAAATGTTTTACGACACACTGTACATTTAGCACGTCCCGGGTCCTGATCTTTCTCCAGCCACCTCTCATACTTTTCGTCATGAAGCCATACATTTTTAAAGCTGCATTTCCCTGGCATTGCTGTAACTGTGAACGGACTGGTATGGATGGCACAAAATGCAGCACTTAATCTTTTTAGGCCCAAGCAACAGTCATAAGGTGCAGGCGGACTGGTATAGATGGCACAGACAGTGAGATGCACAAAATGCAGCACAGTAATCCTTTTTAGGCCCAAGCGACAGTCATAAGGTGCAGGCGGACTGGTATGGATGGCACAGACAGTGAGATGCACAAAATGCAGCACAGTAATCCTTTTTAGGCCCAAGCGACAGTCATAAGGTGCAGGCGGACTGGTATGGATGGCACAGACAGTGAGATGCACAAAATGCAGCACAGCAATCTTTTAGGCCCAAGCGACAGTCATGAGGTGCAGGCAGACTGGTATGGATGGCACAGATCTGATGGTGCACAAATGCGGCACTTACTTTTGGGAGAAAGAACAGTGGTGCTCCTGCTTGCCCAAATAAAGCTGTTCAGGTGGCAGTGAGTCATGAAGGTGCAGCTGGAAAAAATGCGGCGCTTACTATTCTTAGGCCGAACCTAACAGTCCCATGAGGCAGAAAAGAGTTCTCACAGAAACTAAGGCGACTCAGGATTGGATGCTTAATTATTTATATACATTTATTTTTAACATTCCCGTAGGACTGGTACAGTAGGTGCTCGCAGTTTGCCCTACGGTCGGTCACTGGCCAGCAGCAGCCGAGGAAATGATCGTGCACCAATGACAGGCAGCGGGGAGGGCCGGGCCGCGGTTTGCCTGTATGTGACTGGCCAGCAGCAGCAAACCAATCACAGGCAGCGGAAGCGTCACTGGAGAGCGGGCCGGCCGCATGAACGTGATGACGCGGGGGTGCGGTAACTGAAACGGTTACCGCCCCCTTCCGCGTCATCATCACGTTCATGCGGCCCGCCCTCCAGTGACGCTTCCGCCGCCTGTGATTGGTTTGCTGCTGCTGGCCAGTCACATACAGGCAAACCGCGGCCCGGCCCTCCCCACTGCCAGCGATTGGTGCTTGGTGTATGATCTACTCCTTGGCTGCTGCGGACCCGAAAATGTGCACAAGCATAAAATAAAATAATTATACATTCATTTGCAATAAAAAAGTTTTAAGCATCCGCTCCCCCCGCCGCTGCCCGCCGCTCCTCCCCAGATTTCCATGACTTTTCCAAAACATTTGTAAAATCGTACTTTTCCATGACCTTTCCAGGCCTGGAAAGTGTCATCTCAGAATTCCATAACTTTTCCAGGTTTTTAATGACCGTACGAACCCTGCTATGCGTTTCGGGGATCCCCACTGACTAGCGACAATCTTGTCAAAATAGGCAGGAAAGGGGAACACCTTAGTCACTTTGGAAGATCTGCGGGTGTCAAACTGCACCGGCAGATCAGCTGAGTCCTCCAACTTTAAAGTTTCCCGCACTGACACAATCTTTCATGCACAGCTGCAGTGGAAGAGGATTCATTCTCACTGTTAGAGAACTCAGGGTGCGTAGAGGCAGACCCAGTGGGTTGACTCGTGTCCGCAGCGGCCAAATCCACCTCAAGACTCCGAGGAGGCAGAGGATACAGTTGAAGGCAGGGGGCGCTTCTTGATAGGCCACCTTTGCAGGGCATATCAACCTTTGACACAGGTGACTGCAGGGCCACCCGCCAGGGCAGATTGAGACCCAAAGGGTCCAACAGCTTCAAAGAGTTGGTCAGGTGGTGATACACGTTCCAGGGGCTCCATGGTTAAATCGGAGCCGCACTGTGCACAAATGAAAAAAGGGTCTTTTTTTTTAAAGAAAAAAACCCCGGCACACCGCTACCCGAGGTACCACAAGGATCAGCGCAAGCGCTGCGCTGTCTATAGCAGAGGAAGGACTGTATACCCACATGGACTCACCACTATGTACCCAGAGCTGGATCCAGAGTGCCAAACTGCCTGCCATTCTGCTATCAGAAAGGAAGAGGAAGCGCTGACACTGTCACTAGAGGCCCCCGCCGCACATCACCGCACTAGACTTCAAGAAAACGGCCGCCGCATATACTACAAAGGGAAACCCCAAAAACATGGTCACTGGACTACACATAAAAAGGCTGAGGCTGAATACAGCCATCCACAGCAAAATAGCAGAGCCACGTGGGACTTGGGACCCCACTGGACCCCAGGGAATTTGTAGTCCACCAGGGGTTAGCCCCCCAGGGACCCCCCCGCACAGCAATAAATTCAGGCACCCCTAAAAGGAGTCACCAGCAGCGCACTCCCACCTCCCTTCAGCCCAGCACCTAACACCCCCACCCATAAACACCCGTAAGTGGGAGAGGGAGGGGAATGGGGGCAGGTGAGGGCGACAATTACATGGAAAAGCCCCGCTGGGGGGGGGGGCCATGAGGGGAAGAAGGACACAGGGGGGCCTACCATCCCCAGGAAGAGCACACTTCCACCCCAGCATTTCCCAGAGAAAAGAGGGGGGACACTACTCCTGGGAATTAAGCGGACACCACTCCCAGCAGTCCACCGCACCATCTTCGAATGGGGGGGCTGCGGCCAAAGGCACGCTGCGACTCTGGTTGTGACCATCATCACGACCAGGGCTATGCGACCTCGCAAGGTGTTTCATTCGCTGGCCAGCCCCCGTCCAACCTAGCGCGAGCCAATAGTTAGGTCGCACTCGCAGGCCGTAAGGATCTATGCTATCCTGTGCGTCGCCCAGTCTGGCTGTTGATTGTAGTTCACAATGGAACAGACAATAATAAAAGGAAAATAAAAAATTCCATTTAAAAGAAAAAAATTCCAGGACAGCAGATCCCAGCAGGGAGCCAGGTCCTTACTCCTGACTAGGCAGAAAAAACTGAAGTCCTATAGTGGTAAGTGATGGTATACCCCCTGGGACTGCCTCAGGGGAGAAGCCAAAATTGTTTCCGCTTAGTCGTACTCCCGAAGAGAGAGCAGCAACGGTCTAAGAAGACATGGAGCTGTGTCCGTCAGTGAATGAAAGAGAAATAGGTATTTCCAGAGACACTATAGTGCTAAATTGGGGTTAGAGAGGGAATGTGGTAATTGTAGGGACACTGCAGAGTTTGGAAGGAGAAATAGATCCCTAGGCACCATGTCCTGCTGAGCAATAACTGAGGAAAAGAGAGGCATTTCCAGAAGCAAGGAGATGCAGAAAGAAAAAACAATATTTTTTTTAAATATTTTTAAAATTGCAGCTGAAATGCACTTTTCTTGTCAGCTATTTCCCAGTTTAATAAGCTATATTACATTCATGAAGGTAAACAGAAATTTCATGGGAAGTAAGTGAGCAGCAAGTAAGTCAGAAACATGATGATTCACAGGGAAGAATGACCCAGTCACTTGTAACATGAGACGCAGGCAGTTTGGAATAGCATACTGGCGCTATGAACTGGAAAGACTCAACCATTAATCGCTGCACAAGACCTATCAGTGTCTCTCTTTCACATTGCACAGATGGAGAGCTATGGACAAAGGATTCATTGACAGTAGAGAGGTTGGTCTCTTAGCCGAGTCTCAAAGTTTTAAGGTTTTTGCTGCTTATAAGTGATAACTATCTAATGAATCGATGATAGATTAATTCTGAATCTTCATTACAGTATTTCAATTTTAAAGCTAAATACAATGATTTTCATAGGAGATAGGCGTCTTCCTCCTCCCTGATATTTTGTATGTCTCTAAAAAGCAAGGTAAAATTCTTTCACTTACTTTCATTCAATCTGAACCTCCCATGTCCAATTAAATATTTTGGGCTTGAATTTGTATGACTTTTTTCTTCCTCTGGAGATTATTTCTTTATTATTACAGGAAACTTGTATGCGTTATTGCAACTCCAACTGTTCTCAATAATATTCTAATGAGAGGCCATTTAATTTTTCTGCAAAGATTTATATTGTTTTCTTGTTTATTTAAACAGCCATAGCAAAAATTTTGTGAAAACATGTAAAAGATAATATTTTCAGGTCTAGAATCATGTTTAACATGTGTCGCAACCTCTGTTCAGCAAAAACCACAAGGTATGGAGATATGGTGAATGAGTATGTTAAAGTAGGAGTAAACTACCATAGTTGACATTTACCTATAGGTAAGCCTATATTAAGGCTTACCTATAGGTACAGTAAAAATCTCCCGTTTAGGAGATATTTACTTGTGAATGAGTCAGTGACGTCACCTGTGCCATGGACAGCGTGCGTGCAGGGGTGATTTCATTGAGGTGCGGCCAATCAGACCGCGAGGACGCAAACCCAGAAGAAATATGGGTGAAGATGGAAGCCCTGCCAGTGGTGACAGTGCGTCGCTAGAGGCGTCTTAAGGTAAGTTTCACATAATGAACACGATGCATACTAGCACACTATAACTTTCCCTTGCAGGTTTAAAAACCACTTTAGGCAGCTTTCACACTGAGGCAATTAAAAACTGCCCATAAAATGCTGGGCACTTTAAAGCACTTTTGAAGTGTTAGCGGTGTGCTTTTTTTAAGGTCACTTGACTCAAAAGAACTATTTTGAGACGCTTTTGAAGTGCTTTTTGTGTGCTTTTCAGGAGCTTCCCATTCATTTCAATGGAGAGGGGCACTTTTAGGTCGCTATTTTATCACTTCAAACATGCTCCAAAGATGCTGCTTCCAGGAGTTTTTTCACTGCCTCTCCAGGGCACCGCCCCAGTGTAAAAGCATTATTTGATCCTAATGGAAATTGGTTTTCATGAGCTTTTCAGGTGCTTTTTTTAGTGTGAAAATGCCCGAAAAGCACCTCAGTGTGAAAGGGGTCTTAATATAATTTTCCCATTTACCTTGCAGTAAAAGCAACCAAACATTTCACAGCAAGCTAAACTATAGCTGGCCATAGATTATACAATTTTCTTACTCAATTTCCTTCAGATTTACCTTCAATTATGTAGTGTAAGGGCCTGCATGATTGCATTCAAATTGAAAATGTTAAGGTTTGACTTCATATTATTTGGTTTTGGCAAATCTAAAGGAAAATGGTACAAGAAATTTGTAAAATGTACAGTAAGCTTAAGTGAGTATCGATACCCACATTCACTATTGTTTCTAAATGGTTTCTAACATGCTCTTTGTTGCCCCAATGCAGCACATCAGATTACAGGTCACATATTTTTTGTGCAACTATACAGTGAAGAAATATTACTGGTTGCAAAGGACATCAAAAACGAATCACATTAGCAAACTGAGTATATGCACTGTTTCTATTAAAATAAAGTCTAATGGAAAAAATAAGATATATATATATATATATATATATATATATATATATTATTGACATACAGTCAATATTGGGGCATCGACACAATTCTAATCTTTTTGGCTCTATACACCACCACAATGGATTTGAAATGAAACAAACAAGACATGCTTTAACTGCAGACTTTCAGCTTTAATTTGAGGGTATTTACATCCAAATTAGGTGAAAGGTGTAGGAATTACAACCGTTACTAACAACTCAGAGCAATGCCTTCTAAAACACCAGGACTCTGCACCAACACCGGGAAAAGAGTTGGGGGATGCTCGACTGTGAAACCAGCGTCATTGGGCTTGATGAAAAAGTTCCTCGCCACAGAGCCGGACAACGCTGGTAAGCGAGGCCCTTCACGTGTCACTAGGCCTAGCAGATCTCCCTCTACACACGCTGCATCGCCGCGTGAGAGCTCCCCGGCCTCCTCTCTTTGCTCAGAAGTACACGGAGGACCCTGGCTCTGACATGCCCTTCCTGATGAGAGATCTTAAAAAGGGAACAAGCAGGGATGTTCCACAGCTTAGAAAAATCAATAAAAAAAGATCTTGAAGCAGTAAGATCAGATCTGTCACATCTCTTGGTCAGAGTGGGGGACTCTAAGAAGTGCCATGGCTCACAAGAGGAGGCCATTAAGGAACTTCAAAATTCTGTCACTAAGCTTGCTTTTGCCCACCGTGCCACTCTTTATAAATTAGAGGACCTGGAGAATAGGAATCGCTGCAACACTCTCCGCATTAGAGGGTTGCCAGAGGCTACCAGAGATGATGACCTTGAGGTCACGATCCGTGGTGTTCTCAATACCATCCTGGAGAGATCTGTTCCACAGCCCCTGCGGTTTGATCAAGTTCACCACGTACTGAGACCACATAACCTATCCTCTGAGTTACCCAGAGAGGTAATCTGCCGCTTACATTATTTTGAGGATAAGAACACTATCATGGTGAAACTGCGGTGTTCTCCTCCCATTGGTTTCAATGGTGCTATCCTTAACATATACCCAGACCTCTCCAAGGAGACTTTGAAACACTGCAGGGCTCTCAAACCCCTGCAAGAAGAGCTACGTGTTGATGGAGCCACCTATAAATGGGGATTCCCTTCATGCCTTATAGCCACGAAAAATGGTCGATCCGCTACCCTGCGGTTCCCGGAGGATCTTCAGGCCTTCTGCCAGGTTCTGCACCTACCTATCATAGAACTGCCAGGATGGCATGACACCATCCCCTTCCTTCTCTTTTCAGCTTTATGCCCAATGGTGTAAAACACCCTCAAAAAAGAAACGAACATCTCAGCCGGGTTCTGCTCAGAACGGGTGAAAATTTCCTAACCATTTATTTTGTTACTACTTTTCTTATTCTCTAGAGCTATTATTGCCCTTGAAGTTTGCTTTTTCAACCCTCTTGCCTGTTCAGAACTAGTATACTTTGGCATTGCTCTCATATTTTCTTTTTATTTTACGTTATAGTCGTGTGCTGGTTAGAGCCTTCTGCCCTAAGATTGCTTACGCTACATGTTGTGGCTCCCTGCCCCTTTCCTTTTGGGGTCGGCCGAACTGGCCTGCCCTTTCCAATGCTTGACTAGACTTGTTGTGATGGTCTGGCTCTGCCCTCCCCACAGGGAACACCGCATAAATATGCGTGCATTACTTTGTTTTCCCACAGGTTTTGATTTCGTTACTCAATTATTTTGTATGTTTATTTTCATCTCCCTTTCTCCCCTCTTTCTTTTTTCCCTTTAAAAAATGTATTTATTTTCAAAGGAACTCCCCTCTTTCTTCTAATTTTCTCTCCTTATACTCTTTCCTCCCTGTCATGTCGAAACTGGCTGTGTTACCTGCGAGGGGTTCATACTCTGCTGTTCCAATGGTGGCTCTGACTATACTCTCGTATAACATTAGAGGCCTAAACTAGGCTACCAAATGACATCAGGTCCTAAGAGAACTTTAAAGATCACACTCATTGCAATTTGCTCCATAGCTTTTTTACAGGAGACGCATCTCACTCACTGTACTTTGGTTACACTCTACTCGCCTACCTTCCCGAAGTGGTACTACAATCTCTCAGACACTAATAAAGCCAAAGGGGTAGCTATTGGATTCAGCAGAGATGTGCCCTTCCAGCTTGATGAGATGTTATCGGGTGATTACGGTAGATTTATTTTTCTAAGGGGCTCTATTGGCACCACTCAATGCACATTTGCAAACATTTATTGCCCCAATGTGAATCAACCTTCTTTCATGTCCCAGGTATTGTCTAAACTATCTAATTTTTCCAAAGAGATTACTATTCTAGCAGGCGATATTAACATGCCTCCTGACCCACTCCTGAACACCTCCCAAGGCCACTCAAATGTCTCTTTTAAATGACTAGCTTTCATTAAAAAGAGACTACTTGACTCGCAACTTATCGATATCTGGAGAATATTACATCCTAAAACTAAGGATTACTCGTATTTCTCAAAAATACACAACTCTTACTCGAGAATAGATAATATTCTCGTTGGCATCATCACCTTCCCCTGGTGAGTTTGGTCTCCATTGGGAATATATCCATTTCGGATCATGCACCAGTGTTCGTTGCATTGGCCTTGCCTTCTCTTCCTCACCATGCTGCTAACTGGAAACTGAACGATTCCCTACTTTCGAATCCCGCTGATGTGGCTTATTTACCCTCCACATTAACATAATACTTTACTGATAAGGCCTCGCCCGACACAGCCCCTTCACTGCTATGGGAGGCTCACAAGATATTGTGGCACTCTGATTGAACTTGGGTCCCGGAGGAAGAGAGAGCATGTGTTACAACAGGTTGCTGTCCTGGAAAAAACACGAACTCATTACACATCTTTCATCGTGAGGCCCTAGAGCAGAAGAGAGAGGAACTTAAATCTCTTCTTGATCTAGATCTCAAAAGGCGCTTGCATAGGTTCTCCCAGAAAATATACGAACGGGGGAATAAACCTGGCAGGCAGCTAGCCCTCTCGCTTCAGGCCAAAAAATCGGCCTCTTCTATACCCAAGATTAAGACCCCTTCCGGCAACCTTACCCATTCCACACCTGCCATAGCCAAAGCCTTTAGAGATTTCTACTCCTGCCTATATAATGTTCAAGGTGACCTCTCCACCCTACCTCATAAGGCCAAACACAAACAGATACTCCAATACCTTAAATCAGCCAACCTTCCGAAACTTTCTAAACGTCTTTTTAAAAATTTTGAGACAGAATTAACACTGGAGGAATTTTGCACCGCCCAAAGGTAAAGCCCCAGGCCCAGATGGATATACTGCCCGCTATTATAAAACATGTGGAGATATTTTACTCACTCCCCAACCTCATGTCAGCTTTCCACACCTACCAGTCCATCTCTAATTTTAAAATTATTATGTCCAAATCTGAGATATTGAATATTACCATTCTCATCCAGTTTCTAATACAGTGGAACCTTGGTTTATGAGTGCCTTTGTTTACGAGCATTTTGAAAGACGAGCAACATTTTTAAAAAAAAATCTGTCTTGGTATACGAGTACTGTCTTGATATACGAGCAGTTTTATTACACTATAACCATGCCATCCCCTCTGTTAATGCCCTCTGTCACATGTTATTATGTGTCCCAGTGCTTCTACTGTATGTGAAGATGCCGATATGTACTTTTCAGAGTGTTTCCCTGCACTTACTTTGTACGATTCCTGTCCCTGTGTTTCTCTCTGGTTTCCGTCCTCTCTGTTCTCCCCGGCGGGAGGGGCCGATCACTCCTCCTGACGTCATCTGAGGAGGAGGGGAGGAGAGCAACAGAGCAGGGCTAAGGAATTACACAGTGCCACAGACTCTCTAATAAAGTATAAATCAGCATTTGTTGTGTGCAGTGCAGACACAGGGACACATGATGTTATTTAACAGAGGAGATGGCATACTTTTACTGCACAGGAATGTACTTTATATATAATACAGCATATCTTTATTCATTACATTAAATGCTTGTGGAATGAATCATCTGAGTTTCAATGCTTTCCTATGGGAAAACTTGCTTTGATATACGAGTGTTTTGGATTACAAGCAAGCTGCTGGAACCAATTATACTCGCAAACCAAGGTTCCACTGTACTTTGAAAGCCACTTTCCCTTTTTGCTTGCAGGAGTATAGTTTGTATTACCTGGGCATCCTTCTCACCCCAAAACTCAAAATGCTTTTCCGACACAACTACGTTCCATTACTGAACAGTATAAAATCGGATCTGCATCGTTGGTCTTCCATACCTCACTCGTGGCTAGGAAAAATAAATGTAATTAAAATGAACTGTTCTTGTTCCAAATGTTGCCCCTGTGTGTGCCGGTGGGGTTCTTTTGGATCCTACAGACTCTGGTTTCTCGTTTTACTTGAAAGAGAAAACATCCGAGGGTATCCAGAACAGTGCTGTACCGCTCCAAAATACTAGGAGGACTAACCCCCCCCACATATGAAGTCATCCTGTCAGGCCATAGCACTGTCCAGGATTTCGGACTGGAAATATGCGGGCAATGCCAAACTTTGGGTGCAGTTAGAACATCACCTAAGTGGCTCTGACCTGTCAATTATGCCATGGATACCTCGAAACTACAGAACACTCTCCTCCACCTCGCCCCTCACTATCTCCACACTGGACATCTGGGACTCCATACATAAACGCTTTTCCTGGAGATATAACTCACCTCTCCTGCCACTTTTGGACCATAAATTCTTCCTTCCTGGATCGATGGACCCTGAATTTAAACTATGGAAACTGGACTCGTCTTTATTACTCCATCATGTTATCCAGGATCAATCGCCTAAACCCCTACAGTACCATCTTGGGGTCCCACCCAGCTACTCTTTTAGACCAGTGGAGGTATAACCAACTGTCAAGATTCATACAATCTCTACCTTGTCCTCTACGAGACTTAAAAAATCTTAATCCTGTGGAATCCCTCTTCAACCAGAACCGCCCTCTATCACATGCAATCTCACAATTCTATAAAGCCCTTCTCTCTCTCTACACAGCTCTACCCATCCGGATTCCATAACCAAATGGGAACAGGACCTTGGAGAATCACTCACAGATGAGCAGAAGTCCAAAATCCTACGCTTGACTCTGACCCCCTTCATATCCACCAGAAATGCGGAAAATAACTATAAGCTTCTAACCAGATGGCATTAAAACGCCATCTAAACTATATTCGATGTTCCCCTCTCACTCTCCTTTATGATGGAATTGTGGTTCCACGGCCACCCATGCCAATATATGGTGGAGCTGTCCTCACATCCATCCCTTCTGGAGTTCCATTCTTCATCACATAGAATTACTGGGATTACCATCCCCTTTGACAGTTCTGTTTCATTGCACACTTGAACCAGTCGGCTCATATAAACAATCTATTATTCCACACCTCCTAAATGCCGCTAAAGTTCTCATTGCTATTCTGTGGGGTCAAGCAGAGATTACCTCTCTGTTGGATTGGATACGCAAGGTTGACTCCTTGCCCCTCCTCGAGGAACTGACCTATATCTCAGGATGTAAAACGCATATACATTCCAAAATATGGTCCCACTGGTTCGAGTTTAAGAACTCGCCACTATACGTATAAGCAGATCCTTCTGTCTCCTCAAGCGTAGTAGTTATACTTCTTTGATGTCTGATGGCCTCTTCTTCTTATATGCCTAACACTGCTTGTTTTTTGAACTTTCAGAGTAAAGTTGCCAGTTTTTCCTTTTTCCCTCTCTCCCTACTTATTCTCCTCTTTCTCTCACCTTTTCCTACTTTTTTCCCTAAAAATCCACCTTTACTTTTTTTTTTATTCTCCATACAGGTGGTTATGTGTAACACAAGTTTTACTCTTTTCACCAACCTGGAACCTAGATTTTACGTGGATAATGCCGTTTTTAATTTTCTCACTCGGTTCCTCCTGTTACACTATTGTTTGTACTATCTTTTGTAACTGGTTTTTGTACCCATTACCTTCAATAAACAAATATTAAACAAAAAAAAAAAAACTATATGCCATAAATGGTAAAAAAAAGGGTGGCTGGGGATGAAGCTTAGGCTGTGGTTTTATGAGCGGACGCCAAAATGTTGTGGTTTGATTACCAAATAACAGAACAAACAATCAGTCAGTTAGGCTAGGGCTTTATCTCCTTTTAAAATTGTACTATGTATTTTATTTAGAAAGTACCTTTAACAAAAGGACAATACACCACTATGTATTTTTAAAAGGATAATTTTCACACACATACATATATTATACATATTTATACACACTCTGAATTACAGCAGAACTAAACTAAGCAGTACTCACCTCTGCTGCAGTGATGCAATGTCTGCCAGCTCCCTCACAGGGCACCAACATCTTTGGTTCAGCGTTTTTGGTCCTCTTAAAGTGGAGTTCCACCCTATTTTTATACTTACCTCCATCTTCTCGCTCCGGGTCACCTGAAAAAGAAATGGATAATCGCATATTTTTTTTTTTTTTTTACTTACCTCGTAGCGAAGAAAATATACTTACCTTACTTCCTTCTTCCTCCTTCCTCGGCCGCGGCCCGTCGTCACTTCCTGGCTCTGCAATGATTCCTGGGAGCTGGACGTCATAGCTCCTAGGAATCATTGCGCCTGCACCGGCCCCGACGTCAGTTCCGGGTCGCGCGCGTCATCCCCTTCTAAACAGCTTCTGGGCATGCCCAGAAGCTGTGGAGGGGTGACGCGCGCGACCCGGAAGTGACGTCGGGGCCGGCGCAGAGCATCGTGGGACCACAGAAGGCGGAAGAAGACGCCGAAGAGGACGCGCTGGCTTCAAGCTGCCCACATCTGAGATGGCAGCGCTGGACAAGACGTTTGCAAGGTAAGTATTTCGTCTTGCAGGTAAGTGCAACCCGGGACAGATCAGAGGCTAGCCATTGTGGAATGCACTAGCCCTGACTGTCCCGGGGGTATTAAAAAAAAAAAAAAACAAATCCAGGGTGGAACTCCGCTTTAAAAAGCCAGTTCGGGATGAAGCAACACCTTTATATGCGCACAGCAATTACTTCATCCCAAAATCAAGTCATGCCAAGAAAATACGCTGAGCTGGGCATGTGCAGCTCAGTGCACAATCCAAACAAACTCGCCAACAGGCATAGTATGAATCTGCTACAATAAAAAGCCTTCCTTCTAGCACTTTTTTTTTCCAGGTAAATTTCCTTTTAATGAAAAAAAAAAACCTGCTGCTTATGCCGGAAAACCACCTATTTTTAATCCCAGTACCTGCTCACACTAAGTGCTACTCTCATGCATATAAACATAAAAGTGCAACTTTCACAAAAAATTAAGTATTGATCGATCACTTTATGCTGGCCCCTTTTGCAGGTATATCTATATAAGGCATTAAAAATAAGTGCTTATACCATTTAAAATCCAGTAAGGCACTGTCTTTCCCTGCTCTGCACATGCTCAGTTGCTCTCTATTTTCGGCACTGTGCCTAAAATCAAAGCCACTAGAGGACGATCAGCTGACAGCTTTAAAGAGTTATAAAGGCAGAAGGTTTTTTTATCCTAATGCATTCTATGCATTCTAAGATAAAAAGCCTTCTGTGTGCAGCAGCCTCCCCAGCCTCCCCAGCCCCCCTAATACTTACCAGAGCTCCATCTCTGTCCAGCGATGTCCACGAGTCCCTCAGCAGTCCAGGACTCTCCCTCCTGATTGGCTGAGACACAGTAGCGGTGCCATTGGTTCCCACAGCTGTCAATCAAAGTCAGTTAGCCAAGCTGCTTGCTGAGGGGGCACTTGAGGAGGGAGGGGCCAGGAGCAGTGAAGAGGGACCCGAGAAGAAGAGGATCCAGGTTGCCCTGTGCAAAACCCACTGCACAGACGAGGTAAATATAATGTGTTTGCTATTTAAAAAAAATAAAATAAAAAATAAAGACAGACTTTAAAATCACTTTAAGTTTTACTGTTGCTGAAGGGGGAAGAAAGCAACCAGAATAACACAGGCTGTGCAGAGGAAATACAGATTAGGTAGGGAGAAAAGAAAAGCAGGAGAGGTGACAGGACAAACTCTGCTCCCAGGGAAACACAAAAGAGTTAAACTTACAAGGATAGCATCTTCTCTTAGATAATCCCTCTGTATTCTTTCCTTTCTTTCCTTGGCAGTATGAACTTCAACAGTGTAAAGTGTCTGTCAGCATACCTCTCTAATGGCCTTTTCCACTGCAAGTACCGGCTCGGCTCCACTCGGCACTGCTTGGCCCAGCTCGGCTCAGTTTGTTTTTCCACTGCGTGGTACGAGTCGGCACCTTTCAGCACTGTATAGGCTGTACTCGGCTCGGTTTGCTTTTCCACTGTTGTAGTACTTAGTACTAAGTAGGTGGGATTACAACGATTCTCTGACCAATCAGTGGCTAGTAGTGACAAACAATCAATGCTGCATGCAAAGGATTGTGGAATATGGTATCGGTACGGCCTGCTTGGTGGTACTGTTTAGGTGAGCCGTACCATGTAGTAACAGAGCCATAGAGACATACAATCGCGCTGGAAATGTACATAATTTTAGTAAGGAAAGTGATGTATAGTTTTTGACACTGTGTCTTGTGCATCCAATATCACTTAAGTGTTCATATCCACTTTCCACCACCTTTGTGCTCCACACTGGGTGCGCTGTCCTCTCCACGACCCATATATATTATATTAGGTTATAAAACGTATGCTGCCTCTTTCTGGGGTCCTCCGATTTCCAATTCCAACAGGTACCTTTTATTCTCTCCAGCTCTCAGTGAAAAAAAAACAAAAGTCACTACATAGTGCTTTACTATGTAAAAGCTTTTATTAAAACCATTTTCCAATATAAATACACTCACATTACAGTATATAGTGAACTTAATCCCAAGTGCATCCAAGTAATAAAGCGCAGTAGTACAATACAAAGTGGCTCATCAGTGGCAGGTATGCATACAGACTATTCCAGTTATTTCCTGGTTCTAATGTGCGTGATGACATCACCCAGGCTGCGCCCAACGTGTTTCAACACGATCACGACTTACCGAGAAGGTCATATGATTGTGATGAAACACATCGGGCTGAACCTGAGTGATGTCATCATGCATGTAACCATGGGGCGTGGTTACTGCATGTGACATTGCATCCAGCTTTTAGGGAACACAAGTCGGCTCCAAGGTGAGCAGTGTGGAATGGCACTGCTTCCCCTAGAGGAGCAAACAGTTACTCTTGGGGCCCGGATTGTGTGGCACT
The DNA here is from genome assembly GCF_965119305.1 of Pelophylax lessonae. Taxonomy (NCBI): domain Eukaryota; kingdom Metazoa; phylum Chordata; class Amphibia; order Anura; family Ranidae; genus Pelophylax; species Pelophylax lessonae. The sequence goes on from NC_138779.1 coordinate 120,948,346, forward strand.
GTGGAATGGGAGTGTGCAATTGTTTTTTTTATTGTCATTTATTTAAATAAAATCAATGGTTTTTATGCGATCAGCCCTTGTTTTGGACTTTGTATTATTTACGGTCCTGACGTAATGGTAGCAAAAGAGTTGAAATATTGCAGGTGGATATGGATGTCCTTCTGCTGGCCTTAAAATACTTACCAAACCACTTGTTTGATGTTGTGGCATCATAAGAGAAGACCAATTCACACTTTTGTTTTAGAAGCACTTTATTTCTTTATTCTTTTGCACAGGATTTAAGCACTTTTAATTGTCTTTGCACAATATCAGAGGCTTGTTGATGAATTTGCACTTTGGTATGGCATTTTTAACATTTTTATCACTACTACGCTTTATTACCTGGGGGCACGGGGATTAAGTGCACTATATACTGTAATGTGAGTGTAAATATATTGGAAATGTGTTTTGATAAAAGGTTTTATATGGCAAAGCACTATGTAGGTATTTCACTTTTTGTCCTGAGAGTGAGAAAGGATAAGAGGTACCCTGCTGGAACTGGAAATCAAAGGACCCCAGAAAGGGGAAATGGGTTTTATGACCCAATATAATGTATGGGTCAGGAAGAGGGGACAGCAAACCTGGTATGGAGCACAAAGGGGGTGGAAAGTGGATTTGAGCACTACAGTGATTTTGGATGCACAAGACACAGTGGGGTTGATTTATTAAAACTGGTTTCTATGCAGAGCTGCACCAGATTTTGCACTTTCCAATCAGCTTCCAATTTTTTTTTTTGTCAAAACTTAATTGAACAAGCTGAAGTTGGAAGCTGATTGGCTAGAACAGAAATGGTTAATTTATGTGCAAGTCTTTTTCTAGCAGTGATATATTAAAACAAGATGTTGCTTCAACAGTTAAAAAAAAAAAAAAAAAAAGAACATTTACTTAAGTTCACTCACATAGCTGACTGCTGCTCTGGGCAAATCTTCCAGATCTGACTTTAACATTGACAGACATTTAAGCTGGAGAAGAACAATAGTCACCATTATAACACAGGGCCAATAGGGGACTTGTTTGTATACACTTAAAATTGGATCTGAAAAGGTATTTTGTGTCAGACCTAACTCCCCTCTATCTTTTGTCCAAGGTCTCACCTTAATGGGACATCTTCCTTTGGGAAATTCATATAGTAACGGAGGAAGAATCTCTCTGAGTCTTCTCTTTCACCTTCTGTGACAACGCTGCCATTCAGTTTGGAAACAGATGGTAATCTAGGAGTTTATATAAGAGAAAAAGTTTAGCTGGGCCATCATTGCACTAAAACTGGTAGAGTAGAACGATCTGATCAGTCTTTCATGAAATAAATATGCTTTCACATCGCACTGTGAGAAGATTTGATGGGTGCCTGTCCGGTAAAATCAAAGAGAAGTGATAATGGTTTTGGTCAAATGTATTTCCTTTTTCTTCTTTTTAACACTTCTAAACTATACTATACAACCCCATTAAGACAGCCTGCAAGGACTTGCAATAATCGAAATAATCATTTTCTTTGTATCGGAGATGGCCCATAATCCAGGTTACATGCTATATACAGTCGTCTTCCTGCTGGAGCTATGCTCTGCTCCAGCATTCATTTGTCAAAAAAAAAAAAAAAAATATCTATCTATACATAAATATATACATACATATACACATACAGGATCTCACAAAAGTGAGTACACCCCTCACATTTTTGTATACATTTTACTAGATCTCTTCATGTGACAGCACTGAAGAAATTACACTTTGCTACAATGTAAAGCAGTGAGTGTACAGCTCGTATAAGGTATAACAGTGTAAATTTTCTGTCCCCTCAAAACAACAACACACAGCCATTCATGTCTAAACCGCTGGCAACAAAATTGAGTACACCTCTAAATGACAATGTCCAATTTGGACCCAAAGTGTCAATATTTTGCGTGGCCCTCATTATTTTCCAGCACTGCCTTAACCCTCTTGGACATGGAGTTCACCAGAGCTTCACAGGTTGTCACTGGGGTCCTCTTCCACTCCTCCATGACAACATCACGGAGCTGGTGGATGTTAGAGACCTTGCACTCCTCTACCTTCCATTTGAGGATGCCCCACAGATGCTCAATAGGGTTTAGGTCTGGAGACATGCTTGGCCAGTCCATCACCTTTACCCTCAGCTTCTTTAGCAAGGCAGTGGTCGTCTTGGAGGTGTGTTTGAGGTTGTTTTCATGTTGGAATACTGCCCTGCGGCCCAGTCTCTGAAGGGAGGGGATCATGTTCTGCTTCAGTATGTCGCAGTACATGTTTTGGGATTCATGGTTCCCTCAGTGAACTGTAGCTCCCCAGTGCCAGGAGCATTCATGCAGCCCCAGATCATGACACTCCCTCCACCATGCTTGACTGTAGGCAAGACACACTTGTCTTTGTATGCCTTACCTGGTTGCTGCCACACACATTTGACACCATCTGAACCAAATAAGTTTATCTTGGTTTCATCAGACCACAGGACATGGCTCCAGTAACCCATGTGCTTAGTCTGATTATCTTCAGCAAACTGTTTGTGGGCTTTCTTGTGCATCATCTATAGAAGGGGCTTCCTTCTGGGACGACAGCCATGCAGACCAATTTGATGCAGTGTGCGGCGTATGGTCTGAGCACCCACAGGCTGACCTCCCCCCATCCCTTCAATGCAATGCTGGCAGCACTCATATGTCTATTTCCTAAAGCCAACCTCTGGATATGACGCTGAGCATGTGCACTCAACTTCTTTGTTCGACCATGGGAAGGCCTGTTCTGAGTGGAACCTGTCCTGTTAAACCGCTGTATGGTCTTGGCCACCATGCTGCTGCTCAGTTTCAGGATCTTGGCAATCGTCTTATAGCCTAGGCCATCTTAATGTAGAGCAACAATTCTTTTTTTCAGATCCTCAGAGTTCTTTGTCATGAGGTGCCATGTTGAGCTTCAAGTGACCAGTATGAAAGAGTGAGAGTGATAACACAAAATTTAACACACCTGCTCCCATTTCCACTTGAGATCTTGTAACACTAACAAGTCACATGACACCGGGGAGAGAAAATGGCCAATTGGGCCCAATTTGGACATTGTCACTTAGGGGTGGACTCAATTTTGTTGCCAGCGGTTTAGACATTAATGGCTGTGTGTTATTTTTAGGGGACAGCAAATTGACACTGTTATACAAGCTGTACACTCACTACTTTGCATTGTAGCAAAGTGTCATTTCTTCAGTGTTGTCACATGAAAAGATATAATAAAATATTTACAAAAATGTGAGGGGTGTACTCACTTTTGTGATATTGTGTGTGTGTGTATATATATATATATATATATATATATATATATATATATATATATATATATATATATATACACACACAGTTCCTCTTCCTCAAAACTATTGGGCTGACTGTGGTAGCCAGATAACTAGAGTAGTATTTAGTGCAATTTAGATAATGAAAGTTAATGGACCAATTTATATGCTCAACAGTGCCAATTTTCCTTTTTTTTTGTGAATCTTACTTCATCAACCAGATTCCATTTGCCATGTTTTAGAACAGCTTCATAAATGAAAGCTAAAGTGTATGTAAACTGAAAAAAGTAAAGTTCCACAAATTGCTCCCCTTTTAAGTAAAGTCGTTTTCTAGTACTAAAGCCATAATAATTAATACTGCCAGTTATTGCTGGCAGAGTGATAATGCCAACCATCAGCTCCCAATGCAGCAGTCACACTCCAGTTCCTGCTGGCAGGGTGAAAATGCTAACCATCAGCTCCCAAAGCAGTAGTTACCCTTCTATGTGCATTTCTGCTGGGGAACTACAAGCTTCCCTGTTTTTAGTCCATGCCCCTTATACCACCTAGTAGTGCTTGACAGACAGTGGCTCCTGGAGGGATGCTGGTAGTTAGCATTCTATTCTGGGAAACAACATGGTCTGCAAAGGTGCCTGAGACTTCCTGATCCTGCAGCATAATCATAGGTAGTTACAATGTGCTGCAACAATTAATTAAATCTCCAGGCACTGAAGGTATACATTGCCACCATCCCATAAATTGTACAAAAAATATAGAAAAATCTTCTCTGAGTTTGGGATTTTAGGGGCAATTAAAAAACACGATATGTAAAACAAATAATATTTATTATTCATCAAGAGAAAAATTCACAAATAAATCCAGGACCTCTGATGTGTCCACATTACATATAATGGATCGGATTGCCCTTCTCTGGTTATTACTACTGCAAGTGAGTACTATGGGGATATCTTTGTTGGTTCACCCCCTTTTCTCCCAGCTATGATGCCCCACACTAGAAATTATCTAATGAATCATTATCTTATTATTCTTTATCTTTACATATTTTTTATCTAAATAAGGGCACCAATCAAGTCTTGTTGTGGGATTACTATATACGTTTCCTGCGGTCCTATAAGGGCAGAGAAATATCTCTGAGAAGTGGTGGTTTTGCCCCTTTTTCCTGACCATTTGGGTTAAGCGCAATAGGACATCCGTTTGGAATTGTATGAAAATGTTGAAAGATACATTTCTTTATGGTTAGTGAAAGCACTTTATGATGTGTTTGTTTTGTGAAATCGTGCATGAAGCATGAATTACATACCATCTACTATATTACCTGAAGAAGAACGGAACCAGTAACGTGCAATTATCCCAGGGTGCCTTGAGCCCCTATGGGTGATTTATCAATTGTATTGTTGTATTTATGATTCTGTCATTTTTATATGTAATGTGGACACATCTGAGGTGCTGGATTTATTTGTGAATTTTTCTCTTTATGAATAATAATTAATATTTGTTTTACATTTTTTAATTGCCCCTAAAATCCCAAATTCAGAGGAGATGTTTCTATATTTTTTGTACAATGTGCTGCAGCTTCTCCATCCCTAGTACCAACCTTGCAGACAGTGCGGGAGAAAAAAAGTTCCCATTCTTGGGTTTAAATACACTTAAGGAGTCTATTTATAAAGGTTTTAAACACAATATTCATACAATTGTCACCCATTATTTAAATTTTTTTCTAATTTGATTAAATTGAAAAAAGTGTGAATCCTGTTCAAAAACTGTATTAATCTTCTGTGAATATATATATATATATATATATATATATATAGACTCCAAAGTATTCTTTTCAATAAATAACGGTTATTATACTGCATAAATACCTGGCAACAACTAATTTCCTGCGTTCTTCTGTGGTGTAAGGCTCCACTAGAGGAATACCTAATAACCTGACTTCTTCTAGCTTCGGTAAAGTGTTTAATTTTTCAATGTCTTTCCAGGAACTTAGACCTGCAGAAGAGTTATATGCAAAAAGGTTATATAAAAAACATACCAGGCATATATAAAAAATACAATGCTGTATAGTATAATCCAGTAGACCTGTTTTCAATGAAACATGTCTATATTTGTATCTTTTCTACTTCTGGTGGAAAACTAGTCACAAAGCTAATATATTTAGATCTTCCCTCATTGTACATGTTTAAAAGGACAAAGATTTATTAATTTGATAATTTATGTAAAAATTCTTATGTGTATGCACATACTAGAAGTATCTATATATAAACACACAAGCATGATAACATGTGTCAGAAGACTCACATGACTAGTGCCAAGGTGAGCACCAATGCAGGATCCAGTGTCCGAAGTTATATTATAGGCCGTTTTCTGTATCTGTGGGTGCACTGAATAAAGCAGTGGCTCCTAACATTGTCTTATCTACAACCCCCACCCCTAAATATGCTCTCTTTCGGAAAGACAGGGTAAAACAGAGGGGTGGTGGTGTTTGCCTCTATGTGAGAAGTGATCTCAAAGTGAGTGTGAAAGAGGACCTAATTGATGGAGAGTGTGATGAGTCTGAAGCAGTATGGATGGAAATGTACATGGGTGTGCGTAATACAAAGATTATCATTGGAGTTTGTTATAGACTTCCCAGTATTAATGAGGAGGTGGAGGCTCAGCTCCTGGCACAGATAGAAAGGGCTGCAAGGGCTGGGACAGTGTTAATAATGGGGGATTTTAACTACCCAGACATTGACCAGAGTAATGGCACTGCTGGAACAGTTAAAGGGTAAAAATGTATAAAGCTATTACAAGACAATTTTATGGTGCAGTTTATTGAGGCCCCCACTAGAAATAATGCTCCGTTGGACCTGGTAATCTCAAACCATGCAGAGCTTATTAATAATGTTCATATAAAAGAACATCGGGGTAGCAGTGACCATAATATAATTTCATTTAATATTAGCTGTAAGCAAAAAACGCATACAGGAAATATAAAAACACTTAACTTTAAGAGAGCAAATTTTCCAAGGATGCTCTCCAGGACTTAGACTGGGAGGGAATATTGGCATTGATGAGCACAGAACAGAAATGGGAAATTTTCAAAAAGACTGTATGCAAACTACAAAGTATATTCCCATGGGCAATAAGTTTAAAAGGCTAAAAATAAAACCTATGTGGCTCACAGGCAAAGTTAAAAAAGCAATAAATAATAAGAAAAGAGCTTTTAAAAAATATAAAAATGAAGGAACACCATCATTGTTGAATTAGAATATAACAGAATATGTAAAAGGGAAATCAAGGATGCAAAAATTCAAAATGAACGACAGAATGCAAAAGATAGTAGGACAAACCCCAAAAAATTCTTCAAATATGTTAATAGTAAAAAAGTTAGGTCTGAGCATGTAGGCCCTTTACAAAATAATCAGGAGTGGGTGACTGGGGACAAAGAGAAGGCACATTTATGAAATACTTTCTTCAGCTCTGTGTATACAAAGGAGCATGGGGGAGCTCATGACCATAATGAGGATGGTATTGACACAGCCCCAAATGATCCACAATGGCTCAAAAGTGATATGGTCCAGAAATATTTAGACAGAATAAGGGTGGATAAAGAGCCTGGACCAGATGGCATCCACCCATGCATCCTAAAAGAATTGAGCGCTGTAATTTCAAAGCCTTTGTTTCTAATTTTTAGGGACTCGTTAAGGACTGGAATAGTACCGCTGGATTGGCGCAGGGCCAATGTGGTGCCTATATTTAAAAAGGGATCAATGTCTTTGCCAAGTAACTATAGAACTGTTAGTTTAACTTCTATAGTTGGGAAGATACTGGAGAGTTTAATAAAAGACCAAATAGATAGAGTTCTTGCTGGAAAAAAATATTTTAAGCAACAGACAGCATGGATTCATGAAAGGCAGAAGTTGTCAAACAAACCTGATTTCTTTTTATGAGGTGGTAAGTAAAACCTTGGACAGAGGGGTGGCTGTGGACGTAGTATACTTGGATTTTGCAAAAGCGTTTGGCACAGTTCCCCACACGGTTAATGTGTAAGGTAAAGTCTACAGGCTTGGAAAGATCAGTTTGTAAATGGATAGAAAATTGGCTAAAAGATAGAATTCAGAGAGTAGTGGTTAATGATTCTTACTCTGAATGGTCTAAGTTTATCAGTGGTGTACCCTAAGGTTCAGTGTTGGACCCTTACTTTTTAATATCTTTATAAATGATATAGGGTCTGGGATTAAAGGCAGCATTTCAGTCTTTGCAGAGGACACCAAGCTTTGCAGTGGAATAACTTCCTTACAGGAGGTCTCCAACTTACAAGCCAACCTCAATGCACTGTTTCATTGGTCAACTATGTGGCAAATGAGATTTAATGTTGATAAATGTAAAGTTATGCACTTGGGGGCTAAGAATATGCATGTATCATAGATACTAGGTGGAGTATAACTGGGGGAATCCATAGCGGAGAAGGATCTGGGTGTTCTGGTCTTAATAATAGCATGCAATGCCAAGCTGCAGTTTCCAAAGCAAGCAAAGTCCTTTCTTGTAATAACAGAGGCATGGACTCCAGAGTCCAGAGAGAGAGAGAGATAATTTTGCACAAGTACAAATCATTAGTAAGACCTCATCTTGAATATGCAGTTCAGTTTTGGGCACCAGTACTTAAAAAGGATATCAGGGAACTGGAGAAAGTGCAGAGAAGGGCAACCAAACTGATAAGAGGCATGGAGGACCTCAGCTATGAGAAAAGATTAGAGGAACTGAATATATTCTCTCTTGAGAAGAGGAGATTAAGGGGGGGGATACGAACATGTATAAACACATAAAGGGTCCATATAGTGAACTTGGTGTTGAGTTATTCACTTTAAGGTCAACGCAGAGGACAAGGGGGCACTCTTTACGTCTAGAGGAAAACAGATTTTGTCTTCAAATACGGAAAGGTTTCTTCACCATAAGAGCTGTGAACATTTTGAATACACTCCCTCCAGAGGTGGTTCTGGCTAGCTCATCAGATTGCTTTAAAAAAGGCCTGGATTCTTTCCTGGGTGTACATAATATAAATAGGTAAAGTTGATTCAGGGAATATCCGATTGCCTCTTGCAGGATCAGGAAGGATTTTTTTCCCCTGCTGTAGTAAATTGGATCATGCTTTGCTGTGTTTTGTTTTTTTTTTTTGCCTTCCTCTGGATCAACTGCAGGTATGGGATTGTATGGTTGGATTTTCTTTACTGTTTTTTGTTTCCTATTTTTTGAGCCAGATGGACTTGTGTCTTTTTTTTCAACCTATTTCTATTTCTAAATAAAATAATAAAGTTCAGTGTATGTCACAGTGTAAAGTCATTATAATGAGAATAAAATTATTACAGCAACAAAAAAAGGTTACCTGACTTGTGAAGGCTTATTGACCGAAGGTTTGGAAATAACCGTGACAAGGATTCCTCGGAGTCCCCAATTGTCAATATATTGTTATTCGCAAGGATAAGAGTATGAAGACAAGGAAACATCATGCCTAATTTACAAATGTCAGACCAGTCCTGGAGATTGTTGTCTGTTATATGAAGAAGCCTCACTGAACGAAAGCAAACTGGTGAACTCACTATGGTGTCATAGTCATTAAGGCACAAAAACAGTTCCTCTAGGCTGAAAAGTAAAAACAGTTTTTGTTAAAAAAAAAAAACAAATCAGGTTCCACATTTTTAATACAACTTGTGTAGAGTAACAAAACATCAGTGGAAAGTAATATTGTATAGTAGACAAGTGGTTCTCAAAACGTCAGGTGGTCTTCACCAGTGAGGCCTATTGTGATTATTAGAGAGCTGTGAGAATTCTTTCACATCAGGTTTCTATTTTTTTATATATTTTATCTGTTTGATGGCGTTGTTTGCACATGCAGTGTTGAATTTGTATGTTTCGAGACAAAGTTGATATTACCTTTACCTTATGACATGTCCTGGGAATCATTTCTGAATAGCGGGTAAAAGGCATTTGTGACAAACATTTAAAACCCAGAGTTTGTAGGTGATAGGTGAAAATGATACTTATCCACCCTCTTTTACAGGGCCCAATCAAATCCATGCCTTGCAGTAACCCATGTTACATGCATCTGTGAGCTGTGGTGCTATTCATTTTGACTTTGGTACTGCAATGCACCTGCGCTGCAGCACACTGCAAAGCATGGTAACACACTAATTAGGTGTGAATGAACCTTTAAATTACCAAAAGTTCCTAATGTCCTACCCTGGGTAAAGGTCATGTTAAAAGATTTTCCCATGTAATTTGACTGGGGACATTTTTAAACATCCTGTCTACACTGTAAAAGCAGCGGTGGTGCTTACTGCAACTCATAGATTAGGGCAGTGATGGTGACCCTTGGCATCCCAGATGTTTTGGAACTACATTTCCCATGATGCTCAACTACATTGCAGAGTGCATGAACATCATGGAAAATGTAGTTCCAAAACATCTGGGGTGCCAAGGTTCGCCATTACTGGATTAAGGTAATCTCTGCAATAAGGAAGAGAGGTGTGTATACTTTTCAACTAAACTGAACCTAGCTGAACTATGGAAAAGGGCACTGTCCATGCTTAATTTGGTCTCCTCTATGCAGAGACTCACACAATTGTTCTTATTACATAGAACGTACCACACACTTGTAAAATTATTTCAATGGAACGGTAGAGACTCCAAACTGTCTCAATCCCAAGGAAATCTGATTGAAGAACTGCAGCAGTCAATGTCAGGTAACACCCGATAGCACAAATTACATCCAAAGTGTGAAGAGCCTTGTCCCCCAGTGTATGAGGCTTAGGACAGAAAGACAGCAATGCAATGTACTAGTCGAAATGAAACAAAGAAACCACCTTAGGTAAAAATAACACCTGTGGCTGTAGAACTACCTGGTCATGCTGGACCACCAGGAGCAGTTCCTTTTTAGGAAAGAGCAGCAGATACCAAAACTCTGCGACCCAAAGTAATGGCAACCAGAAAAAAAACCTTCTGCCTCATAAGGACAAAAGAATATCCCACATGGGTTTAAATTGATATTTGTGCAATACAGTACCAAGGTTGAGGTCTCATGGAGTCAGCTGAGTCCTGACCGGTGGAAAAATGCACATGACCCCTTGCACAAAGGCACGCACCAAGGAATGTGAAGCAATTTGTCTATGAAAAGAGACCCCCAAAGCCGAAATATGACCTTTGACTCAAGGCCAAACCCTGTTTAACTCCAATTTGTAGAAAAGTCAGGATGATTTATATGGCAATGCTCAACTGGACCGTTACAGGAAGGCCCTTCAGCTGCACAGTCCAATGCAGTACGGCAAGGTGAATTGCCTTCAACTCCAGGATGTTGATGGATAACCCCCTTTCCTGAGGTGACCAACTTCTATGGACAAAAAATTGTCTAGAACTCCATCCCATTAGGCTGATGTCTGTCATCAGACCCTCCAGGATAGAAGGAGGAACAATGTTCCAATCTCCAGAATATGGGAGGTAATCCACCAGTCCACAGAAATCTTAGTCTTAGGAAATCCAACGACTGCATCCTCCTATTCCATACTGATAAGACATTCGCTGGAGGGGCCCGGAATAAAACTGGGCAATACCTTGAAGGAGGCTACTATTTTTCCCAAAAGCCTCATGCAAAGGCTAATCAAATGATTTTTCAATGTCTTCAGCAAGACATTTGTCTGTAGGGAGGATTACTCTAGTCTGGACAGTATCCAAAGTCAGGACTAAAATATCCCAACCTTTGGGTTGGTACTGAGGCTTACTTAGTAGGTGAAGTAAGTAGCATAACCCTATAATCATGGCTATGAAGATGGTCTGTGTCCTTTGATGTACGATAAAGAAATATACCATAAATAATTTCTACAGAAGGTTTTTTGTACAAGGCTGAAGTTTGAGCCTTGAGCAGTACAAGGAGCCAGATAGTTCATGTGCGGACAAGAAGAATGCTGATAGAGAAAGCAGACAGAGAAATTATTTCAATATTTTGCTGTGCTTTTCATTCATTATACAGTCACAGGCTAAGGCGGGTCCCAGAAGTGGGTTGAATATCGGACTGAAGATATTTAGTGGCGGAAAAGTACTGTAGGTGAGAGTTTTTAACTAAAGGTGAGTATTGCAGCAAAAGCATCTTTTTTATTTACTTAATGGCCTTTCATTTTTATGTTGATTTTAGTTGAATTTTTCATCTAAGCTAAAATAAATCTCATTATCTCGAATAAGATGGCCTATAAGTGTTTAGTACTGACATACATGACACTACAAAATCAGTGTTGAATTAGCAGCACCTATAAAATAAGCTCAACACTATCATACTTACGCTGGTAGCTCCAACAGCAGCGTGTGGACTGTTTCCCAGGAAACTTTACAGTTATTGAGAACCAGTTTGCGAATACCAGAAAATGATCCAGCACACTCACGTTCCAACACAGACATGTATAATGGGTTAGAACTCAAATTCAAGAACTGCAGTTGAGGCACGTTAGATACAATCTTGCTGACCTGTAAGTACAAGCAAAAAAGGCAAAGGATTACATGAGGGCATGATTTTGCTGTAACAAAGTTGCCACATGCAACAGTTTACTGTATTTTTCAATATATCAGATTATCAGATATATAGATTTTAATACATCATAGGCCACTAAGTAGAACTGCGGGGAAGGCCGCTATGGGGCTATGTCGCAGCTGACCTAGCATGGAGCTGAGGTCGGGTCACGCTCGCTGGGCAGACTGGGGACACGGTAAGAATCTTGGATATCCAGTCCATCGCTCAGTCCAGCAGTTGATTGCAGTTCTCACAGGAACAAGAAAATAATAAAAGAAGCAAAAAAATTCCATTTATAAAAAGGAAAAAATGTTAGGACCAGAGATCCCAGCAAGGAACTAGGTCCTTACTCCTGACTAGACAGAAAAAAACTGAAGACCTATAGAAGGAAGTGGGAATATACCCCCTGGGATTGCCATATGGGCGTAGTCGAACTTTCCGCCCAGTGTCCTACTCCTGTAGGGGGCAGCATAAACCCAAGGGTCAAGAAGATATGGAGCGGTCTGTCAATAAAGGAAACAGAAATATAGCTTTGATCAGTTTAAAAAACAGGCGATGATGAATTCGGATGTAAATGGATCATGATCATGATAATCATCCATTTACATCTGTTTTTCCATAGAGATACACTGTTCTCGGTTTTTCATCCGTCAACGGATGGATGAAAAACAGACAAACGGACAGCATATGTGAAAGGGGCAAAAAAAAAAAAAATATTATTATATATATATATATATATATATATACATACATACACACACATTTTTTTTTATAGTAAATGGGGAAGGATTAGAGCCTCTGGTCAGTTTTTGTTGTTTACACAGAGGTTCTAAACCTTTTCCACTTAGTTCTTGGCTTTCTAATGACCAAGGCAAATATAAAGCAGATGTGTATTTTTACACCCCCACAGCCTTGTCATGTTTGATCAAGAATGGGGCAGGAAACACTCTGGTCTCATGATGCAGTAGTAGCTTCTGGCATTCTACTGTCTACTGAACTACCCTGTCAACCAGAATGATGTTTTGCAGTGTGTGGTCAAAGGTTTCAGGATACCATGTTTTAGACCAGTGTCTCTAAACTTTTTTCATTCAAAGTACCCTTTAAATTTCTATCTCAAGGCACCCCATTCTAAAATGTAGAAATCTGAACTATTAGTTTTACATTGCAGCAGCATCCACACACTTAAGACACCCAACATTAGAGGTGATTTATTCTTTCAAAGCAAATTTGTTGCTGACAGAGGGGGGCAGGGAGATCAAACAAGGATGTTGTCCAGGTGGCAAATGTCCTTATCAACCAATGACATCAGTGGTTGTTGGGATGCTGGTGGCTGGTCTGCACAGTGCCCAAGGTTGTAATGTTGCACAATGAAAACCTGTAGCTATGTGTAACAAAGAAGCTTGTTTGATTCACCCGCTGGTTTGTACACAATTTTTAGGTAATTTTTGGCAATTTTTAGGCATTTTGCCAAGGCACACCTGAAGAACCCAGAAGGCACTCTGGTTGAAAAAGGCTGTTTAAGACCACACACTTGCTGCTTAAAGTTTCTAAGGAAAGTAAACTAGTAGAACTTCATTACATCATTGTTCTGATCTACCTTAGAAATGGAAGTGCATGCTTGTATTAATAACACTTGACTTCTTTGGAAAGGTAAAAATGAAAGTAGCTGTTTTACATTTTTCTAACACCTTTGTAGAATTTGTATACACATCTTATATCACTTCCTTCACATTAGGTGCCAGAATGTTTTTGTGAATTACACATGCATAGATGGCCTGTCTCATTACCAGACATCCAAATGTTACAGAATGGTAATGTGGTTTACACATATTATCGGTTCGTTTTGATTCTCTGGTAAATATAGGTTTGAATGAGAACAACATTCTATTCATGCTGTGAACAGTTTGATGTATTCTCTTACCTCTTGCCAGCTGTCAAGATGATTACCAGACAGGTCTAATTCTGACACATGTGAGCAAAAGGCAGCAATCTCATTCTCTTCTCCAGCATAGCTAATGCCACAACTGTTTAATACCAAGATACTGGGGAGGTTCAAGCGATCTAAAACAGAATTTTAATGAGCTCTAGTTATTACATATTTATTTAAATGCAACTAATGTGAGTACATGAATTTGACTTGATATTAGCCTGCTGAAATCCCCTATATGGCAGTACTAAAACTAAAAAAGGGGGGGATAGAGCAGGGTACACAGAGGGATGACCTTTTTCAAGCAGAACCACTTTTAAAAACTTGAGGCAGAGGCTTTTTAGACCAGCCTGGCTAATGCCATAACTGTTCAATACCAAGATACTGGGGGAGGTTTAGGCCATCTAAAACAGTGGGAAGATTTACTAAAGCTGGTTGCACACAGAATCTGATCTGGTCCAGTTGTGCATAGTAACCAACCAGCTTCTAGGTTTTATTGTAAAAGCCTAACTGAACTTAGAAGCGGATTGGTCACTATGCACAACTGCACCAGAATATGCGTGCACCAGCTTTAGTAAATCCCACCCACTTTTTTAATCAATTGTGTAATGAGCACTAGTTATTAACACATGTTGCATTAATTCTGTCCTAAAATATATCACATTTTTCATTATAGGATTCATACATTTGGCTTAATTTCACAATATAGGCCTTTTTATTAAAAATCTAACAACAACAACTTAATGATATGCATCAACCTTATGTAATGAAGTTATTTCATTCATCCCAACACCACCAGAAAATGTAGTCATAAAAAAGAAGCAAAATAAATCCACAAACTAAAAAAAATACACTGAATTAAAGGAAAAAAAGGGATAATTACATGAAAGCTTGTCTACAGAAACAAGTTTTTAGTTTTTTAAATGGAATGATGTGTGAAAAAGGTAAGCTCTCTGAAAACCACATGCACCACACCCCTCAAAATTGAGAAAATGTGTACAAATATGGAAAAACAGGGCTTTTTTAGAGCTAACAAATAAGAGAGATATTTTGAATTTTGATTTTATTTAAAGTTTAAAATGTTCAACAATAAAAGAAACATTGCTTTACATATGTTGTGCAGTTTTTCCAATTCACTCTACATGTTTCGCTAGGATTTAAATTCTTCAGGAGATAGTTATGGATACTGCATATGGAAACAATTAATAAGTCCTGTTTCTATGCATCAAACGATAAGGTTTATCAGACACTTAAAGGAGACATTGGTAATTTAGGGGTTGTCAGGAAGATATCAGCACACCACAGGGAGAGATCACCTAAGGAATTTGATGCCCTGAAAAAAATTGGATTTTTGTAAGAACTTACCGTAAAATCCTAAGCTCATTGACAGACGCAGTCCTCTTGATTAATATCAATTGGTTATACTGCCCTCTACAGGAGTAGGACACTAGGCAGAAGAAAACGTTCTGGCCACACCTTAGGGGCAGTCCCAGAGGGTATATCCTCTCTCTCTCTGCTACAGGATGTCAGTTATGTCACAAAGCAGTGTCAGAGAATTTAACCTAACCCAACTCAAAAATAGAGGGGCGGGTACTGCGTCTGTCAATGAGCTTAAGAGAAAAGGATTTTACGGTAAGTTCTTACAAAAAACGGAATTTTTGTAAAATCTTACCTGTAAAATTCCTTTCTCTGAGTCCTCCGACAGTCGCCGCCTCTTCATATTCGTCACATATGGGGTATTAGACTTTGCTCCGAAGGAGTAGCTAGGCAACAGAATATGTTAACAATAAAGCTTTAACATATCCCACCCTCAAGGGGTGGTCCCCTCAGTCAATACCCTCCTACTTCCTGCAACCATATCTCAGTTTTAGTGGAATAGCAGTAGAGTATACAATCAAACCCCAAAAGAGGGGCGGGGGCGGCGACTGTCGGAGGACTCAGAGAAAGGAATTTTACAGGTAAGATTTTACAAAAATTCCGTTTTCTCTTACGTCCTCCGACAGTCGCCGCCTCTTCATATTCGTCACATATGGGGACGTCCCAAAGCAGTGCAAACATGAGGGGTGGGAAACGCATCCGCGCCGAAAGGCAACGCAGTCTCCACATCACAGAAAGGAACCTTACCAAAGGAAGGAAACCAGCTGGGCAACAGCAAAAATAAGTGCTCAACAGGAGCAACAACCCAGGAAAAGACAAAAAAACCAGGGGATACAAAACTTATCCCAACAGCCAGGAGTCCCCAACAAGGGACCCTAGGGAACAGCCGCACTAAGAACCTTGCGACCAAAGGAAGCATCCGCCGATGCCTGAACATCTACTTTGTAGAATTTTGTGAAAGTGTGCACGGTCGACCAAGTCGCCGCCTTACACACCTGGGCTACAGAAGCCCCATGACGACAGGCCCAAGACGTACTCAGAGATCTAGTAGAGTGCGCCTTCACAGGCACAGGGGGAACCTTCCCCTGCAAAGCATAGGCCTGTTCAATGGTCTGCCTGATCCATTTGGCGATGGTAGAGGCCGAAGCCGCCATGCCCTTCCGAGGACCCTCTGGAAGAACAAACAAGGAGTCCGTCTTTCGAAAAGACTCAGTCGATTTAAGGTAAACCCTTATCGCCCGAACAACATCCAGAGAGTGCAATCTCACCTCCTTTGGATGTTTAGGCTTCGTGCACAACGAAGGCAAGACAATATCCTCATTAAGATGGAATTCCGAAACTCGTTTCGGCAGAAAAGAAGGATTAGGTCGCAAGACCACCTTATCCAAATGAATAACCAGGTACGGAGACTTGCAGGACAAAGCCGCCAGTTCCGACACTCTGCGAGCCGAAGTGATCGCCACCAAAAAGGCGACCTTTTTGGACAACATAGACAACGAGATCTCCCTGATCTGTTCAAAAGGAGCACGTTGTAACACAGAGAGAACGAGATTCAAGTCCCAAGGGGGCAGAGGATCCCGCCTCGGGGGAACCAGATGCCGCACACCCTGAACAAAGGTGCCAACCAAAGGATTGGAAGCCACGGGACGTTGAAACAGAACGGCCAGAGCAGACACCTGACCCTTTATCGTAGCCAGCGCCAAACGCTGATCAACACCCGTTTGAAGGAAAGACAGCACACGGGACACCGAGTACGTGCGGGGTGAAAACCCCCTGGACTCACACCAGGCAAAATAGGCCTTCCAAGTACGGTAATAAACCTTCCCCGAGGAAGACTTCCTCGCGTTGATTAAAGTATTAACGACCTCCGGAGAGAGACCCCTCTCCTTCAGGACCTCGGTTTCAACAGCCAGGCCGTCAAAGCCAGCGACTGTAAAGCAGGATGGTATATCGGTCCTTGAGACAGTAGATCGTCTCGAAGAGGCAGACGCCACGGGGCGTCGACCGCCAGATTCACGAGGTCTGCGTACCAGGACCGGCGAGGCCAGTCCGGTGCCACAAGAATCACCGTGTTGCGTTCCGAGTGTAACCTGCGAAGGAACCTGGACAGCAACTGAATCGGTGGAAACGCGTACATCAGCCTGTACTGATGCCACGGGGCCACTAACGCGTCCGACGCGTCTGCCCGAGGGTCGCGCGTCCTTGCCACGAACCTCTTCACCTTGTTGTTGAGGTGAGACGCGAACAGGTCCACTTCTGGAAGACCCCACTTCGCGCACAACGTCTGGAAGACAGCCGGATGGAGAGACCATTCCCCCTGATCCAGGGTCTGGCGACTCAGATAGTCCGCCTGCCAGTTCTCCACTCCCGGAATGTGAACCGCCGTTATCGCCGGGACATGAGTCTCGGCCCAAGACAGAATGTCGGCCACTTCTCGAGCCGCTCGGGCACTCCTGGTGCCCCCTTGGTGGTTGATGTAGGCCACCGCCGTGGCATTGTCCGTCTGCACCCGAACCGGGCAACCCTGCAGCCGGTCCGTCCAGCGATGAAGACAGAGCCTTATCGCACGCAATACCAGAATGTTGATCGGAAGGGAAGACTCCCCCTCCGACCAAGTCCCCTGAGCGGACAGAACGCCCAGAACTCCACCCCAGCCCGACAGGCTGGCATCCGTGGTGATCACCGTCCATGAGATCGGACGAAACGACTTGCCCCCGGACACCAACGGGGACTGGAGCCACCACAGAAGGTTTTCCCTGGTGCGAAGACTCAACGAGATTTGAAGATCCAGAGATTGAGGTCGCCCGTCCCACCTGGACAGGATCTCCGCTTGGAGACCCCGCGTGTGAAACTGTGCGAAAGGAATCGCCTCGAAGGCCGAGACCATCAATCTCAGACATCTCATACACGTCCGCAGAGACGAGTTCGGAACGTCCCTGAGGGACCTGACTTCCTCCCGGAGAGTCCCGAGTTTGTCTTCCGGCAGGAAGACCTTCGCCTGCACCGAGTCCAGTATCATTCCCAGATAGGGGAGACGAACCGACGGACTCAGTGTCGACTTTGGAAAATTTATCGTCCAACCAAACTCCTGCAGAGTTTGCATTGTGACAGACAGGTCCTCCTCCAGACCTTGTCTGGTCGCAGACCGAACCAGAATGTCGTCCAGATACCCCAGGACAGAAATGCCCTGGGCCCTCAATAATGCCAGAACCGGTGCAAGCACCTTGGTGAAGACCCGCGGAGCCGAGGCGAGACCAAAGGGCAACGCCACGAACTGGTATTGATCCTCCGCAATGGCAAAACGAAGGTACCTCTGATGACCCTCGAATATGGGGATGTGAAGGTACGCATCCTTCAAATCGATGGAGGCCATGAATTCCCCCGGAACCAGGGCAGCCACCACCGACCGCAGGGATTCCATGCGGAACTTGCGAACCCGCACAGAGCGGTTTAGAGCCTTCAAGTCCAGAATCGGACGAACCTTTCTGGGCACGGTGAACAGATTGGAATAAAACCCCCGAAACCTGTCCCGATGAGGCACCGGGACCACCACTCCCTGAGCCCTCAGGTCCCGCACCGCCAGGTGCAGATCCCGCAGGCGCTCTGGAGACAGTTGAAGATTTGAGGGAAAAAATCTGCTCTCCGGCCGAGAGAGAAACTCGATCTTGTAACCAGATCGAACGATTTCCAGAACCCATCTGTCCCGCACACGGGCCTACCAGGGCTGAAGAAAACCGAGCAAGCGTCCCCCCACCCCAAAACTGGGTGAGGGCGCCCCTTCAGGCCGAACTGTTATGGGCTGCAGGTCCGGATTGGCCGGACTTCTGTTTTCCAGACCAGGGCTTCTTCTGAGAGCCTTGACCTTTGAACGGTTTGCCCTTGTAGTGCGGCCGAAAGGCACGAAAGGACCCCTGAGGGGGCCGAAAATTTGCATGCTTCTTCCCAGAAGCCCCCTTAGCCTTGGGGAAATGGGGCAAGAGAGTGCTCTTACCCCCGGTGATCCCCTTAATCAACACATCCAGGGACTCCCCAAAAAGGCGAGACCCATCATAAGGCAGATTGGCTAAGGTCTTACGTGAAGATTGGTCCACCGACCAACATTTTAACCAAACCAGGCGGCGAGACAACACCGCCACGCTGTGCACACGTGCAGCCAACGGGATCAAGTCCAGGTCCGCATCACACAGATACATGACACCCTGGTGGATCTGATCCACCATATCCAGGGTCGCCGCCGAGGCCGAATCGGCCACTAGGACGCGCCTAAGCATCTGCGTCCAACTTGCGATCGCCTGGGCCGCCATGAGAGAAGCAAACAGAGCCTTAAGCATAGAACCCGTAACAGAATAAGTATGACGGGCAAGAGACTCCAGTCTCCTATCCGTGACATCACGGAAAATAGGGGAACCCTCTGCAGGAATCGCAGTGGCTTTGTTCAAAACCGCAATTGCATGATCCACTGGTGGAGGCACACACCACCGTTCATCAGTGGCAGGCGAAAAAGGATAACGCAGCTTGAATTTACTTGGTACCGCAAAAGGTTTGCGCAGATCGCGCCATTGATCCTTAACGGCGCGCTGAAAATCAGCATTGCAGGGAAAAACCTGCGGCGTCCTGCGTTTTCTCTGCGTCCCATAAGCCGCCAAGGCAGCGGGGGGACACACTTCGTCCTGCAAACGCAGCGTTTGCTTAATGGAAGCAATCAACTCATCCATGATTGCAAGCTCTTCAGGCGAGCCAGGGGGAGAATTATCGACCCCCTCAACTTCAGCCTCCACCTCAGACCCCACTAGATCAAGAGAGGAGCGGGACCCCGATAAGGAGGTCCCTGCCAGAACAGCCCCATCACCTTCACCCTCAGAATCAGAGGACAGAGCAACTCTGGGCCGTTTAGTAGATTGAGCAGCCACCAGCATTTGCACCTGAGCAGCAAGGCCAGCCACAATAGTGGCTAAATCCCCCCCTGGGGGGGAAACAGCGGTCCCCTGGCTTTCCACCAATACTGTAGGAAATTTGCCCTCCTGAGAATCCATTGCCCCTGTAATGCCAGACAACCAAGGGTTAACTGCCCCTTTTTTGCAAGCGCGGCAAGCGCGGCAAGCGCAGCCCACCGCACCACACTCAAGCACAATGAGACCCCCACAGGGAATATGCAAACTGAACACAGGCAATGGATAGCAAGAACAGAAGGATAAAACCTGAGGAGACCCTCGCCGCTGCTGCTGCCTCGATCGGTGTTCCTGGAAAGAGGAAGTGATGCTGCCAGGGCGCTCTATGTAAGCCTATGGAGGCTACAAGAAAATGGCCGCCATGCATGTAAACCATGCGGCCGGAGCGGGTGCAGGCAAAATGGCGTCGTTTGGCGCCGAAAACGCCGCTCCACAGTGCATTAAAACACATATTACAATCCAATATAAGGATACATGTTAGATCGCCGCAGCAATCGCTGTATATGCCCAAACATGCCAAGAAAAAACATGCCCCACAGCACACAGCTCTCACACTGCCCAGCCTGACACACACAGTGTCACACAGCACCCCCCCCCTTGCAGCCCACAGCATGCAGCCGAGAGATAGGGAGACAAGCAGTGTGAACAGAGGCAGGTTACACAGTCCCAGACTGACACCCCCCCAGACAGACAGGTCCCCACATAAATACACTTACCTCACATGGCGTGGGGAACCCGCACAGGCGAACAAGCCGCTGCACCTGAGGCAGGGAGAGTCGCAATTCAAGACGCACAAAATGGGGGTTAAGAAACCGCACAGCGTCCAGTGAGGTAGCCACCTCACCAATCATCCCTGCACCGAACAGGGATGGGTCGTTCACTATGCCAGGAGCGTTACCTGGCTGAACGCTCGTTGGCAGACTGGGAAGCCACTGACCCACGACCTGCGACCAGGGGGATCAGCCCGAGACCCAGTCCGCATGATCCTCTTCGTCCGAAGAACTAACTAACGCTGACAAAATAACAGCTAAGAAAAGGTAGAGAGAAAAACTCAAACAAAATATTAAAAAGAAGAAACAGTCTGGGACAGAAAGTCCCAGCACAGAGAGAGCCAGCCACTCCTGACAAGCTAGACATTAAAACTGAGATATGGTTGCAGGAAGTAGGAGGGTATTGACTGAGGGGACCACCCCTTGAGGGTGGGATATGTTAAAGCTTTATTGTTAACATATTCTGTTGCCTAGCTACTCCTTCGGAGCAAAGTCTAATACCCCATATGTGACGAATATGAAGAGGCGGCGACTGTCGGAGGACGTAAGAGAAATCCAATTTTCTCTGTCGCTCATTGACAAACACAGTCCTCTTGATTAATATCAATTGGAACGTCCCAAAGCAGTGCCACAAATGAGGGGTGGGATAACGGAAATCAAAATACAATCTAGAAGGCCCAACCGGTGCCAACTAGAAGTTTTAAAGGCTCATCAGACAAAAAGGATGAGACTCAACTGAAAACCCAACAGAAAAAAAACCTCGAGGTAGACCACCGGTCTCCTCAAACCGCGGCCTGCAGAACCAAAAGAGGCATCCGCCGATGCCATCACATCAACTTTATAGAATTTTGCAAAGGTATGCACCGACGACCAGGTAGCCGCCTTGCAAACCTGAAGCACTGACGCCTGATGGCGAAAGGCCCAGGAAGCACTAAGCGCCCGAGTGGAGTGCGCCTTAACAGGGAACGGAGGCTTCCGACCCTTAATAGAATAAGCCTGTACCACCGTCTGTCTGATCCATCTGGAGATAGTCGCGGCAGATGCAGGCAACCCCTTTTTAGGGCCATCCGTGATCACAAAAAGTGAATCCGTCTTACGGAAAGATTCCGTAGTAGTCAAATACACCCTGATCGCCCGAACTACATCCAAGGAGTGTAACACAAACTCCCGAGGATGACTGGGCTTAGGACACAGGGAAGCTAGACAGAAAAAAACTGACATCCTGTAGCAGAGAGAGAGAGAGAGGATATACCCTCTAGGACTGCCCCTAAGGTGTGGCCAGAACATTTTATTCTGCCTAGTGTCCTACTCCTGCAGTATAACCAATTGATATTAATCAAGAGGACTGCGTAAAATCCATTCCTCTCATGTTCATTGTCGGAGAGCACCTGATATTCTTAACCATTGGGTTATACTGCCCCCTACAGGAGTAGGACACAAGGCAGAAAAAAAGTCTGGCTATGCCTATGGGCAGTCCCAAGGGGTATACTCCCTCTCTCGGCTATAGGTACTCAGTTTTGTTACAAGCTGTGTCAGAGAAAATACAACTCAGAGGGGTGGGTTCTGTGTCTCAATGAACATCAGAGAAATGGATTTTACGGTAAGTCGAAAATCCCACTTTCTCTTTTGTTCATTGACGGACACAGCTCCTGATATTCTTAACCATTGGGACGTCCCAAAGCAGCATTAAACATGAGGGGTGGGAACAGCAAAAAATTCCCAAGGCTAAAAACAGTAGCCAACCAGGCAACAGGGGCTCAACCAAAACAACTGGAGCCCACCTAAAAAAAAAAAAAAAAAAAAAAAAAATACACCCTCAAAGAGAACCAAGTCTTCAAAAAAGCAGCCTGCAAAACCTTGTGGCCAAAAGAGGCATCCGCAGATGCCATCACATTCACTTTATAGAACTTTGTGAAACCTGAGTGTGATTTACTTAAGTCCAATCTCCAAGCTAGCAAAACAGCCTAAAACTGATACAACCATCTCAGCCATGCGTCACTATTATAGCCAGGCTGTGTTTTTTACATGCACTACTGTGAGGTGTAGTGAGGTGCAGAAGAGGGTGGACCAGAGCCATTGATGACAGAAGGTCACCTGCCTGCCAAAGTGTGAGCAGTGCAATACCAGCAACATATGAAGTCACCTCTATCCTCAACATATTCCTGGTCAGCTTACGAGTATGCAGCAGAGCCTGATTGGTTGAGTACTAACCCTTCCTCTTGAGTGTGAGTTGTGTTGTACAGGGGATTCCCAGAGGTTGTTATAAACTTACATTTAGTTGCATTAAAAATATAAATGCAAATAAAAAACACACACATTAAAGCAGCTTTGTATTAATGAACATATTATGAAATGTATTTAAAATAAACTAAGTACATGAATTTGACTTGGTATTAGCCTGTTGCGTAGTCTATAAAGCAGTACTCAAAAGGGCTGGGATAGAGCAGGGTGAGCAGAGGGATGACCTTGTTAAAACAGAACTGGAAGCAGGCAGGCTCCTTTTTGTGGAAGAATCTTGTAATGTTCTAACTGGCTGCTTGCAGTCTTCTTTGGAATGTACACTAAGCTATGCAAGCGCAGCTTTGTTTACATTCCAGCACACTGCCTGTGTGCCGGGATGACCACACTCCTGCGCATATGTAGGAGTGATGTCATTCTGCTCTGGCCAATATGGTAATATGGCAGAAAATGTAAAATATATATATATATATTTTTTTTTTTTTTTTTTTTTTCCAGAATTTTCGCTTTTTTTGCTTATAGCGTAAAAAGTAATAATTGCACAGGGAATCAAATACCATCAAAAGAAAGCTCAATTTGTGGGGAAAAAAAACACAAATTTTATTTGGGTACAGCGTCGCATAACCGCGCAATTGTGTGTTAAGATAACACAGTGCCAAATCACAAAAAACGGAATTTTTGTAAAATCTTACCTGTAAAATTCCTTTCTCTGAGTCCTCCGACAGTCGCCGTCTTCATATTCGTCACATATGGGGTATTAGACTTTGCTCCGAAGGAGTAGCTAGGCAACAGAATATGTTAACATTAAAGCTTTTAACATATCCCACCCTCAAGGGGTGGTCCCCTCAGTCAATACCCTCCTACTTCCTGCAACCATATCTCAGTTTCAGTGGAATAGCAGTAGGGTATACAACCAAACCCCAAAAGAGGGGCGGGGGCAGCGACTGTCGGAGGACTCAGAGAAAGGAATTTTACAGGTAAGATTTTACAAAAATTCCGTTTTCTCTTACGTCCTCCGACAGTCGCCGCCTCTTCATATTCTTCACATATGGGGACGTCCCAAAGCAGTGCAAACATGAGGGGTGGGAAACGCATCCGCGCCGAAAGGCAACGCAGTCTCCGCATCAAAGAAAGGAACCTTACCAAAGGAAGGAAACCAGCTGGGCTACAGGAAAAAATAATTGCTCAACAGGAGCAACAACCCAGGAAAAGACAAAGAACCAGGGGATAAAAAAAAAACTTATCCCAACAGCCAGAGGTCCCCAACAAGGGACCCTAGGGAATTGCCGCACTAAGAACCTTGCGGCCAAAGGAAGCATTCGCCGATGCCTGAACATCTACTTTGTAGAATTTTGTGAAAGTGTGCACGGTCGACCAGGTCGCCGCCTTACACACCTGGGCTACAGAAGCCCCATGACGACAGGCCCAAGACGTACTCAGAGATCTAGTAGAGTGCGCCTTCACAGGCACAGGGGGAACCTTCCCCTGCAAGGCATACGCCTGTTCAATGGTCTGCCTGATCCATTTGGCGATGGTAGAGGCTGACGCCGCCATGCCCTTCCGAGGACCCTCTGGAAGAACAAACAAGGAGTCCGTCTTTCGAAAAGACTCAGTCGATTTAAGGTAAACCCTTATCGCCCGAACAACATCCAAAGAATGTAGCCTCACCTCCTGTGGATGTTTAGGCTTCGCGCACAGCGAAGGCAAGACAATATCCTCATTAAGATGGAATTCCGAAACTCGCTTCGGAAGAAAAGAAGGATTAGGTCGCAAGACCACCTTATCCAAATGAACAACCAGATACGGAGACTTGCAGGACAAAGCCGCCAGCTCCGACACTCTGCGAGCCGAAGTGATCGCAACCAAAAAGGCGACCTTTTTGGACAACAGACAACGAGATCTCCCTGATCTGTTCAAAAGGAGCACGTTGTAACACAGATAAAACGAGATTCAAGTCCCAAGGGGGCAGAGGATCCCTCCTAGGAGGAACCAGATGCCGCACTCCCTGAACAAAAGTGCCAACCAAGGAGTTGGAAGCCCCGGGACGTTGAAACAGAACGGCCAGCGCAGACACCTGACCCTTTATCGTAGCCAGCGCCAAACGCTGATCGACACCTGTTTGAAGGAAGGACAGCACTCGGGAAACCGAGTACGTGCGGGGTGAAAACCCCCTGGACTCACACCAGGCAAAATAGGCCTTCCAAGTACGGTAGTAAACCTTCCCCGAGGAAGACTTCCTCGCGTTGATCAAGGTATGAACGACCTCCGGGGAGAGACCCTTCTCCTTCAGGACCTCGGTCTCAACAGCCAGGCCGTCAAAGCCAGCGACTGTAAAGCAGGATGGTATATCGGCCCTTGAAACAGGAGATCGTCTCGAAGAGGTAGACGCCACGGGGCATCGACCGCCAGATTCACGAGGTCTGCGTACCAGGACCGGCGAGGCCAGTCCGGTGCCACAAGAATCACCGTGCTGCGTTCCGAGTGTAACCTGCGAAGGAACCTGGACAGCAACTGAATCGGTGGAAACACGTACATCAGCTTGTACTGATGCCACGGGGCCACTAACGCGTCTGCCCGAGGGTCGCGCGTCCTTGCCACGAACCTCCTCACCTTGTTGTTGAGACGAGACGCGAACAGGTCCACATCTGGAAGACCCCACTTCGCGCACAACATCTGGAAGACAGCCGGGTGAAGAGACCATTCCCCCTGATCCAGGGTCTGGCGACTCAGATAGTCCGCCTGCCAGTTCTCCACCCCCGGAATGTGCACCGCCGATATCGCCGGGACATGAGTCTCGGCCCAAGTCAGAATGTCGGCCACTTCTCGAGCCGCTCGGGCACTCCTGGTGCCCCCTTGGTGGTTGATGTAGGCCACCGCCGTGGCATTGTTCGTCTGCACCCGAACCGGGCAGCCCTGCAGCCGGTCCGTCCAGCGATGAAGACAGAGATTTATCGCACGCAATTCCAGAATGTTGATCGAAAAGGAAGACTCCCCCTCCGACCAAGTTCCCTGGGCGGACAGAACGCCCAGAACACCACCCCAGCCCGACAGGCTGGCATCCGTGGTGATCACCGTCCACGAGATAGGACGAAACGACTTGCCCCCCGGACACCATCGGGGACTGGAGCCACCACAGAAGGTCTCTTCTGGTGCGATGACTCAACGAGATTTGAAGATTCAGAGATTGAGGTCGCCCGTCCCACATGGACAGGATCTCCGCTTGGAGACCCCGCATGTGAAACTGGGCGAAGGGAATCGCCTCGAAGGCCGAGACCATCAATCCCAGACATCTCATGCACGTCCGCAGAGACGAGTGCGGAACGTCCCTGAGGGACCCGACTTCCTCCTGAAGAGTTCTGAGTTTGTCTTCCGGCAGGAAGACCTTCGCCTGCACCGAGTCCAGAATCATTCCCAGGTAGGGAAGACGAACCGACGGACTCAGTGTCGACTTTGGAAAATTTATCGTCCAACCAAACTCCTGCAGAGTTTGCATCGTGACAGACAGGTCCTTCTCCAGACCCTGGCTGGTCGCAGACCAAACCAGAATTTAGTCCAGATACCCCAGGACAGAAATGCCCAGGGCCCTCAATAATGCCAGAACCGGTGCAAGCACCTTGGTGAAGACCCGCGGAGCAGAGGCGAGACCAAAAGGCAACGCCACAAACTGGTAGTGATCCTCCGCAATGGCAAATCGAAGGTACCTCTGGTGACCCTCGAAAATGGGGATGTGAAGATACGCATCCTTCAAATCGATGGAGGCCATGAATTCCCCCGGAACCAGGGCAGCCACCACCGACCGCAGGGATTCCATGCGGAACTTGCGAACCCGCACAGAGCGGTTCAGAGCCTTCAAGTCCAGAATTGGACGAACCTTGCCCTCCTTCCTGGGCACGGTGAACAGATTGGAATAAAACCCCCGAAATCTGTCCCGATGAGGCACCGGAACCACCACTTCCTGAGCCCTCAGGTCCCGCACCGCCAGGTGCAGGTCCCGTAAACGCTCCGGAGACAGCTGAAGATTTGAGGGAAAAAATCTGCTCTCCGGCCGAGAGAGAAACTCGATCTTGTAACCAGATCGAACGATCTCCTGAACCCATCTGTCCCGCACGCGGGCCAACCAGGGTTGAAGAAAACCGAGCAAGCGTCCCCCCACCCCAAAACTGGGTGAGGGCGCCCCTTCAGGCCGCACTGTTATGGGCTGCGGATCCGGACTGACCGGACTTCTGTTTCCCAGACCAGGGCTTCTTTTGAGAGCCTTGACCTTTGACCGGTTTGCCCTTGTAGTGCGACCGAAAGGCACGAAAGGACCCCTGAGGGGGCCGAAAATTAGCATGCTTCTTCCCAGAAGCCCCCTTAGCCTTGGGGAAATGGGGCAAGAGAGTGCTCTTACCTCCGGTGATCCCCTTAATCAACACATCCAACGACTCCCCAAAAAGGCGAGACCCATCATAAGGCAGATTGGCTAAGGTCTTACGTGAAGATTGGTCCACCGACCAACATTTCAACCAAACCAGGCGGCGAGACAACACCGCCACGCTGTGCACACGTGCAGCCAACGGGACTAAGTCCAAGTCCGCATCACACAGATACATGACACCCTGGTGGATTTGATCCACCATATCCAGGGTCGCCGGCGAGGCCGAATCGGCCACTAGGACGCGCCTAAGCATCTGCGTCCAACTTGCGACAGCCTGGGCCGCCATGAGAGAGGCAAACAGAGCCTTAAGCATAGAACCCGTAATAGAGTAAGTATGACGGGCAAGAGACTCCAATCCCCTATCCGTGGCATCACGGAACACCGGGGAATCCTCTCCTGACAAGCTAGACATTGAAACTGAGATATGGTTGCAGGAAGTAGGAGGGTATTGACTGAGGGGACCACCCCTTGAGGGTGGGATATGTTAAAAGCTTTAATGTTAACATATTCTGTTGCTTAGCTACTCCTTCGGAGCAAAGTCTAATACCCCATATGTGACAAATATGAAGAGGCGGCGACTGTCGGAGGACGTAAGAGAAAAATGGCCTGGTCATTAGGGGGAAAATCTTCTGATCCAGAAGTAGTTAAAGGGTTTGTTAACCTAAAAAAAAAAAATTGATCCTGTTCCCTAAAAGCATGTTATACATGTTATATAGTGCTTGTGCTGTGTAATTCGGCCCCTTCTATCACCTACAAAATTTCCTGATCCTAACAGTTTCCACCCTCCCCTCCGTACACTGACCATGGTGTATCATGGCTGCTGAGCCCTGACACCGTGGTCAGTGTACGTGCCTCCCCCCTCCCCTCCCTGCCTGTCAGCTCCATGTCAGGGCCCGCCCACCCCTCCTGCTGCTAAAATAATTGTTAATATGTTATATAATCCAGTTTGTCTCCTAAGCCTGTGTACCTCTGTCTCAGTTTTATATAAAAAAAAAAATGCTGTGAATACCAGATTTCAGTGAGCTGCTCAGAAATCACATGACTGATTGGCTCTCTCCATCTCCTCCCAAGTCATGTTAGCATGGCAATCTCGGCCCTGCCCCCTGCAGCTATCAGACGGGGAGAGGAGAGAGCCAGCCAGGCACGTGATAGCCAAGCAGCACACTAAAATCAGGTATATACAGCTTTTTTATAAAACACAGAGATACACAGGCTTAGGAGACAAAGAGGATTATACAAATTCCTGCAAGTGGCTTAACAACCACTTTAATGCAGCTTTGGGTATTTTGGTCTTCATAGTTCATAAGTTAATTAAATGTCACTGTTAAACTCCTGGGCTATTGATCTGGTCAGTTAAGTAGCAGTTTCAGCTGCTTTAATGATAATTAAATGAACAGCAGGGGCACTAGATGGGCAACAATTTGGCAAGTTCCAAAACAGAATGGTTTTACAGGTGGAGGCCTCTGAAATTTTTTTCCTTACTCACTCAGTTTTGCATTTGGCTAGGGTCACTGTCCCTACTTGTACCATGAGGCGATACCTGGAACCTATAGAGTTTGTACACGCAGTCCGACTACTCCAGGATGGCACAATACATGCCACTGCCAGAAGGTTTGCGGTGTCTCTCGGCACAGTCTCAAGAGCATGGAGGAGATCCCAGGGAACAGGCAGTTACCCTAGTAGAGCTGGACAGGGCCAAAGAAGGTTCTTAACCCATCAGCAGGACCGGTATCTTCTCCTTTGTGCAAGGAGAAACAGGATGAGCACTGCCAGAGCCCTACAAAATGACCTTCAGCAGGCCACTGGTGTGAATGTCTCTGACCAAACAATCAGAAAAGTACTTCATAAGGGTGACCTGAGGGCCCAACATCCTCTAGTGGGACCTCTGTTCACTACCCAGCACCGTGGAGCTCAATTGGCATTTTGCCACTGAACACCAGAATTTTAAGGTCTGCCACTGGCGTCCTGTGCTTTTCAGATGAGAGCAGGTTCACCCTGAGCACATGTGACAGACATGAAAGGGTCTGGAGAAGCCGTGAAGAACGTTATGCTGCTTATACCATTGTTCGGCATGACCAGTTTGGTAGTGGTTTAGTGATGGTCTGGGGAGGCATATCAATAGGGGGATGCACAGAGCTCTACAGGCTAGACAATGGCAACCTGGCTGCCATTATGCGTTGAGATGAAATCTTTGGACCCATTGCAGGACACTGCACGACCTTATGTGTCGAGAGTATGCAGTCAGTTCCTGGAGGATGAAGGAAATGACACCACTGAATCCCCTAGGCTCACCAGGCCTAAATTGAATAGAACACCTCTGGGACATTATGTTTTAGTTCATCTAATGCCACCAGGTTGCAATTTAGTCTGTTCAGGAGCGCAGTTATTCCCTGGTCCAGATCTGGGAGGAAATACCCCAGGAAACCATCCATGGTCTCAAAAGGAATATGCCCTGATGTTGTCAGGCAAGCATACAAATTACCAAGTACAATTTTGAGTTGCTGCAATGAAATTTTAGCAAAATGAACTAGCCTGCTGCATCATTTTTTCACTTTGATTTTTGGGGTGTCTTTGAGTTCAGCCCAATGTAGGTTGATAATTTTCATTTCCATCAAATGATGTGGCATTCTTTTATTCCTAACACATTACCCAGTCTATATCAGTATAGATATCCAGCATGATATTTTTCCCCATTGGGATCCAATGTGTTTTCAAAGTGTTCCTTTAATTTTTTTGAGCAGTGTACTTTCATACTTTGTAAGGTTTTAAGGCAAGAAACCTCGAATTACTCATGTTCGATCCTTCTAGAACTTGTGAAACACTGACATCTGCTGGCTATTTCAATACATGATTTATACAGATGGAAGAGAACACTTCCTATAAAGCAGGGGTAGGAAACCTTCAGCACTCCCGCTGTTGTAGAACTACAAGTCCCATGAATCATTGCAAGACTGACAGCAACAGTCAGGACTCCCAGCAAGAGAGGCATGATGGGATTTGTAGATTCACCACAGTGAATCCCTGCTACTAACATATATACTGGCCAATTACCATAGGCTGTCTAAAGCTGGCTACACGCATTACAAATTAATTGTACGGTCTTTCTTTAATGTACTATATCCAGTAAGGTACGCCCTCAAAGTTCTTGGTAAAATTTAGGTAAAGGTGAATTTCAGGCAAACAGCTTAAACAGAATGGATTTGTTTTACTTGCCAAAGGATTGGTAAATTTGTGCAGCCACTGCTAACCCTGCTGAAGACAGTGCAGGCAGATCAATAACCTTGAGCAGGACAACTTAAGTAGAAGTCCACCCTAATAATAAAATCCCTACATCTATAGACCTCTACAATCTAACATATCTAGCTCTGTAAGGAAGAAAATCGTATACATAGCTTTTTTTAAGCCAAATTTGACCTGATCCCACGCTGAGCTGTGAGCCGCGGCTTCCCTGTGGAGACGGGTGCAGAGGACCCAGCCGACAATAGAAGTCCCATAGTAAGTGTATGGGTGACCTCACTCCCCATTCATTTCACAGTCGTTGTCGGCTGTGTCCTCTGCAGAGCTTCCGTGGATAGAGATCGGGTCAGGTTGGCTTTAAGAAAGATATCTACAATATACTGATTTCTTCTTTACAGGGCTAGATAGGTTAGTGTTAAGATAGTGGAGGTCTATAGATACAGGGATTTTAGTTTTAGGGTGGACTAACACTTTATTGGTGGCGTTAGAAGACACTGAAACAGCAGTAAAACAAAGCTTAGATATTGCCTCCGATCACGCTCTTTGTTCCCTGTCGGCACATGTGCATGCAGCAGTGCATGACTTGCTTCAAGTGTTTCGACATTCCACTCCTAATTTAAGCACTGCTGGACATAGGATTACAGGAGGCTGATGTCAAAGTATATGTAAACTCAACTGCTGAAAACTTTTATAAACATTACAATTTTTAATAAAAGATATAATTTTTTTTTTAATATTCTTCATCTTTTGATAAAATAATAACCGGTGATCCTGCCATGAAAGTCCTTGTTAAGCCACTTCCAGTTATCGGAAGACAGCACTGTCTCCAAATTGTGTCCCTGCGTTGTCATAAATGTTTCTAAAGGAGGCTGAAAGTGGCTATTTCAATACTCATTGCATGAACATGGTGCACTGTTGTCACCATCAAGAAACTTCCCATTGCTGGAGTGCATGAAGACACGAAGAGGCTGCAAAGGCGATAAACGACAGCAGCAGCACTGAGGTGTAAGGATTTTAAAAAAAAGTGAAAACAAGTACTTTATTTTGAAACAATGGCAGCGATTTATAATACACCAGCACTGTTTGTTATTCGGTTATGGAACTTTTCCACTGCAAGTACCGGCTCGGCTCTACTCGGCCCTGCATGGCCCGGTTTGCTTTTCCACTGCTGGTACCGCATGGTACGGTATGGTTTGCTTTTCCACTAAAGTAGTACTAAAGTTAAGTGGGTGGGATAACAACGGGGTGGGTGGGATTCTCTGACCAATCAGTGGCTAGTAGTGACTGCATGCAAAGGATTGTTGAATATGGTACCGGGTATGGTACCTCTTGGAACCACAATCGAGTAGGTACTGTTTTTGAGAGCCGTACCGTTCGGTTCCATGCAGTGGAAAAGCGCCGCCGTACCGTACCGTTCCTACACTATACCATGCGGTACCAGCAGTGGAAAAGCACAAAAGCGAGCCGAACCGTTCGGTTCCATGCAGTGGAAAAGCGCCATTATTAGGTTACACATCAACTCTAAGGCCCCTTTCATGCTTTGCGACTTGTCATGCGATTTGGGACTGCAAAATCGCATGACAAGTTGTCCATTATTTCAAATGAGTACCATTCATATCTATGCGACTTGAAGTTGCACCGACTTCAAAGCAGTCCCTGCACTACTTTGGCACAATTTTGATGCGTTTTGAGGTCCAAAGACATTCAAGCCCAGTCAAGCTCGCATTAAAATCGCGGCAACAAAGTCGCGGCAAAATCGTGCGACTTTAGTGTCGCACAAGTGTGAAAGGAGCCTTAAGTGATATATTAAAGCTTTTTTTTTTTTTCTTTTTTAAAATAACAAACATGTTATACTTACCCGTTCTGTGCAGTGGTTCAACACACACACACACACACACACACACACACACACACACACACACACACTTTTTTCTCTTTTTCTATAAGTGATCACATAATCGGTGTTCTCAGATGCAAAAGGGGATAGAGAGAGCTGGGGGTGGAAAAACAGCAATTCACTTATCTTCTGTACATGGGGGGCATGTTGGCAAAATTCTGACCATTGAAGGAAGAACAGACGGGCTTTTCTCCCAACACAACCAGAAAACTGACCATGATGGGATAGATTTGCTCTCATGCCTAGTGGGGGTCAATTTGACATGGGAAAGCTGGGGGACCAGCAGCAACACCAGGTAGTTCACACAAAGGCAGTTATACAAAGAGAACAGGATACATTTTAACATGAGTACATGGCGCACCAGACACATATCTGGAATATGAAGTGCTGGGGGTAACATATCCTTTAGGACAAGTAATGTCATACCTTTCATAGGTGACACTTGAGGTCCAGCAGGTACATGCACACCAGCTCCTGGACCCCTCCTGTACGGAAAGTTTTCTGGGCTGTATTTCTCACACAGCACCTGCATAAAACTTCTTCCACATGGTGGCTCCATTTCTGTTACCTGAGAGGAGCAAAACATACATCCAGTTACTTATAGTTATAGCTGAAACATAATTCTTCACAGAAAAAAATTAAGTACGGAATAACTGTGTTGGTATTGGGATGGAATCGGTATTGAAACTTGATAATTATGTTTGTGCTATAGTTCCTTAAGCAAATATATAGAAATATATATATATATATATATATATATATATATATATATATATATATATATATTTTTTTTTTTTTTAAGTTAAAAGGAAATCCTGGGTACTCAAGGACAATATATTTTTGGTGAAATTTCTGTGTTACATCCATCTCTCCTGCAGCTTTTTGTACCTTATCTTCAGGCAAAAAATTGCATTCTTATTCAATCTTCTATTTCTGAAAGAATCGTTATTTGTGGAAAGAGGAAGGTCAAATACCATATTTAGCCAAACAATGGATTCACAATTCAGATTGTGGCGGCTGGGGCATCCTGAGACAAGTGACAGACTGATCAATTAAAGTAGATCCCTGAGTAATTCTACAGGTCTGCATGAATGAATTTCTGACAAGTCACAACAGCAGTCCATGAGTTTCAGTCAAGTGACTCTGCCTAGATCTGTAACAAAAGCAGTTCACCCTCCAGCCTTTCTCAACCGGGGTTCTTTGAAGCTTTTGGGTTCCTTGAGCCTTAGCAGATGCAGCTTCCAACTGATGGTGCGTGCACAGTTTGGGCACTAATGTCCTTCTGCAGGTTTAGCAGAATGGGACCAGTGGAGTTTCCCTTCTCATATCTTGGGTAAGTATTTACTGGCATCTTTGTCTGTAAGGGGGGCTTTCCTAACACTGTCCATCCATGTAGAGGGGCACTAAACTAGTATCCAATATAGGGAGACATTTCTTCACTCAGCTACAATGTGATGGAAAGCTTCTGCTGAACACCAATCTAAAAGGGTCCTCCCCCACTGACCACTAAAATAAAGGGGGCAGTGGAGTGTTCATGATCTGCTACAAGTTTCAATTACTCTAAATAAGCTACTTTATTTATACATTATTTGTAACCATTCCTATTATCTACATCATGCTAATTTACTGTATGTTGTAAACAATTAGATATCAAACAAAAGGCTTTGTTGAATTGGTTTAAAAACAATGCAAGGTAAGTACATAAACATGCATATTAAGCCCCGGTTCACACTACTGCGTGTGCGGGGTTCGCATGTCATGTCGGAGCGCAGCTTCCCCACAAATAATTTTTAGCAAGTGAGGCAGCAAGGTTCCAGATATTGGTGAACACTGCCAAGAACTATTCAAACTGAAAGTGTTGCGGTATCCATAAAAAGTGCATAAATACAAAACAAAACATCCACTCAAATGAAAAATCAGAATACATAATTCATATATGCAAAATTATTCAATTATTTAAATTGGGAGAGTTTATACAGAATCCAAAAGGTCCATCAGAGATATAAAGTGCTCTTGTGCAGAAACGTTCATTATTACACTTATTGTGTTTAGCAGAATTCAATGCTCCAGCGTGAGTGAGAAATCACTTTACATCCAGAAAGTGCACACCCCACTCACAAGTTACTTACCAGCTAACTTGACTCCAAGATGGCAGTCTGGCTGCACCTTATCCTAATACCCTCATGAGATAGATGGATAACATAACCTGGGATTCCAGGGTGGGTTGTCACATACCAAGAGGGTCATCAGTGGGCTCAACCAAAGGGAAAGTCAAGGAGGAATTCAGTGTAGTAATTCAAAGTTTAAGGCTTTTTAATGAAGGTTAAAACTACTTACAAAGAACAGGCAGGATTAAAATTACATATAGTGCAGTCAGTCACATGCAGGCGCCCTGACTGGTGCAGTAAGGTCACCGCTGTAGCTTTCTATAGCTCCCGACACACGTTTTATTTAAACAAACATTCCTACATCCCTTGATACTCCTGCATCCATTGATAAGATTAGTTTGAATGAAACACACGTCGGGAGCTATAGGAAGCTACAGCGGGAACCCTAAACAACAGCCTGCAAAACCCTGCGGACAAAACAAGCATCTGAAACTGCAAACACATGAAGTGTGTACAAACGACCAAGTAGCAGCTTTGTAAACCTAAGACATGGTTTAAGACATGGTCTGATGCCAAAAAGCCCAGGAGGCACTAATCGCCCCGGTGGAGTGTGTCGTAACGGGGAAGGGAGGGGCCGACCCCTTAACAGTGTACACTTGAACAAGCGTCTGCCGGATCCAATTTGGAATAGTGGCAGAGGAGACCACCAGATCTTTCCTTGGGCCATCCATTAACATAAAAAGAGAATATAATATAACCTCCAGCAGGAGGCCATAGTGGGCAGGTACATACAACTGCCTGGACCACATTCAAGGAGTGCAAGGCAACCTCCTTAGGATGCTACAGCCATGCACACAAGGAGGAAGGCAGGAAAATGTCCTCATTTAGGTGAGGATTTGACATTACCTTCAGAAGAAAGTAGGGGCAAGGATGGAGAACCACCTTATCCTTGTGTTGAACCTAATAGAGAGTCCTATAGGATAAAAGGTCCCCAGCTCCGACACCTACCTCTGGGAAGTGGTAGCGACCAAGAAAGCAACTTTTTGAAAAAGTAATCAGGCAAATACTCTCATACGGAGGCTTCTGGAGAACCAAAAGAACCAAATTCAAGTACCCAATGGGGATCGCACAGGGGGCGCCAGACAATGAACCTCCTAATGAACCTCCTAAATAAAAGGTGCAAAACAGGGAGTACACAGCCAAGGAACACTGAAAAAAGACAGCGAAGGCAGAAACAACCCTTAATGGTACTCAAGGAAAGTTTTTGTCTAACACCCCACTGAAGAAAGGCCAGCACTTATGCCACCAAGAAGAAAAGTGGATGAACACCAAGAGCCCCACACCAGGCAAAATAAGCCTTCTCGGTTTGATGTAACCTTTGAGAGGTAGACTTGCGAGCCTTCCACATTGTGAAGATCACCAAACCCGACAACCCTGTCCCTTAAAACCTGGCTTTCAATAGTCATGCCGTCAAAGCCAGAGACGATAAAGCAGTCCAACAACAGCAGTGTTCAGGTGAGCGGCTCCTAATCGCTGGACAGGAATCACCAATCTCCACTCCTCAATAGGGATAACACTGATGCCTTAGAGATAGCGAATTTGCCCTCATGAATAGGGGTAACACCATCAAAGAAAGAGAACGAAGCAGCAAATAGTGAAGGTCCGTATACAATCATAAGGAGTTTTATTGAAAAGTACTTACAAAGGTAAATGATCACAAACCATCTAAGATACATAGAACTCTGCCGCGGCTCTTAGCGTACTTGTGCCTGAGCATCTCAACTAACGCGTTTCATCCAATCGGATTTCTTCCGAGGCATGGCTTAGTGACACAAGTACGCCCATAAAAATTACTAAAACCGGAAGTTGCGTCAACCGGATATTGCCCATGGAACACACTGCATTAGCCCATGCGTTCCAGCGGGCTAGAAGTGGCTTAACCGGAGGCGGCCGGAATTTGCGAAGAGAACCAAAGGCTCTACTGGGCGTTTCTACTGCCATCTTCCACACATATAAAGATCACAAAGGGATATACCTCAATATCGGATGGTGAAACCCACTCTCGAGGCCAACCCCATCAACAAGCGAGGGGAATGAAAGGACTCAACAATTCCCATCTTTTATATCAGAAAAATGTAGCCCCTATGAAAGGTACAATAATCTCTACCACAGCATATTATATTCAGTCTAACCCCCTAGTGGTCAAACTAAAAGATGCCTCTGAGAGCACATATCCTAAATTTAAAAATAGTTAAAACATAAAAAACTTCAAAAACAAAACATACTAAAAATGGTGAATTTCACAAACTAGTTATACAGAGAAGACAATGGTATTGAAAACACCAACATCATACAATGACTATAAAGTAAAGAGGAAAATCAACTATTAATAAAACAGTTGACATCCCATTCTACATGAAGCCCGAAGGGAGTATAACATTTCATTTCAAATATCCAACGAGTCTACCTCTTTGAAATCTCTTTGTTTAACAAGGCTCCCTCGCCAATGGGGTGTAAATCTATCTATGGCATTAAAGGAGGTGCCTGCTGGATTTTTTCCATGGCATTCCAGATAATGCTTGGAGACGCTATGTTTGGGGAAACCTTTCCTAATATTTGCTACATGTTGCTTAATCCTCACATTGAAGGCTCAAGTGGTGCGACCCACATATTTTAAACCGCAGGGAAAAGTGAGCATGTAAACCACATTAAGGGATGTGCAAGTGATGAAAGCGTTAAATCTCATAAGTGCGAGAAATGGAAAATGATTTAAACTGTCCAATACTACATTCTTGAGTTTTATTGAGATTGCAGATGGCACATTTACGGCATGGGAAGAAACCTTTGAGTTTTTTAAAAAAGGAAATCCTGTTAGGGGCATCCAAAACACGTAAAGTTTTAAAGGTGGCACCCCTCTAAAAATGACATGTGGGGAATCAGGAAGAACCATACCCAAGATTCGGTTTTCAAAACTTTCCAATGTCGTGCCATCATTTTTTTGATGTCCTAATATTGATGAGAATAAGTGGTAACAAATGCAAAATTGAATTCTATTTTCAAAATTAGACGCTTCCTCCCACCCAAAATACCTGCCCTATCCATGTTCCCAATGATGAGGATGAGGATATTATTGATTTGTAAGAGAAACTCATCTTATATAAAGAATTAGAGGAGTACAAAAATAAGTCTGATAATCTTAAGAAAATACGATATTACAAAAATACTGATAATCTTAAGAAAAAACACTGATCCAGTATCTGACGACTGAGGTAATCCGCCTGACGATTCTCGACACCGGGAATGTGTATGACAGAGAGAGCAGAAACATGTTGTTCCACCCACCACAGAGTGCAGGAAGCTTCTCGTGCCGCCCTGGTGGTTGCCCGGCCACTGCTCTGGCATTTACTGATTGGATTCTGATTGGGAGCCCTCGCAGAAGGTTTATCCAGTGCTCCAGAGACAACCTGACTGCTTGCAGCTCCAGGACAATGATGGGCAGGAGATCCTTCTCCAGATCTCAAACCTGTTATGACTACCGTCCAGCGGAGGGGAAGAAAGGACTTCCCAGCTTGCAAGGCATCGGAACCAATAGAGGAGGGATGCCCTTGTTGATAGGTCCAGATGAATCTGATCCAGATGAATCTGATTGTCCAAGGAGACTGTAGATTCACCCAATTTGGACAGGATTTCCCTCTGCAGAATTATCATATGGAACTGCGCATATGGGACAGCCTCAAAAAGGTGGACACCATAAGGCCCAGAGCCTGCATGCATGACCACAGGGAAGACTGCTTGAGGGACAAAACCAGTTGGACTGCGGTTCGAAGCTTCTAGAGTTTGTCCTCCAGGAGAACACTTTGGCCTGCTCATAGTCAAGAATCAGGCCCATATACTCTAGTTTCTTGGACAGGGTCAGGGCAGGCTTCTTAAAGGTTCAGAACCCATCTGATGTTCTGCAATTCTAGGACTGCAGCCAGCACCTTGGAGAGTACCCAGAAAGCCAAAGCCAGCTCAAAGGGGGGGGCGACACAAATTGATAATGTGCGTCCCCAACCACAAAGTGTAGGAACTGCTAAAGTTCCTCTTAGATGGGAATGTGCAGGTATGCATCCTTGATGTCTATGGATTCTTTAAAATTCCCCGGATGAAGAGAGGTTACCACTGAAAAGGATGGAAGGATGGATTCCAGCTTAAACCTCTGAACACAAACAAAGCAATTCAGGGCCTTCAGGTTCTAGATTGGGCAAACCTCATCCTTTTAGGGCCGTGAACAGATTGGAATAAAACACTCGATTCTAGTTCCAGTACAGGAACAATTACTCCCTTGCGAAGGTGGTCCTGCACTGCCCTGTACAGGGCATGATGGCAAAGGCTGAAAGTTGGTGGGAAAATTTCTCTGGTGGATATGAATGAAATTTTATTTTGTAGCCGGACTCAGTTTGCGTACTCATTTGTTGGCAATAAGGGAGGTCCACAGGCACGAGAACCAGCACATATGACCCCGCCCCCTGGAGAAAAGTAGGGGCAAGCCTTCATGCTGAGGTGGACATGTGGGTCCAGGAGCGCTACGCCCCACCCCAGAGGGCCTTAAAGACCTGGGAGCCCCGACAGGAGCCAGGAGTGAAAAAGTCTCGTGTGCAGTTAAAAAAGGCCCCGACTTCCGACGTGGTTCCTTCCACTTCTTGGCCTGTGGGAGGAAGATACTCTTGCCACCAATGAGGGTCTTGATGACGGTGTCCAAGGTAGCACCAAACAGACATTCCCCCTTGAAAGCAAGGTCCACCAGGGCCTTTTTAGAGCCAAAGTACGTACCACTGCCGAGATGGAGAGCTTGGAAATGTGCAGACCCGCATCTAAAAGATGCATTACACATATACTGTAAACCCTGGGCCAACTGGTCCACCAGATTCACATGTGCGGTGTTCAAACCTTGCCGCAGAAGGTTGGCCCATTCAGTAAGCATCTGAGAAACTAGGGACATGGCCAGGTCACAACGCCAACCCTGCAATGGTTAACAGAGAGGGAGATTGATTCTGCCCTGTGGTCCACAGTGTTAGGATTATGTTTTATTTAAATATTATATGCTCAATTGACTAACTTTAAAATTTTACTGAAAATCTCTCCCTTTGCAACTTACACTTTTTGCTGTTGAGGATGTAAATTTCCTCCCATTGTTATCGGCGTTGTGAGAACATTTTTGTTTTAAGAATAGCAAAATATCCTGCAAAGTTGTTTCTTGAGTTTGCTTTGCTGTTGTATATACATCTGTTTCCTTCACGCAACGGCATTTTTTAAAGGGTCTCTTGCTGACGATTATGGTAAAGGACTTTTCCTGTTATGCATGAGTCTATTTTTATTACAAGTAGAATATGACGTGTATAGACTGGAAATATATACTGCTTTGTATACTGTACATAAGAGCCAAAGACTGAAATTAAAATTGAGTAACCCATTCACTATGCTCTTGGGGGTGAGTGAATTACTTCCAGGGCCCTGAAGTCTGGACGTGTGGAATGGAAAGATATGCCGGCAAAGGTTAGTAGAGACTACATAGACAGCCTTAGGTAGATAGATACAGTTGCAGTTCTGGGGTAATTCTTTAGTTATAATAAAGTAATATTTAAGGGAATATGGATACGTACCATTAACTTGTTATGTCAGGTATAGTATTCTTTTACACAGGATCCTTAAAAGAGGGAAACTCCTCTACCGGTACCATGGTTGCTTTATTCTACCCAGAAATGGAAGGATCCACCACGGGAGGCGAGGTCCACTATATTAGAAGGGCCACCTCAAAGGGGTAATGTATTGCAAAGTGCTTTGGGACAACAAAAGTCCGCTTTGAACGTTCCCAAGCTTTGTAGACAAATTTATCAAAGTATGCAGGATAAGGAAAACCTTAACGGACCAAGCCGGTTTGCATATACCAAAGGGGACAGGCACTTAGATGGCCATCCCAGCAGATTCCTCAATTTTTAACGTCTCTCTCACAGAAGTAATCTGTGCTTTCACCAGCGATATCTCCTGCGCGGTTACAGAGGCAGCAGACTCGTCCTCGCTGTCTGAGAAATTAGAGGATGCGTCGGCAGGTCCCGCAGAAAACACAGGGCTTGTGGCAACAAAGCCTGACTTGGGCCCAGAAACTTCTGAAGACGAAAGATGGTGGGGGGGGGGGGGGGGTGGGGAGGGGACTTCCTGCCTTGCACCTGAATGCCGCCTCCACCAGGGAGCTGAACAACTCCAGGACTGCAGTCAACATTTAAAAGAGCTGTGCTCATCAATAACCACAGAGAGAAATGAGAATTGCGATCAATGACCTACTCCTGATAATGTTAAACTGCCCGGCCACTGTGTTGCCCCATCAGGTTCAACAAAAAAAAATCAGGGGTAAAAAATTATTTTCATGATGACTTGTTTTCGATCTGTGATGACATGTAAATGGAGAAAATTATTAAAAAATGCAGCTAGAGTGCAGCCAATTTGCTTGTAAAAATGTTAAACTGTTTGAAAAAAAAAAAAATTAATTAATTAAAAACAGAAGCTGTTTGGTTGCTATGGAAAACAGCACCAATTAAGGTAGAACTTGTGTTAGACGTGTTTTATTAATTCTCCGCCTTCTGTTTGAAGCGGTTTGCACTAGCTCATAGGAGGTTTTTTTTTTTGGT
Organism: Pelophylax lessonae; assembly: GCF_965119305.1. Classification (NCBI taxonomy): domain Eukaryota; kingdom Metazoa; phylum Chordata; class Amphibia; order Anura; family Ranidae; genus Pelophylax; species Pelophylax lessonae. The sequence continues at coordinate 120,989,783 of NC_138779.1, forward strand.
TCTTTTAAGCCCAACTCACTAGAAGAAACGAATCTGTCAGGTTGTAAAGTGCAAGCACTGAAAAAGATTACAACCAATCCTTGTATCCTCAATTGGCTGCAATGGAAGCTATAGCTGACTTTACAATGTTCTTTGTACATGTGAAAAAGGCTGTTTACTTTCCAAAATCTTTGTCCACTTTGTTAGCAAATAAAAATAAGCCATTTTCACTTTGAATACGCAATTACATGCAAGCTTAACCACTTTAATACCGCTCACGGTAATACTACTGCGGCAGAGCGGCACGATACCGCTCAGCCACGTAGTATTAACGTGATGCGCGATCACGGCTCCAGAGCGCGCTCCCGCGCGCCGCGGGTCCCGATCCCGATGTCATTCGGTAGGGAACCGATCAGTCATCAGATACTGACCAATGATTTTTGGTCAGTGTCTGTAGATCGGTCCCCACCAATGGCAATCTGTCCCCTGTCTGTGTAATGTAAACACAGACAGGGGAAGTGATGTCACTGTCCTTCCTGGAGTCCTTTCGGTTCCAGGAGAGAGACAGAGACACACCAAAAACGTGAGTTCCACCAACACTACACTGACACACCTCACATAGGTACATTTAACCCCTTCATCACCTCTGATCACCCCCTGATCACCCCCAAAACCCCTCACAGTGAACACTATATACAGTGGTATACAGATATTTTACTGATCACTGTATAAGTGTCACTTGTGAGCGTAGTTTGCGCCTGCGTTAGGCCCAAATAGGGTTAGGGTACCCGCCACCTATCCCCTAATAAAGTTTTTACCCCTTGATCAGCCCCAGTTAACCCCTTCACTACCTATTACTCTGTGCACTAAATACAGTATATAGGTAAATACTGATCACTGTATTTAGTGTCACTAGTGACCCTAATTTGCGCTTGCGCTAAGCCCATATAGGGTTAGGGCACCCGCCACCTATTCCCTAATAAACTTTTAACCGCTTGATCTTCCCCAGTTAACCCCTTCACTCCATATAAATCAGTGCACTAATATATACAGTATATCAGATAACTACTGATCACTGTATTTAGTGTCACTGGTGACCCTAATTTGCGCTAGGCCCGAATAGGTTTAGGCCACCCGCCATCTATCCTCTATAAAGGTTTAACCCCTTGATCTCCCCCAGTTTAACCCCTTCACTTCCCTGTCACAGTGTTCACTATATACAGTGATTACCGATCACTGTATTAGCGTCACGGGTGACACAACTTAGGCTAGCTAGTTAGCGTCAGGGTCCCACTACACCACCGTTACTTAGCGTCAGTTAGAGTCAAGTACACTAACACACACACACCACCGTTACTAGTATAGTGTTTGAACAGATCAATATCTGATCTGATCAGAACTATACTAGCGTCCTCATAATTTAGTGTTCCCCAAACGCAGTGTTTGCACAATCAGCACTGATTCCTGCTAGCACCTGCGTTTAGCCCCCCTGCCCAGCCCACCTTACCCAGGCAAGTGTAGTAATCAATAGATTACTGACACTTCCAAAAAACACAAATCACACAAAACCGCTGCGTTAGCAGAGTCAGGCCTGATCTCTGTTAGCACTAGCAGTTTTTCTTTGTAGCGACCAAATAGTCCTCGACAACCAGGTGCTTTTATTACCTAGTAGTCGCATCACTGTACGAGTAAATTTAGCTACCAAAATGACAAAACGTTCGTTCAGTGATGATGCTATATACAGTATAATGGCCATGTCAAGTGAGAGCGATGGGGAAGCCTCACTGTCAGAATCAGGGTCAATATACGAACCAGATGACGGCAGCGGCTCCCTGACAGATAGCTCCGACAGAGGGGTCCCTGCTAGGGTCAGGCGTACCCGACCCCATTCTGGAGTAGTTGACTTGCAAGAACTGGAGGTTTCTGGTATGCAGCAGAGTGCCAGTACTAGTGCCGCTCACACTTCTCGTGAACTGGCAAGCACGAGCGGCCTAGTACACCCTGGACCTTCAACCAGCACTGCAGTATCACCTGGTGACGTGGCGAGTCACCTGAGTGCAGTTGAAGCTGGTGCGGTGGCTAGCACGAGTAGTGGCCCGCAGCCACCGCGTATCCGAAGACAGGCCCGTAGAGCCCATAGTGTCCTCCCTGAAGCGCTGGCATATCCTAATTGGCAGCCCACAGATTCCACAGCGCCAGTACTTCCCCCATTCACCGCCCAACCCGGAATCCAAGTGGAAACAGCTGGTTTTAATCCCATAAACTTTTTTGAGCTGTTTTTCACTGAAGATCTTTTCAGATCTATTGTGGACCAATCAAATTTGTACGCTCAACAATTCATCGCCGCCAACCCAAATTCACCCCTTGCCAGACCATTCGCCTGGAATCCTATTACGATTCAGGAGTTTAAAACCTTTCTGGGCCTTTCCTTCAACACGGGCATTACAAGAAAGAATGAATTGCGGTTATATTGGTCCACTGACCCAATTCATCAAATGTACGTGTTCTCTGCTGCTATGTCCAGGGCTCGATACCAACAAATATTTCGGTTCATGCATTTCAACGACAATGAACTCTGTCGTCCTCGGGGAGACCCTGAATATGATCGGCTCCACAAAATTCGGCCCCTCATAGACCACTTCAATCAGCGGTTCGCAGCCTTGTTTACCCCCCAACAAGATGTCTGCGTTGACGAGTCCCTGATTAAGTTTACTGGTCGCCTTGCTATCAAACAGTACCTCCCCAGCAAGCGTGCCAGATACGGGGTCAAGTTGTATAAGCTTTGTGACAGGGCCACAGGCTATACAGTTAATTTCCGTGTCTATGAGGGAAAAGATAGCACTGTGGAGCCCCCCGACTGCCCAGGCTACATAGGGAGCAGCAGCAAGATAGTTTGGGACTTGGTGTCACCCTTATTCGGAAAGGGGTACCACTTGTACGTGGACAATTTCTATTCAAGCGTGCCACTTTTTAGACACCTCTATCAATTGCAAATTGGCGCTTGTGGCACCGTGCGATCTAATCGCCGGGGCTTCCCCCAACGGCTAGTGAATGCCCCACTGAGCTCGGGGGAGAGAGCCTGCTTGAGGTGCGAGGAATTGCTTGCAGTGAAGTGGAGGGACAAACGAAACGTTTACGTGCTGTCCTCCATTCACCCAGACACGGCAGTCCAAATTACTACGGTCACCGGTGTTGTTGTTGAGAAACCCCTCTGTGTCCACGACTATAACCGTAAAATGGGAGGGGTGGACTTCAACGACCAGATGATGGGACCGTACTTAATTGCCCGTAAGGCCAGACGCTGGTACAAAAAAGTGTCTGTATACCTATTTCAATTGGCTGTTTACAACGCTTTTGTCTTATACAAAGCTTCTGCTGGAACATTATCCTTCTTTCAATTCCAAGAAGAGATAATCAGAGCCCTTCTGTATTCAGCTGGTGCTCCTGCCCAACTTCCCCAACCAGATGCAGTGAGGCAGCTGCATGAGAGGCATTTTCCGCAATACCTCCCGAGTACCGATACCAAACGATACCCCCAAAAAAGATGCCGTGTCTGCAGCAAGCGCGGATTTAGGCGTGACACCCGGAATTATTGTCCCGACTGTCCTGACCGACCTGGTCTTTGCCACGGTGACTGTTTCCGTCGCTACCACACACTAGTGGATTATTAGCATAGGGTACAGCACGGCACAGTTTAGGGCACATTTACACAGGGTCTCAAAAGATGTTCGATGGCTATCGTCATTTTGAGAGACCCGAACCTGGAACCTGGAACTCGACGTTTGAAGAAAAAAAAAAAAATACATAAAAGCCAAAAATAGTTGTCGTCTCAGTCATTTTTTATGTTCTTCTACACTTCCTATGTACTTTTAATGTACTTTGTTTGTTTTTCATTCTTTTGTGACCTGTTTCTCTTGCAGGTACTCGTCGGCTACCACGCATTGATTTCATATATTCTGACACAAACAGTGTTTGCGCTCAGCATACATGGATACCTTTGCTGATAGCAGCTGTGGTGATTTTCTGATTTCAGCACTGCAGTTAAAATCCTATTTTGGTATACGTGGATAGCGCCGTGTATACCCATCATTAAATTCAGTGGGTGGTTGTTTGGGCGGTTAATGATGAGAATCCAAAAACTTTTGTTGTGTTAGTCATTTTATATGTCCTACTCTTCCTAATGTACTTTTTTTTAATGTACTTTGTTTGTTTTTTCATTCTTTTGTGACCTGTTTCTCTTGCAGGTACTCGTCGGCTACCATGCATTGATTTTATATATTCTGACACAAACAGCGTTTGCGCTCAGCATATATGGATACCTTTGCTGATAGCAGCTGTGGTGATTTTCTGATTTCAGCACTGCAGTTAAAATCCTATTTTGGTATACGTGGATAGTGTCGTGTATACCCATCATTAAATTCAGTGGGTGGTTGTTTGGGCGGTTAATGATGAGTAATACTACGCATTATTCCTGTGCTGATTTCTGATAGGTTCTCTTTTTTTTCGTTCAGCCCACAGGCTGCATGAAAAAAAAAAAACCTATATGCCAAACAAAGACCAGCAATGTACTGGTACGTTGCTGGACTTTGAGTGGTTATACCAGGATGATGCCTGCAGATTTAGGCATCATCTTGGTATCGTTTTTTACAGCAAGCGGTCGGCTTACATGTAAAAGCAATCCTAGCGGATAATTGGCCGCTAGACTGCTTTTACATGCAGTGGGAGGGGACTCCCCCCCCCCCCCCTCCTGCCGCCTTCCGCTGCCTTCCACGGTTTTTCTCGGGCTCTCCTGTCCCACCGGTTAACCCGAGAGTGCAGCCGGTGGTTCAATTATCTAACCATAGAGCTGATTGGAGATGAGAATGGCTCCAATCATCTCTATGGCCTAAGATGCCGGAGGCTACGAGCATTTCATAACTTCTGTTTCGCCAGAAATAAACAGCGCCATTGGGAAATTGGGAAAGTATTTTATCACACCAATTTTGGTATGGTCAGATGCGTTAAGGTCAGAGGAAAGATCTAGAGTATAAAAGACCCCAATTTTTTTTAAAAAGAGTACCTGTCACTACAGATTGCTATCATAGAGGAAATTTAAATTCACCGTGATAACAATAAAAATGATTAAAGAAAAAAAAATGAAAGAAAAGGTGTCAAAATAACATAAGAAAGCAAATTAAAAAAAAAAAAAAAACAAAAAAAAAAATCAAGCCCCCCTGTCCCCCCGTGCTTGCGCGCAAATGCGCGCACAAGCGTTGGTCTAGTGTCATATGTAAACCGCAATTTCAGCATGCATGTGAGGTATCGCCGTGAACGCCAGGTCGAGGGCAGTAATTGTTGTGGTAGACCTCCTCTGTAAGTCCAAAGTGGTAACCTGTAAAGACTTTTAAAGGCTTTTAAAACCGTACGTAGTTTGTTGCCGCGGCACGGGCGTGCGCAATTTTTAAAGCATGTCATGTTAGGTGTCTATGAACTCGGCATAAGATCATCTTTTAAATTTTACCAAACAATTTGGAATTATATAGTGTATTTCTGCATTAAAAATAAAAAAAGTGTTTTTTTACGCAAAAATTGCGTTTGGAAAATGTGTGCGCAAATACCGTGTAACAAAAAAAATTGCAACATCCACCATTTTGTTCTGTAGGGCCTCTGCTTTAAAAAAATATATAATGTTTGGGGGTTCAAAGTAATTTTCTTGTGAAAAAAAAATATTTTTTCATGTAAACAAAAACTCACAGAAAAGGCTTGGTTTTCAAGTGGTTAGAAGAGTGGGTGATGTGTTGCTAAAATTGAGCATAAAATGCCAGGACTGTTCAAACACCCCCCAAATTACCCCTTTTTGGAAAGTAGACACCCAAAGCTATTTGCTGAGAGGCATATTGAGTCCATGGAGTATTTTATATTTTGCCCTAAGTTTCAGGAAAATGACAATTTGTTTTTTTTTTTTTTGTTTTTTTACACAAAGTTGTCACTAAATAATATATTGCTCACGCATGCCATGGGTATATGTGAAATGACACCCCAAAATACATTCTGCTGCTTCTCCGGAGTACAGGGATACCCCATGTGTGAGACTTTTTGTCAGTCTAGCCGCATACAGGACCCGGAAAACCAATCCGCACCTTCTGGCTTTCTAAGGGCGTAAATTGTTGATCTCACTCCTTACTACCTATCACACTTTTGAAGGCCATGAAATGCCAAAATGGCACAAAACCCCCCCAAATGACCCCATTTTGCAAAGTAGACACTCCAAGCTATTAGATGAGAGGCATGATGAGTCCATGGAATATGTTATATTTTGCCACAAGTTTCAGGAAAATTATTATTTTTTTTTTTTTTTTTTTTTTTTACACAAAGTTGTCAGTAAATGATATAATGCTCACACAAGCCATGGGTATATGTGAAATGACACCCCAAAATACATTCTGCTGCTTCTCCTGAGTACAAGGATACCCCATGTGTGAGACTTTTTTGCAGTCTAGCCGCGTACAGGACCCGGAAAACCACTCCCCACCTTCAGGCTTTCTAAGGGCGTAAATTGTTGATCTCACTCCTTACTACCTATCACACTTTTGAAGGCCATGAAACGCCAAGATGGCACAAAACCCCCCAAAATGACCTCATTTTGCAAAGTAGACACTCTAATCTATTTGCTGAGAGGCATGGTGAGTATTTTGCATCTCTCATTTTTTTTGGAAAATGAAGAAAAAACAGGAAAATGCATTTTTTTTCCTCTTTTTTCAATTTCCAAAACTTTGTGACAAAAAGTGAGATCTGCAAAACACCCAACATGCCTCTCTGCAAATAGCTTAGGGTGTCTACTTTCCGAAAAGGGGTCATTTGGAGGGGGGTTGTACTGTCTTGGCATTTCATGGCCTCCGAAACTGTGATAGGTAGTCAGGAGTGAAATCAACAATTTACGCCCTTGGAAAGCCTGAAAGTGGGGGTTGGCTTTCGAGGACCTGTACTCGGCTAGACTGCAAAAAAGTCTCACACATGTGGTATCCCTGTACTCAGGAGAAGCAGCAGAATGTATTTTGGGGTGTCATTTCACATATACCCATGGCATGTGTGAGCAATATATCATTTAGTGACAACTTTGTGTAAAAAAACAAAAAAAAAAATAATAATAATATATTTCCCGGAACTTGTGGCAAAATATAAAATATTCCATGGACTCACCATGCCTCTCAGCAAATAGCTTGGGGTGTCTACTTTGCAAAATGGGGTCATTTGGGGGGGTTTTGTGCTATGTTGAAATTTCAGGGCCTCCGAAACTGTGATGGGTAGTCAGGAGTGAAATCAACAATTTACGCCATTAGAAAACCTAAAGATGGAGATTCATTTTCGGGGTCCCGTACACAGCTAGGCTCCCAAAAGGTCTCACACATGGGGTATCCCCATACTGAGGAGAAGCGGCAGAATGTATTTTGGGGTGTCATTCCACATATACCCATGTCATGTGTGAGAAATTTATCTTTTAGTGACAACTTTGTGTTAAAAAAAAAAAAAAAAAAAAATTGTAATTTTCCCAAAACTTGTGGCAAAATATAAAATATTCCATGGACTCACCATGCCTCTCAGCAAATAGCTTGGGGTGTCTACTTTGCAAAATGGGGTCATTTGGGGGGTTTTGTGCTATGTTGAAATTTCAGGGCCTCCGAAACTGTGATGGGTAGTGAGGAGTAAAATCAGCAATTTACGCCATTAGAAAACCTAAAGATGGAGATTGATTTTCGGGGTCCCGTACACAGCTAGGCTCCCAAAAAGTCTCACATATGTGGTATCCCTGTACTCAGGAGAAGCAGCAGAATATATTTTGGGGTGTAATTACACATATACCCATGGCATGTGTGAGAAATTTATCTTTTAGTGACAACTTTGTGTTAAAAAAAAAATTTTTTTTTTTTTTATTCATTTTTCAAACACCTGTGACAAAAAAATTAAATATTCAATGAGCTCAACATGCGTCTCAGAACATTCCTTAGGATGTCTACTTTCCAAAAAGTGGTAATTTGGGGGGGTCTTGTACTGCCCTGCCATTTTAGCACTTCATGAATTGAGATAGGCAGTCAGAAATTAAAGCTGCGTAAAATTTCAGTATTTACACCATAGTTTGTAGACGCTATAACTTTTGCGCAAACCAATAAAAATACGCTCATTGAATTTTTTTTTGTCAAAGACATGTAGCTAAATATATTTTGGCCAAAAATATGACATAAATTGAGTATATTGGATATTTTTTAAAAGACAAAGTTGAAAATTTAATTTTTTTGCAAAATTTTCGCTCTTTTTTTATTAATATCGCAAAAAATAAAAAGCGCAGAGGTGATCAAATACCACCAAAAGAAAGCTCTGTTTGTGGGAAAAAAAGGACGTAAATTTTGTTTGGGTACCACATTGCATGACCGCACAATTGTCAGTTAAAGTCGCACAGTGCCGAAGCACAAAAAGTGGTCTGGACGTAAGACAGCAAAATCCTCCGGTTGTAAAGTGGTTAAATCCTTATTTTTTAATCTCCCGCACATTGGATATTAAGGCTCTGTCCACACTTGTGCGATTTCAGATGTGACTTACTTGAGTCCCACAGAATTGCATGACAATGGAAATCACATTGTTTTCAATAGTGCCTGTACACATCAATGGATCAATGCAAATCACTGAGCACGAGGTGATTTTGGAAAAAGGTTCCTGTACTCCTTTGGTAAGATTCCTGCATGATTTTGGCCCCATAGACTATGCAAACCACTTCAAATTAGCATCCATGCTGCACTGCATAATTACACTGAAAGTCTGATCACAGCAGTGTGAACCTAATCTTAAAATGTAAATGATTGTAAACCCTTATTTAAAAAAAAAAAAAAAAAAAAAAAAAATAACAAACATGTTATACTTAGCTGCTCTGTACAATGGTTTTGTACAGATTAGCCCCGATTCTCCTCCTCTTGGGCCCCCTGCTGGCAATCCTGGCTCCTCCCTCCTGCCAAGTGCCCACCATAGCAAGCTGCTTTTTATGGGGGCACTTGTGCAGGCTGGCTCCTGAACCGGATCTACAGTGCTTTGCGAAGGTATTCGGCCCCCATGAACTTTGCGACCTTTTGCCACATTTCAGGCTTCAAACATAAAGATATAAAACTGTAATTTTTTGTGAAGAATCAACAACAAGTGGGACACAATCATGAAGTGGACCGAAATTTATTGGATATTTCAAACTTTTTTAACAAATAAAAAACTGAAAAATTGGGCGTGCAAATACACCATGTTTGACAGTGGGGATGGTGTGTTCAGGGTGATGAGCTGTGTTGCTTTTACGCCAAACATAACGTTTTGCATTGTTGCCAAAAAGTTCGATTTTGGTTTCATCTGACCAGAGCACCTTCTTCCACATGTTTGGTGTCTCCCAGGTGGCTTGTGGCAAACTTTAAACAACACTTTTTACGGATATCTTTAAGAAATGGCTTTCTTCTTGCCACTCTTCCATAAAGGCCAGATTTGTGCAGTATATGACTGATTGTTGTCCTATGGACAGAGTCTCCCACCTCAGCTGTAGATCTCTGCAGTTCATCCAGAGTGATCATGGACCTCTTGGCTGCATCTCTGATCAGTCTTCTCCTTGTATGAGCTGAAAGTTTAGAGGGAAAGGCCAGGTCTTCGTAGATTTGCAGTGGTCTGATACTCCTTCCATTTCAATATGATCGCTTGCACAGTGCTCCTTGGGATGTTTAAAGCTTGGGAAATCTTTTTGTATCCAAATCCGGCTTTAAACTTCTCCACAACAGTATCTCGGACCTGCCTGGTGTGTTCCTTGTTCTTCATGATGCTCTCTGCGCTTTAAACAGACCTCTGAGACTATCACAGTGCAGGTGCATTTATACGGAGACTTGATTACATACAGGTGGATTCTATTTATCATCATTAGTCATTTAGGTCAACATTGGATCATTCAGAGATCCTCACTGAACTTCTGGAGAGAGTTTGCTGCACTGAAAGTAAAGGGGCTGAATAATTTTGCACGCCCAATTTTTCAGTTTTTTAATAGTTAAAGTTTGAAATATCCAATACATTTTGTTCCACTTCATGATTGTGTCCAACTTGTTGATTCTTCACAAAAAAATTACAGTTTTATATCTTTATGTTTGAAGCCTGAAATGTGGCAAAAGGTCGCAAAGTTCAAGGGGGCCGAATACTATTGCAAGGCACTGTATGTGTCCATAGACACAAAGAGTGGGTCAGCCCTATCCCCTCCTCACTGGCTGTGACTGACAGCAACAGGAGGCAATGGCTCCCACTGCCATCTCTGAGCCTTTGAGGAGGGAGCGAGTCACTGCTCTCCTGCATATCTCTGGATTGAGATCTGGCTCAGGTAAGCATAAGGGGGGCTGTGAGGGGAGCTGAATGCAGCAGGTTATTTTGCAGAGAATGCATCACTGTAAAAAAAAAAAAATTAAGACTCTAATCTCCATTCACACTTGTGCAACTTGCCATGCGACTTTGTCACACTTGTGCAACTTGCCATGCGACTTTGCACATAAGTTGCAGCCCATTCCTGTCAAGGGTACCTATTCAGACCGGAGCAACTTAAAGTTGCAGTGGTTTTAAAAAGGTGCCTGCACTACTTTGATGCGACTTAGATCCAGAGACTGTAAAGTTGGATCAAAGTCGCACCCAAAAGTTGCGCTCCAAAATCACACTGGAGATTGTGCGATTTTGGAGTCGTGCAAGTGTATAAAGAGCCTGAGAACCACTTTTACACAGGTTCACCTGATTTACTTTGCAAAATGAACATTGCTCATCTTAGGGAAATAACCCCTACTCCTTTAGTAAATCAATACCTGTCCAATGTTTCTTCTTATAAAAAACCAATCAGAATAAAGGAGGTTCAATTTCCCGTGCTAGTTTCCAGGCCCTTACCTGTCTAACTATAATTTCTTAGAAGGTGCACACAATGAAAAAGATCATAACCAATACTAGTATCCATAACTGGATGCACTGGAAAATGTATCTTACTCTACATTTTTATTTGATGCACATCCACCCACTTTGTGTTCGTTCTTGTTCCCATGATCTGGACAGATCAAAGCTGGCTCAATGTAAGGGCACATAGAAAACAATGTTTTCTCTATTTCCCTTGTTCACACTACACATCTGTTTTGAGGTATATTGTGTAGATGCTGCATTTTTATGCAGCCTAGCTCACCGCCCCCCTATGTCACTGCAACGCATAGATTTAAATGAAGTGGAATTTTGTGATATTTCAATAAAGTAAAAAAACAAAACAGTGTCATTGCATTGTTTGTAACAACGCTAAGCACCACCCTTACACAACAGACACCAGCTTGTCGGCTATTGCAAACATGCTCTAACCGTGCACTGCAATAACATGCACTTTAAAGCATCATGATGCACATTATGGTGCGCACGAGCTCCTAGGAATTAGATGATGTCACTTTCTGAGCCCCTACTGTAGCCCATAAACTCTAAAGCACAGGGGTAACAATACACGCAGCACTCACGAGCGCAACATAAATGGCACATGACATGAGATAATACACATAATGGTATGCAGTACATGTATTGAACACAGCATGCACACACCCTACAGAAAACTCCAGTTCGACGTCTGAACAATAGAAAGATATTTTAGGGACGGGTCATGTGATCTCTGTATGCGTACAAGGAAGCATGGAATGACATGTTTACATCTTACAGTAAACAAGGTCACACTGAGCAAATAACTATTTAGGCTTCTTGCACATGATACTCCTGCTTGAGCATCGACTTTTTCAGACACTTTTCAGTGTGCAAGAGGCCTAAAAAGAGACATAGAACTTTCTGGCAATATTAGATCATTGTGTCTGTAATTCCCAACTAATTGAGAAAGAATATAGCGCTTGCTGATATGTGCAGGAACTAACGGAATAAATTGTAAAATATATAAAATATAAAATCTGCGTTTCTAAAATCATTAAAATGGGCTAGGCCCCTAAAAAATACACATATATGAATAAACAGATAGTGAATGTGCCAACAATCAAGTCCAAAAATTCAGTGTAATATCAAGGTGCAAAGTGATAAACAACAGTTCATAGGTGGCCCATTTGTGATTGCTGAAAAACAGCCAAAAAGAAAAAAAGCCAGAAAAAAAAAAAGAGAAAAAAGTGCTGGTGCTTGGTGTTAATTCCTCCAATGAGACAAAGTGTCCGGTCATGCAAATATTGAGGAAAGATGTACACTCACCAGATACGGTGGGTCTCTACTACCTTACGGTAAAGAGACCATCAGAACTTTATGTGACCCTCCAGGTCTAGACAGTGGCCTCTGAAGACGTCACTACGCTCTGAACGAAACGCGCGTCAAGTGGAACGCACGCCGTCAAACCCGGAAGTAAGCTGGAACGCAAACCGCTCTCCACGCTACAGACATCCACCACAGGGATTGTACAGCGTCTTTTTAACTTGTATTAACCTTTTTGGCACAATAAACATGGTTTAAATAATACGGCACTATCTGGAGCCTTCCTTCTTGTTTCCCTAAAACATCACCGGAGGAACCGCACGGAGCCCGCACATCCCGCTTGGGAGATCCCGGCTGAAGAGGAAGAGGAGCCCAGCAGTTGCCACTGTCTAGACCTGGAGGGTCACATAAAGCTCTGATGGTCTCTTTACCGTAAGGTAGTAGAGACCCACCGTATCTGGTGAGTGTACATCTTTCCTCAATATTTGCATGACCGGACACTTTGTCTCATTGGAGGAATTAACACCAAGCACCAGCACTTTTCCCTCTTTTTTTTCTTTTTGGCTGTTTTTGAGCAATCACAAATGGGCCACCTATGAACTGTTGTTTATCACTTTGCACCTTGATATTACACTGAATTTTTGGACTTGATTATTGGCACATTCACTATCTGTTTATTCATATATGTGTATTTTTTAGGGGCCTAGCCCATTTTAATGATTTTAGAAACGCAGATTTTATATTTTATACATTTTACAATTTATTCCGTTAGTTCCTGCACATATCAGCAAGCGCTATATTCTTTCTCAATTAGTTGGGAATTACAGACACATTCACTTTGCACTTTATAGCAGCTGCTTATTCCACACTTAATTCCGTTTACACATCTACCTCTAGCATACATCTGGTTAGGTACTCCTAGGCGCGAGAAATATATTCCACTGAATATATATATTTGCAATATTATATCATTACCTGTCACAACTGATCACATGTGCAGCACCATGGCATATGAAGATCAAACAGATCAAACAGAAGATCAAACAGAGGCCAAGATGGCAACTTCTTGTCTGTAAAGGATAGAAGGGTTGAGTTCCACTTTAAGGGTGGTACTGTTCTGGAAGAGTTAAACTGCTTAAACACCAGTAGAATTTCATTAGAATTAAAAAAAAAAAAAAAAAACACGTTCTCCAGATCTTGCCAATGTTGAGTCAAGTAATTTAGTTTGAAAGCCTTTAAAATTTCTCCAGACCTGGTACTTGAATGGAATCCCGCACATATTGATCACTTCCTGGCCTAAGGACATACCTTTATGTCCTCGGACAGGAGCGTAGATATCAGGACCATGGCTGAAGCCACACGATCACTTTTACAGGCAGTGAAAGGGGTCAACCCCATCCTGCAGCCTTTACTGGGTTTTCCCGTTCCCACCCAGGAACCCAGTACCAATGCGACCTGTCGCATCAGATGCAGGAGACAGAGTGAGAGAAACATCCATTATTCCTAATACTCTGTGATGTCAGAAACCATAACTGATGAAATCCTCATCGCTTTCCGGTTTGTTGTTTACAAGCTGTAACCAGCTTTTAAAGCAGTCAATCAAACCGTTCTTGGTTTGATTGGCTGCTTTGAAGGGCAGAGGAGAGATCTCGGGACTAATAGAACCCAGATTTCCCCATAATGAGGACCTATCATGACCCATGCTATACAATGAGATGATGTTGATCCCTTGAGGAAGAAAGAAAAGAAAAGAAAAAAAGAACTTTAAATAAAATAAATTTTAAAATTTTAAAGCGCCCCTGTACTTACACGCAAATTCAAAGTGAAGGAGTGTCATCAGCACACCAAGGATTCCTCGAAAGGAATGATGAAGGGTCCCTGCATGGCTTGCCTGACAAACGGGCCCTGCGTGGGCCTGAAACATTGCTGTAGGTTTACTATGTGACCACTGAAATAAAGCTTTGGACCCTTGCTTGGTGTGCTGATGACACTCCTTCACTTTGATCCTCCACGGTTTCCAGCCTGCGGTCATTGCAGCACCCAGCACTACTGAATAGTCCGTTTCTTGAACGTGTGCGTGGGGAATATTGCATTTACAAGCCAATTCAAACACACATGTAGGTCCCCACATGCATTTATAAATGGTGATCACCACAAAGATGATGTATCGCCACGAATGTCAGCGTGAGAGCAATAATTCTAGCGCCAGATCTTTAGTTTAACTCTAAACTGATAACTGTAAAGGCTTTTTGAGTGTCAACTATGGATAATTTATTGTACCGCAGTTTGTCGTCATTCGGCAAGCGTGAACAATTTTAAAGAGTGGCAGGCTGGGTGTCTTTATTTTGCATAACAACATCTTTTTTAACAAAAAAATGGGTACTATATTGTGTTTATATGCATTAACTTTCATTAGAAAGTCTATTTTTTCTCAAAAATTTGTGTTTGATTAACTGCTGCACCAATATTGTGTGATATAAAAAAAATTGCAAAAATCATTATCCAGGGCCTCTGCCTAAAAGAAAAAAAAATGATATACACACATACACTGCTCAAAAACATTAAAGGAACACTTTCTAATCAGAGTTTTGCATCAAGTCAATCAAACTCCTGGGATATTGATCTGGTCAGTTAAGAAGCAGAGGGGGTTGTGAATCAGTTTCAGCTGCTTTGGTGTTAATTAAATAGGTGCACTAGACGGGCAACAATGAGACAACCTCCAAAACAGGAATTGTTTTTCAGGTGAAGGCCACTGACATTTTTTTACTTACTCATCTTTTCTGACTGTTTTTCACTAGTTTTGCATTTGGTTAGGATCAGTGTCCCTACTGGTAGCATGAGGCAATACCTGGACCATACAGAGGTTGCACAGGCTGTCCAACTCCTCCAGAATGACAATACGTGCCATTGCCGGAAGGCTTGCTGAGTCTTCCAGCACAGTCTCAAGAGCATAAAGCAGATTCCAGGACACAGGCAGTTACAATAGGAGAGCTGGACAGGGCCGTAGAAGGTCCTTAACCCATCAGCAGAACCGGTATCTGCTCCTTTGTGCAAGGAGGAACAGGATAGGCACTGCCAGGGTTCTACAAAAGGTGTGAGTATCTCTGACCAAACAATCAGAAACAGTCTTCATGAGGGTGGCCTGAGGGCCCGACGTCCTTTAGTGGGCCCTGTGCTCACTGCCAAGCACCGAGGAGCTTGATTGGCATTTGCCACTGAACACTAGAATTGGCAGGTCCACCACTGGTGCCCTGTGCTTTGAGAGTTTGGTTCATCCTGAGCACATGTGACAGACGCAAAAGTCTGGAGAAGCAATAGAGAACGTTATGCTGCCTGTAACATCATTCACGATGACCGGTTTGGTGTCGGGTCAGTGATGGTCTGGGGAAGCATATCCATGAAGGGACGCACAAACTTCTACAGGCAGACAATGGCACCCTAACTGCCATTAGGCATCGGGTTGAACTCCTTGGACCCATTGTCAGACCCTATGCTGGTGCAGTGGGTTCTGGGTTTCTCATGGTGCGCAACAATGCCCAGCCTCATGTGGCAAGAGTACACAGCCAGTTCCTGGAGGATTAAGGAATTGATACCAATGAATGGCACCCATGCTCGCCTGACCTAAATCCAATAGAACATCTCTGGGACATTGTGTTTCGGTCCATCTGAAGCAGCAAGGTTGCGCCCAAGTCTGTTCAGGAGCTCAGTGATGCCCTGGTCCAGATCTGGGAGGAAATACCCCAGGACACCATCCGTCACCTCATTAGGAGCATACCCCGACATTGTCAGGCATGCAAACAAGCATGTGGGGGCCATACAAACTACTTGGTACCATTTTGAGTTGCTGCAATGAAATGTCAGCAAATTGGACTAGCCTGCTGCATAATTTTTTCACTTTGATTTTAGCCCTCTGTAGGCTGATAATTTTCATTTTCATCAAACTATGTGGGATCCTTCTCTTCCTAACATATGTCCATATCAGTATAGATATCCAGCATGATATTTTCCCCCATTGAGGTCTAATGTGTTTTCAAAGTGTTTTCTTGAGCAGTGTGTGTATATATATATATATATATATATATATATATATATATATATATCTATATACACACACACACACACACATATATATATATATATATATATACACACATACATATATATATATATATATATATATATATATATACACACACACACACACAGTATGTCACAAAAGTGAGTACACCCCTCACATTTTTGTAAATATTTTATCATATATTTTCATGTATTTCTTCTTTCACTGAAGAAATCACACTTTGCCACAATGTAAAGTAGTGAGTGTAAAGCTTGTATAACAGCCAAAAAGAAAAAAAGCCAGAAAAAAAAAAGAGAAAAAAGTGCTGGTGCTTGGTGTTAATTCCTCCAATGAGACAAAGTGTCCGGTCATGCAAATATTGAGGAAAGATGTACACTCACCAGATACGGTGGGTCTCTACTACCTTACGGTAAAGAGACCATCAGAACTTTATGTGACCCTCCAGGTCTAGACAGTGGCCTCTGAAGACGTCACTACGCTCTGAACGAAACGCGCGTCAAGTGGAACGCACGCCGTCAAACCCGGAAGTAAGCTGGAACGCAAACCGCTCTCCACGCTACAGACATCCACCACAGGGATTGTACAGCGTCTTTTTAACTTGTATTAACCTTTTTGGCACAATAAACATGGTTTAAATAATACGGCACTATCTGGAGCCTTCCTTCTTGTTTCCCTAAAACATCACCGGAGGAACCGCACGGAGCCCGCACATCCCGCTTGGGAGATCCCGGCTGAAGAGGAAGAGGAGCCCAGCAGTTGCCACTGTCTAGACCTGGAGGGTCACATAAAGCTCTGATGGTCTCTTTACCGTAAGGTAGTAGAGACCCACCGTATCTGGTGAGTGTAGATCTTTCCTCAATATTTGCATGACCGGACACTTTGTCTCATTGGAGGAATTAACACCAAGCACCAGCACTTTTCCCTCTTTTTTTTCTTTTTGGCTGTTTTTGAGCAATCACAAATGGGCCACCTATGAACTGTTGTTTATCACTTTGCACCTTGATATTACACTGAATTTTTGGACTTGATTATTGGCACATTCACTATCTGTTTATTCATATATGTGTATTTTTTAGGGGCCTAGCCCATTTTAATGATTTTAGAAACGCAGATTTTATATTTTATACATTTTACAATTTATTCCGTTAGTTCTTGCACATATCAGCAAGCGCTATATTCTTTCTCAATTAGTTGGGAATTACAGACACATTCACTTTGCACTTTATAGCAGCTGCTTATTCCACACTTAATTCCGTTTACACATCTACCTCTAGCATACATCTGGTTAGGTACTCCTAGGCGCGAGAAATATATTCCACTGAATATATATATTTGCAATATTATATCATTACCTGTCACAACTGATCACATGTGCAGCACCATGGCATATGAAGATCAAACAGATCAAACAGAAGATCAAACAGAGGCCAAGATGGCAACTTCTTGTCTGTAAAGGATAGAAGGGTTGAGTTCCACTTTAAGGGTGGTACTGTTCTGGAAGAGTTAAACTGCTTAAACACCAGTAGAATTTCATTAGAATTAAAAAAAAAAAAAAAAACACGTTCTCCAGATCTTGCCAATGTTGAGTCAAGTAATTTAGTTTGAAAGCCTTTAAAATTTCTCCAGACCTGGTACTTGAATGGAATCCCGCACATATTGATCACTTCCTGGCCTAAGGACATACCTTTATGTCCTCGGACAGGAGCGTGGATATCAGGACCATGGCTGAAGCCACACGATCACTTTTACAGGCAGTGAAAGGGGTCAACCCCATCCTGCAGCCTTTACTGGGTTTTCCCGTTCCCACCCAGGAACCCAGTACCAATGCGACCTGTCGCATCAGATGCAGGAGACAGAGTGAGAGAAACATCCATTATTCCTAATACTCTGTGATGTCAGAAACCATAACTGATGAAATCCTCATCGCTTTCCGGTTTGTTGTTTACAAGCTGTAACCAGCTTTTAAAGCAGTCAATCAAACCGTTCTTGGTTTGATTGGCTGCTTTGAAGGGCAGAGGAGAGATCTCGGGACTAATAGAACCCAGATTTCCCCATAATGAGGACCTATCATGACCCATGCTATACAATGAGATGATGTTGATCCCTTGAGGAAGAAAGAAAAGAAAAGAAAAAAAGAACTTTAAATAAAATAAATTTTAAAATTTTAAAGCGCCCCTGTACTTACACGCAAATTCAAAGTGAAGGAGTGTCATCAGCACACCAAGGATTCCTCGAAAGGAATGATGAAGGGTCCCTGCATGGCTTGCCTGACAAACGGGCCCTGCGTGGGCCTGAAACATTGCTGTAGGTTTACTATGTGACCACTGAAATAAAGCTTTGGACCCTTGCTTGGTGTGCTGATGACACTCCTTCACTTTGATCCTCCACGGTTTCCAGCCTGCGGTCATTGCAGCACCCAGCACTACTGAATAGTCCGTTTCTTGAACGTGTGCGTGGGGAATATTGCATTTACAAGCCAATTCAAACACACATGTAGGTCCCCACATGCATTTATAAATGGTGATCACCACAAAGATGATGTATCGCCACGAATGTCAGCGTGAGAGCAATAATTCTAGCGCCAGATCTTTAGTTTAACTCTAAACTGATAACTGTAAAGGCTTTTTGAGTGTCAACTATGGATAATTTATTGTACCGCAGTTTGTCGTCATTCGGCAAGCGTGAACAATTTTAAAGAGTGGCAGGCTGGGTGTCTTTATTTTGCATAACAACATCTTTTTTAACAAAAAAATGGGTACTATATTGTGTTTATATGCATTAACTTTCATTAGAAAGTCTATTTTTTCTCAAAAATTTGTGTTTGATTAACTGCTGCACCAATATTGTGTGATATAAAAAAAATTGCAAAAATCATTATCCAGGGCCTCTGCCTAAAAGAAAAAAAAAATGATATACACACATACACTGCTCAAAAACATTAAAGGAACACTTTCTAATCAGAGTTTTGCATCAAGTCAATCAAACTCCTGGGATATTGATCTGGTCAGTTAAGAAGCAGAGGGGGTTGTGAATCAGTTTCAGCTGCTTTGGTGTTAATTAAATAGGTGCACTAGATGGGCAACAATGAGACAACCTCCAAAACAGGAATTGTTTTTCAGGTGAAGGCCACTGACATTTTTTTACTTACTCATCTTTTCTGACTGTTTTTCACTAGTTTTGCATTTGGTTAGGATCAGTGTCCCTACTGGTAGCATGAGGCAATACCTGGACCATACAGAGGTTGCACAGGCTGTCCAACTCCTCCAGAATGACAATACGTGCCATTGCCGGAAGGCTTGCTGAGTCTTCCAGCACAGTCTCAAGAGCATAAAGCAGATTCCAGGACACAGGCAGTTACAATAGGAGAGCTGGACAGGGCCGTAGAAGGTCCTTAACCCATCAGCAGAACCGGTATCTGCTCCTTTGTGCAAGGAGGAACAGGATAGGCACTGCCAGGGTTCTACAAAAGGTGTGAGTATCTCTGACCAAACAATCAGAAACAGTCTTCATGAGGGTGGCCTGAGGGCCCGACGTCCTTTAGTGGGCCCTGTGCTCACTGCCAAGCACCGAGGAGCTTGATTGGCATTTGCCACTGAACACTAGAATTGGCAGGTCCACCACTGGTGCCCTGTGCTTTGAGAGTTTGGTTCATCCTGAGCACATGTGACAGACGCAAAAGTCTGGAGAAGCAATAGAGAACGTTATGCTGCCTGTAACATCATTCACGATGACCGGTTTGGTGTCGGGTCAGTGATGGTCTGGGGAAGCATATCCATGAAGGGACGCACAAACTTCTACAGGCAGACAATGGCACCCTAACTGCCATTAGGCATCGGGTTGAACTCCTTGGACCCATTGTCAGACCCTATGCTGGTGCAGTGGGTTCTGGGTTTCTCATGGTGCGCAACAATGCCCAGCCTCATGTGGCAAGAGTACACAGCCAGTTCCTGGAGGATTAAGGAATTGATACCAATGAATGGCACCCATGCTCGCCTGACCTAAATCCAATAGAACATCTCTGGGACATTGTGTTTCGGTCCATCTGAAGCAGCAAGGTTGCGCCCAAGTCTGTTCAGGAGCTCAGTGATGCCCTGGTCCAGATCTGGGAGGAAATACCCCAGGACACCATCCGTCACCTCATTAGGAGCATACCCCGACATTGTCAGGCATGCAAACAAGCATGTGGGGGCCATACAAACTACTTGGTACCATTTTGAGTTGCTGCAATGAAATGTCAGCAAATTGGACTAGCCTGCTGCATAATTTTTTCACTTTGATTTTAGCCCTCTGTAGGCTGATAATTTTCATTTTCATCAAACTATGTGGGATCCTTCTCTTCCTAACATATGTCCATATCAGTATAGATATCCAGCATGATATTTTCCCCCATTGAGGTCTAATGTGTTTTCAAAGTGTTTTCTTGAGCAGTGTGTGTATATATATATATATATCTATATACACACACACACATATATATATATATACACACATACATATATATATATATATATATATATATATATACACACACACACACACACAGTATGTCACAAAAGTGAGTACACCCCTCACATTTTTGTAAATATTTTATCATATATTTTCATGTATTTCTTCTTTCACTGAAGAAATCACACTTTGCCACAATGTAAAGTAGTGAGTGTAAAGCTTGTATAACAGTGTAAATTTGCTGTCCCCTCCTAATAACTCAACACACAGCCATCAATGTCTAAACTGCTGGCAACAAACGTGAGTACACCCCTAAGTGAAAATGTCCAAATTGGGCCAAACTAGCCATTTTCCCACCCTGATGTCATGTAACTCGTTAGTGTTAGAAGGTCTCAGGTGTGAATGGGGAGCAGGTGTGGTAAATTTGGGGTTATCGCTCTCACTCTCTCATACTGGTCACTGGAAGTTCAACATGGCACCTCAAGGCAAAGAACTCTCTGAGGATCTGAAAAAAAGAATTGTTGCTCTACATAAATATGGCCTAGGCTATAAGATTGCCAAGACCATAAAACTGAGCTGCAGCACAGTGGCCAAGACCATACAGTGGTTTAACAGGACAGGTTCCACTCAGAACAGGCCTCGCCATGGTCAACCAAAGTGGTTGAGTGCACAAGCTCAGCGTCGTATCCAGAGGTTATCTTTGGGAAATAGACATATGAGTGCTGCCAGCATTGCTGCAGAGGTTGAAGGGGTGGGGGGTCAGCCTGTCAGTGCTCAGTCCATACGCTGCACACTGCATCAAATTGCTCTGCATGGCTGTCGTCCCAGAAGGAAACCTCTTTATAAAGATGAAGCACAAGAAAGACCGCAGTTTGCTGAAGACAAGCAGACTAAGGACATACATTACTGGAACCATGTCCTGTGGTCTGATGAGACCAAGATAAACTTATTTGGTTAAGATGGTGTCAAGCGTGTGGCGGCAACCAGGTGAGGAGTACAAAGACAAGTGTGTCTTGCCTACAGTCAAGCATGGTGGTGGGAATGTCATAGTCTGGGGCTGCATGAGTGCTGCCGGAACTGGGGAGCTACAGTTCATTGAGGGAACCTTGAATGCCAACATGTACTGTGAAATAATGAAGCAGAGCATGATCAACCTTTGGGCACTGGGCGGCGGGGCAGTATTCCAACATAACGACCCCAAACACACCTCCAAGATGACCACTGCCTTGCTAAAGAAGCTTAAAGGTCATGGACTGGCCAAGCATGTCTCTAAACCTAAACCCTATTGAGCATCTGTGGGGAATCGTAGAATGGAGGGTGGAGGAGTGCAAGGTCTCCAACATCCCCCAGCTTCATGATGTCGTCATGGAGGAGTGGAAGAGGACTCCAGTGGCAACCTGGGAAGCAATGATGAACTCCATGCCCAAGAGGATTAAGGCAGTGCAGGAAAATAATGGTGGCCACACAAAATATTGACACTTTGGACCCAATTTGAACATTTCCACTTAGAGGTGTACTCACTTTTGTTAACCACTTTAAGAGCGGAAGGATTTGCCCCCTTAATGACCAGGCCCTATTTTGCGATTCGGCACTGCGTTACTTGTGCGACGCTGTACCCAAATAATATTGATGTCCTTTTTTTCCCCACCAATAGAGCTTTCTTTTGGTGGTATTTGATCACCTATGCGATTTTTAATTTTTTGCGCTATAAACAAAAAAAAAAAAAAAGCGACAATTTTGAAAAAAAAAAAACAATATTTTTCACATTCTGCTTTATGACATTCTAAAAAAAAAAATAAAAAATAATAATTTTAAAATCAAAATTTTTTAACACTTAGGCCAATTTGTTTTCGGCTACATACTTTTGATAAAAAAATTTAAAAAATAAGCGTATTTTGATTGGTTTGAGCAAAAGCTATCGCGTCTACTAACTACGGGAAAGATTTGTGTCATTCTTATTGTTTTTTTTTTGTTACTGTAATAATGACACTGGCAGGGAAGGGGTTAACAGTATAGGTGATCAAGGGGTTAAATGTGAGCCTAGGGGAGTGGTTACTCCCCCCCCCCCCTGGATTTTTTTTTCTTTTTTGCTCCTGTGTGTTTGTCTGTTTGTTTTTTTTTTTTATATTTCTTTCTCTTAGGTTTATATCTTCTCTCTCTTGAGATGGAAAATTTAGAAGGAGACAAAGCGGTCACTGTAGCCCTGGTAGTTGCCAAATGTATAGATTGTTTTTTCTTTTTTTTAACTGCTGGGTCGATCATGGTTCCTACCCAGGCAGCTATTCTATTTTTATTTGTATGTTTCGATACATTTTTGTTGACATAAGTTTTTAATATCAATTGTGTATTGTTGACAAGCACTGTTAACATTGTAGCTACTGGATCCGCTCTATCTGTTCTCTTGTATAAATAAAATATTTGAAAAGAGCCTAGGGGAGCGATTCTAACTGTGGGGGGGCATGGCTTCTGCGATGACCATAGAGACATGTGATCCTATATAGAAGGATCACATGAGCTCTGTGATCATTTCAGGGAGAAGGACAGTCGGCTGTGTTTACAACAGCTGACCGTCCTCTCTCAGCGGGGAGTGATCGCAAGTGTCAGGCGGCAATCGGAGCCACCTGACCCGTGCATCGGCTTCCCCGCTGCCGAGTGGGGGCAGGAGCACGCCGCCTGCGGCACGCGCTCGCCACCTAGCTTCCCACGCGCGGCCTACATCGGTTTGCGCAGGAGAGCCACCCTGCCACAGTAAAAAGGCGGCAGGTGGTCAGGAAGTGGTTAATGGCTGTGTGCTGATTTATTTTGAGGGGATAGCAAATTTACACTGTTAGTGCCGGTTCACACTGCAGCGGCACGACTTTGGGGGCGACCCGTGAAGTCGCGTGCACCGCGCCTTCGGCGCAACTTGCATGGACTTCATAAAATTAATGTCTATGCAAGTCGCTCCAGGTCGCTCCGAAGTAGTACAGGACCCTTTTTCTAAGTCGGAGCGACTTGTGTCGCTCCTATTAGAACGGTTCCTGTACCGAATAATGGGAGCGCGACGGACCGCGACTTGTCAGGCTGACAAGTCGCGGTCCAAGTCGGATTAGTGTGAACCGGAACTTATACAAGCTGTACACTTACTACTTTACATTGTAGCAAAGTGTAATTTCTTCACTGCTGTCACATGAAAAGATATAATAAAATATTTACAAAAATAGGGGTGTACTTACCTTTTACTTTTGTGAGATATAGTGTATATGTGATTATATAAATAAAATGTTTGGGAGTTCTAAGTAATATTCTAGCAAAATATTGCAGATTTCTACATGCAAGAGATTTCAGAATTTGTTTGGACTGGAGGTGATTAAACTGTTTTTTTTGTGCCTTGTACATGTACATTACAATAAGTACAAGTTTTAGATAGGTTAGAATTTTGTTTTTCATCTTGCGCCTTTGAATTTTCTCATCGCGGAGGTAAAAAAAATAACCATTGATTAAACCCCACTAACCATTAAAAAAAAAATGCAACGAACATTTCAAAAATGAACTTTTTCAAACACAATTCTGCTGGTGTATGGCCAGCTTTAAGCACCTGGCAGCTGATATAGGTCTGTTTCCACAGGGAATAAACAAAACAATACACCCTAAATTATCTTTTGTGTGTTCCATACAATTACCCTTTATGTAAATTATACCCTCAGGGCAAAATAAAGAGAGGTCTTACAAGCAGATCCCGAAGGCACATATGAGAGCTCCATGTCAAAATAATGGTTACCATGACCATTGCTTGCAAGCCAT
Source organism: Pelophylax lessonae (assembly GCF_965119305.1). Taxonomy (NCBI): domain Eukaryota; kingdom Metazoa; phylum Chordata; class Amphibia; order Anura; family Ranidae; genus Pelophylax; species Pelophylax lessonae. The sequence goes on from NC_138779.1 coordinate 121,014,300, forward strand.
GTGATACTTCAGACCCATTCAAAATTACTGCACATCGTCCATGGCACTTTAAAGAATGTGGTAGGTATTTTTTTTTTTGGCCATGGGTACATTTTGAGGGCCCATTAAAAATTAATAAACACGCATCGCATACTAGCTCATTATGAAATACTTACCTTAGAACGAAGCCCCCGCAGTGCTGCCTGTTAGGCCGTCCTGCTTCCTGGTTCGTGTCCTGCGGCCATCTTATTTGTTTGGAGGTGTGATTACATCACTCCCGCGCATGCGCACGGGAGCTGCCGTTCACGGCACAGGGCTCTGAAGAAACGGCATGCGCCGATTATGTCATCGGCTGCATTAAAAGTAAATATCTCCTAAATGGTGCAAGTTTTGGAGATATTTACAGTACTTATAGGTAACCCTTATTAAAGGAGTGGTGCAGTAGAATTGAATATAAATAAATATTCAATATATATTCAATATTCCTATATATATATATATATATATATATATATATATATATATATATATATATATATATATATATATATATATATATATATATATATATATATATATATATATATAGGAATATCTGAGCAGTAGAAACGAGGAACATGTAGACAGTTTTTCTAATAAATGGAGAAAATGGGTAGATTTCAAAAAGACCAATAACTACATAGAAATATGGACGGATTAGGGGGGCGACTAAAGACAGGAGACAGCAGGGCAGGGTAAACGCAATGAGAGACATAAAAGGAGGAGTGCAACATAGGAATAGAGTGGTAAAAAGAAGCGGGGGGGGGGGGGGGGAGACATGGGTAGTGGGATATAGGTTTTGAATTATGTGAAATATTTTTACACTGTTTGTATATATTGAATTTGAAAATAATAAAAATGTATTGATAACAAATATGAAAGATTGTTGTAATGCAGAGGCAATGCCATCCCCTGCTGCCCAAATACCATTCTGATAACTGCAATTTTTTTTCAATATTTTTATACTAAATTATCAACAATTGAAAACAAGTAATACACAGAAAATACAAAGAAAAAAAAGTGTAGAGGACCAATTGTAAATGCTAAGGTTAAAGTCATCAAAGATTCCAACATACTATGGGTCACCCATTGCTGATAGCATAGGCACATTAGGTCCCATATGTCATACATACAGAACTACTAATTCCAAAACTCATGCAACACGGGTGCAATATATCATGGTGAGGAAGAGGAAGAAATAGAACATTTTGATAGTTGCAGTGGTGGCATTATTGTAGGGAGGAAGATCTAGTTATTGCAGGGAGGAAGATTTTTTCCGCAGTTTGGTGATGTGTAATCTGGCAGCTAGGATGACGCTGATAACTGCATTACTTTTTCATTTCTACCATTTCTACTAAACTTTCTAGAATTGTTCAATCCATTGGGATTACCGGGATTATGGCTGAAGATATTTAGCAGAACCCTGGTACTGTTTTGTTTTTTGCATTCAGCAGCTAGCTTTCTCATGAAAGCGTTCTGAGCGGCTTATGAGCCGCTGGAATGTTTTTCTGAACACCCCCTGACCCCCCCCCCCTCCTTAAAAGAGACAGTGTAAAATTAAAAAATATAATAAATAAGAAAAAAAAATGTAAAGCACCCCATCCCTCTGTGCTTGGGTGCAGAAGAAAATGCATGCGTAAGTGGTGCACGCATATGTAAATAGTGTTCATGCCACACGTGAGGTATCGCCTCGAATGTTAGAGCGAGAGCAATCAAAAGATTGGAGTATATATATATATTTTTTTGTTTTTGTTTCTTTTATTCCTTACAATGCATTTTATATATTATATAAAAAAAAACTGCTGTGCAAATACTGTGTGACATAAAAAAATTGCAACGATCAGCATTTTATTTCCTAGGGTCTCTGCTAAAAAAATTAATGTATAATGTTTGGGGGCTCAAAGTAATTTTATAGCAAAAAAATACTGATCTAATCTTGTAAACAAAAAGTGCCAAAAAAAGCCTGGTCAGCAAGTGGATCCATAAAACTGCAGTCTTTGCATTTTTTTATTGTGTGCTACTTTACTATGTGGACCTAATCCTAATCCTATATGGATTATTTTAGGTTACCAGCACATCAGTATAGCACATAAATACCAAATGAGTGTTCAAATTTGCAGAACTATGTCATGCTTAAATGTGTTACCCGTACATGCATGGTTTCACTTAGATAGGAAACAAAACATACAGTGTATTATTTTCCAAATGTTTTCATAAGCTTAGCCTTGTACAGCCCTGAGCAATGCTATTAATAAAGCCCCATATGTTACATTATATCCCTCTGCTGTTCATGCCTTACTGCTCACTACACAAAGATTCCACAGGAATGGTAACATTAGACTCTATCACAAATCCCCTGCATTGCCAACACACAGAAATAACATCATTAACTTCTTAGTGTATAAGGAACATACATAGCGTAAGCAGTGGATCACATTACTTCTCCCCACCTGCTTGTAAACAGCATTTTGTTTTTCCTTTGCAGGCACTGATCACAAAATAATAATCTATATCCTCTCATGTGCCATAAATAACACTGTGACCAGCATACAATTCACCTGTACACACAGCATACATAAAGCCCCTGCTATACTTCTACTTTTCCACCTAAATCAAGCCCCAAACACAAAACTCTTACATCGCTATCTGCAATGTTGTGCAATTCCAGAATAAAAACAGCAACTAAAACTTGCAATGGAACCCTGCAGACGGTGGAAAAATAAGGTATAATGTTACTAGTAGAAGTGACAGTTCATCTGTTTTGTGTAATTTCTGTAAGAGGAAAAGTTACTTACCATCTTCCAGGACAAAACTTCACCCCAGGACCACATCATAACACCACTTCACTCACCAGTGTTTATTACTGAACAAGTACAGAGCTAAACTGTTTGTTTTCAAATATCTGAATTTGGCAGTTTGTACAGGAAGACCGGACCTATTCACTTGTTGCTATGGAGAGCCCATAACAATGACTTCATCTCTTCAGTTTGCCCCTTATCTGCATAAAAGATGTAAGCTGCTGAAAGGTTAAAGTCCCCCCCCCCCCTCACAAACTGCCAGCTCCGCCCAGTCTTCAAAGCTCTTTGAAAGCAACGTTGGACTAGTATCTCCATTTCATTTGACATGTTTAGGATGGGTACAAAACTGCAGTTTTTTTTTTTACTTCAACCAGCAGGTTGAACGAAGAAAAAAAAACTGACAGGTTGCTACGTCAACACAAGCAATGTTGATGCAGTGATCTCTCCTGCTGAGACATTACTACCCCCCCCCCCCCCCCATCAGAGTATGCAGATTAGGAACTGTAGCCATTGACTGCAAGCACCGATCGAATGCTGGTTTTCCAGCATGCCCATTCGACAGAAGCTAGTTGTTAGAGCAGCTCCTGTAGAACAGACTGCTGTACACAAAAAAAAGTCAGCCAGAACCAGTCGGTTTTCGGCCCGTGTATACTGGGCTTTACAGTCTGGAGATTCTACAGAATGCCCCTGCCTGTAACACACAACAACTAAACTGGATAAATCTAAGACTATAACTATACTAATCATCAGATGCCTATTAATGACAGGTGACTTTCTGAGTACAATTATCTGCTATCTAGGAGTCGACCGATATCCTTATTTTAGGGCCAAAACCGATTTCTCTTACGTCCTCCGACAGTCGCCGCCTCTTCATATTCGTCACTAATGGGGTTATTGACCTTTGCTCCGTAGGAGTAGCTAGGCAACAGAATATATTAATATCAAAGCTTTTAGCATATCCCACCCCCAGGGGGTGGTCCCCTTAGTCAATACCTCCCTGCTTCCTGCATTTCCAACTCAGTTTCTAATGCCTAGCTCAGGAGTAGGTTGGGCTGTTCCTTTGCTGGGGCTCTTAGTCTCAGCTTCTTTTCTCTTTTTGATTTTATTTGGAGTTTTTTTCTCTCTCTTTTACCTAGCTGTTTATTTTCAGAGTTAGTTAGCTTCTTCTGATGAAGATGATCGTGCGGAGCTGGGTCTCAGTCTGGCCACCCTGGATCCCAGGGCTCAGGGCCAGGGGCTTCCCAGCCTGCCATCGAGCGTTCAGCTTAGGTTTTACCCTGGCACATTGAACGACCCATCCTTGTTCGCTGCAGGGATGCTATCGGTGAGGTGGCTACCTCACTGGACGCCATTGCGGTTTCGCACCGCCGTTCCACTGCGTCATGCTTGCGACACTCCCTGTCCTCAGTGCAGCGGTTTGGTCGCTGGAGCAGGCTCCCCACGCCATCCGGACTGGTAAGTATAACTCTATGTGGGGACCTGTCTATTTGGGTGTCAGTCTGGGACTGTGTGACCCTGCATGTCTGTGTGGCTGCTGTGCTCCCTGTCAGTTCCTGTGTGGACTTGCTGCCTGTGTGTGGGCTGTGAAGGGGGGGCTCTCCCGCTCTGCTGGGTGTCAGCATGAAGCAGTCAGATTTTGGGCATGCTGTGCGGCGATCGCTGCGGCGACCCGCCATTTTTTGCGGCAAAATCAATCGTGGTGGCCGGTCCTGTGTGGTATTGCACGGCGTTTTGGCGGCGATCGATCAGGCCACACATGTCGGCGCCATTTTCTATTTGCCCAAGGAATCCTCAGCCGAGCGGCCATGTTTGTGTAGCCTTGCATAGGCTTCATAGGGGCGGTCAGTCTTGCATCACTTCCTTTTGCTCTGGGACAGCGATCGGTGGCAGCAGCCTGTGTGATCTCTCCAGGTTTTTATCTTCCCATTTTTCCTGTATTCCTTGCCCAGTTTCTTGTCCCTGTGGGGGTCGGTGTATTCAGTGGGTGCGGTGGGCTACGCTTGCCGCGATCTTAAAGGGGCAGTACCCCTTTTTTCCTAATATTACTGGGGCATGGATTCTCAGGATTGCAAGTTTCCTCCCGCCTTGGTGGGGGGCCAAGGGGCTGCTGCTTCCCCCGAGGGGGCTGATCTGGCTACTATTGTGGCAAATTTGGCTGCTCAGGTGCAGATGCTGGTGGCTGATCGATCCACAAAATGGCCCAGGGTGTCTATTTCCCCTGACTCAGAGGGCGATGGGGCTGCTATGGCTGGAGTGCCCTTCTCAGGGTCTCACTCATCCCTTGACCTTGTGGGGTCTGAGGGGGAGGCTGAGGTGGAAGGGGTTGATAATTCTCCCCCTGGCTCGTCTGAAGAGCTTGCACTCATGGATGAGTTGGTTGCTTCTATCAAGCAAACGCTGCATTTGCAGGATGAACCATGTCCTCCTGTTTTGATGTCCTCTTATGGGACGCAAAAGAAACGCAAAACATCGCAGGTTTTTCCTTGCTCTACGGAATTTCAGCGCGCGGTTAATGAGCAATGGCGCAATTTAAAAAAGCCTTTTGCTGTGCCGAGTAGGTTCAAGCTGCGTTACCCCTTTACACCCGCCACTGATGAGCGTTGGTGTGTGCCGCCTCAGGTGGATCACGCGGTGGCGATTTTGAATAAATCGACTGCGATCCCTGCTGAGGATACCCCGGTGTTCCGGGACCCGACGGACAGGAGATTGGAATCTCTGGCCCGTCATTCTTATACGGTTGCTGGCTCTATGCTGAAGCCTATTTTTGCTTCCATTATGGCAGCCCAGGCTATTGCGGCTTGGACGCAGGTGCTCAGGCGCACCCTGGTGGCTGACTCTGCCCCGCCGACAACTTTGGCTATGGTGGATCAGATTCATCAGGGTGTCATGTATTTGTGTGATGCGGACTTGGATATGGTCCCTTTGGCTGCGCGTCTTTCTAGTGTGGCGGTATTGAACCGTCGCCTGATATGGCTGAAATGTTGGTCTGTTGACCAATCTTCCCGCAAGACTTTGGCTAATTTGCCCTACGCGGGATCGCGCCTTTTTGGCGAATCTTTGGATACTCTGATAAAAGGGTATTTCTGGGGGTAAGAGCACTCTCTTGCCCCAATCTCACAAGAATAAGTTTGTTCGTGGTAAGAAGAATGCCTCGTTTAGGCCCTCTCAGGGGTCCTTTCGTGCCTTTCGGTCACACTATAAGGGCAAGCCCTTTAAGGGCCAAGGCTCCCAGAAGAAGCAGTGGACGGGTAAGCAGTCCGGGTCCGCTGTCCATAACAATGCGGCCTGAAGGGATGCCCTCACCCGGTTCTGGGGTGGGGGGGACGTTTGCTCGGTTTTCTTCAACCCTGGCTGGACCGCATTCGGGACAGATGGGTTCAGGAAATCGTTCGATCTGGATACAAGATCGAGTTTCTCTCTCGGCCGGCGGGCAGATTTTTCCCCTCAAACCTTCAGCTGACTCCGGAGCGCTTGCAGGATCTGCATCTGGCGGTGCGGGACCTGCGGGCACAGGGAGTGGTGGTTCCGGTGCCTCATCGGGACAGATTTCGGGGGTTCTATTCCAATCTGTTCACTGTGCCCAGAAAGGAGGGCAAAGTGCGTCCGATTCTGGACTTAAAAGCTCTGAACCGCTTTGTGTGGGTTCGCAAGTTCCGCATGGAATCCCTGCGATCAGTGGTGGCTGCCCTGGTTCCGGGGGAATTCATGGCCTCCATCGACTTGAAGGATGCATACCTTCACATCTCCATTTGAGGGTCACCAGAGGTACCTTCGATTTGCCATTGCGGAGGATCATTATCAATTCGTGGCGTTGCCTTTTGGTCTCGCTTCGGCTCCGCGGGTTTTCACCAAGGTGCTTGCGCCGGTTCTGGCCTTATTGAGGGCCCAGGGCATTTCTGTCCTGGGGTATCTGGACGATATCCTGATTCGGTCCGCGACCAGTCAGGGCCTGGTGAACGACCTGTCCATCACGATGCAGACTCTGCAGGAATTCGGTTGGACGATAAATTTTCCAAAGTCAACGTCGTGTCCGTCGGTTCGTCTTCCCTACTTGGGGATGATTCTGGACTCTGTTCAAGCGAAGGTCTTCCTGCCGGAAGACAAGCTTCGGACACTTCTGTGCGAAGTCAGGTCCCTCAGGGACAATCAGTGCTCGTCCCTCCGGACGTGTATGAGGTGTCTGGGATTGATGGTTTCGGCTTTCGAGGCGATTCCCTTCGCCCAGTTTCACACACGGGAGCTTCAGGCGGAGGTCCTGGCCAAGTGGGACGGGCGTCCACAGTCTCTGGATCTGCGGCTGTCGTTGAGCCGTCTCACCCGCAGGGGTCTTTTGTGGTGGCTCCAGTCCTCGGCGGGGGGCAAGTCCTTTCGTCCTTTGTCGTGGACGGTGATCACCACGGATGCCAGCCTGTCGGGCTGGGGTGGTGTTCTGGGCGTTCTGTCCGCCCAGGGAACTTGGTCGGAGGAGGAATCCTCCTTTCCGATCAACATTCTGGAATTGCGAGCGATAAATCTCTGTCTTCTGCGTTGGACGGACAGGCTTCAGGGCCGTCCAGTTCGGGTACAGACGGACAATGCCACAGCGGTGGCCTACATCAACCACCAATGGGGCACCAGGAGTGCCCGAGCGGCGCGGGAAGTAGCCGACATTCTGTCTTGGGCCGAGACGCACGTCCAGGCGATATCTGCAGTTCACATTCCGGGGGTGAAGAACTGGCAGGCGGATTATCTGAGCCGCCAGACCCTGGACCAGGGAGAATGGTCCCTTCACCCGGATGTCTTCCAGATGTTGTGCGCGAAGTGGGGGTCCCCAGATGTGGACCTGTTCGCGTCTCGTCTAAACAACAAGGTGGAAAGGTTCGTGGCAAGGACGCGCGATCCTCGGGCAGACGCCTCAGACGCGTTGGTGGCGCCCTGGCATCAGTATCGCCTGATGTATGCCTTTCCACCGATTCAGCTGCTGTCCAGGCTCCTTCGCAGGTTGGCCTCGGAACCGCACACGGTGATTCTAGTGGCACCGGACTGGCCTCGCCGGTCTTGGTACGCAGACCTCGTGAATCTGGCGGTCGACGCTCCATGGCGTCTGCCACTTCGAGAAGATCTCCTGTCTCAAGGACCGATATTCCATCCTGCTTTACAGTCGCTGGCTTTAACGGCCTGGCTGTTGAAAGCCAGGTCCTGAAGGATAGGGGTCTTTCCCCTGAGGTCAATCCCACTTTGATCAAGGCTAGGAAAGGCCTCTTCGGGGAAGATTTACTACCGTACTTGGAAGGCTTACTTTGCCTGGTGTGAGTCCAGGGGGTATTCCCCTCGCTCATACTCGGTGTCGAGAGTGTTGGCTTTCCTTCAAACGGGCGTGGATCAGCGTTTGGCGTTGGCCACGATTAAGGGTCAGATTTCTGCGCTGGCCGTTCTCTTTCAACGCCCTGTGGCGTCTAACTCTTTGGTTAGCACCTTTGTTCAAGGGGTGCGACATTTGGTCCCTCCTAGGAGGGAGCCATTGCCTCCATGGGATTTGAACCTTGTTCTGTCCGTGTTGCAACATGCTCCTTTTGAAAAGATCAGGGAGATCTCGTTGTCTCTGTTGTCCAAGAAGGTTGCCTTCTTGGTGGCGATCACTTCGGCTCGCAGGGTGTCGGAGCTGGCGGCCTTGTCCTGCAAATCTCCGTATTTGGTGATTCACTTGGATAAGGTGGTCTTGCGACCTAACCCGTCTTTTTTTCCGAAGAGGATCTCGGAATTTCACGTCAATGAGGATATTGTCTTGCCTTCGCTTTGCGCGAAGCCTAAGCATCCGAAGGAGGTGGCCTTGCATTCTTTGGATGTTGTTAGGGCGATCAGGGTTTACCTGTCATCGACTAAATCCTTTCGCAAGTCGGATTCTCTCTTTGTCCTTCCTGAGGGACCTCGGAAGGGCATGGCGGCGTCGGCTGCGACCATCGCCAAATGGATCAGACAGACGATTGTGCAAGCCTATGCTTTGAAGGGGAAGGTTCCTCCTTTTCCTGTGAAGGCGCACTCTACCAGGTCTCTGAGTACGTCTTGGGCCTATCGTCATCAGGCTTCTGTGGCCCAGGTGTGTAAGGCGGAGACTTGGTCGTCCATTCACACCTTCTCGAAATTTTACAAAGTGGATGTTCAGGCATCGGCAGATGCTTCCTTTGGCCGTAAAGTTCTTAGTGCGGCGGTGCCTTAGGGTCCCTTGTTTGGGCCCTTGGCTGTTGGGGTGTTTTTACCCCTAGGTTACTTGTTCTTTCCTGGGTTGTTGCTCCTGTTGAGCACATTTTTCCTGTTGACCAGTTGGTTCTCTTACTTTGGTAAGGTTCCTTTCTCTGATATGGGTACTGCGTTGCTTTAGGCGCGGCTGCTTTTTTCCCACCCCTCATGTCTACACTGCTATGGGACGTCCCCATTATTGACGAATATGAAGAGGCGGCGACTGTCAGAAAATGTAAGAGAAAACGGAATTTTTGTAAAATCTTACCTGTAAAATTCCTTTCTCTGAGTCCTCCGACAGTCGCCGCTCCCGCCCCTCTTTTTGGGGTTTGTTTATGTACTCTACTGCTATGCTACTGAAACTGAGTTGGAAATGCAGGAAGCAGGGAGGTATTGACTGAGGGGACCACCCCCTGGGGGTGGGATATGCTAAAAGCTTTGATATTAATATATTCTGTTGCCTAGCTACTCCTACGGAGCAAAGGTCAATAACCCCGTTAGTGACGAATATGAAGAGGCGGCGACTGTCGGAGGACTCAGAGAAAGGAATTTTACAGGTAAGATTTTACAAAAATTCAGTTTTTTCGGACGCCTTTCAGGACGATATTCTGTACATGTAAAGTTTTTATTTATACACTGTCCTTTAAAAAAAAAAAAAGTTATCACTTTTATTGCTGTCACAAGGAATGTAAACATCCTCGTGACAGTAATAGGCAGTGACAGGTGCTCGTTATGGAGGAATCTGGGGTCTATAAGACCTCAAATCCCTCCTCTGCACTTAAAAGCATTCTAAACTCCAAGATTGGCTGCTTTGAATGCTGTAATTTTCTTTTTAATCTGGCACCTTTAGGCTCCAGTAACCAGAAGTGATGTCATGACGGCGGATTTGTCAACTTGTCACTCGGACCAAGGCAACGGGAGGAGGGGGGGGGGATGTCCCCTCCTGCTGCTTGTAAGAAGAGCCAAGCAGCTGCTTAGCTGCATCAGTTATTACAAGAAAGCCGACCGTCGGCTCTAAAAAAAAAAGTAGCGGGGTGATGCCTGCAGCTGCCCCTGATAATCGGCCACAACAATAAATCGGTAAACCCCTACTGCTGTCAGTCTGACTGGCTGGTACAGAATATCGTTGATATTTCATTATTAATCTATAAACACACAGCTGGATAGTGAAACCCCTATCATCTCTATTGCACCACATCTCTTTGTAAGCTAATAATACTGAAATGAGTGCGTGTCAGCAACATTTCACTGCATGACAGTATCAAAGAGTTCAAATAGATAAACTGCCAATAAAGAATCATGATTGGTGATATTTGTGTATTTGCATACTTTCATCTGCTATCATCTCTTTGTGTCCTTTGGACTCGTGTGACAAGTTCAGAAACTCAACATGATTCAACAGAAGTGACAAACATTAAAGTGAATGTGAAGCCTAGCAATTCACTTTTCTTCCATTTTTCTCCTTTATGTTTTATTTAAACCTAATTCCAGAAATTCAGCCACTTTCTAACATCTTCTGACTTACTATGGGTCACGTCCAAAAAGGTGCATGCCACCCTGTGGCCTTATCGCTTTATTTTCCAACTGACATATTCACTGAGTGCTGATGCTCTCACAGGAGACACACTGCCTTCTCCTACAGCCTCAACTCTGCCCGCCCATTCGCAGAAGGCTTTATATTTTGTGGATAGTTTCATAGAATATAACGTGCTCTGTAATTGGGCAGGAGGAGGGGAGGGGCGGGCAGAGTGACTGCATACAGCTCTGCAGCTGTAGGAGCTGAGACCAGGAGATCCAGTAAGTACTGTGAGCCCCCGTTCACACCGGTGCGACTTGTTGTTCAATTTGAATGTAACTGTTCAAAAATCGGTGCAATGCCCACTTTGCAGTGCCGCATCGATTTGAAAAAAAGGTTCCTGCGCTATTTTTTTGCAATTTCAGGTGCGATTTGCATAGACATCTGGACATGAAGTTGCACAGATGTCAGTCAAGTCACGCTTACCTGCGGCTTTGAAATTGTGCAATTTGGTGTGAACAGGGGCTTATAGTTGTACTCCCAGAAAAAATAAGTAAATCAAAGAGATAAGTACAGGAGGTGGCATGCACCTCTATGGACTTAACCATTTGTAATCCAGAACATTATATAAAGTGTCTGAATTCCTGGAGTTCAGCTTTAAATATACCATTGAAAGTGATTTGTTATATCCATTTGTTATGTGCAAAAAAAATTACCTGTTAATCGTGCCATGACATTTGTTAACTGATAACTTTCTAGGATTTCTGCCCCCAGTTCTCTCTGTAAACTACAGAAACCCTCTTCTTATGTTATGAACATGAGAATGGGAGGTGTTCTGCAGTTTTAACATTTTTGGTTCTTGAGATTAGATACCTAGGGATGCACCGATTTTTTTTTAATCGGAGAGTACAAATATTGATACTTTGGGTCAAGCACTCGCTGATACTGAGTACCGATACTTTGCGGTGTGATTTGTGTCCATACAAAATCGCACAAATCGCACAGCAAAGAATAACATGCAATTTGAACAGTAATTCAGTGCGATTCCTGTTCGAATCGCATTCAATTTCACCCACCGCTACTGTGTGTGTGAACCCAGTAAACAAATTGCCATGTAGTAAAGCAATAGGCAGTTTATGAAAATGTTATATCTCCTCACAAAGCAAATATCTAGTCAATCCATATCTGCAGTGTCCTCGTCCCACCGACGATAACAAACCACGGCCACTGGAGGTTCTCACATGGCTGGAGGAGAAGTTCCGCCACTCCTGTGGGTAGAAGGTGGAAGGGATGTTGGGTTAGGGGCGCATCGCAATACATCTCCTCCAGCCCTGTGAGCATCTCTAGCATCCGTGGTTTGCCATCATCGGCGGGACAGGGAAACTGCAGATATAGATTTGACGTTTTACTTTGTTATATAATTTTAATAAACTGCCTATTGCTGCACTACATGGCAAATTGCTTTCTTTACTGGGTTCACACACACAGGAGCAGTGGGGAAAATCACATGCGATTCAGACAGGAATCGCACTGCATTCCTGTTCCAAGTCGCATGAGATTCTTTGTAGTGCGATTCGCACATGATCCTTTTGTATGTAAATCGCACACAAAGTATCAGTTTTGGGAGCATTTTCATGAGTACAAGCCAAAACTACTCGTTATCGGCACCGAGCAAGTCAGTTCAAGTGCCACCCGAGGAAGAGGCTTACTATTGGTGGCACTTGGCAGGGAGGAGGATCCAGGACCGCTGATGGGGGACCCAAAAAGAAGAGTATCAGGGCTGCTCTGTGCAAAACCATTGCACAGAGCAGGTAAGTATAACATGTTTGTTATTTTTTAAAAAAGGTTTCTTTTAGAATAACATTAATTTTTGCTCAGAGGTTGCAAGTTCTTTTTCAGGTGGACAGTCTGGCGGTGGTAGAACCCTAACTCAATCACCTGATTTTACCATGGCTCAACCCAACTTTCCCTAGGCAATTAGGATCTCAGAAGGGATTTACTTCATATTGGAAAGCTATATCTATCCTGTTAAGTCTATTGGGAAACAAATGGTGGCAAACAAACTGACAGAGGTTTTGGCTTTAGAATCACTTTAAACATACCTTTAGCAGTAATGAAATTATGCACGAATTATGTCCAGAGAAGAAACACAAAATCCCTTACCTTCTCCGGTAGGAAAGTTGCCTATGGCAGCAGCATAAATAGGGAAAATTTTGAGTTAGGGAGTTGTTTTTATTTTTTTAATTTCACAGAAGTTGAAAATACTGAAAAGTATTGCTGTCTATATTCCTGTTGGAGAGATTTTCCTTCACTTCGTGTATTGTGGATACAGGACAGGAAGCGATCTGAAATCCCCCACTTTATCTCATTTTTTTTCAAAGTTTTATAAGAAAGGTTCAGAGTAATGCTGGCCATACACAAGCTAAAAAATCGTTCTAACTCGTTTTCAAAGAACGGACATTCGGCCGTGAGAGCAGACAATTTTGTCATCATGTAATGACCGAATTTTGATCGATAAATCGTTCAATGGACATAAATAATCCGTTTTCCGTTTGTTTTGTCACATATACCTAGTGCAAACAGTTTGGGTGAGAAACACATTAACCTTTCAATTTATCGTTCGTTTGGCAGAATTTTACAAATTGTTCCTTCGATTTTTCAGCTCTGAAAAGCTAAAACCGATTTTCTATTTGTGCCCATTAACTTGATGAAAAATGAATGACAGATTTTCAAACACGACTAGTGTATGGCCAGCATAATACAGAATACATTGGTCAGGGTATACAGTAAATCATAATAATCTTTCACTCTTGAGAAAGTAATAACATTGGATTAGACACAAACTAGGTATAAACATGTCATGTTTTTACTGCTATCCTCACTTTTGGCACTTTTCCACTGCATGGAACCGAACGGTTCGGCTCGCTTTTGTGCTTTTCCACTGTTGGTACCGCATGGTACGGTGTAGGAACGGTTCGGTACAGTACGGTACGGCGGCGCTTTTCCACTGCATGGAACCCAACGGTACGGCTCTCTAAAACAGTACCACCTCGATTGTGGTTCCAAGAGGTACCATATCCCACAATCCTTTGCATGCAGTCACTACTAGCCACTGATTGGTCAGAAAATCGTTGTTATCCCACCCACTTAACTTTAGTACTACTTTAGTGGAAAAGCAAACCATACCAAACCGCACCGAACCGTTCCAACACCGTACCATGCGGTACCAGCAGTGGAAAAGCAAACCGGGCCAAGCAGTGCCAAGCAGGGCCGAATAGAGCCGAGCCGGTACTTGCAGTGGAAAAGTGCCATTTCTGTCCCATGAAAACGTTTTTACAAAATAGGGAGACACGCAGCATCAAAATCTGGTAGGGTCCTAGCTTTTATCTATCCTACCAAAAAAAAAAAAAAAAAATAATCAGTTTCTCATGCTGTTGTAGATTTATGCTCAAACAATGATTTACTAGTGAACGTGAGGGAGGACATCGCCAAAGGGGCAAAGGAAGAGGTGGAATCCTTGTGGCTGGAGCTCCAAAGGGAAGAAACAAACAGGAAATGAATAGTTTTCTAGTTTTTTTTTTTTTTTTGAACCATTCTAACCATCATTTTTCTACACTGAGGTCTGTGGTGATACAATCCATTGTATGTACATGTTTTTAATGTTTTATTTCTGTATTTGTGTCCAGTCTTGTTTCCAGTTCACCCACTAGGCACAAGTGCCTTAATAAATATATTGTTAATTTTTCACTACCACTCAGTCATCTTAGTGTTTTCTTGGCGCCCATATCTGATCACTCCTTCTTTGTGAAGACTTTGGAGGCAACCTTGCTTCCATTGCTTTCATAAAAACCTTTTTTTCATATGTTATGATGGGATCAATGGGCTCACCTGTGGACACTCTCTAGACTTTGTGCGTTTGCTGGTATTTATCAAGAGGCCTTTCATGAAACCACCCCCCCTATTATTTTTAGGAAATGAATAGTGGTTGTATGCTATAGGCCCCTAATCTGAAGGATGTGGAGGAATTAGTGGTGCGCCCAAATGAAAATTCTGGACCGAAACCGAAAATTCAGGATGCACTTGAAACTGAAATGGACAGTTTTACAAAAAAAATATATATATATTTTTTATAGATAATTGTATTATATTCAAGTTTTTAATTTAGGGCCAGTTCACACCAGTGCAGTCATTTCCAGTGCGTTTCAGCTCCAGATAAAAAAGTAGAACATTTAAAAAAAAAATTTAGGTACAGAACTGTTCTGAACTGCAGTTAAATGAATCAAAAATGCACCGGAAATGCAACACATTACAGCAAAGAAAAAAACCCTGAGAAAAAAAACAAGAGGGGAAAAAACACATTGGTACACATTAAAAATGCATAAAGAACACATAAAAAAGCACATGCAAAGTGTGAAATTTATGTGGTGTGAATGGTAAGCAAAAACGCATCTGGAACATATCTGGAGTGCGTTTTTGTGGTGTGAATGAGCACTAATAGTTTTTGAAGCGCTTTTTTGTTAAAAAAATGCGCAAGAAAAGCTAAAGGAAATTGCATCCCTGTAAAACTGAATTGTAATTGAAATGCATTGATAACACGGCAAAAACACATCAAAAACGCACCCATGTTGCGTTTGAGTCACATGACCTATAAAAATCACGGCACAATCGTTGTAAAATCGCAGCAAAATTGTGTTTTATAGTCGCCATTATCGGCACTTTTTTTTTCTGTCTGCAAAATGCCAATAACCCTATATTGGGTTGATATATTGGGCAATGCCTAGGAGTATGATGTCCTATTAATTACAGTTAAGGGCAATGTCATTGATTTGGGGGACTTCAATTGTCCAGATATCGATTAAAGGCCCGTCATTTCTTAAGCGTCAACCAGAGATAATGCATTACTAGATCTACTGATTACAAATACACAGATCTGATCGCAGACGTGGAAATATAGGACAACTTGGGAAACAGCAAACACAAGGTAATTCAATTCAGTCACATCGTGACCATCGTTTAAAGGAAATTAAAATTCTCAACCTACAGACTAAATTCAAAGACACCCTGAAAAGACACCCTGAAACGAGTTGGACTGCCTGTACAGGGTCCAGGTATCGCCCAATGCTACCAGTGAAAAAAAGTCAGTGGCCTCCACCTGTAAAACCATTCCTGTTTTGGAGGTTGCCTCATTGTTGCCCATCTAGTGCAACACATGTTAATTTCATTACCACCAAGCAGCTGATTAACAGTTGATGCTATAGTCTGATTAAAAAACTGAATTTTTGTAAAATCTTACCTGTAAAATTCCTTTCTCTGAGTCCTCCGACAGTCGCCGCCCCCGCCCCTCTTTTTGGGGTTCTTATTACCTACTGCTATGCTACCAAACTGAGTTGGGAGTGGTGATGCAGGGGGGGTATTGACCAGATGGGACAGCCCCCGTGGGTGTGTACATGCTAATGCCTTTTGTCTTTTGACTAAGTCTATATGCCTAGCTATTCCTACGGATAGGTGGACAATACCCAATTGTGATGACTTAGAGGAGGCGGCGACTGTCGGAGGACGTAAGAGAAAGTGTTCCTTTACTTTTTTTGGCCAGTGTATAAAAAAGAGCGAAGGCAAACCTGGGTGGGTAAACATTATTGTGAAAAGTCATATAAAAGGAGAAAAAATGTGCTTTAGAACAGCGGCCCTAACCTACGGTTTTACAGCAGCCAATTTTCCCAGGGACGGAGGGGGGACGGAGGGGGTATCTATTCACAGAGTCTGTCCTCAGCCCCCCCCCCCCCCGCCATTTACAGCACAGCCCCCCCCCCCCTTATATCAGTGTCCTCAGTTACCATTCACATCACGGGCCCCCCTTTACATTAATGTAATGGGGACTGCTCTGTACCAGCTCCCCCACCCACCCAACACTGTAATCCAATCAGCAGGGCAGGGGGAGCTCTCCATTCCAATCTGAAGCTGCTCTCGCCCTCTGCCCTGCTGATTGGATGACATTGTCAGCCGGGAGGGCAGAGGAGCCGAGAGAGGACACACAGGCATGGCCCCACAACAGGAGGTGAGCAGCAACCGCGGTCTGTAATACCCCAGTGCAGACCGCAGTCGCCACTCATCTCCTGCTGTTGGGGGACCCCTGATTTAGAAAATATAAGGCCGAGGGGTCATTGTCAGCATTCCAAGACTACAAGAAATGCAACAAGAAGTGTAATAGCGCAATCAGGATGGCTAAAATGGACTATGAGAGGCACATAGCGGAGGAGAGCAAAAAAAATCCCCAAAAATGTTTTTAAATATATTAAACAGCAAGAAAGCAAGGTCAGACCATAAAGGATAATCAGGGTAAGTTGGTTACAAAAAACAAAGAGAAGGCAACTGTGCTAAATGCATTGTTCTTCTTAGTCTTTTACAGAGAAAAAAGGGTTATAGTAATCAAGACAAGACTGAATCGTTAGTAACACGTCACAGAATCTACCCTTATGGCTAACAGAAGCCAGTGTCAGAAAAATACAAAAAACCTAAATAAATCACCAGGACTTGATGGCTTACATCTGAGAGTCCTAAAGAACTTAGCCAGACCATTGTTCCTAATTTTTATGGACAGCTTAATGACTGGAATGGTACCTGCTGATTGGCAAAAAGCAAACACCAATATTTTAAAAAGGGCAGAGATAACACTGATAGTATGTAAACTTTTAGAGGGGCTGATAAGGGACTAAATCCAATAATTTACTGATGGAAAAAGTACCTTTAGTAGTAATCAGCATGGGTTTATAAAAAGATCATTCTTGCCAGAGCAATCTGCTAACATTCTACAAGGAAGTGAGCAGCCATCTAGATAAAAGAAGGCCTGTGGATGTGGTGTACCTGGATTTTGCAAAGGCATTGGATACAGGTTCCCCCATAAACACTTAAAGGGTAACAACTTTTGTGGGGAAAAAAATAATTTAAAAAAAAGTCATATTGTAATTGAATGTTATTAAGAATTACTAGAGATGCACCGAAATTTCGGCGACCGAAACATATCGGGCGAAAATGGTATTTTTGGAATGTTTGCCAATAACGGCGCCGAAAACACACTTGATTTTGCGCGAATATACAGTGATTGTGGAGTGTTTTTCGTAGTAAAAAGGACACAAAAACTGCATCAAAAACATAACACGGGTGCATTATTGATGTGTTCTTGCTATGTTTTCAATGCATTTCAACAGGGAGACGCGGCTTGTTTAACTGACCAAAAATGCAGCAAGCAAGATTTTTAACATCACAACGGAAGCGCAACAGACCAGTGTGAAGACATACATAGAATTTAAAGATATGCATTTTTCTTGAGCTTTCTTCGCTAAAGGTGCCGGTAATGGCGGACAATAAAGTCATATTAATTTAATTTTCATAATAAATAAAAAGTTATAATAATACAATTATAAATAAAAAGATATATATTTTCTTTAAAAACTGTCATTTTTGGTTTTAGTGTTTGGCCAAGTGCATCCTGCATTTTTGGTTTCAGCAAAATTTCCATCTCTAAAAAAAAAAAAAAAAAAAAATTGCCTTTCCTTTTCAAGCTGCAGCTCTGTAATTCTCTGTGCAATGCAATATGGCTACCTGGAGGAATTCTGTACACAAATGGTGTACAGAATGCCCCCAAGATATGTAATTTCCTGCTTGTGTGTTTTTACCAGAAGTCTACACCAAGATACAAATCAGATTTTTGACATCTCCTGCAACGAAACTGTCGTACTGTGATACTCTCAAAGGAAAATCATGTCTAAAGGGATGCAGACCTAGCAGCTTTCTTCATTAGAGCCTTGCAGGTGGAGCAGCTGATTGACGATTATAAAACCAATCCCATGCAGATTCACTCAGCACATGGACACAAACAGCTATTTCTCCAAAAGGAGTACTCCCGGCTAAGGCCAAGTCCAGAGTCAGACCCAGATAGTCTAGCTTCATGGAAGGAACCAAGGCAGACTTCTGAAGATTCAGAATCCAGCCGAACTCCTTCAGGGTGTCAAAGTGCCAGGAAACCAGAACACAGGAATGCAGGTAAAATAAAGCAGTTTATTGAAGCAAACAACAATAAAACGCACAGCAAGAGTGAGGAAGCGAGATCAGGAACAAGCCAGGGTCATGTCCAGAAGCGGGTAGTCATCCAAGCCAGGGTCGAGTCCAGAAGTGGTTAGCCTGCCAATGTGGGGTCGAGAGCCAGGAGAGTCGTCAGCCAAGCCAGGTCATAAACGGAGGAACACTGGGAACAGAAGACTGCTAGCAGAGATGCACCTTGGAGCACAAACACAAGGGCAAGGACTGCAACTCATCAGGTGATAGATATAGTCAAGTGTGCAACATCATCACTGTGCGACACACAGGCAGCAGGCAAATGATGATGCAATCAGAGTTTATAACAGGCAGCAGTCTGCACATGTCCAAGATGGCTGCCAACAGAAAGAAAAGGTAAGATCTTGACACAGGGTTCGTATGGTGATTTCCAGGTTTTCCACCAGTGCAGTTGGAGACTGCTCGCAGAAGAAGGTCGTCCAAGTAGCCCAGAACCGTGATCTGCTGACGTAACAATGCTAGAACCAGGGCCAACACGTTCATGAAGAGCCGAACGGAGGCAAGACCAAAGGGTAACGCCACAAAATGATAATGCTCCTCTCCCGTGGCAAAGCGGAGGAAGCGCTGGTGACCGCCACATATTGGAATGTGAAGGTAAGTGTCCTTGATCCCCCTGATGCAGGGAAGCTACCACCATGCGAATGGACTCCATTCTATTCTGAACTTCTGCACCCGCACAAAGTAGTTCAGCGCCTTGAAGTCCAGAGTTGGACGCACTTTGCCTTCCCTTCCTGGGGACTGCAAACAGGTTTGAGTAAAACCCCTAAAAACATTCTGAAGTCGGAACCGGGACAATCACCCTTTGAAGAAAAAGGTTTTGCACCGCCCCAAAATGAGCCTGTAAGCGGACCAGGGACAGCCACACATTGGAAGGAAGAACCTTGCCAGAGGGTGGGAACAAAAATCGATCTTGTAGCCGGATCGCATGACCTCGTGGACCCACTTGTCTTGTACCAGGGAAGTCAACCGCTCGGGGAACCAGCAAAGATGTCCCACCACCCCAGATACGGGTGAGGGCGCACCTTCATGCTGAAGGGGCTTTGTCCGTGGGTCTGGAGAAGCCCGCTCTTGACTTGTCAGACCAAGATCACTTGGATCCTCCAGAGGGCGCCCTGAAGGGCTTTGATCTCTTGTCAGTCTACCCTGAGGAACGAAAAAACTTCTTATGAGCCGAGGAGGGCCCACGTCTATGACAAGGGTCCTTTCCTTAGTAGCCTGTGGAAGAAAGGTACTCTCCCCCCCCCCTGAAACCTTTAATGATGTCATCCAGGGTAGCACCAAACAGGTGATCTCCTTGAAAGGGAAAACTCTTCAACCGGAATCATGGTTGCCTTGTTTAACCTGGAAGACGGAGGGTCCACCACTAGTGGAACAGTCCACTTCTTAAGAAGCAACTGCTCATAGGAGGTATCGCCTAGCAAATCGCTTAGAGTCCTTAAGGGGACACTTTGGTCATCCCCACTCTTTAGTGACAATTCTGTCAAAATAGGAGGGGAAAGAGAACACCTTTGCCACTCTGGATGGCTTGTGAGCGCTAAAGGGAACCTGCGCCCCCAGTCACAGCTGAGTCCGCCATATTTAAGGTCTCACGCAGATATACAATCAGTGCATCCACCAGCGCCTTTTCGTGCATGGTTGCAGAAGTGGAGGAATCCTCCTCACTTGGTGAGGATTCACGGCGCATGGTCGCAGACCCAGCAGGGTGACCCACGTCCACAGCGGCCAAATCAGGTTCAACTGTATGGACTGGTGTCTTACCAACTATAATGATGTTGTGAGTAGGGCAGCAAAGGTAATCTCTCTAATGGGCCTTTAGATAGTAAAGCCCAACATGAGTTCTAATCCTCCCCCACTATATCCAAAACAAAGAAAAAAGATTGAGCTTCACATACACTTTAACTCACCTGACCTAAACAATGACATACATTAGCAAATACAGAACTTCAAAGACATTACCCTAGATAACAGTGAGATAATTGTTACTTACCAACTGAAGAGCTTCTATTCAATTTTTTACATAGGTGGTCCCGATTCCTCAAATGTCACTTTTACTTTCCTGTAAACAGAAGAGAAACTTCAAATTGCAAACTGCAAAGACCTTCATGGTGCACTACTATTTAGATAAAACATGTCAAAAACCAAAGCTCTATTCTTAAAGTGGAATTCCAGGCTTACACCTTGCACAGGAGAGGAGGGAGAATCGACCACGGGTTGGCCATTAAAGTCTATGGATGACTCTCTACCCATTCCCCTGCAGCGACCACTGGCTGACACAGGGGTTCACATGACTGGACTGAAGTGGCCTGAAAATAGGTAAATATATACATCTTTGTTACATAGGTTAGCATTGGTGTAAGGAGGGGGGAAATGTCAGGTTTTTTTAAGGCTAGTTAGGTGTAAGCTGAAATTCATATTTTCGGTTAGAATTATTTTATTGTCTGCGTTCTGTTAACTTATTTATCAGAGAAATGAAAGACATGTGGAGATATCCTCTTATGTTAGCCATACACGGCTCAAAATTTGGCCAATTCCAGCTGGCCCATCCACGCCACCCAGTGTAGATGCAGTTACTTCCTGTCAGCCAGGGTGGATATAATTTAAATCAAGTTGATTTAAATCACTAGTAAAAAGGCTTGATTTAACCACTTCCAGACTGCCTGCCGCAAATATACTGCGGCAGCGCGGCCCGGCTGTGCAAAATCACGTACATTAGGGCTGCACGATATTGGGGAAAAAAGTACATTGCGATATTTGGTTTTCAACGATATATATCACGATATTTCTCTGGGTGGAATGCAGAAGACACTGACAGTGTGGATTAGGCAGAGTCGGGACTCACAGTGGTGATAGGAGGTAGAAGAAGTTAGAACACAGCCCGACATGAGTGGAGCAGCCACAGCTTCTCACTGTTGTCCTGTCTGGAGCTCAGGATCAGATGGTGACCCGTCAGGCACAGGGTCCCGCCCACTGACGGGTGGAAGGTCGGTACAGGACCACCTTGTCCACCCGGGGGCTTTTGATCAGCTCTGTGAACTCCATAGCGGACACCGGAGGATCCCCGTCACTGTTCTCTCATCACCGGTACTACACCTGACACAGCGCTCCCCCTCCCTCACCGGAGACGAGTTTCCCCTTGCTTTCGGCTGTGATCCCAGCTCTGCCTCTAGTCTCCAGCCGACCATTACTCCGCCCATTGTCTCTCCATTGACTCTATTTACAACACGTTACAGCCTGATCCCGCCCCCGTGCGCGCCCCCGATGCAGCCAGGAGAGACAATGGGCGGAGCAGGGCGGCGTAATGGTCGGCTGGAGACTAGAGGCAGAGCTGGATTGCATCGGGCTGGAGGGGCGGAGTTCCGATCACAGCCGAAAGCAAGGGGAAACTCGTTTGTGTCGGCTGCCTGCACAATATCGTGTCTTCGGCGATATGAATATCGTCCACGCCCGCAGAATGATAGTCGATATCACATCGACTATCGTTCAGCCCTAACGTACATGTATGCGATTTTCTGCATGAGATTTTGGGGGGCCCGCACATACCACTGGTGCGTCACGCCTGCTGTGATTGGACACAGCGGGAGCCAATCAGTGGTTCTGGCGGCTCCTGGGACCCGCCGATCATTCAGCTGAATGACAGAATGGTGGTCTGTCTATGTAAACAAGGCAGACCGCTGTTCTATCAGGAAGAAAAAAAAAAAAAGATCTTGTTTTTTACAGATCTCTTTTACTCTAGTGCATCTACTCTCCTCCCCCCCCCCTCCCAGTAAGAAAGCACTCCCTAGGAGCACACTTAACCCCTTGATTGCCCCTGGTGTTATAACTCCTTCCCTGCCAGTGTCATTTATACAGCAACATGGCATTTTTTTGAATATTTATCACTGTTTTGGTGTCACTAGTCCCCAAAATTTGTCACGTGTCAGATTTGTCCGCCGCAATGTCACAGTCCCGCTAAAAATCGCTGATCACTGCCATTACTAGTAAAAAGAATAAAAAAAATAAAAAGTCCATAAATGTATCCCAAAGTTTGTAGACACTATTACTTTTGTGCAACCCAAACACTTATTAGGATTTTTTTTTTACCAAAAATATGTAGCAGCCTCTTCGCTGGTCTAGACACCGGTTCTACTCAGTGGGAGACAAATCGAATACCTTGTTAGCTAGGAAACTTAACCCTCCCAAAGTTACACATACGTGATGGCAAAACGACTCAAAACCCCCACTTGATAGTCCAAGAATTTTATGACTTCTATTCTAAAATGATATACATCACCAAAGGCTTTTCCTAAAACATTAGCTGAGAAATTCTTTGAAAATATCCCACTACCTAAGGTAGCAAAGGATCATTCAGAGCTGATGGAGGGAGACTTCACTGAGGGGGAAGTAAGGGCAGCTATAAAGACTACACATCCTTCAAAGGCACCTGGTCCTGCTGGATTTTCAGGTCATTACTATAAAAAGAATGCTGAATTGTTAGTTCCTCAACTGTGCTCTTTTTTTAATGACTTGAGAAAAGGCACGGCTTTGGCTACAGATGAAAATGAGGCCTTCATCAACGTCATCCCTAAACTTGGGAAAGACCATGGGGACTGCGTTAATCACCGTCCAATCTCACTCATTAATGTGGATCTCAAATTGATGACTAAAGTCTTAGCAAATCGTATGAATAATTTTGTAACCAGATACATCTATCCAGGTCAGGTGGGGTTTGTACCCAATAGACAGGCCGCCGACCAGACTCCACGGGGAGCCCCCACCAGGTATAGCCCCCCCCCCCCCCGGTTGCCGGCAGCGCACCCCCATCGCCAGCATAGCACTCTGCCCCCACCCCGGGAGGTGGACCAGACCACACACACCCCCAACATAAGTGAAGGGGGGGGTAGGATGGAGGGACAGATGAGGGGGGTGCCTGACAGGAAGGAGGGGAACCGGGGGGTTTTACTGTCCCATGGAGGGGCCCACGTCCACCCCATACCCTCCAGGGGGAGAGGGGGGGGGACAACTACTCACCATACCAGGTACCAAGTGGGCACCGCTCCAGACAGAACCCCTTGCCATCGATATGGGAGGCCTATTGGCCAGGAGGAAAGTTGCAACTTGGGCCGAGACTCGGTCTTATGCAACCTCGTGAGGCGTTTAACTCACAGGCCAGCCCCTGTCCGGTAACAATCACCTTAATTTTGCAAGGAAACATTCCCCAGAGCTTGGTGAATGAAGTGAAGCTCTGCTGACTAAAAAGTTAAATTTCACTAAACTCTGGAACAAATTTCCTTGCAAAGTGGAATGCCTATTTGCCTTTAGTAAAGTAACCCCCTTGAAGTGGTTGTAAACCTCAGACATGAAAAGTGAACAAAGCAAATCCCTTTATAGTGTGTACTAGCCTGAATCCAAAGCACCAAGTGTAGTGTTTCTCTGATCGCTCTGCTATCTGCATGAGCCCCAGCTTTAGCACACAGCAGGTGACTCATATCCTCAGCTCTGTATTTATCTCTATGAGCCTGTCAGAGTGGGATGTGTCCCTTCCCTCCAATTGGCTATTAGATTTCAGGAAACTCTGTGCTATAGCTCAGCAGTGTGTGTAATGTCAGATCCCCACCCCCTGCTTTCTATTGCTGAAAAAAAATACTTTGATCTGTGTGTTTTAGAATGATCTATGGGAGAAATAGCTGCAGATAAACAGGTACAAGTTACAGTTCGGTCCAAATATATTTGGACACAGGCACAATTTTATTTTTTTTCCAGGTATTTACCAAAACATATTCAGGCTATAGTTATATAATGGATATCGGCTGAATGTGCACACTCAGGTTTAATTTGAGGGCATGTATATCCAAATTGGAGGAAGGGTTTTGAAATTACAGCTCTTAGGAATAGCCATCCCTCCCTTTTTTTAAAGGGACCAAAAGTACTTGGGACAATTGAATCAAAAGCTGTTTCATGGCCAGGTGTGGGCTACTCCTTCATTCTGTTTCTTCATCAATTAAGCAGGTAAAAGGTCTGAAGTTGATTCTAAGTGTGGTATTTGCATTTGGAATGTATTGCTGTGAACATAATCCGTTCAAAGGAGTTGTCCATGCAAGTGAAACAGGCCATGGTAAGGCTTCAAAAACCAAAAAAAAACTAAAATCCATGAGAGATAGCAGCAACATTAAGTGTGGCCAAGTCAACAGTTTGGTACATTCTGAGGAAAGAAGAATGCACTGGTGAGCTCAGCAACATAAAAAAGGCCTGGACGTCCACGGAAGACAACAGTAGTGGATGATCGCAGGATCCTCTCTATGGTAACAGAAAACCCATTCACAACATCCAGAAAAGTAAAGGACACTCTCCAGGAGGTGGGTGTATCATCCACAGTGTCTACAATAAGAAGACTTCATGAGAGCAAATACAGAGGGGGTTCACCACAAGGTGTAAACTATTCATAAGCCTGAAGAATAGAAAAGCCAGATTAGACTTTGCCAAAAAAAAAAATATCTTAAAAAAGCCAGACCAGTTCTGAAAAAGCATTCTTTGGATGGATGAAACTACAATTAATCTGTACCAGAATGACAGGAAGAAAAAAGTATGGAGAAGGCTTGGAACAGCTCATGATCCAAAGCACACAACGTCATCTGTAAAACATGGTGGAGGCAGTGTGATGGCATTGGCATACATGGCTTTTGGTGGCACTGGGTCATTGGAGTTTATTGATGATGTGACAGAAGACAGAAGCAGCCGGATGAATTCTGCAGTGTTTAGCGATATACTGTCAGCCCAGATTTAGCAATGTTGATTAGAAGGCGCTTCAGAGTACAGATGAACAATGATCCAAAACACACTGCAAAAGCAACCCAGGAGCTTTTGAAGGAAAAGAAGTGGAATGTTCTACAATGGTTGAGTCAATCACCTGATCTCAACCCAACTGAGCATGCATTTCACTTGCTGAAAACAAAATGAAAAAGGTAGAAAGACCCACAAACAAAGAACCAAAGACAGCAGCAGTTAGAGCCTGGCAAAGCATCAGAAAGAGGAAACCCAGTCTTTGGTCATTTCCATGGGTCCAGACTTCAGGCAGTCATTTCCAGTAAAGGATTCTAAACAAAATATTAAAAGTGTACATTTTATTTATGATTATATGAATTTGTCCAATTACATTTGAGCCCCTGAAAATGGGGGGACTGTTTATAAAAATGGTTGCAGTTCCTAAAATGTGTACTTGATATTTATGTTAAACCCCTTGGAAGTCTGCACTTCAAAGTCATTTTTGGTTGTTTTGTTTTAAAGCGGAGTTCCACCTAAAACCAAAAAAAATACATAAAAATCCCCCCAGGACAGACAGGGCTAGTGCATTCCACAATGGATAGCCTCTGAACTGTCCCGGGTTGCACTTACCTGCAAGAAGAAATACTTACCTTGAAAATGTATTGTCCAGCGCTGCCATCTCAGGTGTGGGCAGCTTGAAGCCAGCGCGATCCTCTTCTGCGTCCTCTTCCATCCTCTTTGGTCCCACAATGCACTGCACTGGCCCCGCCATCACTTCCGGTGCCGCAGCGTCATCCCTGCACAGCTTCTGGGCATGCCCAGAAGCTGTTTAGCAAGGTATGACGGTGTAACGTTAAAAAACCATACCCCGTGAAGAAACCATACCCTCGTCACTTCCTGTGTGAAACAGCTGAGCAGCGCAGCAGTGCGCATGCTCAGAGCCCCGGAGACGTAACTGAACAGCAAAGAAGATCACAAGTGCGCATGCTCAGAGGGTAGGAAAAACTCACGGCACTGTGTGAAATGTCATACTTGCGGCGGTATAATTAAAACAGTTCGGCTGCAACATTAAACATCTCCTCTTCTATCGCTGTGACTTCCCTGATCTCCCCTAATAAATATAAAAGCGGCGGCGGGTGTATGAGATGAAAATGACGCCGATCTCGGCTCCGTGATCCGCTTTTATATTTATTAGGCGAGATGAGGGAAGTGACAGGGGAAGGAGCGGAGATGACTGATGTGTCAGAGGAGCTGTTTTAATGTAACGGCGGCAAGTGTAAGTACCGTGAGAAATCCATACCCTCCGTAGCAGCACCAGGAAGTGACGAGGGTATGGTTTTCTCACGGGTATGGTTTTTTTCACGGAACAACGGCACCTGCACCGGAACTGACGTCGGGGCCGGTGCAGACGCATTGATTCCTGGGAGCGATGACGTTCAGCTCCCAGGAATCATTGCAAGCCAGGAAGTGACAAATCGCCGTGGCCGCCGAGGGAGGAAGAGGAAGTAAGGTGAGTATATTATCTTCTACAACAAGGTAAGTAAAAAAAAAAATAAAAATTGCGATTATCCATTTGTTTTTCAGGTGACCCGGAGCAAGATGATAGACGGAAGTTCAATTTTAGGGTGGAACTCCACTTTAATTTTATTCTGGTGGCATACAGAGCCAAAAGTATGAAAACTGGGCATGTGTCCAAATATACATGCACCTAACTGTATGTAGGAGGATTTTTTTTAACTCTGTATATTACCTGAGACTAGTCACTTCACTGGGTATAGGTAAGGGTTTTAAACCACTTTAAAGAGGATGTCCTGTAGTATATCCAATAGCTGCAGACTTTAACAAAAAAAAAAAAAAAAAAAAGGACGCTTACCTATCCAAGGATCCAGCCCTGTCATCACCCATGCCAGTTCTTCACTAGCCTTTGCTGCACTTTGTGAATGATCCCACAGGCTTCTGGGACCTGTGGCGTGTCCCAGAAGACTGCAGGGAAGAAGGGGAGAGAAAACATCCACTCAGGTCGTCTAGGTTAACCAAGTGTAAGTGGGAGCACATAACCCCCCCAAAAACAATTAAATGCCAAACATGGCAGGAAAGGAGGGGAGGACGACAAAGTGGAACTTCCCGTTTTGGGTGGAGTTCCACTTTAATTCTTCCCCAAAGGTCCCCCAATGGGAAGATCTAGTTGAAGAGAAGCTTTAATTGCTACAATGATGCTACTAATCCAGTTTCCTACATCAAGACTGGAGAATTCTTAAGACCCAGTACAATTCCCAATCAAAACCTTCTTTTGCATGTCCTTAATGGCATCCAATGGACAGCTTATTCAACAAAACACAGAAATTAGGTGAAGGGGATTGGTCATTCAAAGTAATCTAGCTACGATATTACAATGTTACGATGTAACATTTGGGCTCGTCGTTAAAATGTAAAGTTCAACTTCACTGTCTGGTCACAGGCTGCAGTGACTAAGCTGTATTGCTTTACTACAGTAGAGAAATGTCAGGTGACCTGCCCCTGAGTATATGGGCTCATCTATACAATATAAAGTTGAACTTCAGCCAGACATAAAAATGTGTTAAGTAATGCATTTATTAAAGTGGTACTAAAGGCTAGACAATATTTACCTTAATACAGACCCTGCATTAGGGTAAAAAAATGTCCCAGTAATAGTATTGCCCCCCTGACTCCCTATATACTTACCTGTGTCCTCACTCCATCCAGTGCTGTGCCCGCCTGTAGCGGCTCTCTCCTCTCTCACAGGCTTTGCTGAGGCAGTAGGAGCCATTGGCTCCTGCTGCTGTCAATCAAATCCTGTGAGCGAAGAGGGGGGGGTGGGCAGGGTGGAGGTGCACTGTGGGGGTCAATGGATGCACACAGCCCTTCCTGGAAGTGAGCCCACAGCTGTGACACCATAGAAAGCAACTAATCAAGTACAATATTTGTTATTAAAAAAAAAAAATAAATAAACCTGAGCCTTTTTAACCACTTTAGTGCCGGTTCACACTTAGCCCCCGTTCACACTGGGGCGACCTGTCAGGCGACCTGTGAGGTCGCCCGGCGAAGTAGCGTCGCCCCAGTGTGAACGGGGGCTTATGCGATGCGGGAAGGCTGCGAATTCGCAGCCTGTTCCCGCATCGCAAACGCACACCTGGCAGTTCACACTGCCATATGCGATATGCTGCCGGTGTTATCGAAATCTTAACGACACCCCCAGTTTGATCGCATATCGCAGTGCGATCTGTACAGTTCGCACAGGATCGGATCGCACAAGTGTGAACCACTGTGCGATCCGATCCTGATGCGGCTGCAAAAAAGGGTCCTGTGCGTCTTTGCTGCGGGTGCGGTGCGAATTTAGCCATACAAAGTGTATGGCTAAACTCGCACCGTACAGCCGATCGCATGTAATGAAGGAGCAGTGTGCTGCGACATTACATGTGATCGCCGCAGCCGCACATATGTGAACCGACACTTAAATATCATGAAAGTTATGTTTAAATGCAGCTAGTGTAAGAACCATGAAGTAAAGGCTATGAATTAACCTGGCTTTTATATACTGCCTTCAAATTACTATAACTATTTGCAGCATACAGTTGGTAATAAATGCCAATTAAATTATCTTTGCTTGCTATGTGGGCACCCAAGCCACTGCTCTGTGCCCCTATTCAGATACAGAGCCGCGGCTCCGCCCCATCCCCTCTTTCTCCACATTGGCTCACTGACTTTGATTGCCAATGAGGGAAGAGTCCTCGGATAGCTGAGGCTCTTGTGCAACATCACTGGATGGAGATGGGGCTCAGGTACAGTATATGGGGGTGGGGGGGGGGGGCTGCTGCACACAGGTGGTTTATCCTAATGCATACATTGCATTAAAATAAAAACCTTCTGCCTTTAGAACCACTTTAAGTGATTACATGTAAACAGCTGCGTACAATGTCAGTCATTGGTTTGTACAGACTTGCTGTCACCAGCTGATCACAGTAACCTAGCTGTACTCACTGCAGGAATGCATTGATCTTAGTGGTTTATGGCTCCAGATACCAGTGTAGATGAGCCCTAGCAGTGGGGTTATTACAAGACCTTTCCTAATACTTTAATTGGGCATGGCAGTAACCATGTAAGGGGGGGGCGCGGGAAGGGGAACACAGGGAGCCAATCAGATGGATTACATGATTTTTTTTTTTGTTGATGAGGAACATGCTGACAGGGGAAGTAAATATTTGTAAACCCCAACAATGACCTTCTCTAATTCACACTTCTCTATTGGTCAGCCTGACAAGTCGTGGTCCGTCGCGGTCCATTGTGTGCTACAGGAAACGTTCTAATAGGAGCGACACAAGTCGCTCCGACTTAGAAAAAGGGTCCTGTACTACTTCGGGGCGAGCGACTTGCATAGACATTCATTATATGAAGTCCGTGCAAGTTGCGCCGAAGTTGCGGTGCACGCGACTTTACAGGTCACCCCCGAAGTTGTGCCGCATTAGTGTGAACCGGCATTAATAGCTCCCTTTCAGCCTGTTAAAAAGTACAATTGAAAGAGTTTAGTTATATTTGATGCTACAAGAAATCCATCGCTGTCCTGTGCTCTCTGCAGTGTTATCAGCCCTGCCCATTTCTCTCTATGAACTACAATATGCATCTGGTAAATGTCATTGGGGGGGGGTGTTCGGTAGTCCTGGCACACTTCGTATGACTACACACCCCATGGATACAATATGGCGAGTACGTGTCATCACTAGGGATGAGCTCAGTTGTGTTTGGACACGATTCTGAACCCCCCTGAGCCATCCCACCAGGAAACTGTCAACATGGACAGCCAATCACAGGTGACAGAGGCATGCCCCACCCCCCAAGGCCACAGATATACAGGGGGCTGTGGCATGCTGCGGCCGCCACTGCACACAGCTAATTGTAGGCAGCGTGCAGCTGAAGGCCGGGAAATGTCTCACTGGCTATGATTGGTGGTGTACAGTGACAGCTTCCTGGCAGGGTTGCTCAGGTGGGTTGGGACTACAATCCTGAACATGCCTGAGCCCATCCCTACTTCATTCCTTTAAACCCAAACACATTAATTACACAGATTGAGACTAATTTAATGCAGATAAGGCACTAAGTGACTTTAATTACCACCCAAATCAGCCACGGAGCCTGTGTGATTCATATGTGTTCGGTTTTTAAGGGTGGCAACCCTATCCCTACTGTTGGGATCAAAGTCATGTTTGATCCTTCCTGGGTTTATCCCTGTCACCCTGGTACAGGAAGTGTGTTGCTGGCAGGATCACCAGCTGGAACTAAGAGAAGTAAAAGGCTGGAAATAGAAAATGAATGCAGCCTCCTCATTTACAGACTGGTAATAATACATCACAGTTCTATTCTTGGGTTTGGATCCACGTTGGCTGTCCGGTCACAGGCTGGGATGACCAAGCTGTATTGCTTAACTGCAGTAGAGAAATGTCAGGTGACCTGCCTATGCTGTGTGGATTTCAGGACAGAATGACAAATCTTTTGGCAGGCAGATCCTCTCCCCATCAATGTTATGCCTGGGGCTCACCTTTTATTCTTCTCTGTCATCACCCATGTCACAGTCACCTCACAATCACACCTCCTCCACCGAGGAGACTTGCAGCCTGCTGTGTCTGGGGACTTCCTAGAAGTGGCCCCTGTGATGTTCTATACAGATTTCCCCACCCGTCACTGAACCTGTCCTAAACATGAGTATAGAGAGGACATACACATCATTCACACATCCTTACACCCTCACAATCTTATTCTGCACACTAAACTCAAATTACTACAAACACAGCCGAGGCACTGTGCCAACGCAAGTATTCCGCCCGGAACTAGACGGCCCTAAACATCAGTACCCCTCAGGTACTCACCGTGTCCACCGCGCATGCGCCCGCCAAATTCACGTCTCTAACAGCGCAGGGCGACGAGATTTTCCCGCGCATGCGCCGTGCCCGCCTTCGCTAGCATCGCCACCGCTCTGAGAAGGGAAAGTGGCGCGCGTGAGCGGGAAATGTTTCCGGGACGGGGTCAGGTGTCTCTGTTGTAAACACAAAGTGGAGGGAGAGGTTCAAAATAACGTAATGTGATTCCCAACACGACCTCTTGTTACAGAGTACACCTTAAAAAGGAGTTACAGCCTGGGGGAAAAAAACATTAAAGTCAACAGCGACAAATACTGTATAGCTACTGACTTTTAACCATTTAAGCCCCGGAAGATTTTACCCCCTTCCTGACCAGGGCCTATTTTACGATTCGGCACTGCATGACTTTAACGGACAATTGCGCGGTCGTGCGACGATGTACCTAAACAAATTTGACGTCCTTTTTTTCCCACAAACAGAGCTTTCTTTTGGTGGTATTTGTTTACCTGTGCGATTTTTTTGATCATGCGCTATAAACAAAAAAAGAGCGTCAATTTTGCAATAATAACAATATTTTTCACATTTTTTTATATGAAATACCCAAAAAAAATGTAAAAATCAACATTTTTTAACATTTTCGGCCAATTTGTTTTATGCTACATATGTTTGGTAAAAAAAAAATCGCAAAAATCATATTTTGATTGGTTTGCCCAAAGTTATCACGTTTACTAACAAAGGGAAAGATTTTTGTCATTTTTGTTGTTTTTTTTTTTTTTTAACGCGTAATGGCGGCAATCTGCGATTTTTTTGCGGGACTGCGACATTGCGGCCAGTGTTGGGGTAGTTACTCAAAAAATGTAACTAGTTACTAGTTACTTCTGTAAATTGTAACGCGATTACTTTACTAGTTACTGCATTTGAAAAGTAACTTCACTACTTATTACTTTACTTTCCTCTTTCTTAATTGACCGTGTAGAAGAAGATACATGACACTCTTTCTGCATAGAGTTTATTGTATAAACACAGGCTTTGGGAAAAATTGAGAACAAAAGCTGAAAAAACAGAATAGAACATAAAGTGCAACAAAAAGTCATAAACTTCATCCCTCTCTATTCTTCGAAATTACAATTGTATCGCACGGCTTGGGTAACGCAGGAAAGCGCATTCCTATAGCCTAGTAAAGTTGTGTAGTTACCAATATTAGTATTGTAACTAGTTACTTTACTTAGTTACCAAAAAAAGTAATGTAGTTACTGTAATCAGTTACTT
The DNA here is from genome assembly GCF_965119305.1 of Pelophylax lessonae. Lineage (NCBI taxonomy): Eukaryota > Metazoa > Chordata > Amphibia > Anura > Ranidae > Pelophylax > Pelophylax lessonae. Next base: position 121,046,837 of record NC_138779.1, read on the forward strand.
TGTAACTAGTTACCCCCAACACTGATTGCGGCGGACAGATCGGACCCTTGACTGACATTTTTGACACTTTTGGGGGTACCAGTGACATTACTGCAGTAATCAATGCTATACATATGCACTGTTACTGTAAAATGACACTGGTAGTGAAGGGGTTAACTTTATTTCAGAGGGAGGGGCTGTGTGTGTCCCTAGGGGCATGATTCTAACTGTGATTGGCTGTGGCTTGAGGTGTAGGAACAATGATCAACGGTCCTACATAGTAGAACCGTATGATCACTGTTCCTACACAGGGAAGAATGACAGGCGGCTTGTTTACATTAGCCGCCTGCCTTTCTCCCGCTGTCACGGACGATCGTGAGTGAGCGGCGGACATCGGGTCCGCCACTCACACGCGCGGGGGGTCCGGGAGCGCGCCTCCGGCGGCGCGCGCTCGCTCCCCAGAGCCTCACAGGCTAGTGACGTACTGGTACATCACTTTGCCTATGAGGGGCTGACCGGCGCAGTATATGTACTTGCGGCGGTCGGCAAGTGGTTAATATATGAACACTTACCTGTCCAGGGTAAGGAGGCCACCTCATCTATTTAACCACTTCTGGACAGGAAAGGTTTTCGCCCTATTGACCAGGCCATTTTTTGCGATACGGCACTGTTACGTTAACTGACAATTGCGACGCTGTACCCCCAAAAAAAAAAAAATTGATGTCCTTTTTTCGCCACAAATAGAGATTTCTTTTGGTGGTATTTGATCACTTGTGCAGTTTTTATTTTTTGCACTATAAATAAAAAAGGCGACAATTCTGAAAAAAATAGATATTTAAAAAAAAAAAAAAAAAAATTTAAATCTATTTTTGTTCATAATTTTAGGCCAATTTGTATTCCACTATGTATTTTTAGTAAAAAAAAATCCCAATAAGAGTATATTGATTGGTATGCTCAAAAGTTATCGCATCTACAAACTAGGGGAAAGCGTTATGTCATTTTTATTAATTTTTTTTACTAGTAATGGCGACAATCAGCGATTTTTAGCGGGACTGCGACATTGTGGAGGACAGATTGGACACCTAACTGACATTTTTGACACTTTTGGGGGGACCAGTGACATTGCTACAGTAATCAGTGCTAAAAATATGCACTGTTACTGTAATAATGACACTGGCAGGGAAGGGGTTAACATAGGGGTGATCAAAGGGTGAAATGTGTCCCTAGGGGGCGCTTTCTAACTGTGTGGGGGATGGACTTATGGAATGAACACAGAGATCTGTGTTCCTAAATAGGAGGAACAAAGGAGCTCTGTTTATTGCTGATAGAACAGCGGTCTGCTGTGTTTACAATGGCAGACCGCCGTTCTGTCTACACGGGGAGAGATCGGGGGTGCCCCGCGGCAATCGTGCCCACCGGCCCCGCGGATCAGCTTCCCCTTTGGCGAGTGGGCGCGCACGCACCCACCCCCAGGAGCACTCCCAGTAACCGACGTACGGATCGTTTTGCGGGAACCTGCCACAGTATATGTACGTCAGCTGGTCGGCAAGTGGTTAAACAAGGACACACATTATTTTCACATGGGGCACTGAGTTTAATTACCACCTTAATCAGCCACAGAAGCTGTGTAATTAATGTATGCCCTGGTTTAAAGGGATGAGGTGGCAACCCTAATCCAGGGAGCCTACTATGTCAGCACATCAAGCCAATCCGTCCATCCACTCCAGCTGCAGGCACCAGCATCTTCACTAAGGGAAACAGGAAGTGAAGCTGGCTTCACAGCCTGTTTCCTACTGTGCATGCGCGAGTCGGCTGCGCTTTCTGAATGGTCCCGCTGTATTCTGGGACCTGTGTGTCTCCCAGAAGGCAGGAAATTACATAGATCGCCACACCGATTGCAGCGATCTTACCAGGCAGTGGGAGAGGGTACCTGGTTTTGACGGGGGGTATACGCTCCCCCGAAAGGTACCAAATGTGGCAGCGGAGGGGGCGAGTTAGCAAACAAAGCGGAGCTTCCCCTTTTGGGTGGAGCTCCACCTTAATATGTACTCATTGGTACAGTGTAGCGGAAGTTGCATGCTCTGTTATTATGAAGTTTAACCACTTTACCACCGGAGGATTTTGCTGTCTTACGTCCAGGCCACTTTTTGCGATTCGGCGCTGTGCAAATTTAAACTATCAATTGCGCGGTCGTGCGACGCCGTACCCAAACAAAATTTACGTCCTTTTTTTCCCACAAACAGAGCTTTCTTTTGGTGGTATTTGATCACCTGTGCGATTTTTACTTTTTGCGCTATAAACAAAAAAATGCGTAAATTTTGAAAAAATAACAATATTTTTCACGTTTTTTTTTATATGAAATTCCCCCCAAAAAAATGTACAAATCAAATTTTTTTAAATTTTTGGCCAATTTGTTTTCTGCTACATATGTTTGGTAAAAAAAAATCACAATAAGCGTATTTTGATTGGTTTGCGCAAAAGTTATTGTGTTTACTAACTAAGGGAAAGATTTCTGTAATTTTTGGTGTTTTTTTTTTTAACGAGTAATGGCGGCGATCTGCGATTTGTTTTGTGGAACTGCGACATTGCGGCAGACAGATCGGACCCTTGACTGACATTTTTGACACTTTTGGGGGTACCAGTGACATTACTACAGTAATCAGTGCTATAAATATGCACTGTTACTGTAAAAATGACACTGGCAGGGAAGGGGTTAATTTTATTGGAGAGGGAGGGGTTAATGTATGCCTGGTGCTTACTAACGTGTGTGGGGGGAGGTGACTGAGTGACACAGGGACAGATTGCATGTTCAGCTATGCTGAACCCTGCAATCTGACCCTGTCTGTCACTTAGGAGATCCGCCCGCTCTGTTTACACAAGCGGGCGGATCTCCAAACTTGATTCCCCAACGATCGCCGCTGCTCCTCCCCTGGCCCGACTCCCGCTGTGAATGAATACAGCGGGAGCCAGCCTCCGGTGGCGCGCGAGCGCCGCCCACAAGGGGAGGAGTCCAGCAGCGTAGTACTATGTCGCAGGACGATAACGAGCCACTGTCCCGCAGTAGAGGCACAGTGAGCGGTCGTAAAGTGGTTAACACATACACTCACTGGCCACTTTATTAGAAGAGATGGGCTCAGGCGTGTTCGAGATCATAGTCCCAACCCACCTGAGCAATCCTGCCAGGAAGCCAACACTACACACCAGCAATCATAGGCAGTGAGGCATTTCCCAGGCTGTGCAGCTGCAGACCAGGAAATGCCTTACTGCCTTTGATTGGCGGTGTGCAGTGTGGGCTTCCTGGCAGGATTGCTCAGATGGGTTGGGACTATGATCTCGAACACGCCTGAGCCCATCACTATTTATTAGGTACACCTTGCTAGTACCGGGTTAGACCCCTGTTTGCCTTCAGAACTGCCGTGGCATAGATTCCACAAGGTGTTGGAAACATTCCTTAGAGATTTTGGTCCATATTGACACAATAGCATCATGCAGTTGCTGCAGATTTCTCAGCTGCACATCCATGATGTGAATCTCTGTTTCACCACATGCCAAAGGTGAATTATTGGTAAGCCTCTGTGGTAAATAATAATTTAGGTGGTACTATTATCCACATGAAAGTGCAAAAGATTGGGAATAGCGGCTGTTTCCCCCAAAAAGTTTCCAGGGCAGAGGGAAAAAGGATCACAAAGAATTTGGACTTTCTCTGTACCTTAAAGTGGTTGTTAAGCCACTTGCAGGACTTTGTATAATCCTCTTTATCTCCTAAGCCTGTGTGCCTCTGTCTCTGTGTTTTATAAAAAAAAATGCTGTATATCCCTTATTTCAGTGTGCTGCTCTTTGATCACATTAATGGCTGTCTCTCTCTCCCTGTCTGATAGCTGCAGGGGGCGGGGCCAAGATCCCCCTGCTAATGTCACTTGGGAGGAGAGAGAGAGAGCAAGCTGGCCGGTCACGTGATCACCGAGCAGCACACTGAAATCAGGTATTCACAGCATTTTTTTTTATAAAACACAGAGACAGAAGCACACAGGCTTAGGCGACAAACAGGATTATATAACATATTAACAGTTATTTGAGCAGCAGGAGGGGTGGGCAGGCCGTGACACAGAGCTGACAGGCAGGGAGGGGGGAGGAGGAGACAGAGAGCAGGGCTGTGAATGACGGAGGCACATACACTGACCACGGTGTCAGGGCTCAGTAGCCATGATACACCGTGGTCAGTGTTCAGGGGGGAGGGTAGAGACTGGCAGAATCAGCCAGGGCCAAATGACACAGCACAAGCACTGTGCTCTATACCATGCTTTAAGGGAACAGGTTAATTTTTTTTTTTATGGGGTAACAAATGCTTTAAGCTTTAAAGACATAGTACACACACACACACAACACACTTTTTTTCTCGTATAATACATCCATTGTATATTTTTATAACATGCTTTGTGCTTCTTCCTTGCATTTGTCCTCATTACAAAGGCCAAGTCAGGTGTTTGAGGTTGTTGCTTGTCTCCAGTGTGCAGTGTCCTGAAGATTACAGGTCTGCTCTGTGATAACGGTGTACATGATGAATATTTTATAAATGTTCTGGGCTTTTGACAGGCGGACTATAAAGCTGATGAAGAACATGGACCCTTTGAATGATAATGTGGCCACTCTCCTTCATCAGAGCACAGACAAACTTACAGGAGAGCACTGGAAAGATGGTGAGTGAAGAAGAAATGTTGAGGACAGAATGGTAGATGTGTGTCAGTAGTTTACTGTACCTTACTGCAAAACATAAAGTTTGTTTTGACACCCTGCACTATATACCCTATTATTTGAAAGAGAAGTTGGGTTACTAAGAAAACACTTATTTTGTAAATATTGTATAATGTTCCAGTCAATATACTGTATTATTTATAAAACAAAGATTGCAGAGTATTATATTTTCCTTGTGTAATAGAATGATATAATAAACTGTCCAATGTGCTGCAAACATAAAGGCTTCATTTTTGTATTTACTATAACAAGCAGAATACTTTAAAGTGATGATGTAACCAGCCAAACCTGAATTTAACTCTTCACTCAAATATTACACCCCCTAAAACTGGCTCCAAACTCTTCTCCTAACTGGTGCTGTGGTCCCCAAGAGCCCTGACACTGCACATGTGGAGGATTTAGCTCTAGCCAATTACCCATCGCCGATTTTCCAATATATGTTTTTCCATGGACCTCCTTTGCGAGATGGACTTCCCAGTGTGCCTTGGTGAACTTCTCAGTGTGCCTTGGTGGACTTCCCAGTGTGCCTTGGTGGATTTCCCAGTGTACCTCGGTGGACTTCCCAGTGTGCCTTGGTGGACTTCTCAGTGTGCCTTGGTGGACTTCCCAGTGTGCCTTGGTGGATTTCCCAGTGTGCTTTGGTGGACTTCCCAGTGTGCCTTGGTGGACTTCCCAGTGTGCCTTGATGGACTTCCCAGTGTGCCTTGGTGGACTTCCCAGTGTGCCTTGGTGGACTTCCCAGTGTGCCTTGGTGGACTTCTCAGTGTGCCTTGGTAGATTTCCCAGTGTGCCTTGGTGGACTTCTCAGTGTGCCTTGGTGGACTTCCCAGTGTGCCTTGGTGGACTTCCCAGTGTGCCTTGGTGGACTTCCCAGTGTGCCTTGGTGGACTTCCCAGTGTGCCTTGGATTTCCCAGTGTGCCTTGGTGGACTTCCCAGTGTGCCTTGGTGGACTTCCCAGTGTGCCTTGGTGGACTGCATGTCTTGGAGAAGTTAACATTTGAAAACTTCAGCCAGGTTTAAAATAGATTGGGGTTCACAAGATCAGCTATGAGAACCGACAGATGTTCTAGGCAGATATGTTGGGATTCAAAGGTTAAGTTTGAGACCGACGTATTTTATAGAGGATATCTTTTTATGAAATTACAGTCACCTTCTCTGATTCTACTGTTGCTCAAAGGGGATTTTTTTAAATTAAATTTTTATAACGTTTTTTCATTTTTCAATGAAGCAAATGCTCAGAAGGTTTAACGCTCCCAAATCTGTTTTTACTGGAACAAGTAGGGGCAGTTTCAGATTTCATCAGCAAGCAGCTAAATAGAAGGGATTAAATGTAGACCAGAGTTTCTATTTAGGATGAAAACCTCTTTAGACTAACATCTTAGCATTCTGGGGGTGGGGGTTTTGCTTAGCAACATATTGCAATGTAAATGTTATATCCTAAATACAGCTGTAAAATGTTGCAAAAGGGGTGGAGCTAGCCTTTGAACTTGAAGGGTTACTCCACTTTTGTGGGGGGAAGAAAAATTCAAAAAATAAAAAATAAAGCATATACAATCGGGATACAAGTCATATTGTAATATAACATTATTAAACATTTTCTTTTCAATCTGCTGCATTGTTATTTTGTGTAAAATGCAATATGGCAACATGGAGGTGTTCTGTACACAGATGGTGTACTAAACACACTCCACTAATGTCATTTCCTGCTTGTTTGATTTGTCTCACTGATTTTTCCTGATGTCTGCACTAAGAAACCAGATTTTGGGCATCCTCTGCAACAAACATTTCAGTTATGGTGAGATTCCCAAAGGGTTAATCACATCTAAAGGGATTTAGATCATGCCACTTTCCTCATTAGAAACTTGCAAGTGCAGCAGCAGATCAATAATGAAAGTTTCACTCCCATTCACTTTGAACATGGACACAGACAAGCAGCTATTTCTTCAAAATATAAAAGATAGGTATCTTCAACAAAGTTTGTTAAAAGAGAAATGCAGGATTTCAAAATAATAAACAGTCATACTCACCAGGCTGCATGCAGCATCGATCCATGCAGGCTCTACTCCGAGAACTGCTGATTGCTCTGTCCTCTGCCCCTCCATCGTTCACTGAAGTGTTAGACTGTGGGGGGGGGGTGCGAGCCTGAGTGGCTGGCTTTGGGTGACAACGGCACGCTGAGAGGCGAAGCCGGCTGCCAGTCCGGCATCTGGACAAATCGCAGCATCATTGCTGGGACCCCTGCAGTGCTTGAACTGGTTCTGGGACGTGAATCTGGGTCACAGGAGTACAGAACTACAGTATCTCACAAAGGTGAGTACACCCCTCACATTTTTGTAAATATTCTATTATATCTTTTCGTGTGACAACACTGAAGAAATGACACTTTGCTACAATGTAAAGTAGTGAGTGTACAGCTTGTATAACAGTGTAAATTTGCTGTCCCCTCAAAATAACTCAACACACAGCCATTAATGTCTAAGCCGCTGGCAACAATAGTGAGTAAAAAAAAAAAACGCAACTAGAATAATCCGCGCTAGACAATAATATATAAGTTTAAAAGGAAGCTGCCAGCAAAGTCTGATATTGACAATCAGTAAAAGTAATAAAGAAGAGATTCGCATGCGGCACTTATACAGATCAATCAGCTTCTACAATGAAGTGCGATCCAAGCTGCTTACCAGATGGAAAGAGGTAAAAGGCCTGTCAGCAGATGATATTCGATATTGGTTTTCTTTATATCAAACCGGATCCACTCAGAAAGAGAGGCAGGGTATATGGATTCACATACAAAAAAAACACAAAACCGGATCTCATGGTGTAGTATACTCGGTAATTATGATTAAATCCAGAGAAACCACCACCAAGAAGCCGTGATATTGAAAACAAACAACACCAAAGTATGTCCTAACATGTCCTAGCAGCCTGCTTACCAGACACAATAAACTTGCAGACAATATTGGTAGGCATAAATTTCATCCGACTCAGTGATTGGATTCTCATCACAGACAATCAGCACAGGCCAGATGACAAATCCAGGAGACTCAACATGATAACCAAAAAGAAAATTGGCACATAGTGTAGTATTATGAGCATAAATGACAGACAGAGAAACCTCCACCAAGAAGCTGTGTAAATGAAAGCACTCCACACCTCAGGACACACTGCTGATCTCATTCACATTTTTGTGTAAAGGAATTTTTTTGTAAAAACCATTACACTGGTCTGGAGGTAGCATAGTAAAGCCTACTTATAACTGACAGCATTTATGTCTCATTGCTTCTCATATCAAAAATAAGAGGTTTATTCTAACTTCAGGACAGTGGGTGGAGTCTTGCAAACACTCATATACCCCTCATCAGCCAGATGCATATCCAGAACCATTTAGTCCATAGTACATATGGATCCTAATATAGAGCCATTTGTTCCAAACTGCATGCAGCTGTTTCAGACTATCTGACCATCATGGCTTTTTTGGAGAAAGGACCCAACGAGACAGTCTAACCATACCGGTTATTCCCTTTTCACCATACCCTGTATGGTTATTTGCTTCTATACATCAGTGGTTCTGGATGTGCAGCTGGCTGATGGAATGCAAAGGAAATTATTTGCATGGCTTTGCCTGCTGTCATGAAATTAGGAATTATCCTACTTATTTTTGTGATTCAATGAAATGTGATGTAGATACCTTCTGTTCTAGGAAGGCCTTACTGTGCTATGCACTGATTAACTTGGAGGCCTGTTTTATTCCTTTAGTCCAGGGGTAGTCAATTCAAATTCAAGGACGTCCGGTCACTAAAAAAATGTTTCCAGCCGAGGTCCGAATCTAATGTCTGTGCAATAAAAAATTGTATGCGTCTTCTTTACATTTTTGGCGCAAGCCAAGCTCTGTAGTGCTTCTCTTACGATTTCCTCCACACACTCTGGTAATACTCTGTAAATGTCCCCTATAGTGTTACCCCCTTACATCAGGTGCCCCTACCAGAGTAATTCAATACATGGGATGCCCCCATCAGACTACCCCCAGGAATCCGTTGCCACCGTATCAGGTGTCCATCAGAGTGTCCACTTACATCAGGTTTCTTCATCAGAGTGCCCACTTACATCAGGTTTCTTCATCAGAAGGCCCCCTTACATTTGGTGTCTCCCATCAGTGGGCCCCCTTACATCATTTGTACCCATCAGAGTGCCCCCCCCCCCCTACATTAGGTGCTGTCAGAATGCCCCTTGACATCAGGTGTGCCCATCAGAGAGCCCCTTTACATTAGGTGTGCCCATCAGAGAGCCCCCTTACATCTGGTGTTTCCCATCAGTGAGCTCCCTTACATCTGGTGTCTCCCATCAGTGTGCCCCCTTACATCTGGTGTCTCCCATCACATCAAGTTGGCCCATGAGCGTGCCCCTTATTTTATGTTAAGGTTCACTCTGATGGGCACATTTTATGTTAAGGGGCACGTTGATAGGGCACATTTTAGGTTAAGGGGCACTCTGATGGGCAAAACAAAATGTGCCCATCAGCGTGCCAGTTAACATAAAATGTGCCAATCAGCATGCCCCTTAACACAAAATGTGCCCATCAGCATGCTCCTTAACATAAAATGTGCCCATCAGTGTGCCCCCTAACATAAAATGGGCCTTTTTTGCCCCTGTATTTATCATACCCCACATACCTTAAGGCAGGGAGCAACCAGTAGCGGCGGCGTGGGGATGTGGCATTGTACACAGGCGGTCTGCGGGTTGCCATTTAATCATGGCTGCTTTAGTCCCTTCTCACCGTAGCTTGTATGGTCATTTTGTCTCAGTAGTCTGGAGAGAAATTCGCCAGCATCGGGCACACATTTCATGGAAGTTCTGATCTTTAGGAACTGCCAGCCTATGAAATCACTCTGTGCTCTTCATTGTTGATAAACCAGAAATATATATGCACAGTATCTCACAAAAGTCAGTACACCCCTCATATTTTTGTAAAAATTTTATTATATCTTTTGATGTGATGATACTGAAGAAATTACGCTTTGCTACAATATAAAGTAGTGAGTGTACAGCTTGTATAACAGTGTAAATTTGCTGTCCCTGCAAAATAACTCAACACACAGCCATTGATGTCTAAACCGCTGGCAACAAAAGTGAGTACACCCATAAGTTAAAATGTCCAAATTGGGCCCAAAGTGTCTATATTTCATGTGGCTACAATTATTTTCCAGCACTGCCTTAAGCATCTTTGCATGGAGTTCACCAGAGCTTCACAGGTTGCCATGGAGTCCTCTTCCACTCCTGGATGTAAGAGACCTTGCCTTCCTCCACCTTCCGTTTGAGGATGCCCCACAAACGCTCAATAGGGTTTAGGTCTGGAGACATGCTTGGCCCATCCATCACCTTAACCCTCAGCTTCTTTAGCAAGGCAGTGGTCGTCTTGGAGGTGTGTTTGGGGTCGTTATCATGTTGGAATACTGCCCTGCGGTCCAGTCTCCAAAGGGAGGGGATCATGGTCTGCTTCAGTATGTCACAGTACGTGTTGGCATTCATGGTTCCCTCAATGAACTGTAGCTCCCCGGTGCCGGCAGCACTCATGCAGCTCCAGACTATGACACTCCCACCACCATGCTTGACTGTAGGCAAGACACCCTTGTCTTTGTACTCCTCACCTGGTTGCCGCCACACACGGTTGACACCATCTGAACCAAATAGGTTTATTTTGGTCTCATCAGACCACAGGACATGGTTCCAGTAATCCATGTCCTTAGTCTGCTTGTCTTCAGCAAACTGTTTGCGGGCTTTGTTTTGTTTATCTTTTGAAGAGGCTTCCTTCTGGGACCACAGCCATGCAGACCAATTTGATGCAGTGTGCGGCGTATGGTCTGAGCACTGACAGGCTGACACTCATACATCTATTTTCCAAAGACAACCTCTGGATATGACGCTGAGCACATGCAGTCAGCTTCTTTGGTCGACCATGGCGAGGCCTGTTCTGAGTGGAACCTGTCCTGTTAAGCTGCTGTGTGGTCTTGTCCACCATGCTGCATCTCAGTTTCAGGGTCTTGGCGATCTTCTTATAGCCTAGGCAATATTTATGTAGAGCAACAATTCTTTTTTTCAGATCCTCAGAGAGTTTTTTGCCATGAGGTGCCATGTTGAACTTCCAGTGACCAGTATAAGAGAGTGAGAGTGATAACACCAAATTTACCACACCTGCTCCCCATTCATAGCTGAGACCTTGTAACACTAACAGGTCACATGACATCGGGGAGGGAAAATGGTTAATTGGGCCCAATTCAGACATTTTAACTTAGGGGTGTACTCACTTTTGTTGCCAGCGGTTTAGACATTAATGGCTGTGTGTTGAGTTTTTTAGGGGTGGCAGCAAATTTACTGTTATACAAGCTGTACACTCACTACTTTACATTGTAGCAAAGCGTAATTTCTTCAGTGTCGTCATATGAAAGGATATAATAAAATATGTACAAAAATGTGAGGGGTGTACTCACCTTTGTGAGATACTGTATACACAGGTGTGTGTAAAAAAAAAAAAAAAAATATATATATATATATATATATATATATATATATATATATATACAGTGGGAACGGAAAGTATTCTGAATTTTTCACTCTTTGTTATATTGCAGCCATTTGCTAAAATCATTTAGGTTCATTCTTCTTCCTCATGAATGTACACATAGCACCCCATACTGACAGAAAAACACAGAATTGTTGACATTGTTGCAGATTTATTAAAAAAGAAAAACTGAAATATCACATGGTCCTAAGTATTCAGACCCTTTGCTCAGTATTTAGTAGAAGCCCCCTTTTGATCTAATACAGCCAGGAGTCTTTTTGGGAAAGATGCAACAAGTCTTTCACACCTGGATTTGGGGATCCTCTGCCATTCCTCCTTGCAGATCCTCTACAGTTCTGTCAGGTTGGATGGTAAACGTTGGTGGACAGCCATTTTTAGGTCTCTCCAGAGATGCTCAATTGGGTTTAAGTCAGGGCTCTGGCTGGGCCATTCAAGAACAGTCACGGAGTTGTTGTGAAGCCACTCCTTCGTTATTTTAGCTGTGTGCTTAGGGTACATTCATTAGGAAGAAGAATGAACTTGAATGATTTTAGCAAATGGCTGCAATATAACAAAGAGTGAAAAATTTAAGGGGGTCTGAATACTTTCCGTACCCACTGTATATATATATATAGGGAACATTTTCTATTTAACCACTTGCCGACCGCTCACTGAGCTGGTACTGCAGCAAAGTGGCTCGTTATCGTCTGGCGACGTAGACCTACATCACCAGACTCTCCCCTCTCTCGGTGGCGCACGTGCGCCGCTGGAGGCTCGCTCCCGCTGTATTCAGACACTGCGGGAGACGGGCCAGGGGAGGAGAGGCGGTGATCACCGCCGCTCTTCCCCGATCGTCGGGGATCGAGTGAGGAAATCCGCCCACTTGTGTAAACAAAGCGGGCGGATCTCCTATGTTATAATAATATGTGTAGCGCTAACAAAAACAATGTGAATTATCAACTGCACAAATAATAAAATTAGTGCCAAAACATATAATCATATATTAAAGAAGCACTCTGTGATAATGATCAAATATTAGTGTCAAAAGCATACGTGTAAAAAAAAGTCCATGCAAATAAAAGAAACAATCAAACAGTGTCCAAAGCAAATACCTCAAATGTGATATATAAGGTATTTGAATGAAGATTCAAGGAACCACAAGTCCCAGCAGGTAAGCTCAGTTTCCACAAGACCAGGGATATGGAAGAGGGAGAGACACCCGTGCAAAAATCACCACAGGAGCGAATTAGCAGCTTACCAGAGCAAGTTGGTCGCCCAAACAAATGGGCAGACCATTGTAGGCTTAGCAGTATTACCAAAACAATCCACAAGATGTCACTTCACCAGTATCAAGCAGCTCAAATCCAATATCAGATTAGCATATATAAAAAAAACAATGATAGGGACATAGTATGAGTCTGTTGCTCTTTCTTTCAAGGAGTTTGCAAATCCAAAAGGTGTAAGAAGATCCCTAGAGTCCCTTTCTATGGCACAGCGAGGCATTTGTTCATTTAAACTCAGACAAACAGCCTGACACACACACCATACTGAGATACCATACGGATCTCCTATGTGACAGACAGGGACAGATTACAGGATTCAGCATAGCTGAACCTGCGATCTGTGTCTATGTCACACAACCCCTCCCCCCACACACGTCAGTAAGCATGAGGCATACATTTAACCCCTTGATGACCAATAAAGTTAACCCCTTCCCTGCCAGTGTCATTATTACAGTAACAGTGCATATGTATAGCACTGATTACTGCAGTAATGTCACTGGTCCCCCCAAAAGTGTAAAAAATGTCAGTTAGGGGTCCGATCTGTTCACCGCAATGTCGCAGTCCCGCAAAAAAAAAAAATTTGCCGCCATCACTAGTAAAAAAAAAATAAAAATGACAAATCTTTCCCGTAGCTAGTAAACGCAATAACTTTTGCGCAAACCAATCAAAATACGCTTATTGTGATTTTTTTTTACCAAAAATATGTAGCAGAAAACAAATTGGCTTAAAATGTTAAAAAAATTTGATTTTTATATTTATTTTGGGATGTTATATATCAGAATGTAAAAAATATTGTTTTTATTTTCAAAATTGCCGCTCTTTTTTTCAGTCTTAAAGCGGTTTAAAATACACTCATTGAACATTTTTTTGTCAAAGACATGTAGCTAAATACATTTTGGCCTAAATATATGACAAAAATTAAATATATTGGATATTTTTTAACTGTCAAAGTAGAAAATGTCAATTTTTTCGCAAAATTTTCGCTCTTTTTTTTAATAATATCGCAAAAAATGAAAAGCGCAGAAGTGATCAAATACCACCAAAAGAAAGCTCTGTTTGTGGGTAAAAAAAGGACGTAAATTTAGTTTGGTTACAGGGTTGCATGACCGCGCAATTGTCAGTTAAAGTCACGCAGCGCCAAGTTGCAATAAGTGGCCTGTACGTAAAGCAGGAAAATCCTCTAGGGGTAAAGTGGTTAAAGTATAGCATCAAGTCAATTGGACTCCTGGGATATTGATCTGGTCAGTTAAGTAGCAGAGGGGGTTATTAATCAGTTTCAGTTGCTTTGGTGTAAATTAAAAACAGACAATCAGTGATGGTATGGGGAGGCATGTCCATGGAGGGACCCACAGACCTCTACAGGATAGACCATGGCACCCTGACTGCTATTAGGAATCGGGATGAAATCCTTGGTCCCATTGTAAGACCCTACGCTGGTGCAGTGGGACCTGGGTCCCTAGTGCACGACAATGCCCGGCCTCATGTGGCGAGAGTATGCAACCAGTTTCTGGAGGATGAAGGAATTGATACAATTGAATGGCCCCCACACTCGCCTGACCTAAATCCAATGGAACACCTCTGAGACATTATGTTTCAGTCCATCCGACGCTGCCAGGTTGCATCTCAGTCTGTTCAAGAGCTCTGTTATGCCCTGGTCCAGATCTGGGAGTAAATACCCCCAGGACACCACCTGTCGTCTCATTAGGAGTGTAGCACCCTCCTAGATAGGTGGTAGTGAGAGAGTATAGTTTTTGGGTCTGTCTGGCTATCAGAGGAGCAGCAGGGAAATCTATATTGCTTTCTGCCTACCAGAGAGTAGGATCTGTGAGTTAGGTCTGCTCAGTGTGCTCCATTGAGTCTAGATAGTGTTTCCACACTGGTCCAAATACGGAGGCATGTTGGACAGTGGGAGGAAACCTGACCAATGAGTACACAGGCCTTGATACAGTCCCAGTGATTGGTAGAGACTGGCTGTCTCGTGCATTATGGGATACTGTATAAAAGCCAGAAGCACATGTGCTGCGGGGGTCTTTGGCTGGTGAGCAGAGTCCCGGAAAGAGGGTGGCGGCTGCCTCCTCCTCTGTAGCAGTGGCACTCGGTCACAGGCAGTCGGCCTGGGGACCAGAGGAACGGAACTGAACCCAGGGGTCCAGGAGAACTGACTGAAGGGGTAGAGACACTGAAAACCCTTGAAAAACAGTATCATGAGTACAGGGCATCATGTCTAGGAGCCTGACCTGAGGGGGGCCACCCTGGTGTAGGATAGTCAGAGGACGGGTGTCAGTCTGTGGAGTGAAAGGGGATACAAGGCAGGTATCCCGAAGATAATCTACCTAAATTAGGTCATCTGAACGGAGACTTGACCTAAATTCATCTAGTGGCAGGGTGAATCTGCAGCCTGGCTGCATCTCCAGATAGGAGTCCTCATCCATTGTGAATAGTTTAATTTTGAGTATCCCACTTTTCCCTCCTCACACCCCTATTTAAAATAAAACACCAAAAACAACCACATACCCCTGGACTGATCATTGACTGAGCCAAAGAAATAAAGTCTTAATCTATGAATGCCAATGTTGCTAATGGTAACCCACGGTGACCCGATAGTGTGCTATCCAGCAGTCCTCAAGGGGGCAGTGCTACATTTGGAGGCTTGTCGGAGATGCACTCCTGTGTTTCCGCAACAGTTGCTAGCGGCAACGGCCAAGAAATCCCACCAAGTAATGCCATGTTTTCCCAAGTAATGTACTGGAGTGTCAGTGAAGAGGATAACGTCTGCCTTACAGTGATCAGTGAAGGTGTGCTAACAAGTCACGTTAGTAACGGTGGTTGCCGTGGGCAACAAATAGACAATTACACAAGAAACAGTATCTGTTCTCAATTAATATGCAGGAGAGTTGATGAAGAGGAGATGCACTGTATTGTACAAAAAGACTGTGTCTGCTTTACAGTAATCGGTACAAGTGTGGAGGGAGAGAGTAGTGACGACGAATTCAAGGACTCTGCCCTTAACTCTCATGTATGAACTATATGATGAATCTTGGCAAAACCTGTGAAGCCAGGATGCTGATGAGCCGGTCATAAATTAGTATAAATAGGGGGGAAATGTTAAAGAAATTATGAATGTTCATAATTTATATGTTTTATAATCATTTATGCCTATAAGAACATATAAATATGCCTACATAAGTAGTTTTTTGCTAGAAATGCAAGTCATCACATTCTAACTTTCCACCATATCCTGCTAATAATTTAAACAATGGCTTACTACACTCCAGGACGTCACTATATCCTGTCCCTATATCCTGTAGCCTAGGAAATGGCCTATGTGCCTAATGAATAGTGACAATATGCTATATATATATATACACACACATATATACACATACACCTACCAATCATTGTCCAAGGGGGAAGTTTTAGTCAGGATGTTCTTAAGTGTATATAAGATAAGACACATCATATGCAGGCCAGACCAGGTTGGCTGCATGTGAAAGGAACCTATTCCACGTGTCACTGTAGCTAATAGGCCTATGCCTATATGTACATATACACAACGTTCGACCTGCGCCAGTGAAAGAGTCAAGTACATTCGATCTTATGAAAAAAGTTTCAACTGTGGCTGTAGTTAGTCTTTTTAGGAAGTATGCAGGATAGTTCAATCCCTCGGGTTAGTGGAGATGGATGGTGGAGGTGGCTGCAGGCTTCATACAGAGCTAGAGGGACTCTGCAACAGACAAAAAGGGGTAGGAGAAGAAAAGCAGCGCCACCTCAGTGTAGATTAAAAGGTTATTTATTACATAAAAACAACGTAGTAACTCACACAGAGGAAATCGTTGATCAGCAAATGGTAATAGTTCTTCTGCAACACTGCAGGGATGTTCGGGAAGTACACTGTGGCGGCCGTGGTCCTGGCTGTGCCGGTGGAGTCCGACACTTCCTGTGGTTCTGGCAGCGTTCAGTATCCAGGCTTACATCCAATAGTGGCAGGGGGGTGCTCGCGTTCGGAGCATGCGTGCTCCTTCCTCAGGCAATCTGGATCAGAATCAGGATTGCCTGAGGAAGGAGCACGCATGCTCCGAACGCGAGCACCCCCCTGCCACTATTGGATGTAAGCCTGGAAACTGAACGCTGCCAGAACCACAGGAAGTGTCGGACTCCACCGGCACAGCCAGGACCACGGCCGCCACAGTGTACTTCCCGAACATCCCTGCAGTGTTGCAGAAGAACTATTACCATTTGCTGATCAACGATTTCCTCTGTGTGAGTTACTACGTTGTTTTTATGTAATAAATAACCTTTTAATCTACACTGAGGTGGCGCTGCTTTTCTTCTCCTACCCCTCTATGCCTATATGTAACCTGTCTCCTCGTATACGAGAATAAATCTTTTTTCCTTGTATCAGCTTGTGGTCTAAGGTGATTTCCCTCACACCACGATACAGGGATCGGTGTGTCGGGGTCAAGTCTGCATGTACTGTGAAGAAAAGTGTTGACCGTGCAATTAATGACAGCGAGACAGTTTTCATAAACAGTATGGGAAGTCACATCTGTACATGTGCTGTGGAGAAAAATGTTGGCCGTGCAATTTATGACAGTGGGACAATTTTTATAAGCAGCGTGGGAGGTCAGTTGGCTTGGCAAGATGGAAGTGCAACTGAGGCCCAGGTGCAGACAGGAATGGAGGATGTGTGTGGATTAGGGAACACAGTCTGCCATGCAGTGACCTTCGTGCTGGCTGAGCAGAGTTGGAGCAGCAGTGAAAAGGTTACTGTACCACTCGGGAAAGTGCGCGCTTAAGAGATCTGCCTAACAGGTGGAACCAGTGCCAGAGAGTCAGCTAGTCTGCACTTGTGGGCGGAGTCACCGACCATAGAAGAGAGCTGAGACATCACTTCCACCTTCGGGTGTAGCTGAGAGGGAGACACGTGTGTGAAGGAGCAAGATGGCGGGTGTTGGAGTGAGCCGGAGCACAGGGGCTATCCCACGTGTTGGCGGAGTACCTAAAAAGTTGGTTGAATTACTGGAGTCGGTCCTGTGGGACCTCGGAGTGCAAGTGATGCCCAAGGGAGGACTGGCGCTGTGAAGCTGGAAGGACGGGGAGCATCTCGGGCTGGTACATCTCTAATGCTTGAATGTGTCCATGCGGCTGCAGGCCTGGAGTCCATGCGGACACTGCGGTAATTTGCTGGTGCTGAGTGAAAGTCAGTCCAGTTCACTCAAGAAGCACGGGCGCCCATGAGGATCCCTGTAGGCAGAGGAATGGGAGTGCTGCGAGCGTTGCCAGAGCCGGTGGTGCAGACTTACACTGCCATTTGCCAGACCAGGGAGACTTACATCTCGGAGGTGAAGTGCACCCAGGTGATTAAAGCCGAGTCACAGCCAGGAAAAGAGCAAGTTACACCTGCACGAGCAGAACCAACTTCTATCAAGGCAGAGGGGAATAAATAGGCTCCCAGGAAGAGGGCTTCCAGTATGACGAGTGAAGGGGAGGCCAGAGCCATTGATACAGGGTTCCCCAGCTTTTAGCATCGGTTTGGATCCTTGGAAGAAGGGATAGATGTCTGGAGGTCTGCGGAAGAGACAGAGTGGGACTGGGGAGCAGATGAAGGGAGCAGCTCTACAAGTCCCAGTTTGCCTGATGAGGGGATAAGGGATTCGGTGGTACGCCTGCAGTGTGCCAGGAATTTGGGGTTCTGTGAGGCCTATGCTACATGGGTTCCAGATCTATCCCTACCTTGTACCTACACCCGGGCTCAAAATGAGGCCTATGGAAAACTCATTAGGAGACAAGAGACCCTGTACTCCCCATCTGGGAGAGGAAACAGACAAACCCTCCTTAGGTTCTCAAGATGCCAGTGTCTGATTCAGAGGAAGGTGGCCCTGGAGTATGGGTATGACTGCCCCTATGCTCCCCGGGAGATCATGTTGGAGGTTCAGGCCAGAAGAGAGGAGTGGTGCTGTGATGCGATTTTTGGAGTTCCTTTACATTCCCAAATCATACCGGAAAACAAAGAGAGGCCTGAACTATGAGACACTTTCTGCTCTGTGAAGACCAACTAGTATTAGGGCAGGCCAATAACAGACTGTGTAGAGGTTTGCCGCCCAAATGGGACAGGCCAGGCCTGGTCTGTCTGTGTTCAAGACTGAAGGGAAGTCAGTCCGGATCCCTCATCCTGATCATTACTGCTAAGGATGTAGGACCCCCCCCGCTGCAGAGATACCGTTGCAAGGCTGGTTAGCCTGAGAGTTCTTTGAAGAAGAAGAGGGGCTGGAGAGCCCAAAGTTCAAGTGCAATGTTTAAGTGCAAAGTTCAAGTTGTTTTTGCCTGTTGCTAGGGCCAAAGCCCTATTCCCAAATACCCCTTTCCCTTCTATCCTTGTAAAAGGGATCGGGAAGTCAGCAGAACTGCTACCACTGGGTAATACCATCAAAAGAGGGCTGACCCTCTAACACACAGTGGGCTCTTTGTTCAAGAGGACTTACTGTAAGTAGTCACTTAAAGTGGAGTTCCACCCTAATTTTATACTTACCTCCATCTTCTCGCTCCGGGTCACCTGAAAAACAAATGGATAATCGCATTTTTTTTTTCTACTTACCTCGTAGCGAAGAAAATATACTTACCTTACTTCCTTCTTCCTCCCCTCGGCGGCCGCGGCCCGTCGTCACTTCCCGGCTTTGCAATGATTCCTGGGAGCTGAACGTCATCGCTCCCAGGAATCATTGCGCCTGCACCGGCTCCGACGTCAGTTCCGGGGCGCGCGCGTCATTCCCTTCTAAACAGCTTCTGGGCATGCCCAGAAGCTGTGGAGGGATGATGCGTGCGCCCCGGAAGTGACGGCGGGGCCAGCGCAGGGCATCGTGGGACCGAAGAAGACGGAAGAGGACGCCAAAGAGGATCGCGCTGGCTTCAAGCTGCCCACACCTGAGATGGCAGCGCCGGACAAGACTTTTTCAAGGTAAGTATTTGTCCTAACAGGTAAGTGCAACCCGGGACAGATCAGAGGCTAGCCATTGTGGAATTCACTAGCCCTGACTGTCCCGGGGGTATTTTTAAAAAAAAAAAAAAATTCCAGGGTGGAACTCCGCTTTAAAGTCATGCTTCAGTCATCATCAGAAGTCAGTTTTACTACATGTTCTATCAAGATCCTATGGGCCATCGGGCCAGGATCATTTAATGGAACGAGTTAATGGACACTTTGCAAAGAGATTTGGGCATCGGGCCAAGGAAAAGAGTACAGAAGAGCATCCCTTCACAAAGATACTTTGTTCAAAGGACACTTTGCTAAGATCCTGTTGGGCCAGTGGACCAGTTGGAGAAACTTTGTGCAAGTTACTACCTCAGGAGAGCGGGTAGTGGCTTGATGTCTCTTCAGAGAAGGGGATACCAGAGTGAGGGCCCTCCTGAAGAGAATTATAGCACTCAAAAGTTGGACAAGTTTGCTCAGACTCCAGCAAAATAGCTTGTCGCAGAGAAATTACATGTTGCCTCGATGTTACAGGAGGAAAGGACACAGTGAACACCAGTCGGGGGGACTTTGCATGTCTTGGTTCTGAACTTGTGAGTCTGACTGTGATAGGAGCAGAGTCAGTGCCCTTGTGCTGAAAAGGGACTGTGCCTGTCAATTAGTCACTAACAATGCTACATAGAAATTAGATAGATAGTCAGCTTGGCAGGGTTTAACTGTTACCTGTTATAGGAGTAACCATGAAACGCTGAGTCAAGTACCTGCCCTCTATAATTAACCCTCTCTTCAGCCTGTCCCAGGCTGACTCTCTACAATATATATACTGCTCAAAAAAAAAATAAAGGAACACTTTTTAATCAGAGTATAACATCAAGTCAATTAAACTCCTGGGATATTGATCTTATCAGTTAAAGTGGAGTTCCGGCCTATTTTGCAACTTTAGTGATTCCTGGAGTGCTCGCTATGCTGATCAACAATTTGTAACGCTCCTGCGTTTTTATTATAGGCTGGATTTGCAGCTGCAAAATCTCCACTCAGTAGTCATGTAGAGATGTGTTGAATACCAGATCCAACTCTCCAGGACTCATCACCATGGGCCTGTCAGCTTCGACATACAGATATATACACACTCAATGAGATGTTCCTGGAGTGATAGGATGTATATGATAGTATGAAGGTGATGTGCTGAAGGGACAGGTGTGAACAGTGACAAGGATGGTAATCACTTGATAGGTTTTGTATAGGAGAGTTCAAGATGGTATTTAGGAATGCAGATAGGTTAGTATCGAGTATGCTAACAGGTGGTGAGGACAGCAGATGACAAATACAGGATAGACTAACCCAGTGCAAGGATAGATAGTAGTAGACAGGAGAGCTAGCAATCTATGCAGCAGTGCAGATGATAGATGGTAGTAGGTTGAAGAGCTAGCAATCTATGTAACAGTGCAGATGATAGGATAGTATAGATAGGTAGTAACAGTCCTTAATGTGCATAGGTAGATAGTGCAATAAGGTTATGGAGGGTTCCCCTGCGGGGTACTTATCACTTGTAATGTTAGTAGTTTAGAGAGGTCCAGTAGATAAGGAATGATCCGGTAGCGAGATACAGGGATCAGTAGCGAGGTTCCGGTCTGCTCCAGGTAAAGGGAATGGCTGGAGGTTCCGATCGAGAGACAGGCTTGAAAGCATGTGGATAACAAGGCAGGTTGAACGAACAATGTGAGTGAGACCACCGGCGGTTGAAATAGCCGCTCTGCGGCGCTCAGCAGTGACATCATCGTTCTTAAAGGTATATGCGTACCACCTGAAGAGAAAGGTGGGACGCATTACAGAGAAAGTGGTGATTAAGGGTACCGGAGGTACCGGAATCTTACAGTACCCCCCCCCTTAAGGCCGGCTCCGGAAGGCCTATAGGACAGGTTTCTCTGGGTGTTTCGAGTGAAAGTTCGTATAAGTCTAGGCGCATGAATATCAGAGGTATCTAGCCAGGTGTCGTCTTGGGGTCCATAGTTCTTCCATCTTATGAGATACTGGAGTCTTCCTCTATGGATGCGAGAATCCAAAATTTCCTTGATCTCATACTCTTCTCCGCCTTCAACTTGTATTGGAGGTGGAGGCAAGATGGTAGGCCTTATTCCTTGGTTAGGAACATGGGGCTTCAGTAGCGACACATGGAAGATGGGATGGATCTTGAGATCTGCTGGTAGGGTGAGCTGTATTGCAGCTTTTCCGATAAGTTTTTTAATTGGGAAGGGTCCCAAAAATAAAGGTCCAAGCTTCTTGCTAGGGATTTTTAATCTTAAGTTCTTTGTCGATAGCCAAACAAGGTCCCCAATAGCATACTGAGGAGAAGGTCTTCTACGAAGGTCGTAGTACTTTTTTTGTTGACTGTGAGCGTGTGATATAGTGGTATTGAGTAAGCCCAAAGAGTCTTTTATTTGGGTAAGGTAATCCGAGGCTACTGGGTTACTCGATGGCAGGATGCGTGGTGGAAGAAGAGTGGGATGAAACCCATAGTTCAAGTAGAACGGACTTTGCTTCGTGGTACTGTGGGTTGCGTTGTTGTAAGCAAATTCTGCTAGAGGAAGGAGATCCACCCAATCATCCTGCAAGTATGATGTGTAGCAACATAGATATTGCTCAATGCACTGGTTGACTCTTTCAGTCTGTCCGTTGGTCTGAGGATGGTAGGGAGAAGTGAGCTTTCGCTCAATGCGTAAAATTTGACAAAATGCTTGCCAAAATTTAGAGATGAATTGTGAACCACGGTCGGACAAAAGAGTTTTTGGAATTCCATGCAACTTAAACACATGTTTCATCAGTAGTTCTGCTGTTTGTTTAGATGAAGGTAGTCTACGGATAGCAATGAAATGTGCCATCTTTGTCAAGTGGTCCACTGACACTAGGATGGTATTAAATCCTTTAGAGGGTGGTAGTTCTACTATGAAATCTAAGGATACAACTTCCCATGGAACCTGGGGTATTGGTAGACTAGAAAGTAGTCCAGATGGTTTTGTAGTGTCAATTTTGGACCTTGCACAGATGTCACATGAAGAAACAAATTTTTGTACAGACGTCTTCATATCAGGCCACCAAAACTGCCTGGTGAGCAAATTAAAGGTTTTCGTTATACCCATATGTCCTGCCATGGGCACATCATGCGATAACTCCAAAATCTTGGTGCGCATAGTAGGGGGTATGTAGAGTTTGTCATTGTAATAGAGGAAGCCTTCTGCATCAGTACCTAGTTGTGGTGGAGGTGAATCCATTCTTATACTGTGCAAAATCTCTTCCTTCAAGGAACGGACAACACCAATAATGCGTTCATAGGGTATTATGGGAATGGAAGGAATTTCGGCGCAGTTATCTTCGGTTAATCGTGATAGCGCATCCGCTTTTTTATTTTTGTCTGCAGGCGTGTAGGTCACTAGGAAATTAAATCTTAAAAAGAATAATGACCATCGTACCTGCCGGTGGGAGAGAGTCTTGTTAGTCTGGAGGTATTGAAGGTTTTTATGATCTGTATATATGAGTATTGGTAACTGGGTACCTTCGAGCAGATGTCGCCAATTCTCCAGTGCCAGTTTTATGGCAAGCAACTCCTTTTCACCCACTGGGTAATTCACCTCTGGGCTGCTTATTGATTTTGAAAAGAAAGCAACTGGGTGGAGTGATGAAGTGTTTGTTGGTCGTTGGGAGAGAACTGCTCCTACTGCCATATTTGACGCATCTACCTCTAGAATATATTGGAGGGATGGGTCTGGATGGCGTAGTATGGGAGCAGAAGTAAAGCTTGATTTTAACAAGCAGAAAGCTTGATTTGCTTCTTCTGACCATTTGAATGTTTTTTTTATACTTGTCAGTTGTGTGAGAGGTCTCACAATAGCGGAAAAGTTCTTGATGAACTTCCTATAGAAATTCGAGAATCCAAGGAATCGCTGTAGGGCCTTACGAGTTGTTGGTATAGGCCAGTCTAGAATACAGGATATCTTACTCATATCCATCTTAATTCCAGTTTTGGATATGAAGTATCCTAGAAATAATATTTCTTCTTTATGAAATAGACATTTTTTTAATTTCACATATAGTCTGTGTGAGAGCAGTCTGGACAACACAAGTCTTACATGTTTTATGTGTTCAGGCATAGATCGAGAATAAATAAGTATATCGTCTAGGTATACTACAACACAGACATCAAGTAAGTCTCTAAAGATGTTGTTTATGAATCTTTGGAAAGCTGCGGGAGCATTACATAGCCCGAATGGCATCACAAGGTATTCGAATAGTCCGTATCTGGTTCTGAATGCTGTTTTCCACTCATCCCCGTCACGGATTCGGATTAGGTTGTATGCCCCTTTCAGGTCTAATTTGGTGAAATAAGTAGCCCCACGCACCTGTTCAATAAGTTCAGGGATGAGCGGCAAAGGATAGCGATCCTTTATCGTAATCGTGTTTAATTGCCTATAATCGATAATAGGCCTGAGACTGGAATCCTTATTGCGGACAAAGAAAAGTCCTGCAGCAGTGGAAGAAGTAGAGGGTCTAATGAACCCTTTTGTCAAATTCTCATCCAAGTATTCCTTGAGATGAGAAAGTTCATCCTGTGAAAGGGGATAAACATGACCGAAAGGCAATTTGCTGTTAGGGAGTAGATCAATAGTGCAATCGTAATCCCTATGGGGAGGCAACACTTGAGCATTTTTCTCAAGGAACACTTCGGACAGATCCTGATAGCATAGTGGTGCAATTTCATCTGACACCACAGACAAAATCTTCCCATAAGATGGGAGGTTACACGTATTCTCACAATAGTGAGAAGGGAAAACCAAAGTCCGTTTTTTCCAATCTATGATTGGTTGGTGTGTGTGTAACCAGGGAAGTCCCAAAATAATAGGAAAATGGGGTGAGGATAGTATGTCAAAGGTGATGGTCTCCACATGTGATTCGTTGGTAGTGGCAAGGAGTGCCTGAGTCTGGTTGGTGATTGGACCAGAAGACAGTGGAATACCATTAATGAAACTAACAGAAACAGGCTTAGATTTTGAAATAATAGGTATTTTATTTAAGGTAACAAAGCGTGTATCAATATAGTTTCCACAAGATCCAGTGTCGACCATAGCCTTGGTGGTGATCCTAGTTTGGTCCCACTGTAATATTAAATGAACAAAAAGATAGGGGTTAGAGAAGGAAGTCGTTAATCCTCCCAGCAAGACATGTGAACACTCACCCTCTTTTTTGTGGACAAGGGGACAGGTGTTTATCAAATGATCCGAGGATGCGCAGTACATGCAGAGATTTCTGGATGTTCTTCTAGCTCGTTCAGTAGTCGTTAAAGGTGGGCGTATGGTTCCTACATCCATGGGAGTAGGGTCAACGGCCGAAATCTGAGAAGGTCTAGACAATGGCATTCCCATCTTTTCAGCCCTTCTTTCTCGCAGTCGTCTGTCGATGTTGATACTAAGTTGTATCAAGGCCTCCAAGGTGCCAGGTAAATCCGCTCGGGCGAGCTCGTCTTTAACAGCTTCCGATAACCCGAGTCTGAATTGAGTTCGCAAAGATGTGTCGTTCCACCCTGAATCAAGGGTCCATCTTTTGAACTCAGATACAAAGTCTTCTACAGGTCTCCTTCCTTGTTTTAAGGCCCTCAACTGAACATCAGCAGTACTCTGCCTATTGGGGTCATCGTATAAACTAGCGAGTTCCGCTAGGAATAAGGAATAGGTGTTGAGAATCTGATCATTACTCTCAAAGAGAGAGTCTGCCCAGGCCCGTGGATCACCCGTCAGGTATGAAATAACGGTACAGACTTTTATTTGATCAGTGGGGTATGTACGAGGTTTTAACAAAAAAAGCAATTGACATGCGTTTTTGAATTCACAAAATTTTTTCCGATCACCTGTAAACACTAGAGAAGGGTTTATTTTAGGTTCAGGAGGCTGAATAGCAGTAAGCCGTGAGAGCTGGGTTACCTGCTGTGTCAGAGTCTGATTCTTTTCTTGTACGTCAGTCAGAGCAAGTATTAACGCTTTTACTTGTTGTGTTAATTGTGTCACTTGAGTGGGTAATTCTGCTGAATCCATTTTTAAGGTTCGTTCAATCTGTAACGCTCCTGCGTTTTTATTATAGGCTGGATTTGCAGCTGCAAAATCTCCACTCAGTAGTCATGTAACATACAGATATATACACACTCAATGAGATGTTCCTGGAGTGATAGGATGTATATGATAGTATGAAGGTGATGTGCTGAAGGGACAGGTGTGAACAGTGACAAGGATGGTAATCACTTGATAGGTTTTGTATAGGAGAGTTCAAGATGGTATTTAGGAATGCAGATAGGTTAGTATCGAGTATGCTAACAGGTGGTGAGGACAGCAGATGACAAATACAGGATAGACTAACCCAGTGCAAGGATAGATAGTAGTAGACAGGAGAGCTAGCAATCTATGCAGCAGTGCAGATGATAGATGGTAGTAGGCTGAAGAGCTAGCAATCTATGTAACAGTGCAGATGATAGGATAGTATAGATAGGTAGTAACAGTCCTTAATGTGCATAGGTAGATAGTGCAATAAGGTTATGGAGGGTTCCCCTGCGGGGTACTTATCACTTGTAATGTTAGTAGTTTAGAGAGGTCCAGTAGATAAGGAATGATCCGGTAGCGAGATACAGGGATCAGTAGCGAGGTTCCGGTCTGCTCCAGGTAAAGGGAATGGCTGGAGGTTCCGATCGAGAGACAGGCTTGAAAGCATGTGGATAACAAGGCAGGTTGAACGAACAATGTGAGTGAGACCGCCGGCGGTTGAAATAGCCGCTCTGCGGCGCTCAGCAGTGACATCATCGTTCTTAAAGGTATATGCGTACCACCTGAAGAGAAAGGTGGGACACATTACAGAGAAAGTGGTGATTAAGGGTACCGGAGGTACCTGAATCTTACACAATTGGGCATTTTCAATTTTTTTTCGGGGGTCCCTTACCTTATTTTCAGGGCATTTTTGATTGTACTTCCTCCTTCCCCCCCCCCCTCTGTGGCCACGGCCTCCGACATCACTTCCGCTTTTGCATTGCATCCTGGGAGCTGTTTGTCATCACTCCCAGGAGGCTGGAATCAGGAAGAACTCCCAAAACACTCCCTGGAATCAGAAAGAAGGACACAGCAGATTACACTGCGGCTTCGGATGCCCACGTCTAAGACGCCCAGACAGCGTTTTTAAAAGTAAGATTTTGACTAAAATCCAATACTGTACACCTTGTAAGTATGAGAATAGCGGTTCTGTAAAGGGTGATGGATTAGTATTATAGGTGTATTTTTAGTTAAAAAAGGTATTTGAGGCCGGAACTATGGTTTAAGTAGCAGAGGGGATTGTTAATCAGTTTCAGCTGCTTTGGTGTTAATGAAATTAACAGGTGCACTAGATGGGCAACAATGAGATGACCCCCAAAACAGGAATGGTTTTACAGGTGGAGGCCAATAAAAAATGTTTTCCCTACTCATCTTTTCTGACTGTTTTTCACTAGTTTTGCATTTGGCTAGGGCCCGTGTTACTACTGGTAGCATGAGGCGATGACTGGACCCTATAGAGGTAGCACAGGCATTCCAACCCCTCCAGGATGGCACATGAATACGTGCCATTGCCAGAAGGTTTGCTGTGTCTTCCAGCACAGTCTCAAGAGCATGGAGGAGATTCCAGGAGACAGGCAGATACTCTAGGAGAGCTGGACAGGGCCGTAGAAGGTCCTTAACCCATCAGCAGGACAAGTATCTGCTCCTTTTGTGTGAGGAGGAACAGCATGAGCACTGCCAGAGCACTATAAAATTACCTCAAGCAGGCCACTGGTGTGAATGTCTCTGACCAAACAATCAGAAACAGATTTCATGAGAGTTGTCTGGGGGCCGGACGTCCTCTATTGGGCCCTGTGCTCACCTCCTGGCACCATGGAGCTCGATTGGCATTTGCCATTGAACACCCGAATCGGCAGGTGCGCCACTGGCGCCCTGTGCTTTTCACAGATGAGCACAGGTTTACCCTGAGCACATGTGACAGACATGGAAGGGTCTGGAGAAGCCGGGGAGAACGTTATGCTGCCTGTAACATCATTTAGCATGACTGGTTTGGTGGTGGGTCAGTGATGGTCTGGGGAGGCATATCCATGGAGGGATGCACAGATCTCTACAGGGTAGACAATGATACCCTGACTGCCATTAGGTATCAGGATGAAATCTTTGCACCCATTGTCAGACCCTACACTGATGCAGTAGGTCCTTGGTTCCTCCTGGTGCACGAAAATGCCTGCCCTTAGGTGGCGAGAGTATGCAGCCAGTTCCTGGAGGATGAAATAATTGATACCATTGAATGGCCCCCTCGCTCACCTGACCTATATCCAATGTAACACCTCTGGGACATTATGTTTTGGTCCATCTGACGCCGCCAGGTTGAACCTCAGTCTGTTCAGGAGCTCAGTGATACCCTGGTCCAAATCTGGGAGGAAATACCCCAGGAAACCATCTGTCATCTCATTAGGAGCATGCCCCGACATTGTCAGGCATGCATGCAAGCACTTGGGGGGCCATACAAACTACAACGTAGTTGTAGTACCATTTTCAGTTGCTGCAATGAAATTTTAGCAAAATGGACTAGCCTGCTGCATAATTTTTTCACTTAGATTTTTGGGGTGTTTTTGAGTTCAGCCATATATATATACAGTATCTCACAAAAGTGAGTACACCCTTCACATTTTTGTAAATACTTTATTATATCGTTTCATGTGACAACACTGAAGTAATGACACTTTGCTACAATGTAAATTAATGAGTGTACAGCTTGTATAACAGTGTAAGTTTGCTGTCCCCTCAAAATAACTCAACACACAGCCATTAATGTCTAAACCACTGGCAACAAAAATGTGTACACCCCTAAGTGGAATTGTCCAAATTGGGCCCAAAGTGTCAATATTTGTTTGGCCATCATTATTGTCCAGCACTGCCTTAACCCTTTTGGGCACCATGCTTTGTTCTCTAGATGTATGGCTTAGGTGTTATCGCAGGTGCTCTCTCTCTTCGCCATGCCCACCGCTCACTAGTGTTTTGTTTAACCCTTCCATTCCTGATAGTTTGCAGGTGGGACGGGTGTGGACATGGATGCAGGCTCCACTATTTCAGCTTCGTAATCTTGTTCACCTGGTCTCACGCGCCCTGTATCCCTTTGAAACCTTGCGGGTTGCGGGAGAAATTTAACATCCCTAAGCATACTTTTTATTTTTACCTGCAAATTCATCACCTGTTTCACTCCATGACGAGATCCATGACTCTGGAGAGGCCCACGGCCTTTGAACAGTTGATGGCGCAGGGGCCTCACCAGAGACATTTAGTATCCATTATCTACAATATTTTACACGATGCTCAGCCATTGGTGGAACATACTCACCTCTATATGCGCAAATGGTCTGAAATATTACAGAAACCCATTTCACTGCAGATGTGGGACAAAGTTTGGTCGGCTGCCTTTACGTCCTCAAGATGTGTGGTGCAGAGAGAGACCACATTGAAAATGTTGCTGTTTTGGCATAGAACCCCAGATAAATTGCATAGGATTGACCCATCGTGCCCAGCCACTTGCTGGCGTTGTGGTACTGGTTTGGGCACGTTGTACCACATTTTTTGGCAATGTCCTCTCATACCACCTTTTTGGGCCATGGTGGGGTCAAAGATACAATATGTGACGGGTCTGTCTTTTCCACTAGATCCCCTTCATTATCTTTTGGGCCTTCCTTTCCCCGGGGTTTCCAAGCCTACCAAGCTATTGATATCTCACCTTTTGGTTGCGGCCAGGAGAGCAATCCCGTTACACTGGTGACAGACGGGACCCTTCTGATGCTGCCCTTTTTCAACGCTTGGTGCTGGAGATATGGAGGATGGAATTCCTTACGGCTATGGTCCACGACAAAGTTTCTCGCTTTAATGCTATCTGGGCAAATTGGGACCTTCAGGATTCTGCCCTGATATGAGTATAGCTTGGTCTCCTGCTGATTAACCTCTCATTTCTTTAGGTAATTTGCATATTTGTTTTTTTATGGCTTGATGTGTGCTTTGTGTTGTTTTGTTCTTTTCTATCTGCATATACCTACTGGGACTATTTTGAATTGCCTTGCAATGTTGTTGTTTTTGGGGTTTCCTACCCCATTTCTGTTCAATTTACTTGTTTATATTTTCAATAAAAATTACAATTATAAAAAAAAAAAAAAAAACCCTTTTGGGCATTGAGTTCACCAGAGCTTCAGAGGTTGCCACTGGAGTCCTCTTCCACTCCTCCATGATGACATCATGGAGCTGGTGGATGTTAGCGACCTTGCTCTCCTCTACCTTCCATTTGAGGATGCCCCACATATGCTCAATAGGGTTTAGGTCTGGAGACCTGCTTGGCAAGCTTCTTTAGCAAGACAGTGGTCAAGTTGGAGATGTGTATGGGGTTGTTATGTTGGAATACTGCCCTGTGGCCCAATCTCTGAAGGGAGGGGATCATACTCTGCTTCAGTGTATCACAGTACAAGTTGGTATTCATGGTTCCCTCAATGAACTGTAACTCCCCAATGCCGGCAGTACTCATGCAGTCCCAGACCATGACACTTCCACCACCATGCTTGTCGGTAGGCAAGACACACTTGTCTTTGTACTCCTCACTCGGTTGCCGCCACACACACTTGACACCATCTGAACCAAATACGATTATCTTGGTCTCATCAGACCACAGGACATGGTTCCAGTAATCCATGTCCTTGGTCTGCTTGTCTTCAGCAAACTGTTTGCGGGCTTTCTTGTGCATCATCTTTAGAAGAGGCTTACTTCTAGGACGACAGCCACGCAGACCAGTTTGATGCAGTGTGCGGCGTATGGTCTGAGCACTTACAGGCTGACCCCCCCACCCCTTTAACCTCTGCAGCAATGCTGGCAGCACTCATACGTCTATTTACCATAGAGCATGCGCACTCAACTTCTTGGTCGACCATGGCGAGGCCTGTTCTGAGTAGAACCTGTCCTGTTAAATCGCTGTATGGTCTTGGCCACTGTGCTGCAGCTAAGTTTCAGGGTCTTGGCAATCTTGGCAACAATTCTTTTTTTCAGATCCTCAGAGATTTCATTGCAATGAGGTGCCATGTTT
Source organism: Pelophylax lessonae (assembly GCF_965119305.1). Classification (NCBI taxonomy): domain Eukaryota; kingdom Metazoa; phylum Chordata; class Amphibia; order Anura; family Ranidae; genus Pelophylax; species Pelophylax lessonae. The sequence continues at coordinate 121,077,520 of NC_138779.1, forward strand.
AACTTCCAGTGACCAGTATGAGAGAGTAAAAGCGATAACACCAAATTTAACATGCATGCTCCCTATTCAAACCTGAGACCTTGTAACACCAACAAGTCACATGACATTGGGGAAAGAAAATGGCTAAATGGGCCCAATTTGAACATTTTCAATTAGGGGTGTACTCACTTTTGTTGCCAGTGGTTTAGACATTAATGGCTGTGTGCTGAGTTATTTTCAGGGGACAGCAAATTTACACTGTTATACAAGGTGTACACTTACTACTTTACATTCTAGCAAAGTGTAATTTCTTCAGTGTTGTCACATGAAAAGATATAATTAAATATTTACAAAAATGTGAGGGATGTACTCACTTTTGTGAGATACTGCAAATATACTGCTCAAAAAAAATTAAAGGAACACTTTTTAATCAGAGTATAGCATCAAGTCAATTAAACTCCTGGGATATTGATCTGATCAGTTAAGTAGCAGAGGGGGTTGTTAATCAGTTTCAGGTGCTTTGGTGTTGATGAGAAAACCTCCAAAACAGGAATGGTTTTACAGTTGGGGGCCACTGACATTTTTTTTCCCTATTCATCTTTTCTGACTGTTTTTCACTAGTTTTGCATTTGGCTAGCGTCAGTGTCACTACTGGTAGCATAAGGCAATACCTGGACTCTATAAAGGTTAAACAGGCAGTCCAACTCTTCCAAGATGGCACATCAATATGTGCTATTGCCAGAAGGTTTCCTGTGTCTCCCAGCACAGTCTTAAGAGCATGGAGGAAATTCCATGAGACAGGCAGTTATTCTAGGAGAGCTAGACAGGGCCATAGAAGGTCCTTAACCCATCAGCAGGACCAGTATCTGATCCTTTGTGCAAGGAGGAACAGAATGAGCACTGCCAGAGCCCTACAAAATGTCCTCCAGCAGGCCACTGGTGTAAATGTCTCTGACCAAACAATCAGAAACAGACTGCATGAGGATGGCCTGAGGGCACACTATCCTCTAGTGGGCCCTTTGCTCGCTGCCTGGCACTGTGCAGCTTAAACGACATTTGCCATTGAACACCAGAATTGTCAGGTCCGCCACTGGTGCCTTGTGCTTTTCACAAATGAGAGCAGGTTCACCCTGAGCACATGTGACAGAGGTGAAAGGGTCTGGAGAAGCCGTGGAGAATGTTATGCTGCCTGTAACATCACAGCAGGTTTGGTGGTGGGTCAGTGATGGTCTGGGGAGGCATATCCATGGAGAGACACACAGACCTTTACAGGCTAGGCAATGGCATGTGAAAGGGTCTGGAGATGACATGGAGATCGTTATGCTGCCTTTAACATTGTTCGGAATGACCGGTTTGGTGGTGGGTCAGTGATGGTCTTGGGAGGCATATCTATAGAGGGAGGCACAGACCTCTACAGGCTAGACAATGGCACCCTGACTGCCATTAGGTATTGGGATGAAATGCTTGGACCCATTGTCAGACTCTACGTGGGTGCAGTGGGACCTGGATTTCTCCTGGTTCACGACAATGCCCTGCCTCATGTTCTGAGAGTATGAAGCCAGTTCCTGGAGGATGAAGGAATTGATACCATTGAATGGCCCCCATGCTCACCTGACCTAAATCCAATAGATGACCTCTGATCACCTCAAAATGTTGCTTGGTAGTTTGTATGGCCCCCACGTGCTTGTACGCATGCTTAACAATGTCGGGCATGCTCCTTATGAGATGAGGGATGGTGTCCTGGGGTATTTCCTCCCAGATCTGGACCAGGGCATCACTGAGCTCCTGAACAGACTGAGATGAAACCTGGCGGCGTTCGATGGACCGAAACAATGTCCTAGAGTTGTGCTATTGGATTTAGGTTAGGCAAGCATGGGGGCCATTCAATGGTATTAATTCCTTCATCCTCCAGGAACTGGCTGCACACTCTCGCCACATGAGGCCAGGCATTGTCGTGCACCAGGAGGAACCAAGAACCCACTGCACCAGCATAGGGTCTGTCAGGGTGTCATTGTCTAGCCTGTAGAGGTCCTGTAGAGGTCTGTGCATCCCTCCATGGATATGCCTCCCCAGACCATCGATGACCCACCACCAAACCGGTAATGCTGAATGATGTTAGCGGCAGGAAAACATTCTCTATGGCTTCTACAGACCCTTTCATGTCAGTCACATGTGCTCAGGGTGAACCTGCTCTCATCTGTGAAAAGCACAAGGTGCCAGTGGCGGACCTGCCAATTCTGGTGTTTAGTGGCAAATGACAATCCAGCTCCATGGTGCCGGTGTAACGTTAAAAAACCATACCTCGTTAGAATTCCATACCCTCGTCACTTCCTGTCAGAAACAGTTGAGCAGCGTAGCAGTGCGCATGCTCAGAGCCCCGGATACATCATTGAACAGCAGAGAAGTTGACAAGTGCGCATGCTCGGAGGGAATGAAATTATAACAGCAGTGTGTGTAATATTATACTTGCGGCGGTTACATAAAAACAGTTCGGCTGCAACATGGGTCATCTCCGCTCCTATCCCTGTCACTTCCCTGATGTCGGCTACTAAATATAAAAGCGGCGGCGGGTGTATGAAATGTAAATGACGGAGATGTTGGCTCCGTGATCCGCTTTTATATTTATTAGCTGAGATCAGGGAAGTGACAGGGATAGGAGTGGAGATGAGTAATGTTGCAGAGGAGCTGTTTTAATGTAACGGCGGCAAGTGTAACATTACATACCCTCCGTAGGTGCACCGGAAGTGACGAGGGTATGGTTTTCTCACGGGTATGGTTTTTTCACGGAACACCGGGCAGTGAATACAGGGCCCTCCGACCACCCTCATGAAGTCAGTTTCTGATTGTTTGGTCAGAGACATTCACACCAGTGAGAAAGCAAAAATTTGCAGCGCTGTTGGATTGTGTTATAAAGTGCAATAGTGCTTATGCATATAAATATATGTTAGCCAAAAAAAAGTACATAAACTATGTGCAAAATCGCATAATAACAGTGCTAAAATGTGCAAAATCGCATAATAACAATGCTAAAATGTGCAACTTATAAAGTATCTAAGTACTTCAATACATAAAGTGCAAAGTTGTATATGGACCACAAAATTAATGCAGTACTAAGCAATAAAGTTCAAAATTATTTATGGACCACAAAATTATAAAAAACATATATATATAAAAACGTCATTTGCAGTAGACCCGACGCGTTTCGTCTAAGACATCATCTGGGGTTTCATCAGTGGCCTGCTGGAGGTCATTTTGGCACAAATTGATGTGCCTTCTTGGAGGAGTGGGACTGCCTGTGCAATCTTTATAGGGTCCAGGTATTGCTTAATGCTACCAGTAGTGACACTGACCCTAGCCAAAATCCAAAACTAGTGAAAAACAGTCAGAAACGATGAATAGGGAAAAAAATGTCAGTGGCCTCCACCTCCTAAAACCATTCCTGTTTTGCAGGTCGTCTCATTGTTGCCAATCTAGTGAACCTGTTGTTAATTTATTAACACCAAAGCAGCTGAAACTGATTAACAACTCCCTCTGCTACTTACCTGACCAGATCAGTATCCCAGGAGTTTAACTGACTTGATGCTAAACTCTGATTAAAAAGTGTTCCTTTAATTTTTTTGAGCAGTGTATATATATATATATTTATATATATATATATAATTTTGTGATTTTATTATGTTCAAATACAACTCTGCTTTTCACTTTTCAATCTGTCAGAAAGGTAAACACATTACAATGTGTCAAAACCCAAGAAAAACATGTAGTCTATTGCAGCTTACCAGTCTTTAGATCTGATGGCTGCATTCGTTTTTCTCTTTGTAAGGCATTTTTCTTTATTTTCACCTGGTAATCCTGCCACTAACACACTTTCTGCCTGTCCAAGGGTGACCGCACTCATCCTTCTGCATCAAGGCAGAAAAAGCCATATGGGATAAAGTAACTCCACCTGTCTGCTAGTGTCCATTACGTGGCAGCCGGCAGGTAGGGGTTCTGTAATCCTCAGAGAACAATATCACTGATGGTCAACAGAGGCCGAGAGCACAGGAAGTTACCAGCTCATAATCTTTGTGACAGAATCAACTGGTATTTTTTTTTTTTTTTTCACTTCTTAGATTTAAAAAATGCTTTCAAAGATTACATTTAACAGACCAAAAAGAGAAGCGCATTGTTTGGGTTTACAAACCTATAATTTTATATAGAACAAACTATAGCCATCAGTTCCTCCTCCCTTTCTTCCTTTAGCAGTTTACAAAATATTGTTATATATCTAGTTTTAATGGGAACCAGGCTGAAATGATATCTCTAGCAAAAAAGAAAATACATATTTGCATGTTTAGAAACATGTAAAACACTTCCATGTTATGATAATATTTTTTAGCCTTTGCAATTGTATTGAAGCTATCTGTTTACTCTGCCAGTCCTTGTTGCACATGACAGTTCCCGATGCAGGTCAACAATATATTGATTCCATGCAAATGGATAGTGTCAGCATTGCCAGTACCTGGGAACTTCACAGTCTAGTTATTCATGCAATAAAAGTGTTATGTCCTTGCCGGTGGAAAAGCAAAGGCAGCTAGCAGCCCCTTAATGTAGAAACAACCCTTAATGTATAAATAAATACAAAGTGTAGCACCTAATAACAATAAATACACATCTAAAATTGTGCAATGAGAATATATAAACGTCCCGAATATATAGAAAATAATAATAATTCCACCAGTAAAACATAAAAAATAGGTGCCTATACTGTTTAAAATCCAGTAATACACTGTCACACTCTGCTCTGCACACGCTCAGTTGCTGTAAATTTTTGGCATTGTGTTGAAAATCAGTGTCACTAGAGGCTGATCTGCTGACAGCCTAAAATTTACTGCTGCTCTGGGACTCTGGGCTTCAGCAAAATGGCAGCCTCCAGCAAGAAGAATTTTGGTACCATAAGTTTTAATGGGGAATGTATTTTCCTTGCTAAAGAACATTATTTTTTATTAAGTTGGTATGGGTAAAGTTCTACTTTAAAAAGACCACTCACTGGCTGCCATAGTGTCTAAGTTTCTGCAGCGCTGAGCAAGAATGTTAGTAGCACAACTGTGTGGAATAAATGCTCACCAAACAGAGCCAGGTATATCTCTCATCGTGTAGTATTTATTGTAAAAGCAATCCAGTATAAAGTATGTAAAAACACATAGAACAAACAGCAATCACAGGCACTCCATGCTGCTGCGTGAGAAATTTGTGTCCACTATATATAGATGTGGCTCTATTGAGTAAAACTTATGCATCTACAGGTGCATCTCAGAAAATTAGAATATCATCAAAAAGGTCATTTATTTCAGTAATTTCTTTCAAAAAGTGAAACTCATATATTTTATAAAGATGCGTTACATATTTTTCAAGCATTTATTTCTTTTATTTTTGATGATTATGGCATACAGCTAGTGAAAACCCATATTTCACTATCTCAGAAAATTAGAATATTACATAAGACCAATAAAAATAAAGGATTTTTTAATACAGAAATGTTGGCCTACTGAAAAGTATGTCCATGTACAGTATAGTATGCACTCAATATTTGGTCAGGGCTTCTTTTGCATTAATTACTGCATCAATACGGGTGGCATGGAGGCGATTGGATTGTGGCCAATATACAGAAAAGGAAAAGCAAATGCCTCTCATAGTGCAGTAGAAAAGGTTTATTGAACTACACGCATAAAAATACACTTACAGTAATGACAATCAATAAGACCTGTTTAAAATAGCAGGGATGTTGATTTGCGTGCCACCTGCGCTACAAAGATGGCGGAAGTGACGTGCAGGTGGAACGCAAATCAACATCCCTGCTATTTTAAACAGGTCCTATTGATTGTCATTACTGTAAGTGTATTTTTATGCGTGTAGTTCAATAAACCTTTTATGCTTCACTATGAGAGGCATTTGCTTTTCCTTTTCTGCATGCAATCGAATTTGGAACCATGAGGGTTCACTAATTGCTGGTGGCTGATGGGATTGGCTTCTGAGCCTGGCCAAAGGACCAATGAGTGCAATCCCCAACTTGCTTTCTATGACTACCTGTAATGGGGGGTCATACAGTTCTGGTGAGTAGGATGTGTGCCATAATGTTGGTGAAAGAAGACACGGGAACATTCACCTATTGTTGTTGGAATTCGTGAGATGATTTCATTCACACTTGGTTGGAGATACCTGGTGGCTGTTTATGGACATTGCACTTATATTATATTTTATTTTATTTATTGAGTTGTATTGCACTTGTAAATGCATTGTGATTTGTATATATATTTTTTTACATTATTTAGGGAACGCAGGTATTAATTCATTGTTTCACATCTACTCAGCTGCTGAAACAATAAATACATAAATAAAAAAGGCTTTTCTTATGTTTTTCCTCATTTTTAATGTTGGTAATATGTGCAATGATGTTAAAGCCAATAGAACTTACAGTTTTTTTTTTTTTATGTTTTTAAAGTTGCACTTCTGTTTGTCAAAAAGCAATATTTTTGTTTGGTTTTATTTATAAAGAGATTATATATCATAACGGCTAAATCAGTGTCTGTAGTGGAGGTTCAAACTTTAATACCATAAATAATAACATGTTATTAGATTTTTACTCCAGGAGTATATAAAAGGTTTGGAAGTTCTAGAGAAATGTTTAACCACTTGCTGCAAAATGATGTACCTGTACATCATTTTGCTTCAAGTGGTTGTACTGGGCAGATGTCTGCAGCTGCAGGCATCACTTTGGTACCGTATTTTAGAGCCGACGGTCGGGTTTCTTGTAATGACAACCAATGCGCCCAAGCAGTCGCTCGGCTGTTATTACAAGCAGTGGGAGGGCCTCCCCCCACTGCCTCCCCCCCCCCTCATTCCGCTCTTCCCGGGTCTCCCGTCCCAATGCCGGCTGACCGGAGACCTGAACAAAGCTTTTCTTGGCAGCAAACGGCGCCAGTTTTAAAAAATACAAAGTATTAAAAAATGCAGTTCTAAGCAATTTGAATACTTTGAAGTGCAGAGGAGGGGTTTGGGGTCTTTTAGACTCCAGATCCCTCCATAAAGAGTACCTGTCACTGCCTATTACTGTCACAAGGGATGTTTACATTCCTTGTGACAGCAATAAAAGTGATCAGAATTTTTTTTTTTTCAAAGGGAAAATGTTAAAAAAATAAATAAATTAGGAAAAAAAAAATTTTTTTTTAACACGCCTATCCCTCTGTGCTCTCGCATCAAAGGAAACGCATACATAAGTTACGCCCCCACTTGTAAACAATGTTCAAACCACACATGTGATGTATCGTCTCGATCTTTAGAGCGAGACCAATAATTCTAGCTCAAGACCTCCTCTGTAACCTTAAACAGGTAACAATTAACAATTTTTAAATCATGGCATATGGAGATTTTTAAGTACTGTAGTTGGTCAAAATACCACAAGTCTGCACAATTTTAAAGCGTGACATGTTGGGTATCTATTTACTTGGCATACCATCTTTCACATTATGTAAAAAGATTTGGCTAACTTAACTATTTAGTTTTTTTTAATTCATGAAGTGTAATTTTTCCCAAAAATTGCGTTTGAAAGACCGTTGCGCAAATACGGTGTGACATAAAATATTACAACGACCGCCATTTAATTCTCTAGGGTCTCTGCTAAAAAAAAATATATGTGTTTGGGGGTTCTAAGTAATTTTCTAGCAAAAAAATGTCAGAAATAGGCCTGGTCTTTAAGTGGTTAAATATTGCATTACAAAATTACCTAAACCCATTAGATTTTAGTCTACTAAAATATGACTAAAACTAAAACAATTCAAATGTCTAAAATATGACTAAAACAAAATGACATTTTAGTCAAAAGAATGACTAGAACTAAATCGTCAAAATTAACACTGGATACAAATTTCTCAGCACCTTTGACCCCTTTTGACGCGCTATAGCACAAAACGCATTGGGCGGAGTTAGAGTGCTGACATCACGCCGCCACATGGGGTGTATGTGGCGACCATATTTGTGTCAGTGATTACTGTTTTTTTATGTGCTTTTATATGCTTTATACTGGATTACTTTTACACTAAAGTTTGGTGAGCATTTATTCCACACAGTTGCACTACTTACCTTCTAGCTTCGGGCGGCGAAAACTCAGACCGTATTACAGCTTGTGAGTGGTCTTCTTAAAGAGACCCCATCCTCAGGAAAGCTGATGTTGCCTGGCGGACCTAATTGAGTGCGTTTGTTGCCTATAATTACGCAGTGCAGCCACATGTTCTGGTGAGTGCGGAGTGCTGGTGGTGGTGACTGCACAGTGGATTGTCACGAGCCGTTTAGTTGGTCCACATAAAAGTGGTGGAAAAATACTGCACTTTATTTTCATGAACTGGTGGAATTATTAATAATATTATTTTTTATTCATGGATTGATTGATCCCATAACACTTATGAACTGGATTGTATATATAAATTGCATGTTTTCTATTTATTGATGACGTTTATATAATTCTCCATTGCACAATTTAGACATTTATCTACTGTTATAGGTGCTGCACTTATTTATGCTTCTTCCAGTATGTTGTAAAACTGAAGGAGGTTTTGACTGTGCTACCTCTGCACCACCCCCAGAGCTCCTCATTATTTACTGTATGTTTCTTCTAATGTCTTGTAATACTGGAGGAATCTCTGACTATGTTATCTTTGCACCGCCCTAAAGCTCCTTCCCTTCCATTTTATTCATTATGCACCCCTGATGCCTTGTTATGCCGGAGAAGGCTCTGACTGTGCTTCCTTTGCAATGCCACCAAAGCTCCCCCCTTCTCTTTATTATTTATGCTTCCTCTCATATGTTGTTATACTGGAGATCACGGACTATGCTAACCTTGCATGGCCACTAAAGCCTCAAGCCTCCATTTTAATATTTATGCTTCTTCTTCCGATGCATTGTAATACTGGAGAACGCTCTGATTGTGTTACTTTTGCACCCCCCATTCATTCCTCCTCTAATGTGTTGTAATACTTGACTCTGACTGTGGTACTTTTGTTATATTCTCCGTGTTGTGAGAGACACAGGACTCTGAGAGATTACAGGACAGCTCTGCATATCAATACATCTCTACATGTGTCTAAAGATGGCCACTCTGCCCCTTGTCATCACTCCTGGGTGGAGCCAGCCTTAAAGTGACAGTACATGTGAAACCCTTCAGGTATAACACCTTCCATCCATACCTAAAAAAAAAAACAAAACAAAAAAAAAAAAGCAACAAAACGAGAACAGGCATAAAACAGCAACTCATAATTGTCCAATACAGTCCTCCAACTCAGGAGATTTACATGGTTTCTTCCACGTCCAGACGTGAGAACAACTTCCAGGGAAGCCCTGGGGAGAAAATGGCAGCGGATCACTTTCGGCGGGCCCGTCGAAAGTCTCGTAACCGGTCTTGCATTTGAAACCGATCAGGAGGGCAACAGTGTCGTTGAGGACGGGCACCCAGCGACTCAGGGCAGGAGGAAGCAGGGCTGGCCGGAATGGACACCGGCGGGGCCAAGAGGGGATCCCCTAGCTCAGAGGGTGAGCAGACCTCTGGACCAGGGCTGGAGGGCTCTGTTGGAGCTGAGTTCAAAAGTTCAGAGTCTCCCCAAGCATCAGTCTCAATGCCTCCTGATCCGGTAGGAGCAGATCCTTGAGACACTGGAGGTGCAGCCGATGTCAGGGATTCAAGCAGCTGAGAATGAGGACGCAATTGGTCTGCATGCCTTCTGCAAATGGAACCATCTTCCAGGCAGACCCTATACATTTTGGGTCCCAAAGTCTCTGCGACGACAGCAGGAAGCCAACGAGTGTTGGAAGCGCCATAAGATCGGGCCCATACCTTTTGCTGGGCTGTAAACCGGGGAATCTCATCGTGTTCGACCCTCTTGTCTTGGGACTGCCGTACATGTTCCTGGACCGTTTGAGGGCGGAGCATATCCAAAACAGTCCATGGCTGCCGACCCAAAAGAAGTTCAGCTGGAGTTTTCCCAGTGGTTGCATGTGGTGTGGTTCTGTAAGCAGAAAGGAAGGAGTCCAGCTGCTGGGGTGACAGGGACTGTTGTTTACTTGTAGCCACAGTAGCTTTGAAATAGCGTTTGAAGGTCTGTACAAACCTTTCTGCTTGACCATTTGTAGCCGGGTGGTAAGGTGCGGTCAACTTGTGTTTGATGTTGTGGGCAGTCAGGAAACCCTGAAACTCCTGGCTTGTGAATTGTGCACCGTTGCCTGTGACAATTTCTCTGGGGTATCCAAACGTAGCAGCGAGATGTAACAGTATGGAAATCGTCGCCTTAGTCGTTGGCTGAGTAACAGGAATGATCTCAGGCCACTTTGAATGGGCATCAATAATGATCAAAAAGGTGTGTCCTCTGATCGGGCCTGCAAAGTCCAAGTGTAGGCGAAACCAGGGAACCGTGGGCCAAGTCCAGGGCTGGACGCACCCTCGAGGAGGGTCTCTTGCAGTTTGTGCACATCCAGCACACGCATTCACATATGTCGTGATATCAGAGTCGAGGTTCGGCCACCACACATAGCCTCGGGCCTTTTGTTTCATACGTGTGCCCCCGGGATGACCAGTATGTAGCAATTCCAGAATGTGTCTCCGGAGGGTCTGTGGAACGATCACTCGGTCTCCCCATAAAACACAGTTGCCAGACACAGTTAATTCCAGACGCCTACGGAAGTAAGGCTCATAATCCTGTGTGACAGTTGCAGGCCAACCGTACCGTACCCAGGAGAGTATTGTCTTAAGGAAGGTATCCTTGGCTGTATGGGCTGCTACTTCCCCGGAAGACAGAAAGGACAGGCTGGTGTAACGACAACTCTTGACAGGTGGAGAAGAGTCTGTTAATGTCCTTGTCAGACGGGACATGGCGTCTGCATTGGCGTTGGCATCATGGCTGCGATACTGGATTTTGTAGCTATATGCTCCCAAGAATAGGGCATAGCGTTGAAGACGGGCTGCAGTCGTCTGGGAGATGCCTTTGTCAGGGCTAAAGATCTGAAGGAGTGGTTTATGATCAGTCAGTATGATGAATTCCCTACCATACAGGTAAAGATGAAACTTCTTAATTGCCCATATGAGCGCCAGAGCCTCTTTGTCAATGTGAGAGTAATTGCTTTCTGCTTTTGTCAAGGACCTGGAGGCGAATGCCACAGGTTTCTCTGACCCATCTGGTAAAACGTGAGATAGTACAGCCCCTAGACCATAGGGTGAGGCATCACAAGCCAAGGTGAGAGGCCTTTGGAGGTCATAGTGCACGAGCATGCGTGACGCCAACAGCTTTCGCTTAGAAACTTCAAAAGCACGTTGGCATGCAGCCGACCAGTTCCATCTGGAGTGTTTCTCCAAAAGCTTGTTTAATGGAAACAAAGTGTGTGCTACATCCGGCAGGAATTTGTGGTAATAGTTCAGCAAGCCCTGGTATGATCGCAGCTGCTGGACGTTGGTCGGGGCTGGAGCTTTTACTAAAGCATCAACTTTGTCTTCCGTGGTGTGTATACCCTCTGCATCCACAAGGTGACCACAAAACTCCAATTTAGGTACCATGAATTGGCATTTCGCCAAGTTCACTTTTAGACCCTGCTCTTGCAGTCTCGCCAACACAAGCTCCACGTTATGCTTGTGTTCCTGGTCCGTCAGGCCCGTGATGAGCATGTCATCTAACAGGCACTGTGTGAAAGGAATGTCCGCCAAAATCTCATCCATTTTGCGTTGCCAAATGGCTGGGGCGGAGGCTACCCCAAACACCATCCGATTGTATTCATACAGTCCCTTGTGAGTGTTGATTGTTAGAAACTTGCGGGACGAAGGGTGGACCTCAAACTGTAAATAAGCTTGCCTGAGATCAAGCTTGGTGAACTTTTGACCTCCTGCAAGAGAGGCAAAAATGTCATCTACTCTGGGTAGGGGATACTGGTCTATCTCCAGTTGAGAATTTAGTGCCATGCGGAAATCGCCACAAATGCGTAAGTCCCCATTCGCTTTCTTTACTGGTACAACTGGTGATGCCCACTCGCTGTGCTCTACCTTTGAGATGACACCTTGTTCCTCCAGCCGGCTTAGTTCAGCTTCCACACCTGCTCGGAGTGCGAAAGGTACCGTCCGAGCTTTGAAGAACCTAGGCTGGGCATTGGGTTTCAGCCTGAGTCTCACACAGTCATGCTTTATTTTTCCCAAATGGTTATCAAAGACTTGTGGGAATCGCTGTTTCAGGGACTTCACCCATCCCTCTTTATCCCCTGATGGGATGGTCACGGTGTTGCAGGGGTTAATGGCGATGTCTGGCATGCCAAAGTGAGCAATCCAGTCTCTCCCAAAAAGAGGGGGTCCCCCATGTTCTAGGATATATAATAATGGCATTCTCTTTGTCTGACCCTTGTAGGATACCTGTACTTTCACGTACCCCAGTGGGTGGAGTATCTGCTTTGAATATGTCTGCAGTTTGATTGGTGTTGGACGGACAGTTGTTCGGATCAGAAGTTTTCTCCATTGTTTCTGGGTGATAACTGAAACTGCTGCTCCTGTGTCTACATCCATCTTGAGTTTCTTTCCTTCCACGGTTACCTCTACAGTCATTGCTGAGGGTGCTGAATGCATATGATGTATGTCCAATCTGTGGAGCACTTCCTCATCCTCTGATTCAGATGACGATGTATATCTTCCCACCATGTATGCCTTTGTCCTGGGGTTCAGAGGTTGTTTATTTCGCACTTTCTTACTACGGCAGACTCGTTTCAGATGGCCTGCCTTTCCACAATTATGACAGAGCTGATCCTTAAACCGGGAGACTTTGTGATCATGGTCTGTATTCCCACAACGGTAGCAAGCTGACGTCCTGGTTGGTGAGGGTCTATATTTACAGTTAGCTGCAGTTTGCTTGACTGCTGTTCTGAAAACTTCCTCTTTAACCTCTCCCCTTCTACTCTGGGGGTTCAAAGCTTCTGTATCTTTCACAGCCATTTCCATCACTGAAGCTATCTCAATTGCCTTTGTAAGGGTAAGGTCTTTCTCTGTTAACAGTCTCTTTTGGCTAGACTCACTATTCAGTCCCATGACAAACATATCCCTCAGTGCAGTCGGTAAATACTCCCCAAAAGAACAGGTTGAGGCTAGTCTGCGAAGGGCGAGCACATAAGCCTTAATATCTTCACCTGGCTGCTGCTGCCGCTGATAAAACCTGAATCTCTCTGCAATCTCTAGTGGTTTAGGCTGGAAGTGATTTCCTAACAGTGTCAGGAGCTCTGCCAAAGTCTTAGTTGCTGGTTTTTCAGGGAAAAGGAGATCCCTAAGAGTGTCATATGTCCTAGCACCAACCACTGTCAGAAATACTGCTACTTGCCTGTCGCCTGGGATGGCATTTGCACAGAAATATTGTTCTAATCTTTCAATCCAAGAAATCCACGTTGTCTGTTCGCCATCAAATTCACTTAATGTCCCGATCAATGACATTTTCCTGCTGGGCTCTGTGGGTGTTTGTATTCCTGACAATCCAGAGTTTTTTTTCTTCCTTTCCTTTCTCACACGGATAGTAACCTTGTAAATCCCATCCTCGTCGCCACTGTTATATTCTCCGTGTTGTGAGAGACACAAAACTCTGAGAGATTACAGGACAGCTCTGCATATCAATACATCTCTACATGTGTCTAAAGATGGCCACTCTGCCCCTTGTCATCACTCCTGGGTGGAGCCAGCCTTAAAGTGACAGTACATGTGAAACCCTTCAGGTATAACAACTTTACTGTCCCTAAAGCTCCTCCCCTCCTGATTATTCATACTTCCTCCAAAGCAATAAAATACCAAAAGAAGCTTTAACTGCGCTGCCTTTGCAGTACCCCTAAAGCTGATTATACATGGCCTAGTTTTTTTATTAGAACCCACATAACAATACACAAAATCACTTTCCGAAGAGTAATATCTCGCTTTTACAGACTTTTTTCTTTTAACCACTTTAGGTCTGCTCACATTGCTGCTACTGCGGCAATGTGGCTCGTTATCGTCCAGCGACGTAGTACTACGTCGCTGGACTCCTCCCCCTGTAGGCGGCGCTCGCGCGCCGCCAGAGGCGCACTCCCGCTGTTTTCAGTCACAGCGGGAGTCGGGCCAGGGGAGGAGCGGCGGCGATCGCCGCTGCTCTTCCCCGATCGTCGGGGATCGAGTGTGGAGATCTGCCCGCTTGTGTAAACAGAGCGGGCGGATCTCCTAAGTGACAGGCAGGGACAGATAGCATGGTTCAGCATAGCTGAACATGCGATCTGTCCCTGACTCACTCAGTCACCTCCCCCCACACACGTTAGTAAGCACCAGGCATACATTAACCCCTCCCTCTCCAATAAAATTAACCCCTTCCCTGCCAGTGTCATTTTTTACAGTAACAGTGCATATATATAGCACTGATTACTGCAGTAATGTCACTGGTACCCCCAAAAGTGTCAAAAATGTCAGTCAAGGGTCCGATCTGTCCGCCGCAATGTCGCAGTCCTGCAAAAAAAATCGCAGATCGCCGCCATTACGCGTTAAAAAAACCCACCAAAAATGACAGAAATCTTTCCCTTAGTTAGTAAACGCAATAACTTTTGCACAAACCAATCAAAATAAGCTTATTGTGATTTTTTTTACCAAACATAGGTAGCAGAAAACAAATTGGCCAAAAATTTTTAAAAAATCTGATTTTTACATTTTTTGGGGGGGGGGGGGATTTCATAGAAAAAAATGTTAAAAATATTGTTATTTTTTCAAAATAAACGCTATTTTTTTGTTTATAGCGCAAAAAGTAAAAATCGCACAGGTGATCAAATACCACCAAAAGAAAGCTCTATTTGTGGGAAACAAAGGACGTAAATTTCGTTTGGGTACGGCATCGCACGACCGCGCAATTGTCAGTTAAATTCGCACAGCGCCGAATCGCAAAAAGTGGCCCAGACGTAAGACAGCAAAATCCTCCAGTGGTAAAGTGGTTAAGTAAAGCGTTATTGTACAAATCAGCAAGTAGAAAATCAGTGCAAATCTACCCTTAAATACTACAGTGTTTTAAAAATACCCTATCCCAAAAAAGTGCAAGTGCAAATCTTTATTGATTGTGTCTGTCGAAAAATTACATATTTTTTTTTCCACTGCTGGGAGAAGGTTGCTCAACAGGCACCATCCAAGGTTTGTGCAAATATAGGACTTTACCCAATTTACTCTTTTTACATTTTTACTTTATCTGGGAGAAATTTACTGACCACCATTGACCTATACAGTATCTGGTGCTCAGATAGGATCCAAGGCGTGTTTATAATTTTTCTACTGGCTAAACAAAGTCAATGCACCTTGCAGGACTCAGCTTTGGACGATCCCAATGAGATCCCTGTTTGGTGTATCTGTATGCCCGTGTGTCTTTCTTCTTATACGCCTTTCTTTTGGAGTGTTTGAAACCAATGTATAATATTGTTTTTCAACAAGCAATCATAATACACGCACTGGATCCTGCTCCCCATATATTAATTTGTCCTGTCATATTTTTGCTGGACATGTGAAATAGAATAGTTGGGTGATAATATATATCTATTATACATCTTTTTTGCAGTCGGATGTGATTGGCCTCTACCCGACCGGCTAAGCACATTTTGGACTCCAGTTGTGACATCTGTTTCTGGGGCGCACAATTTTTCCTGTTCCATCTTCTCCAGCACTATACTGCTCTATATGCGTATAGACCTCATTTGCAAAAACCATCGTTCTCTGTGGGTGTTCTACAATTTCCCTGCTTTTACCTATCGGCAAAACTACCATATATGTTCATATGCTAAATCAATCATGTAAGTTATTTTCATTTACAACTGTGTTATGGCTTCATCTTGCATGATTAGAATATGTCTAAAAAGTTGTATTCTTTGGCTATCTTATGTGACACATATGCTTCTCTCAATATCCACAGAATTAACAAATCTCAAGCACAATCCCTGAGGAAGAGGTTTATTACCTCGAAACGTTGGATTCAACCTGGAGTAGATGGTTGAGTGCATTTGCATATTTTTATCCATTAGTTTTGCCATTTTACTGTGTATCTATTGTACTACTACTTTGGTATGTTCTTTTTTTGTATGTATCAATAAAATTTATATTTACTAGAAAAAGGTTCTTTAGTTTTTTGAGTTGCCTATAAAGTCCCACCCCTAGGGGATCATACAATTGGTTCAAATTTTCCTGGTATGTGGCACTCACACTGAGGAATACAGCGGGAACACACCTTTATATATATATATATATATATATATATATATATATATATATATATACAGTCAGGTACATAAATATTGGGACATCTACACAATTCTACTCTTTTTGGCTCTATACACCACCTCAATGAATTTGAAATGAAACAAACAAGGTGTGCTTTAACTGTGGACTTTCAGCTTTAATTTGAGGGTATTTACATCCAAATCAGGTGAACGGTGTAGGAATTACAACAGTTTGTATATGTGCCTCCCACTTTTTAAGGGACCAAAAGTAATGGGACAATTGGCTGCTCAGCTGTTCCACGGCCAGGTGTGTGTTATTCCCTCATTATCCCATTTACAAGGAGCAGATAAAAGGTCCAGAGTTAATTTCAAGTGTGCTATTTGCATTTGGAATCTGTTGCCATCAACTCTCAATATGAGATCCAAAGAGCTGTCACTATCAGTGAAGTAAGCCATCATTAGGCTGAAAAAAAACAAAACAAACCCATCAGAGAGATAGCAAAAACATTAGGTGTGGCCAAATCAACTGTTTGGAACATCCTTAAAAAGAAAGAATGCACCGGTGAGCTCAGCAACACCAAAAGACCCGGAAAACAACTGTGGTGGATGACCCAAGAATTCTTTCCCTGGTGAAGAAAACACACTTCACAACAGTTGGCCAGATCAAAGACACTCTCCAGGAGGTAGGTGTATGTGTTTCAAAGTCAACAATCAAGAGAAGACTTCACCAGAGTGAATACAGAGAGTTCATCACAAGATGTAAACCATTGGTGAGCCTCAAAAACAGGAAGGCCAAATTAGAGTTTGCCAAACAACATCTAAAAAAGCTTTCACAGTTCTGGAACAACATCCTATGGAGAGATGAGACCGAGATCAACTTGTACCAGAGTGATGGGAAGAGAAGAATATGGAGAAGGAAAGGAACTGCTCATGATCCAAAGCATACCACCTCATCAGTGAAGCATTGTGGTGGTAGTGTCATGGCATGGACATGTATGGCTGCCAATGGAACTGGTTCTCTTGTATTTATTGATGATGTGACTGCTGACAAAAGCAGAAGGATGAATTCTGAAGTGTTTAGGGCAATATTATCTGCTCATATTCAGCCAAATGCTTCAGAACTCATTGGACAGCGCTTCACAGTGCAGATGGACAATGACCCGAAGCATACTGGGAAAGCAACCAAAGAGTTTTTTAAGGGAAAGAAGTGGAATGTTATGCAATATGCAAAGTCAATCACCTGACCTGAATCCAATTGAGCATGCATTTCACTTGCTGAAGACAAAACTGAAGGGAAAATGCCCCAAGAACAAGCAGAAACTGAAGACAGTTGCAGTAGAGGCCTGGCAGAGCATCACCAGGGATGAAACCCAGCGTCTGGTGATGTCTATGCGTTCCAGACTTCAGGTTGTAATTGACTGCAAAGGATTTGCAACCAAGTATTAAAAAGTGAAAGTTTTATTTATGATTGTTAATCTGTCCCATTACTTTTGGTCCCTTAAAAAGTGTGAGGCACATATACAAACTGTTGTAATTCCTTCACCGTTCACCTGATTTGGATGCAAATACCCTCAAAATAAAGCTGAAAGTCTGCAGTTAAATCACATCTTGTTTGTTTCATTTCAAATCCATTGTGGTGGTGTATAAGCCAAAAAGATTAGAATTGTGTCGATGTCCCAATATTTATGGACCTGACTGTACTGACTGTATATATATATATATATATATATATATATATATATATATATATATATATATATACACACGCACATGTGTTTGAGTTTTGGTTTGAGGTGCACACCCTAATGCCTGTATATGTCCTACTTTGCATCACTTTATTCTTTACACTTCCCTGCTCTTTCCTTTTTCCACACCACCTCATTCTGTACACTGTTCTGTATGTTTTTTTGGTCATTATTTATTTGAATAATAAATTGGCTGGCTAAATACTGAGTAATGACATCACAATTATTGGAATAATGACATAACGATTGGCTAGCCGAGCTCCGATGCAGAATTCACCCTTCTCAGTCCAGACAAAAGTTATATTATTTGGGATTATCCAGAGCAGCTTCAATTCTCTCTGTCAGGTTCTCAGGAGGGATGGAGGTCTTGGAAATGTTCTGCAGCCTCTTTTACTCCTCCCTCTCCTGTATACTCTACAACTGCTCTTTCTCGCGTGGTCAGTTAATTTCCTCTCTGTACTTTGGAAGCTTTTTCCTCAAGCTTCAGACGTTCCAGCCTTCTGAGAAGAACTTTCTTCCAGGTCATAAGGGTGTCATGCTCCTTTCTCTCTTGCTGATGCTGCTGTTAAGTCAAAGACCAAACTTCCAGCTCACGTTGTTGTTATAATTCTTTCTTGAATTGTGAACTGAGTGCCACAGCAGTGGGACCGATCCTGGGTGGCCCGGGTGCTACAGCTCAAGTGCCAGAGTCCTCCCCTCCCTTCTCCTCTCCTTGTTTTACGTTACACACACACGGGGGGAATCTCCCTCTGTGTCATGGGGCTTAGATTTGAAATGTTTGGCGGCCGCTGCAACAAGGTCCTAGACCAGCTCCTGTGATAGATGGAACACTGATACAATTGAATCAGTGTGACGTGTATCATAGGAGACAGTCTAGGAGTTGGGACTTTGTTACAGTGGCCGCCGGGATATTCAAATCCAAGCCTCAACCGTGATCCTAGTTCTGTGTGTGATTCATCCACACACTGGTAGGCTGCAATGATGGGCACTGGTAGGCTGCATTGATGGGCACTTGTAGGCTACATTGATGGCCACTGGTAGGCTGAATTGATGGGCACTGGTAGGCTGCATTTGTGGGTACTGGTAGGCTGTATTGGTGGTCACTAGTAGGCTGCAATAGTGGGCACTGGTAGGCTGTATTGGTGGGCACTGATGAGGCTGCATCAATGGGCACTGGTAGGCTGCATTTGATGGGCACTGGTAGGGCTGAATTGATCTCTTGTATCATGTATGCAGTCTCTGACCATCTCCTGTACCATGTCCGCAGCATCTACCCATCTTGTGTATCATCTCCGCAACCTCTGACTATCTCTTGTCTTTTATCATGTCTGCAGTCTCTCAGGGGGAGTCTGGAGAGCCAAGAGTGGGAGTGCCACCGGATGGGGGTCATGGGAGAAGTCAATGTGCATGGACTGTGGAGAGTAGACTATAGAGTAAAACAAGAGCCACAAACCTGGAGATGTCTGACTGAGCCCTGCACTGTGAACCTGAGAAGAGGTCAGTGACAGCACCACCAGGCCAGTCATCACCGCTCACTCACCAGGCAGTTCCCAGAACGAGAGTGGCAGAAACCAAATTAAAATTTATTGGGGGGGGGTTTGGTTTCACCGGGTTTAGAGTGGCCTCCATTCAGTTCCGGCTTCCGGATCTGTATTAAAGCCCTCCCCTCCGCATCTGCTGTTCTGTGGTCCGCCGCCCGTGGGACAGCACAGCAACAGGCTGCAGCAGCACACACTCCATGGCCAGCTCAAGTGAGCCCTTAGCCCAGACTCAGTGTGCTGTCACTGAGGCCTGCCGGACAGCACTGGAACAGGCCGCAGCCCAGCCCACACTGGGCAGGGGCGAAGGGGGGCATTGGGTGGAGCTTGGACTGGATTTTCTTTGAAATGTGGGAGGAGTTATCAAATTTACCTTTGGGCTGAAGCCCCTGGTCTTTTTCCCACCTAGGAAAACCCCTGTATGTATGCATAGTAACACCGCCTGCCATGCCCCACTTAACCACTTAAGCCCCGGAAGATTTTACCCCCTTCCTGACCAGGCCCTATTTTGCGATTCGGCACTGCGTGCCTTTAACGGACAACTGCGCGGTCGTGCAACGCTGTACCTAAACAATATTGATGTCCTTTTTTCCCCACAAACAGAGCTTTCTTTTGGTGGTATTTGATCACCTGTGCAATTTTTACTTTTTGCGCTATAAACAAAAAAAGACCGTGAATTTTGAAAAAATAACAATATTTTTCACATTTTTTTATATGAAATCCCCCCCCCCCCCCAAAAAAAAATGTAAAAATCAAAATTTTTTAACATTTTAGGCCAATTTGTTTTCTGCTACATATGTTTGGTAAAAAAAATATCGCAATAAGCGTATTTTGATTGGTTTGCGCAAAAGTCATTGCGTTTACTAACTAAGGGAAAGATTTTTGTCATTTTTGTTGTTTTTTTTTTTTAACGAGTAATGGTGGCGATCTGCGATTTTTTTTTGCGGGACTGCGACATTGCAGCGGACAGTTTGGACCCTTGACTGACATTTTTGACACTTTTGGGAGTACCAGTGATATTACTATAGTAATCAGTGCTATACATATGCACTGTTACTGTAAAAATGACACTGGCAGGGAAGGGGTTAACTTTATTGGTGATGCAGGGGTTAAGTGTGTCCCTAGGGGCATGCTGCTAACTGTAAAGGGGTGTGGCTAGTGATGTAACAACAGAGACATACGATCCTACATAGCAGGACCGTATGATCTCTGTTCTTACACAGGGGAGAATGACAGGCGGCTTTGTTTACATTAGGTCGGAAAGTGGTTAAAGGAGAATTGTGAAAAAAAATGATTGGTTAAACCCACAAGTGCTTTTTTACCACTACTATTCCTCTTATATTGGCTTTTGGAATTCACAAGTGCAGCAATTTAGAAACTGGATGAAATGTTTAGCAATGGGAAACACTTTTTGATAGACAAGTAGTGCATTTTTTATATATTTATATATATATATATATATATATATATATATATATATATATATATATATATCATACCAAAATGAGGAACAAATGAAGAGCAAAGGGACTTTGTTCTGAATGAGGGACAGTCCCCTGCAATCAGGGCCAGGCCGGGAATAAAAACCAACCCTGGAAATAATTTCATACCAGCCCCATAGCATTATTATACCAGCCCGACAGCATAACGTCATTATTTTCTTGTTCATAAAAGGGAAAACCATGCATTTTAAAGCACATTTGAAGAGTGTATTATATATAGATAAGACAGATATGTTCTGGCAATATATGCTACAGGATAGCAACACAGGACAGGTGGTCAGAGGCTATAGCATTGGATGGAACAGGAGACATGTTAGGCTGTGCGGACATGGTACAAGAGATGTCAGAGGCTGTGCCAACATTGTACAGGAGATGTCAGAGGCTGTGCGGACATGTACAGGAGATGTCAGGGGCTGTGCGGATATGGTGCAGGAGATGTCAGGGGCTGTGCGGACATGGTGCAGGAGATGTCAGGCGCTGTGCGGACATGAACAGGAGATGTCAGAGGCTGTGCCGACATGGTACAAGAGATGTCAAGCGCTGTGCGGACATGGTACAGGAGATGTCAGGCGCTGTGTGGACATGGTACAGGAGATGTCAGGCGCTGGGCGGGCATGGTACAGGAGATGTCAGGCGCTGGGCGGACATGGTACAGGAGATGTCAGGCGCTGGGCGGACATGGTACAGGAGATGTCAGGCGCTGGGCGGACATGGTACAGGAGATGTCAGGAGCTGGGCGGACATGGTACAGGAGATGTCAGGCGCTGGGCGGACATGGTACAGGAGATGTCAGGCGCTGGGCGGACATGGTACAGGAGATGTCAGGCGCTGGGCAGACATGGTACAGGAGATGTCAGGCGCTGGGCGGACATGGTACAGGAGATAACAGGCGCTGGGCGGACATGGTACAGGAGTGTAACGCTCCTGCGTTTTACGTATGAAGTGGATTTTCAGCTGCAGAAATATTCCACTTCAGTAGTCATGTAGAGAAACGCTGAGACACCAATCCCAACTCTCAATGACTCATCATGTGTGGATGATCTCAATTCAACATTGTACAGGAGATGTCAGAGGCTGTGCGGACATGTACAGGAGATGTCAGGGGCTGTGCGGATATGGTGCAGGAGATGTCAGGGGCTGTGCGGACATGGTGCAGAAGATGTCAGGCGCTGTGCGGACATGAACAGGAGATGTCAGAGGCTGTGCCGACATGGTACAAGAGATGTCAAGCGCTGTGCGGACATGGTACAGGAGATGTCAGGCGCTGTGTGGACATGGTACAGGAGATGTCAGGCGCTGGGCGGGCATGGTACAGGAGATGTCAGGCGCTGGGCGGACATGGTACAGGAGATGTCAGGCGCTGGGCGGACATGGTACAGGAGATGTCAGGCGCTGGGCGGACATGGTACAGGAGATGTCAGGAGCTGGGCGGACATGGTACAGGAGATGTCAGGCGCTGGGCGGACATGGTACAGGAGATGTCAGGCGCTGGGCGGACATGGTACAGGAGATGTCAGGCGCTGGGCAGACATGGTACAGGAGATGTCAGGCGCTGGGCGGACATGGTACAGGAGTGTAACGCTCCTGCGTTTTACGTATGAAGTGGATTTTCAGCTGCAGAAATATTCCACTTCAGTAGTCATGTAGAGAAACGCTGAGACACCAATCCCAACTCTCAATGACTCATCATGTGTGGATGATCTCAATTCAGCAAGTAAATACACACACTCAATAAGATGTTTCCTAGAGTGACTTATGTATATAGTAACAGAGTGATGATAGGCTGAAGAGACAGGTTGGGTAGAGATGGTAGATGACAGACACTTGAAAGGAAATGTTCTTGAAAGTAAGATAGTAGCAGATGGGATGCAGATAGGTTTAGCAATCATGTATGGTAGTAGATGACAGAGTAGCAGGTGGACATACAAGAGAGATCAACCCAGTGCAAGAACAGGTGGTAGTAGGCTCAAGAGCTAGCAATCTTAGATAATGCAGATGTAGTAATAGTCCTTAGTATGCAGAGCTAGATAGTGTAAGCTTTAGTATAAAGGTTATAGAGGTTTCCCCTGTGGGGTACTTATCACTAATAGCAATGTAGCAGAGGAGAGGTTCGGCAAGAGCGGATGATCCGGTAGCGGGATACAGGGATCAGCGCAGCGTGGTTCCGACAGCGAGGTATGCTTGCAAGCATGAGAGCTTCAAGACAGGTTAGCATCAAGGCACAAAGCAGTTTGAACGAACACATGTGAGTGAGAGCCGGCGATCTAAATAGCCATCCAGTCCGGCGCTCAGTGATGACAGCATCAGTCTTAAAGGTGTATGCGCACCTTACCAAAAGAGAATGGTGGGGCGCATACACTTATGAAAGAGTAATTAGGGTACCCAAAGGTACCAGAACATTACAAGGAGATGTCAGGCGCTGGGAGGACATGGTACAGGAGATGTCAGGCGCTGGGCGGACATGGTACAGGAGATGTCAGACACTGGGCGGACATGGTACAGGAGATGTCAGGCGCTGGGCGGACATGGTACAGGAGATGTCAGGCGCTGGGCGGACATGGTACAGGAGATGTCAGGTACTGGGCGGACATGGTACAGGAGATGTCAGGCACTGGGCGGACATGGTACAGGAGATGTCAGGCGCTGGGCGGACATGGTTCAGGAGATGTCAGGCGCTGGGCAGACATGGTACAGGAGAGCAATACAGGACAGGTGGTCAGAGGCTGCATATTTGACAGAACAGGAGAGCAACACAGAACAGGTGGTCAGAGGCTGTGCATTGGATGGGACAGGAGAACAAAACATGACAGGTGGTCAGAGGCTGTGCAATGGATGGTGGAGGACAGAAATAGGACAGGTGATCAGTGACCAGAGGCTGCAGAGGCTGGAGGGGTCCAGTCCCATTGCCCGGTCAGCCAGCGTGCACCACCATGGAGAGGAGTGGAGATACATTTAAAAATGACGCCGCCAACACCATTTCATCGCCGGAACTGCGTATGCACTGTATGGCCGAAAATACTGAAGCATATAAGGGCTTTTCAGAGCCCGGCAATCTTCGGAACGTCAGCCGGGCCGGGAGATATCTTCTTTATGAGCGCTGCTGCCCTTAAAGCGGCCCCAGGACTGGCGGACTCGCTGGCCTACCGGTAGGCCAGTCCAGCCCTGCCTGCAATCATGGACAGTTGGGAGCTATGCTGACTGTAGCAAAGATAAAATGCAATAATAAAAAAGATACTCATAGCAGGCAGTGTGCCTGTGTGCACATTGAATGGTATGTGGTTGTTTAGGGAGGAGGGACATAGCACAACAGATGTTCAATACTGCATGCCAGTAGATTCTATACTTTGCATCAATGCAGAAATGGTAGGGGAAAGGGGCAAAAAGGATTGCGGACTTTACTGGTACCAGATTGAGATGAATTGCCGTGTGTTGATAAAATAGCAAAATTGTATTACAAAATGATAGTAGAGTAACACTTTAAAAACAATACATTAATATGCTCTGATGCTACATGAGAGCATATTAATGTATTGTTTTTAAAGTGTTACTCTAGTATCATTTTGTAAAAAAAAAATTAGCTTTTTTATCAACACATGGCGATTCATCTCTGTCTGGTTCCAGTAAAGTCTGCAATCCATTTCCCCTTTCCACTACCATTTCTCCATAACTTGGATGTGGTATCACTTTGAAGCCTCTTTTTCTTCTTTTTCATTGGTACATTTGCATCAAAGCAGTTTTGGGGTATTTAGTAAATCCTCTTGGGGAAGAAACAACAGCTCAAACTTGTTCTCCCAATGTATACATATGGCAGGGGGCAAGGCATACTACAAGTGTGCACAATCTATTACAACAACGAAAGAGAAAAAGGACCAGAAAAACATTTGCAATAACTTAGATATGAAAATAAAAAGGATTATTTAATTTAACAAAGAGCAGTAACAATGTGTGATGGACAGAAACCCAAAGCGACCAGAAAGATTTTAGTTTTCTACAATGTATAACCCAATTAGTAAAATATGAGTTCTGATTGGCTGCTATAGGCTACTTCAGTTTTCATACTGCAGTTTGAAAACAACTGACACTTTAGACAACAGTTTGACAGTTTACCGCCTAACATTTTAAGGAAGAGTATGTAAACATTACAGAAGGACAAACACCTATTAAGAATGATTCTCTTTATTTTACAGAAATTGCATAGAACTGTAGTTTTCATCAAAAATATCCTTATAGTTCTTTCATATACAGTGTTACATGGACTCCCAAAAAAAGACATTTTTTACAGTAAGGGATAGATTTACTAAAACATGATTTATGAATTTTTTAGGATTAGTTCATGAAAAACAAACACAAAGAATGACCTCACTCATTCAGTACAGTGTCCATCTTTTGAAAGGGAACATTTCAAGATCTGTTGATTAAGGGGTGGTTCACATCAGATGCTGTGAAATTGTGTTGGGCAGCTATTCCAGCGCAGTCCCACCGCATGAACAAGGCAAAATCGCCTTGTCTCCTATGTGCCTGGTTCATACCACTGCTTCGCAGTGGTGTGCGGGCATGATGCGCTGAAAAAAAAAATACTGCATGTAGTACTTGTGCAGTGAGAGGCAATCAACTGCCTCGCCGGCAGCAACTGAACTCTATGAGATGTCTTTGTAACAATAAAGTTTGTTAAAAAAAAAACAGTGGGATCTGCCTAACTCAGAGCTTCATCACTGCAGTGGTCTCAGCCGAATCAACCGCAACCCATTTGTTGCTGTAATGCTGACACATGTTAATGAGACCTTGTAGCACATTAGAACAATTGTCACTTTTCATAAATGATGATGTGGTAAATCTATCCATCTCAGTTACATTATGGCAAACCTATATATTTACATAACCATCCTTAGAATTTATGTCAGAACATTATTTTTGGAGCGATATGTATGGCCAGGATCTATTGTTCATACTGTATTGGAAATGCAATTTTCCATACAAAACATGAATTCTGACATAACAGTCTTCAAAGACACACAGAAAACCATTTAATCTCAACCAAGAAACACATCAAAATTGTCTCTAGTTCATGTATGGAGGACAACCTAATTCTTACCAGGTCCATATTATGATTTTTGACAAAATGTTCTTTTTATTATTACAAACATTGCAGATGTTGAAATAATAAATGCTCAAAAGCATGAAAGACTTTGAAGGAAGACAATGTTCCTCACAATCCAAGGAAACAATACAACAGTCCACTACTAAATTGGGTAACAACATACCAGTTTTTATGATGCCAAAGATTGTAATGCCAGCTGGAAATATGCAGACCCATTGTGGGAGATTTTGTTTTATAATGTGGGTAATCCAGTACCAGGATTTTATTCTTCTTTAAAAAAAATAGTTTTTGAATTATATGGTCTTAAAAAAAAGACAAAAATAAAACAGCACTGGATGTTTTTGTTTCTTACAAGATCCGTCATGGCTCTTTTACTCTGGCTCACTGCTATTTGTAGTCTTTTCCCACAAACTCTCTTCACTTTGTGCTGGAGATCCACCAGATGGGCGTGTTCTGAGACCCTGAAAACGGCGACACTCCGGGCAGACTCGAATATGTGTACATTCTCTCGCAACTAGAGCTGCTTCTTGTGCCAGTCTCTGTGCCAGTGGGTCAGGGCCAGTGCCCCCACACAGTTTACCATTGCTTAGAATGCTAGTATTGCGCCCTCTTTTTTCCTCTGGAACAGCTGATCTGGAGCGTATGATGCCTGCCCGTCTTCGCCGTGGCAGCAAACTGTCTTTGCAAAGTATAATGCTACTTAACTCTGACATCATTTCTTGACAAACAGAAACCTGCAACACACAGAAAGCAAAACATTTGGGTAAATAATGTTTTATTTCTCAATATCTTGTGTTAGGGGCGTAAATATGAATTTTTTTTCACATATTCAGAAATGAGTCAAAAATAACAGGAAATCTTTCATGTGACATTGAATGCAGCATACGTTTGGCAGCAGATTTCAGCCAGTGATTGTGGCTGAAATCATCTGATCGTGATCGTATCCAATCACACACAGAGTTTTGTGTTTACAGAACTGCATATGAACAGCAATCTGGCTGTTTAAGTTTGAAAAAACAGCCAAATCATTGTTAGGCACACAGTTAACCCTTTGATTGCCTCTAGATGATAACCCCTTCCCAGCCAGTGTCATAAGTACAGTGTCGGTAGCGACCTCAGTGTCAGGTAGTGACCCTCCCAGATAGTGTCTGTTAGCGTCAGATTGCCCGTCACCCTATCACTGTCACACTATGACCAAAATTACAGTATAGCATCTATTCTTGCTTATGTTGGATGGCACAGTGTTGTAGTGGTTAGCACTTTCACCTAGCAGCAAAAGGGTCACTGGTTCAAATCCCAACCACAACAATACCTGCCGGAGTTTGCATGTTCTCCCTGTGCCAGCATGGGTTTCCTTCAGGTACTCTGGTTTCCTCCCACACTCCAAAGACATGCTGGTAGGTTGATTGGATCAGGTCTAAATTGGCCCTACTGTATGAATGTGAATTAGGGACCTTAGATTCTAAGCTCCTTGAGGGCAGGGACTGATGTGAATATACATTTTATATGTAAAGCGCTGCATAAATTGACAGAGCCATATAAGTAAGTGAAATAAATATTCCAGTATACTGTATATACTATAGTTTGTAGATGCTATATTTTTCACACAAACCAATTAATATTCACACTTATTGTTTTTTTTTTTTTTTACCGTCTTCCAGTTTTTTTTTTCTCTAAGCTTAATTGAACAAGCTGACGTTAGAAGCTGGCTACTATGCACAGCTGCACCAGATTTTGCAGGCTCTAGTTTTAGTAAATCAACCCCAGTGTATTTTAAACAGTATATATATAGACACTTATTTGTAATGTCTTACATAGCTATATCACGCAAAAGGGGCCAGCCTGGATGATCTAGCGGGACTTAATTTTTTGACTAAAGTTCCACTTTAAATTTTGTTCGTCCTTACATATTGCATTTACTTTCATTGACATGTGTGTGTATATATATATATATATATATATATATATATACATATATATAAAAATTGATTCTGAACAACAGATAAGCAAGTAGACGGTATGATCTTACTTGAGTGTCTTCAGAATTTCTTAATGTCCACAGGAACTCCAGCATGGCCATGATGATAGCCACTATTAAACCACAGATTAACACAACAAATATGCCTCCGATATTTTCCATGCCCAAACCTGACAAAACAAGAAAAGTGTTCCAATATTTAATTACAGTACATTTAACAAACCACCATATACTGTATGTTTATTGTGGACTGGGCTTTGTTGGGTTTGCACATTATATTTCTGCATTTTCTGTGAATTATGATAGATGTAAAATATACTAGTATGATCTGACATCTGGCATGAATGTGTCATGTACATAATAATAATTGTCATGCCTCCAGCCTAAGAAAAGAATTGATGCTATTGAAACTTGCAATACCAATATTGTCCACAAGATGCCACTGTGACAAAGACTATTGATGGACAGTACTCAATGGTATTTCTTGCTCTCTATCACTGGGTATCAGTTCCACCTCTCTCTGGAAAATCTCCATTTTAGACCTCATGGACAAGCCAGGCAGCATCTCATGTTCCTGTGGAAGATTCCTGAACCCTTCTAGGAAGCATCGCTGTTATGCCTATGAACTGTTAGTTATACAGTATACTTAGTGCATATCTTGTTTATGTTTATATACTGATTGTATGATTTTATCTGTTTATTTCCAGTTTCACCTATTCTCAATCCTATTTGCATATCCATTCTATCTGACTTATATCCTGTTTCATGTGACCACCATTCTTTCACTGGAATAAAGCCTAAAGTTACAAAAAGACATAAAAGGTTATTATAGGATTGAAGGTTTAGCTGTATGTTGAGCTGCACACACGCCTGGGGCATACGTGTAGTGAGAACAGAACAATAATCATTGTGTGATGTCTGCACTGCACTGACCTCGTGAAGCTTTAACACTAGCTGATTTTAATGAATAAAAAGACACACACTGACCTAGGTCAGTGAATCAGCGCTCACTGGACCATTTTGGAGGGGACCACATGACCAGTGGTACCATAGATGAATCACCAATATAAATAAAAAAAAAAAAAAATTAAAAAAAAAAAAAAAGAAAAAAAAAAGAAAAAAATTAAAATTAAAAAAAAAAATTAAAAATAAAACTAAAAAAAATATAAATGGATAAATGAATAAATTAAATTGGGTAACAATGAAAATATTGAAAATATTGCAGGGCAAACAAGATACAAGAACCTCAAGTGTGTAGAAGTCCTAATCAATCATGCGATGATCCCGGATGGATCCTTGCTGATGAAAGAGTACAAAAAGTCCAAATCAGGGTACTGGGGTGAAGATTGGACAGGCAGCTCCTCAAGAGGTAGGGATACCCTCCAAACATGTAACAGAGAAAAGAAACAAGGGCGCCAAGTCATAAAGGTAGATGAACAGCTGTGTAATTTAATATAGTAACTTACATGTTAAAAACAGGTATTCCAATGAAACAGCATGCATGGTGTAAAAGGACAGTCCCCACAGTAGATCCGATGGAAGATGCAAATGAAGGACAGTCACATCTGGGTCCTGTGTGGCGGGTCCTGTGTAGTGGTGAAGGAAGTCCTGAATACCGGCAATGCCGGGTGATGCTGCAAATGGCGTGGGCTCCCTGGCTGGGCAGCCTCACCGCTGTCTGCCGTACAGCAGGAAGGTAATAACCCGGAACCAGAAATAGAAGGACAAGTCTGTCAGTTCCTCCACGGAAGCCACCAGGAACGTACACTGAACCGAGAGTGGAGGGCGGGCTGCAACGTTGTTTCGGAGGACCTCCTCCTTCATCAGGCAAGCCCACCCCTCCACCATAGAAAGTATTTATAATCCTGAGAAACAATTGCCCGCCCTCCACTCTCGGCTCAGTGTACGTTCCTGTCGGCTTCCGTGGAGGAACCGACAGACTTGTCCTTCTATTTCCGGTTCCGGGTTATTACCTTCCTGCTTCCTTCACCACTACACAGGACCCGCCACACAGGACCCAGATGTGACTGTCCTTGTGACTGTCCTTCATTTGCATCTTCCATCGGATCTACTGTGGGGACTGTCCTTTTACACCATGCATGCTGTTTCATTGGAATACCTGTTTTTAACATGTAAGTTACTATATTAAATTACACAGCTGTTCATCTACCTTTATGACTTGGCGCCCTTGTTTCTTTTCTCTGTTACTAGCTGATTTTAATAGTAATACAGACAATACAAGATAGCAAGAGTACAACCATCTTTATTTAGAAATTCATTTTTCACTACTTACTTCAAATGATTTGGCAACCTCTTACAGCAGCCTAGGCCTGCACCCTATTGAGGCAGGAAATAATGCATACATGGCTTCTGCTCTATTGATCTAGTGGGGGAGCTATGTACTGGCAGCTTTTCTAAAGAGAAAATCCTGAACATGTGTGCTGCACTTACACCAATTTTAGGCTTTAACTACTACAAAGGTCACCAACTCATCTGAGGTATGTAGTAGAGCATATCTCTGACATAGGAAGGAAGAGGGGGGGCAAGGGGACAGTTAGCCTCAGCTGGTTCTAAAGGTAGGACTAACAGTATTACCAACACTCAGCATTTACCTGATTATTAGTAGGTGGGGGGGGGGGGTGTTGATGGGGGGGAAATGGGTAACTTCAAAGCAAGACAAAAAAGAGGTACCTTAAAAGCAAGACAAACGATGTTTCAATGTGATATATTTGCTTGGGGTGTTTAAAAGTGCAAGAATTAATTAAATGAAAGAATTTTATCATTCACTGCTTAACGGAAGTGCAAAGCTTTGCTATGCAAAAATGAAATGGATAATTTGCTATGAAGAAAGAAAGAAAATGGTAAATATTAAAATAACAGTTACCTTTTGCCCTGTGGTCTTCTTCTTTTGGACATTTACCTCCATCCCACCATTTCCGCTTTAGGTCTTCCAGACAGTTATTTTCCTGTAGCTGCAAAATTGCTAGATCAAATTCATCGCGGAAAGCAGAGCCTGCAGAAAACACAGATGTGTGGCTTAATGTTTATGCAAGGTCAAAGCTTGTTTTTTTTGTTTTATAAAGAGTAGGGGGGGGGGGTTAAAACCCCCATTGGGTTATTGTTTAACTGTCTGTGTTCTGATAGGGAGTTTTCCCTTTACATCCCGTCTTGGAAACACAAAAGAGAGACAAAATCTCCTGAAAGTAGAAATTACATGTTTTACAGCTGCCACCAACTGGAAGATTTTCTGTCACCTCTTGCTCTCCTGAAACTGTAAAATATTGGATTTTCCCTTACTTTCTGTCTAAAGGGGGTCTAATGGTGCCTCATTTTATCAAAAAAAAAAAAATGTTTCCTTTAACATACACATTAATATACACATAAATACGGTAAATATAATGGGTTATTTAACTTGTTTTCTGATATGTATCCTTGCAGCGAGCAATAGAGCTATTTTCAATACACAACAGAAAGCAAATAGAGAAATACCATTTACTTGTTTTGACATTAGGAGAAGTGTATTATTTTCTTAGAGGGCTAAGATGACCCTGGAAAATCAATGATTGCTAGCTATTGATCCATACTTATAAACTGTCATAATTAGCCCATTGACACTGCTACACTGGGATATTGACAACGGGCAAACTCACAAATTAGAAAGCGTTCATCAAGTCCACGCTTCATCAGTCCCTTCTGCTTTTGCACAGCAGCAAAGTCCAACATTGTGTCCTTAGCCACCAAACAGTCTTTCAGCTATCTTAAATTAGCACAAGGAATGCCTGCAATAACACATAAACAAAGAAAAAAGCACACAGATCTGGTGCAGCATAAAACACATCCCATTCCATGAAAAACCAAAGGGATGTATTGCATTTAAATTTAAAATGTGGTGTTTTGTACACAGCCTGGGTGCACACTCACATCTTGTCTTTATTGACTTCTTCATTTTATTGCCTTAATTAGCTCATTTTATTATGGGGGTTTAATTATTATTTTTATTGTTTAATGCAGTCTTGTCCATGAATGTTTTATAGACCAGATCAAACTAAAAATGGTGTGAGCACTAATTAACTCAAAGGAAAGGGGGGCGGGAAAAAGGGAGCGAGAACTAGGCAGACTTTAGGTACCCAAGGATTACAAATTTATGGAATAAAAGAACAAAGACTTTTATTGTTCACTATATCATAAAAATATCATTATAAAAATTACAGCCATATAAAGAGCCTTCTTTATATGCATGTCACAGTTCTATGTATATCTAGGGTATACATGTATAGGAGGGAGGCTCTCTATATGGCTGTATTTTCTTTAAATAATTTTATAATGATGTTTTTATGATATAGTAAACAGTAAAAAACTTTGAATTTTTATTCAACACTTTGTAATCCTTGGTACCTTAAAAGACCAGCTAGGTTTGGTTCCCTTTGTCTCCTTTTCCCCCCTCTCCCTTTCTTATATGAGTCATCAATGTTTTCCATGCATACATATTTATGGTAATGTAGTATTAAACCTGAATAATTGTACCACTATCATGTGCTGGTGTTGAGGTTACTATTGTGCTCCCACCAGCGCTCATGAGGTTAGATAGGTTGGCCCTTCTAAGTGTTTACTGGTCCTTATAAAAAAAGTCCTGTATGCCATTCACCTTTCAGGCTTGAGGAAGGTGGACCTGTCACTGAAAGTTGTTACCTAGCAACTACCATTATAGGAAGGGGTCCGAAATTGTGCCACATTTCAGCTGTTCGTACAGTGAAGTTCCGGTGTGGAATGCACAGACAAAACTCTGGCGTGAAGCCCTCTTACACCCTGGTCCTTCTGTAATAAGGAGGTGTAGAATAGGACTGTCACTATGCAGAGCTGCTGTCCCTGGTTACTGCATTCTTCCCCTCACCAGGCTGTGTACAAAGTGCCCAATCTACATTTTAAATAAGAGTGCAATATATTCCTGGGTTTTATACGAAACACAGTGTGGTTATGCTGCAGACAATAATTGTGCTTTCTTCTTTGTTTTTTTGTTTAAAACTTACAAAATAACCCATTTAAACAAGTTGCTAAAACCTGTGTTTTTTTATTTTACGTTTTTATTACCAGTATTACAAAATGAAGGATTTTAAATCAGAAATGGTACATGTTTTGGCAGTTTGTATGGAGTTTACTTTTTTAAGGGGAACAAAACCCTCCTCTTCTTTTCAGACTAGGAAGTTGCCATCTTAGCCTTTGTTTAATCTGTAACTGCCATGGTGCTGCACATGTGATCAGTTATGAAACCAGCCATTTTATTTTTTAACAAGTTGGTTGACAGCACAAGCAAATGTGACAGTTGACTTTTTTTTTACACCGTTAAATTGATGGGTTTAAGTCCTGCTAGATCACTTCAGGTTGAACCCTTTTGCAGGTACAGCTATGTAAAACATTAAAAATAAGTGTCCATACTGTTTAAAATCCATTAATACACTCTTACCCTGCTCTGCACATGCTCAGTTGCTCTCCATTTTTAGGCAATTTTAGGCACTGCTGAGTTTGTAGAGGCCGTTCTGCTGACAGAATTAAACCCTCCTATCCTTTACAGCCAAGGAAGCTGCTTCTGTTTGATTTGCAACTGGCATGGTGCTGCACTTGTGATCAGTTATGACACCAGCCATTCAATGGTTTGACAGTTAGCAGTCCCAGCAATCCAGAAATGTAACTGTTTTTTTTAACCTGTTAAATCAATGGGTTTAGTTCCGCTTTATGATTTACTGCTGTTCAGGGGCTCTGGGCTTCAGAAAAATGGCGGCCTCCAGCAATTTACAGCACACACTAATTTTGGTAGCAGAATTATTTTTGTGGAATGTATGTTCCTTGCTAAAGAACATTATTTTTAACAAGTTGGTATGGGTAATTAGACAAAGCGGGACTTTGTCAGCAGGTCCCAGCCAATGATTCATGGTTGGGTCCTGCTGATCTGCTGTGTCCAATCACAGTCCAGAGCCCTGTGTTGACAAACATTACAGAGGGGATGATTTTTAGTAAAAAGCAGCACATAATACACACATAGTATTATCACTGTATAAGTGCCACTAGTGATATCAGTGTCATTCAGTTCCCATCCAGTGCCAGTTAGTGTTAGACTGACCACCACACTATTACAGTCCCACTATAAGTCACTAATCACCGCCATAATGAGCATAAAAAAATGAAAAAATAAAAATTTACAGTATATACCATAGTTTGTACATGCTATAACTTTTACACAAACCAATCAATATACACTTATTGGGATTTTTTCTCAAATAAGTGAAAAAGTTGTAAAAGGAACATAAAAGTAGAGATGCTATATATTTGGCTTATTAAACATCGAAGGCTGGGCATAATTGACCCACTGGACAAATGGATTCCTCCATCCACACATGTAAGGCGGATGAAGGTATCCTCTGGAATACACTGATGAAAATACAGTGATCAGCTGCTGATCTAGAAATTTTTCCTAACAAGCGCGTTCAACAGAAGTCAATGGTTAGATCAACATCTGTTGGGCAGCAGCATTCACACATGGATTGAAATTCAGCTGGTCCCTGCTGAAACAGCCTAAACCTATGTACAAACTATACTAATCCATATAACCATTTCAAATGTACTTTGCATCAAAGTCTTGTGCTAAAAGGTCTTTCTTTACCATCTCAGAAAGCTGGGAAATTTACATAAACTCACTGCTGCACATACCTAAAGGCATTCCAATGCCATAGCCCTTTGTGTCAAGCAGACCTCCAACCTGAGTGAGATTACAGTTACGTTGACGATAGTACTCATTCATAGTGGACTCCAGAAGGAAAGCATAGTTTGAGTTCAGCACTCTGGCAATCCCTTCTTCAGTACTCTTGACAAACACGCTGGGCTGCTTTGAATGCATGTAGTTCCACATCCGTTGATAGGTCTGGTATCTAGAATTCTAATAAATAACAACACAATATTATCACATATTATTAGTGATTGAACAACTATAACATTATATGCTTGTGCTTTGAAAATTAATTTTCTCTTACGTCCTCCGACAGTCGCCGCCCACTCATACAGTCTTCACCAATGGGTATTGACTTCCTCTCCGCAGGAGTAGCTAGGCATAAGACTTGTTAAACGCAAAAGCATTAACATAGACACACCCATGGGGGCTGTCCTACTGGTCAATACCCCCCTTGCAGTAAGCCATCCCAACTCAGTTTGTCTTCTGCCTAGTTCAGGAGTAGTCAGGCTTCCCTGTGCTGGGGCTACAGTCTCAGCCTTCTTCTTCTTTTTTTATGATTTTATTTTTGGAAAATGTCATTTTTTCTTTACATTTCTAGCTGTTTAATTGTCAGCTTTAGTTAGTCGGATCTTCAGACGAAGATGGATTTTGCGGAGCTGGGAATCTGACTGGTCGCCCTGGTTCTCCAGGGCAGAGGGTGAGATGGATCCCCAGCCCGCCATCGAGCATTCAGCCATGTGACCCATCCCTGTCAGGAGGGATGCAGCCTGTGAGGTGGCTACCTCACTGGACTCGTCTGCGGTTCGTCCGCACTCTGTGGTGTCCTGCGTTTTTTTCAGCTGACGGCATTCCCTGCCATCTGAGGGCAGCGGCTTTCCGTTTGATGAGAGGCGCCCCACGCTATCCGGTACAAGTAAGTACACTCTGTGTGGGGCCTCTGTCTGGGGCTGGCAGTTCTGTGTGGCTGTGGTATCCCCTCATGTCTGTGCGTTTTTGGGGCTTCCTGATGCGAACCCTGCGGGGGTTTTTTATTTCACTGCTTGCGCTGTGTGTGCTTGGGGGCCCCTCTCCTGTGTCACTTAGTGTGCTTTGGAGGTGCAGACTGCGTGTGTGGCGACCGCTGCGGGGTTAAAAACCGCCGGTCCGCCATTTTAGGTGTGGGCAGCATGTCTGGCTTCACTATGGGC
The DNA here is from genome assembly GCF_965119305.1 of Pelophylax lessonae. Taxonomy (NCBI): domain Eukaryota; kingdom Metazoa; phylum Chordata; class Amphibia; order Anura; family Ranidae; genus Pelophylax; species Pelophylax lessonae. The sequence continues at coordinate 121,113,513 of NC_138779.1, forward strand.
GCTTTGTGCAGCAGTTTATGTAGTGTGTTTTTTCGCGCCTTCCGGCGCCATCTTGTGTGTGGCAACAGATCGTTCTGTGCACATGTCGATGGCCATCTTGCTGAAGCCTCCCTTTACATCCTATGGGCAGCCATTTTCCCTTAGCCTGCAGCTATATTTCAGTCTCTGGCGACCTCACTTCCTTTTCCTCTGGAGCAGCGTCTGATGTGGTAACACATTTGTGGGGCTCTGTACTGCTGTCCTTTTTCCTCTGTAAAATCCTTTCTGGCTCAGTTTTGTTCCTGCGGGGGTTCTGTGTGACGCAGTCTGTATAGCGGTGTGCTGCGGGGTCCGCGGCGATCTTAAAGGGCCAGTACCTTGCAAAAAATGTTTTCTCTGCAATGGAATCTCAGGACAGCAAATTCCCTCCAGCCCTGGTGGGGGACTCTAGTTCATCTGAATCCCCTGCCCTGACTAATTTGGCTTCTGTAGTGGCAACTTTGGTGTCCAATATGGAGGTGCTGATGACTGAACGTGCTGCTAGGAAAAGGCCTAGGCTTTCCTTTTCTTCTGATTCAGAAGTTGATGTGGTTGCTGTCGGCGGCGTGCCCCTTTTGGGGGTCTCGCTCTTCTCAGGACCCGCAAGAGTCTGAGGGGGAAGCGGAGGTGGAGGGGGTAGACGATTCTCCCCCTGGGTCGCCTGAAGAACGCGCAGCTATGGATGCGCTGATTCTTTCAGTAAAAGAAACACTACATTTGGAGGATGAGCCCAGTCCTCTGGGCATTGTGTCCTCTTTTGGTACACACAGGACCCGAAAGATGGCGCAGGTTTTTCCCTGTCCCGCTGAGTTTCATCACACTGTGAATGAGCAATGGCGCAGTTTAAAACGCACCTTCACGGTGCCAAAAAGGTTTCAACTGCTTTACCCCTTTGCGTCCTCTACGGATTCACGCTGGCCCCTCCGGTGGATCACACTGTGGCCGTATTAAACAAGGCTACCCTGGTTCCCACTGAGGATTCCCTGGTGTTTAGGGATCCCACGGATAGGAGGCTGGAATCGCTTGCGCGCCATTCTAACATGGTGGCAGGTTCCATGCTGAAACCTATTTTCGCTTTTGTCATGGTGGCTCAGGCGGTGGCGGATTGGACTAAGGTGCTTAGGCACACGCTTGTGACTGATTCTGCCCCCCCTACTACTTTGGAGATGGTGGACCAGATTTAGCAAGGGGTCATGTATTTGTGCGATGCGGCCTTAAATGAGGCCCCTTTGGCCGCGCGCCTGTCTAGTGTCGCGGTGCTTAACCGTCGACTGATCTGGTTGAAGAGCTGGTCGGCTGACCAGACGTCCCGGAAAACGGTGGCTGATTTTCCTTACGCGGGGTCTCGCCTTTTTGGTGAGGCCCTGGATACTTTGGGTAAGGGAGTCACTGGGGGCAAGAGCACTCTGTTGCCCCAGAATCCGAAGAACAAGTCCTTTCGCGGTAAGTAGGGTCCCGCCTTTAAACCTAATCAGGGGCCCTTTCGTGCCTTCAAGGCACAGAACAAGGGCAAACCTTTCAAGGGCCAAGGTGGCCAGAGAAAGCCCTGGGCGAGCAAACAAAAAGCGGCGACTCAGTCCGCCTCTGCCCAAAAGGAAGCCCTCACCCGTTTCAGGGTTGGGGGACGCTTGCGCGGTTTCCTCCAACCTTGGCTGCTCGGAATTCCGGACAGGTGGGTTCAGGAAATCATTCGATCAGGATACAAGATCGAATTCCTTTCAGGGCCGGCGGACAGATTCTTTCCCTCAAATCTTCATTTGACCCCAGAGCGTTTACGGGACCTGCATCAAGCGGTGCAGGATCTCCTAGCCCAGGGGGTGATCGTCCCGGTGCCTCATCGGGACAGATTTCGGGGATTTTACTCGAATCTGTTCACTGTGCCCAGAAAGGAGGGCAAGGTGCGTCCAATTCTGGACTTGAAAGCTCTGAACCGCTTTGTGCGCGTTCGCAAGTTCCGTATGGAATCCCTCCGCTCGGTGGTGGCCTCCCTGAGCCCGGGAGAATTCCTGGCCTCTATCGACCTGAAGGATGCGTATCTGCACATCCCCATTTTCGAGGGTCATCAGCGGTACCTCCGCTTTGCTATCGCAGAGGATCACTATCAGTTTGTGGCGTTACCTTTTGGTCTCGCTTCGGCTCCAAGGGTTTTTACCAAAGTGCTGGCGGCTGTGGCGGGCACATGGCATTGCTGTCCTGGGTTATCTGGATGATCTCCTGTTAAGATCGAGTGCCAGCCAGAGTCTGTTGCGCGATCTGTCAACCACGGTACAGGCGCTTCAGGAGTTCGGTTGGACCATCAACGTTTAGAAGTCGACCTTGTCTCCTTCGGTTCGTTTCCCATACTTGGGAATGGTTCTGTACTCTGCCCAAGCAAAGGTGTTTCTACCGGAGGACAAGCTCCGGACACTGCAGAACGAGATCAGGTCCCTCAGGGACAACGAATCCTCATCACTCAGGACCTGTATGCGGTCCCTGGGGTTGATGGTGTCAGCCTTCGAGGCGATACCGATTGCACAGTTTCACACGCGGTCTCTCCAAGCGGAGATACTGGCCAGATGGGACAGACTGCCTCAGTCTTTGGACCTGAGAGTGTCTCTGAGTCGCCAAACCAGAAGGGATCTTCTGTGGTGGCTTCAGTCTCCGACTATGTCGGAAGGGAAATCCTTCCGGGTGTTGCTATGGACGGTGATTACCGCAAATGCCAGCCTGTCGGGCTGGGGTGGCATCCTGGGCAATCTGTCTGCCTAGGGCACTTGGTCGAAGGAGGAGTCCTCCCTTCCGATCACCATATTGGAATTGAGAGCGATCAGGTTATGCCTGATCCAGTGGTCGGATCGCCTTCAGGGTCGCCCTGTGAGGGTGCAGACGGACAATGCCACCGCGGTGGCTTACATCAACCACCAAGGGGGCACCAGAAGTGCCCGGGCGGCCCTGGAAGTGACCAGCATTCTGTCTTGGGCTGAGACTCATGTCCCGGTGATTTCGGCAGTCAACATTCCGGGTGTGGAGAATTGGCAGGCCGATTATCTGAGCCTCCAGACCCTGGACCAGGGGGAATGGTCCCTGCACCCGGAGGTATTTCAAATGCTGTGTGCGAAATGGGGATCCCTGGATGTGGATCTGTTCACGTCCCGGCTAAACAACAAGGTGGAAAGGTTCGTGGCAAGAACGCGCAATCCTCTGGCAGACACCTCGGATGCGCTGGTGGCGCCTTGGCATCAGTATCGTCTGATGTATGCCTTTCCTCCAATTCAGTTGTTGTCCAGGTTCCTTCGCAGGTTGGCGTCGGAACACTTGTTGGTGATTCTGGTGGCACCGGACTGGCCGCGCCGGTCCTGGTACGCGGACATCGTTCACCTAGCCGTCGAGCCTCCTTGACGGCTCCCAATGCGGGAAGATCTTCTGTCTCAGGGATCGATCTTCCATCCTGCTTTACAGTCGCTGGCTTTAACGGCATGGCTGTTGAAAGCCAGGTCCTGAGAGACAGGGGTCTCTCCTCAGAGATCATTCCTACTTTAATCAAAGCTAGAAAGGCCTCGTCTGGTAAGATTTATTACCGTACATGGGAAGCTTATTTTGCCTGGTGTGAGTCCAGGGGCTTTTCCCCTCGTTCTTACTTGGTGGCGAGAGTGTTGGCTTTCCTCCAATCTGGTGTGGACCAGCGCCTTGTGTTGGCCACGATTAAGGGCCAGGTATCTGCACTGGCTGTCCTTTTTCAACGCCCTGTGGCGTCTCATTCTTTAATTCGCACCTTCATTCAAGGTGTGCGTCACGTGGCCCCTCCCCGGAGGACGCCTTTACCTCCATGGGACTTGAACTTGGTTCTGTCCGTGCTACAGTGTCTTCCCTTCGAAAACATCTGGGAGATATCGTTACCTCTGTTGTCTAAGAGAGTTGCCTTTCTTGTGGCGATCACTTCGGCTCGCAGAGTGTCAGAGTTGGCGGCGTTGTCTTGCCGCTCCCCTTACCTGGTGGTTCACAAGGATAGGGTGGTCTTGCGACCTGTCGCGTCCTTTCTTCCTTAATGAGGACATTGTTTTGCCTTCGCTATGTGCGAAGCCTAAGCATCCTAAGGAGATTGCATTGCATTCTTTGGATGTTGTCAGGGCGATCAGGGTTTACCTGTCCTCCACTGAATTCTTTCGAACATTGGATTCTCTCTTTGTCCTTCCTGAGGGACCTCGGAAGGGTAAGGCTGTGTCTGCGGCGACCATTGCCAAATGGATCAGACAGACAATTGTTCAGGCCTATGCTTTGAAGGGACGGCTTCCACCCTTCCCTGTAAAGGCGCACTCTACCAGGTCGGTGAGTACGTCCTGGGCCTTTCCGGCATCAGGCTTCGGTGGCCCAGGTGTGCAAGGCTGCGACTTGGTCGTCAGTGCACACTTTTTCGAAATTCTACAAAATTGATGTTCTGGCATCAGCTGATGCCTCCTTTGGCCGCAAAGTTCTCTGTGCGGCAGTGCCATAGGGGACTCTGGTTTTTTTATGGGTCCCTGGCTGTTGGGGTTGTTTATCCCCTCTGGTTATTTGCTTTCCTGGGTTGTTGCTCCTGTTGAGCCTTTGTTGTTGCCCAGAAGGTTCTCTTACTGTTTGTGTAAGGTTCCTTTCTCTGATGTGGGTACTGCGTGCCTTTTCTACGGTTGCGTCTCCCACCCCTCATGTCTACACTTTCAGTTTTTATAAATTTTTAACTGAATTCTGTTTTGTACATAAATGATAGTAAAATGTATATAATATTGTGTACAGGTAAAAGAACCAATTTACAGTTCACTGTATATAAGCTGAATTTAACCTGATCAGGCAAATAAGAATATGCATATTAAGGGGAGAATAACCATTTGCCTTGAATCTCTGAAAAAGCACTGCAAATTCTACCTACCTGTGTTCAATTGTCTTAATATGCTGTGTACGTACTACACAGTATGAAGCAGATTCCAGGATGATGGAGGAGCCTAGTTGTCTTCGTGTTTTATACTTTATGTTACATGTGCACGTTACTGGCTTTAAGTGGAAGTAAAGTCCACTTAACTTGTACCTGAAGGTAAGCCTATAATAAGGCTTACCTATAGGTACAGTGAATGTCTCCTAAACTTGGACTGTTTAGGAGACATTCACACAGGATGCAGCGGGTGATGTCACCAGCGCATGCAGTCTGAAGGGACGGCATACCCACGTGCATTTGTGGGAGTGACGTCATCCCGGCCCCAGCCATCCATACAGCCAAAGCCCATGAACCCAGATGAAAGACCAGGTAAAGATGAATGCGGCGGGGAGCTGTGACAGCTGTGCTGGAAGGTTCCGTGTTCAGATAAGTCTGTCATAATGTGCTAGTATGCAGTGCATACTAGTACATTATGACTTAAACCTGCAGGTTTTTTTTTTTTTTTTGTGGCGGTTAACTAGCACTTTAAGGTGAAATCTTAGTCATAAAATGAAGTCCTGCTAGATCACTTCAGGCTGGCCCCTTTTGCAGGTATAGCTATGTAAAACATTAAAAATAAGTGCCTAAACTTTTTAAAATCCAATAATACACTGTCTCACCCTGTTCTGCAGATGCTCAGTTCCTCTCAATTTTTGGCATTTTTGGCAATCTGCTTACAACCTAAGGATTCACTACTGCTCAGGGGATCTGGGATTGAGCAAAATGGCAGCCTCCGGCAGGAAGAAACATGAGCAATTCTGGAGGCAATTTACAACACACACTAATTTTGGTAGCATAATTATTAAGGCTGAGTTCACACTGGTGCGAATTAGATGGGGGTTTCCCCGCATCCAATTCGCATGTCAGGAGCCTGTAACCGGCTCTCAATGAAGCCAGTTCACACAGCTCCGGGACAGCAGGACTGAATTTGCACCTGAAACGGTGAACGAGACGCACCGAACCTCCCGCTGCGAGCCATTCTGCAATACAGTGTGAACCCAGCCTAATGTGGAATGTATGTTCATTGCTAAGGAACATTTTTTTTTATCAAGTTGTTATTTGTAAAGTCCTGCTTTTAAGCTAGATGGTCCTTGAATATCAATGAATGGGCATTTTCTAGCCCAAGTAGTACAACCACTGAGATTACTATAAAAATATACAAAGCATTGGTGTGAGAAATGCTCTGCAAAGATACTAAAGGCAGAGTATTATTTATTGGCTATATACAATTGGCCACTCCTGGTGAAATTACATATTTTAACATTTTTCTAAAAGAGAAAGGTTGGCATAATCTTTGCAGGAAACAAAGTTAAACCTGGCATAATTCTGCAAATGGGATGCACAGTTATATATTGGCTGAAATGAACACACCGGGGAAAATGTTGCATTCCAAGAAAATGCAGTCTGACATTAATAAGCTGTAATATTTTGCCTAGTAATAAAAAATGGATTTTTGTAAGATCTTACCGTAAAATCCTTTTCTCTTAAGCTCATTGACAGACGTAGTCTTCTTGATTCTCAAGAGCTGGGTTATGTTGTCTCCGCAGGAGTAGGACTAGGCAGAAAGACAAAACGTTCTGGCTCCACCTTAGGGGCAGTCCCTGAGGGTATATCCTCCCTCTCTCTGCTACAGGGAATCAGTTCTGTTCTAAAGCAGTAACAGAGAATTTAACCCAACCCAACTCAATGATAGAGGGGCGGGTACTACGTCTGTCAATGAGCTTAAGAGAAAAGGATTTTACGGTAAGATCTTACAAAAATCCATTTTTCTCTATCGCTCATTGACAGACGTAGTCTTCTTGATTCTCAAGAGCTGGGACATCCAGAAGCAGTGCCACAAATGAGGGGTGGGATTGACAGAAATCAAAATCCAATCTAGAAGGCCCAACCGGAGCCAACCAGAAGTATCTAAGGACTCATCGAGTAAACAGATGAGACCTACCCCACAAATCCTCGAGGTAGACCAACAGTCTCCTCAGACAGTGGCCTGCAGGAACCTTGCGGCCAGAAGAGGCATCTGACGGTGCCATCACATGAACCTTATACAATATTGTAAAGGTATGAACCAACGACTAAACAGTCGCCTTGAAAACCTGAACCACTGACGCCTGATGGCGGAAGGTCCAGGAAACTCTAAGCGCCCGAGTAGAATGCGCCTTAAAAGGGAACGGGGGATCCCGACCCTTAGATAAAATAAGCCTATACCACCGTCTGTCTGATCCATCTAAAGATGGTCGCAGCAGAACAGGCAACCCCTTCTTAGGGCCATCCGTGATCACAAACAGTGAATCCGTCTTACAAATTGAATCCGTAGTATTCAAATATATCCTGATCGCCCGAACTACATCCAAGGAATGCAACGCAATTCTCGAGGATGATTGGGCTAAGGACATAGGAAGGACAATACACTGTCCTCATTCAATGAAACTTTGAAACCACCTTAGGAAGGAAGGATGGATTCGGATGAAGAACAACCTTATCCCTATGAACCACCAGATCTGGGGAACAACAGGATAATGCAGCCAGTTCTGACACCCTGCGTGCAGAAGTGATAGCCACCAAGAAGACCACCTTCTGGGATAAAGTAAGCAAGGGAATCTCCCTGATATTTTCAAAGGGAGGTGTCTGAAGAACCGACAGCACCAAATTAAGATCCCAGGATGGTAACGGCGCGTGCACTGGCAGAGCCAGGTGTCGCACCCCCTGGATGAAATTCCGCACCAAGGAATGAGTAGAGAAAGGCTTCTGAAAGAAGATAGCAAATGCTGAAACCAGACCCTTGAAAACACTCAAGGCCAGCTTCTGCTCAACTCCCTGTTGCAGAAAAGCCAATATTCGGACTACCGAATAAAGATGTAGATGGAACCCAAGGGATTCACACCACACAATATAAGACTTCCATGTACGATGATAATCTTTCTGGAAGTCGCTTTCCTTGTTTTAACTAGAGTAGGAATAACTGAAGCTGACAATCCCTTGTCCTTCAGCACCTGGGTCCCAATAACCAGGCCGTTTAAAACCAGCGATCGTAAAGCAGGAAGGAAGATCGGTCCCTGAGACAGTAGATCCTCCCTGAGAGGAAGTCTCCACGGGACGTCCGCCACCAGTCTGACCAAGTCGGCGTATCAAGCTCGACGAGGCCAGTCCGGAGCTGCCAGGATTACTGGAATTCCTTCCTCCTCTATCCTGCGAAGAAGTCTTGGCAGTAACCCAAGAGGAGGGAAGGCATACATTAGCTGGTATTGCCCCCACGGGGTGACCAGTGCGTCTGCGGTCTCTGCTAGAGGATCGCGGGAGCGAGCCACGAATCTCTGTACTTTTCTGTTGAATCGTGATGCCAACAGATCCACATCCGGGGTGCCCCAACGTAGGCACAACTGGTGGAAAACTTCTGGATGGAGGGACCATTCCCCCTGATCCGGAGTCTGACGGCTGAGATAATCTGCCTGCCAATTTTCCACCCCCGGAATGAACACCGCAGAGATAGCTGGAACAAATCGTTCCGCCCAGCGAAGAATGCAAGCCACTTCTTTGGCCGCTCGGACACTCTTGGTGCCCCCCTGGTGATTGACATAAGCCACGGCCGTGGCGTTGTCCAACTGGATCCGAACCGGGCTGCCCTGGAGCTGCTCGGTCCAGTGAATCAGACAAAGTCTGATCGCTCTCAGTTCCAATACATTTATCGGCAACCTGGATTCATCCGGGGACCAAAGTCCCTGGACGGATAACTGACCGAGAATTCCTCCCCATCCGGATAGACTGGCATCCGTGGTCACTATCGTCCAATATATTGGCAGAAATGACTTTCCCTGGCTGAGCATCGGAGACCGAAGCCACCAGACCAGAGACTCTCTGGTCTGTTTGCTCAATCGGATCTGATTGTCCAGGGATTCCGGATTCCGATTCCATCTGAGAAGAATCTCTTGCTGAAGAATTCGGGTATGGGACTGGGCAAATGGGACTGCTTCGAAGGAAGCCACCATCAACCCCAGAACCCTCATGCAAGTCCGAAGGGAAGACCAGCTGTTGGATAGTAACAACTGGACTGCTGATTGAATCTTTCGGAGTTTCCCTACCGGAAGAAAAACTCTTGTCCTGACTGTGTCTAGAATTAGACCCAGATATTCGAGCCTCTGGGTGGGAACCAGAAATGACTTTTGCTGGTTCACCAGCCACCCGAATTCCTGTAAAGAAATCATAGTAATTTCTATGTTTTGTAGCAAGGTGTGAGGAGACTCTGCATGAAGCAGAAGATCGTCTAGGTAACCAAGGATCGATATGCCTCTTTGGCGCAGAAGTGCCAACATTGGGGCCAACACCTTCGTGAAGACCCGCGGAGCCGTGGCGAGACCGAAAGGTAACGCCACAAACTGATAGTGGTTCTCTTCTACGGAAAAGCGTAGAAACCGCTGATGTCCTGCGAAAATGGGAATGTGAAGATATGCGTCCTTGATGTCTATGGACGCTAGGACATCCCCTGGATGCAGGAAGGCTGCTACTGTGCGAATGGACTCCATTCTAAATCTTCTTATGTTGACAAAAGAATTGAGTGCCCTTAAGTCCAGAATTGGACGCACTTTGCCCTCTTTCCTGGGTATTGTAAATAGGTTTGAATAAAACCCTTGAAACCGTTCTGTCCAAGGAACGTGGACTACCACTCCTTGTTGTAGTAAATCTGTGACTGCTCTCCGCAGATCTTCTAAACGATCCGGGGATAGTCGGATATTGGAAGGGAAGAATCGCGCCGGTGGGAGAGATCGAAACTCGATCTTGTACCCTGACCTTATGACTTCGCAAACCCATTTGTCCGGGATTCTGGAAAGCCATGGATCCGGGAACCGGCGAAGACGTCCCCCCACCCCAGTTATGGGTGGGGGCGCACCTTCAGGTTTTGGACGATTTATCTTCAGGTCTGGAGGGGGCGGGCTTTTGCTTGTCCAACCAACGTCCCCTGAAGCCTCCTGAAGGAGCTTTGGAGGACTTAATTTTTTCACCCGCGGGACGAAAAAACCTCTTGTGAGCAGAAAAAGAAGGCCCTCGTTTTTGACGAGTTCCTTTACCTTTAACATTTTTCGGTAAAAAGGTGCTCTTTCCACCCGTGAGATCCTTAATGATCTCATCTAGGTTGACTCCAAATAGACGCTCTCCTAAAAAGGGGATATTAGCCAATGCTCTTTTGGAACCTTGGTCGGCTAACCAACCTTTTAGCCACAGTGTACGCCTGAGAACCACCGCTGAGACAGATGCTTGCGATAATAATGAAGTGGCGTCTAACGCCGCATCACACACAAACTGTAACCCCTGTATCATTTGTTCCAACAAATCTGATACCGCCTGAGGGACCTCTTCTAAGTCCCGGCGTAACCACTTGGTCCATACAGTTACAGCCTGCGAAACCAGACCAATAGCAATTATTGGTCTGAAAGCTGATCCAATAAAGGTAAACATGGTGCGAGACATAGCTTCTATCTTGCGATCCACTGGATCTTTAAAAGACGGAGCGTCTTCTAGAGGAATAACCGTGGCTTTATTCAATCTAGCAATTGGTGAATCCACCACAGGTGGTTCTGTCCATTTCTTAATGAGGGTTTCCTCAAACGGATAACGCCTGTTAATGCGTTTAGAAATAGTAGAAGTGCGTTTTGGCAGACTCCATTCTTCTTTGATTGGATTGCCAAAACATTTGGGCAATGGAAAAACCTTCGCCACTTTGATGCGTTTTTTAGTCCCAAAAGGGATTTCAGTTTCAGCTATTTCCGATGGAATACCCTGTAACCTTAAGGTTTCTTGAACAGATACAATGAGTGCGTTTACCAACGCTTCCTCTTTGGCTATGGCTGATGCCGAAACATCCTCCTCACTGTCTGAAGAGACAGTACACGAGACACCAATACCAGATGAAGTACCTGCAACTGCAGAAATAGGCTCAGAGTCTGAATCCGAGGTTTCAGATAATAAAGGGTTAGGCGGGGGTCGCTTACTTGCGCCCTGTCCCTGACAAGCCACTTCCACCCGGGACACAAAAGTTTCCATAATAGCTGACAATGGTTCAATCGTCAGTGGGGTGCTGGAGGATCCTGCAGACCCCTCGAGGGGATCCGGAGGAGATACATGAGTGGCAGGGTCCATGTTAATTCAGGACACCTTTGCCAGAAAACACAAAAAAAACTTTTTTTTTTTTTTTTTTTAAATAAAAAAATACCTCTTTTTTTTTTTTAATTTTTTTTTTTTTTTTTTTTTTTTATGTGTCTCCCCCTAGCGCAATAGCGCCCCTCAGAGTACCTGCTTCTCGATCCCTCAGAGAGAGAGAGGGACCCCCAAGGCTCACCAACCGATGCAGTGAAGTTTCCAACCAACTGCAGTCAGCGTCTGTCTTTTACAGACTGGAAGGAGCTGTTGCTTTTTCCCGGGTAGAAGGACGTGGCTCCACCCCCTGTGTACGCCTTCCGGCGTTCCCAGCTCTCCACGAGGTAGCTGGGCTCATGAAACATGGCCGCCCCCATACAGGAGACATTAGACTCCAAAAACATGGCGGCCGGCGTGACCTGAGGACATGCATGCACCTGGTCTACGGCAAAATGGCGGCGGACCGCCGAAATCGTTTTTCCCAGCACATCCACCTGCATCTCTGCTGAGTGGCGATTTATTGATCTACAGGAGATACACTACAATTAAGGTAGGATTATACCTCCTATGTCTGCTGTAATGCTACAGTCTGCTGGGTAGAGTGTTAGCTCTCAAACCAAGTCCACTTCCCACAAACACATACTGTATTAACAAGGGGGACTTTTTAGTGTCAGATATATACTGACCATGTATGGAGGGGCCCATAATTGATACTGCCTCATAACGAGGAAAGAAAAAAGGGAACGTTTACTCACCATACCGAACCGACAGGCACCCTCTCTTCACAATACCCTCTCCACCGGGGTGGGGGGTTGTGGACCACTCCGGACGCCTCGACTCTCTGGTTCCTGGCGTCCAAGCGAGACTTTTAACTCGCAAGGTCAGTCCCTCCACTGGGACTCCGTCGCGGCCGACCCAGCGCGGAGCTCTGGTCTGCACGCGCTCGTAGGCAGAAACCGGGGTGACCACTGGATCTCAACATCCAGCCCGTCGCCCGGCCCCGCATACTTACTTGAATGTGTCGCGGCCGACCAAGCGCAATGCAATGGTCTGCGCGCGCTCGTAGGCCGGCTGGGGTGACCACAAGTGTCGCCCAGTCCGGCGTTTTTGCTTGAAGATCTCACAGGAAAAAAACACTGGAGAAAAACTACCTAAAAAATATTTTTTCTAAAGAAAAAATCTTGCCAGGACCAAAAAGATCCCAGCAAGGAACTTAGGTCCTTACTCCTGACTAGACAGAAAAAAACTGATTCCCTGTAGCAGAGAGAGGGAGGATATACCCTCAGGGACTGCCCCTAAGGTGGAGCCAGAACGTTTTGTCTTTCTGCCTAGTCCTACTCCTGTGGAGACAACATAACCCAGCTCTTGAGAATCAAGAAGACTACGTCTGTCAATGAGCGATAGAGAAAAGTGAATAGCAACAGCAATGTATTGTCAGTTGTCTATATAGCATTAGGGATACTATTTAATATTTCCCTTTAGTTGCACTATGATGGCAGTGGTATAGACGCAGGTAACTTAAAGCTGATGTTTAGTTAAAAAAACATTTTTGTTTCTACAGCTTCACTAAATTTACTTCCCCATATTGAAGCATTTCCCAGGAAGTGCAGGCTGCTGGATTCTGCAGAAATCTTCATTGCAGAGCTGCCCTGTCTTCTTCCTGCTGCTGAATTTCCAGCACTGTAAAGGTTAACAGCTCCAGGTCCCTGGGTTCAGCTGCACTAAAGACTATCTAATAGAGGTATGTCCCCTCCTGCCATCTCTTCCACTTAGAAATGTTCCTTCTCTGATTACACTGCCTGTGAGGCTTGATTCACACATATGTGGGTCGGGAAACACATGCTAATAGCACGCATTTCCTGACCCACAGGCAAAATGCAATGCTCTATGCTAAGGGGTGCTATTATTCCTTAATGGTACCCCCATGCACCAGAAAATTCAACGTGTTCAGGTGCGCAAAACGGTATGTTGCCACCATGCCATATGGTTTCATGCAGCCGCATTTCTAAAAGAAGGTCAGGGACTTTTTCTCTGAATTTCTCGCAGAAAGCCTGAGCAAACGCAGCACGCTGGAACCACACACGTGTGGACCTAGCCTAACACGATCTGTATATGAGTAAAAGGAGGGGGATAAGGGGAGGTGGGTCCCTGTCAGGTCATCCTTAATGCAGGTATGCCCAAATACTCAAAGCTGTTACCCCTACAGCTCTGGAAGTTCAGCAGCAGGAAGTGGACAGAGCAGCCCTGTAGTGAAGAGTTCTACAGAATCCAGCAGCCTGCACATCATGGGACATACTTTATTACAGGTAGGTGGTGTAGCTAAAACTGTAGCTGAAAAAAATGTCTGTCAAATACCTTCAAGTGGTAACATCTCTATGTCTGGATTTACAACCCTTACTGCTACCTTTCCTAGAAAGGTTAATTCTTTTAGATAATTTTTTTAAATGTATTTTATACTGGAGAGAATAAAACGAGTGTTGAAACTCCACAGTGAGAGGAGCAGAGACCAGATCTATCTTAGGAGATCTGGAAAACTAATTTGCAATAAAAAGGTCTAATTTTTTATTTAGACCTAAAACTAATTTTTTAACACATTTAAATCAGCATGTAATAAAGTAGTGTAAAGAAGCCATGGTCAAGCAAGCAATTAATAATCTTACATGTAGCTGACATATTAGTTTGTAATGTAAAGATGTTTGACATGATGGGAATAATTACTTGGAAGAAAGTCATGCTAGATCCTCCATGTATGGTACCATACTCAATAGTAGTCTGATCGGCCAAGTCATCCACTGACTCAATTGGTACATCCATTCTCTGCACAGTAAGAAAGGCAGCAAGATTTGCCGTATATGAAGAAATAATTATCAAGGAAAATGCCCACCTGTTACAAAAAAATAAAAAAAATAAAATCACAATCTAATTATTTAATGGTATTTTTCTGCATTACCTTTAACATCCCAATATTAAAATGGTACCTAGGCACCAGTTTAAATATATACAGGGAGCATCTCATAAAGTTAGAATATTATCAAAAAGTTAATTTATTTCAGTAATTCATTTCAAAAAGTGAAACTCTTATATTTTATATAGATGCGTTACACACAGAGCGATATACGTCAAGCGTTTCTATCTTTTAATTTTGATGATTATGGCTTACAACTAGTGAAAACCCATAATTCAGTATCTCAAAATTAGAATACTGTATCGCGTAAGACCAATAAAAAAAAAAAGGATTTTTAATACAGAAATGTTGGCTTACTGAAAAGGTATGTCCATGTACAGTATGGTATACATAGTCAGGGCTCCTTTTGCATGAATTACTGCATCAATGTGGTGGCATGGAGGCAATCAGCCTGTGGCACTGCTGAGGTGTTATGGAAGCCCAGGTTTCTTTGATAGTGGCTTTCGGCTCATCTGCAGTGTTGGGTCTGGTGTCTCTCATCTTCCTCACAATGCTGGAAGTTCAGCAGTAGGAAGAGGACAGGGCAGCTCTACAATGAAGATTTATACAGAATCCAGCAGCCTGCAAATCCTGGAAAATACTTTAATATGGGGAAGTAAAGTGACTAAAGCTGTAGAAAAATGTTTTTTTAACTAAACATCAGCTTTAAGTTACCTGCATCTATAACATTGCCATGATGATGTGCATAAAAGGAAATACTAAATCGTATCCCTAATGCCATATAGGTAACTGACAATACATTGCTGTTGCCTTTCACTTTTTATTTATTACTAGTCAAAAGAGTCAAGAGGAAGATGAGAGACACCAGACCCAATAATGCAGACGGGCTGAAGGCTGCTATCAAAGCAATCTGGGCTTCCACAACACCTCAGCAGTGCCACAGGCTGATCGCTCCCATGCAAGGCCGCATTGATGAAGTAATTCATGCAAAAGGAGCCCTGACCAAGTATTGAGTGCATACTATACTATACATGGACATACTTTCCGTAAGCCAATATTTCTGTATTAAAAATTATTTTTCTTATTGGTCTTATGTGTAGCACCCTCCTAGGTAGGTGCTAGTGAGAAAGTATAGTTTTGAGCTCTTTCTGCTTACCAGAGGGGCTGCAGGTACATCTATATTGTTCTTTCATACCAGAGAGCAGGATCTGTTAGTGAGGTCTGCTCATTGTGCTCAGCATGCAATTCATTCAGTCTAGAGAGTGTTTCACACTGGTCCAATAGGGAGGCATGTTGGACAGTGGGAGGAAACCTGAGGAATGGGTGCATGGGCTTTTGATACAGTCTTGATGATTGGCAGAGGGCAGGTTGCCTCGGTGCATGTTGGGATACTGTATAAAAGCCAGGAGCACGTGTGCTTGAGGTCTTAAGTCGGGAAGCGGAGTCCCGGAGGGAGGGGGTGGCTGCCTCCTCCTCTGTAGAAGTGCCATGCGGCGTCAGGGGGTCGTCCTGAGGGCCGGAAGAGTAGCAGAGAGGAGCTGAGCCCAGAGATCCAGGGAAGCTGACTGAGAGGGGAGACACTGGAGGATCTGTCTCTGCAGTACAGTGAGTACAGAAACTCGTGTCAAGGGGCCTGACCTGAGGGGAGCCACCCCTGCTCCTAGGATAGTCAGTGGATGGGTGTCAGCTGAGAGGGGATGCTAGTGAGAGGGTCCCAAAGATAAGATATCAATCAAGTCATATTGTCAGAGAGCAAAGAGAGCAAGAGACCTAACCCCATCTACAGTGTGGATTAACAGCCTGGCTGTTTCTGATCACTAAAGAAGTTCTTAAGATAGAAGTCCTCGTTTATATGAATAGTTCAGTTGGAGTATGCCACTATTCCCTTCTCCTATCCCAATTACAAAATAAACAACAAAAAACAACACCCCTAGGCTGTTTATTTCTGTGAAGAGCCAACAGGAACAAGGAGGGATTCAGGAACTTTATCTAATTATAACAGTGTGTTGGTAACCAGGGGAGCCAGCAGAGTGAATATCCAGCAGTCCCTGCAGGGGCAATGCTACATTTGTAATAGTCTAATTATCTGGGATACTGAATTTTGGGTTTTCGCTAGCTGTAAGCCATAATCATCAAAATTAAAAGAAAGAAATGTTTGAAATATATCACTCTGTACGCATCTATATAAAATATACGAGTTTCACTTTTTGAATTGAATTACTGAAATAAATTTACTTTTTGATGATATTCTAATTTTATTAGATGCACCTGTATATACTGTATAGTATACTCATATATTTATGATCAGTCAATAATCTGTAAACCCATAACTCACAGCTTATCTTTGTATTCCAACTTTATTTTCTTGAGTTACAACTGTGTCTTTCCTGGCAAATTGATTGTCCGCAAGGTACATTAGGGTGGTGGAATATCACTTTGTGTATTGTTACATTATTAGTATGCCACAGGAGACACCCCCTGGTGCCTCTTTATTATTTCTGAATTTCTGGAGAGCACAGAAATGCACAAACAGCTTCTGAGAATGTGGGCTTTAGTTCATCCCCTGCCATGGGTCCCTTTTGGTTAAGAGAGGCCACTCATAACAATGACGGGCTAGTATTGTAGCCTGGTCTCTGGGGAAACCTGTTATGCAACGAAGTGATAGTTGCATAAATGTATTATAGCAACATTTTTAAAATATTTTCAATGCTGGAGTTTAACCATGGCCAGCTTTGGATACCTATGCCTTAGACAGTGTAAATGATCTTTGAAGAGAGTACTATATAACTTTGGTGGAATGTCTGTTGGGGCCCCTTATGTTAGGTACAGTACATGCAGTTTTCATATTACACACAATACATGGCCATAATGGCCATTTGGATCTGAAAACAAAGATGGATAAACTTTGACATGCACCCACTAGTGCATGATATTTTAACTTGGAATCTTTGTAATTTAAAAAAAAATGTTTCTTTTTCTTCCATTGAGGGACAGAGGAATTCAGATACAAATGGGGCTAAACTGTCACCTACAGGATGATTGGAAATACTCGTAATCTGCTCTCTCTTGACTGGCCACCATCCAGCTGCTCATCCTACTGTGCAAAGCACCATGGGGAGCTCTGCTCTGCTCCTACTGTGGCCTGATCATCACCCGCTGTCGGACCATTATTGGTAGCAGCTGCCATGGTGTTGACAGGCCCAGATCTAGCCCCCCCCCCCGAGATTATAGTCCTGCCTTCCCAGGTCTCTGAGGACAGTGCATCTACTGAGCTGTGACCAAGGCCCTAATCCCCAGGGCAGATCCTCCCCCACCAGTATTTTGCACTGGTTGGTTTCTAAGACTGCCGCTGTCATAACAACCACTCATGCCATCTGTTGAACTATGTTAAAACATAATAAACTACTAGACAGATAGAAGGTGTGCTTATGTTTAAGGATTCTGCTGACCAACAGCTAATATGCCTCCTTTAACCCCAGTTTAATCTGGCAGGTTCCTCCTTATATTTTGTGTTGGCAGTGACTTTAATCTGTCAAACTGTGTCAAAATGGGTTACATCCCTCAAACAGGATCTCTCCACCGCTGTGGTAGAACCCTGCCTAATTGAACTTGTGATGAAACTGTCTGGAGCCTTACGTTTCAGTTGTGATAGCTTGTTACAAGCATCTAAACTTGTGTCCCACGTTGTTTTTTTTTAATGTCCATACAGATGCGCAGACCATTCTGGGTACAATGCTGGGGTGCTGATTTCAAACCCAAAGATCAAAATAATCACTTGGATTTCGAGAGGCATTTTCCCTTTGGCCCTACCCTTTATACTGTGATTAGGGATGCCAGGGGAGGCCAGAGTAAATTCCTGCCTCAAAAGATGTCTGGAGAGAGGTCAGAGGAATCCCACCCTTCTCCTTCTGCAGTAAGTGCCAAAAGGCTCTCATACCTGCCTCCCTGACACCTAAAAAGCCTTCCAAATGACATTGTATCCCCACTTCTACAAGTGGGGGGGGTTAATTGTTGCTCCTGGTGGGTCTTTGGGTAGTTTTCCTCTCCAGAATTCAGGTGTAGAACTCACCTGCTGTTTCTTAGAACACTGGCTCTTGTGTTCAGCCTAGTGCCTTTTCCTGACATCCCCATTGAGAGATGCTCAGATGCTCAGACAACCTCCTGTGAGGAGAATCAGCTTTATAGATCCTTAAAGTAAGAATTTTCCCGAAGGGAAAGATCTGAGAGAATCAGGCTTTGCTGGGTTGGTAACTATTAGTCATCTGTGGGAAAGGTTTTCTAGCTTAAGCCCTCACTAAAAAGGTCCAAAGCCTGTATACCCTCAGATATCCCTGTCATCAGACAGGGAGTTAAACTCTTCTACTTTGAATGGGTATTAAGCATAGTGGGACCTTCTCTTCAAAGTTGCCTCTCTCCTCTCTTTGTTCTCATGGGTCTGGGCTCTGAGCAGGTCACTGGGTCTATCTCTATGGACCAGGAAGTCCTTTGTTTTGATCCTTAAGCCTCTTCAGGTGGGTGGAATAGTTTCTTCTAACGTTGTCTTTGGTTGAGGGCTCAAAACATGGGCCTACTGCCTGGTTCTTCAGAACAGATAGCTCCTTTCAGGTCGAGGTATCATGCCTTTGCCACCAGGAGGGAGTGGGAATCCTTCTTGAGACAAGGGAGGTAGTCTGGTCTTGTTCTTCTCAACTGTTAGCTCTGTAGAGGAGAGATTCGTGCACCTAGATGCACCACAGATCCTGTGTGGAAGTCGAAGATCATGGCTGGAGGGCCCGGTACCTCCCTAGATTTCCAGCACCCTCATTTCCTGCTGCAGGAATTGCTGGGAATAGAGTACATCTGGGTGACTTTTTTTAATACTTCAGATCATACTAAGGCACAGCCTTCAGAGCTGTTTGATGTTGATATTCCAGGGGGCTACACTATTATCGTAGTCAAAAAAGTATTTACTTAAAAAAAATATGGAAATTATCTGTGACAGCTTAAAGTAGAGGGGGAGGAAGAGGATGAGAGAAAATACATTTTTTTGCTAAAGGATTAACCTATTGAAAGCTACAGAAATAAATATATGTAAAATAACCCTTGAAGTGCATAAACAAGTTATAGCCTATACAGTATTTTTTTGATTGGGTTTATGTCAGGGCAAGAGTATAGGTAACAGGGAAGCACTTCAGATGTGCTAAATATGCAGATAGTTCAGTGATAAATAGTACATACCACAAGCAGGACTGTAGAAGGAGCGGGTAAGAGCAGGGCAAGTAGTAAAAGAGAATCTGATAACACAGGATGGTCAGGCAGAAGCAAAGTCTAGATGAACCGGGTCACACACGAGTAGATCAGAGTGCAAATGGTACACAACGAGAGTGGAGAAAGCAAGGTCAGATTAAGCCAGGACATACATAATAAGACAAAGAGCAGATACAAGCTGGGTCAAGCAAGAGCACACAAGGTAGTGTCCACTGTTACAAGCACTGGTGGTGTGTACAGCAGGTGCTTTAAACATGGACAGTAAGAAGCTGACCAATCACTGTCATTTCCAGGTTAGAGCTGTCTCAGACGAGTTTTGCTCAGCCTTAAAGGCACAGCTTGAATCCTGGTACTGACATTATCCCCTTCTTCTTCTAGCTCCTGCACACAAAGGCTTACTTGGATGATGAAGATGAAACTTCTTGAGTTGAATGTTGTGAAGATCCCGAGCTAGGGCAGGAGCAGACTGACCTGCATGAAAAAGCAAACAAATGGCACACGGGTAAAGTGCTTAAGTAATGAAGAGGATGCACATGATAAATCCCCTTTTATACACTAGCTGCAGCTCCTTAGAGACTGAAGAAATCTCTTTAACATATAGGGGAATACCAGAGGGCGCCAGACTGGGTTCAGTATATTAATAATCTTTAATGAATAAAAAGACAAGTATCAACTTGCACAATACTAATGAAATGTCACCTGTCATCAAGAATATCCATTGGCTGCAAACCTTCTTCTTTTGCAAAGGTCCCACTTGTAGCTGGAATTGGTTAGTGGCTCAAAATATTTGGCTTTGTGAGAGATGTTGATTATCCTCAGAAATCAGGTGGACAGGACAGTTCAGAGCATGAGTTTTAGAAGGCAAGCGTGTAACCAGAGCTTGATCAATAAAATTTCGGACTGCTCTGGAATCCACAAAGGCCAGTAGCTCATGAAGTGCAGTCCCATAGTGGATAACAGCGGGACTCTCAAAGGGATTGTCCTTTTGAGGAGTGAAAAGCAGACATAGGGTGTCATTTTAACAATCACCTAGGGTCCTGGAGTTTCTTGTGGAGCAAGAGCAAAGCATATGACCCTTGAGGCCACAATACAAGGTCCCATGTCAAGATGTTGTGAGCCTTCCTGAGCAGATAAATAGGTGGAACCTAAGTGCATAGTTTCCTCCTCCAGCTTTGCAAAGTTCCAGTCTTTTTTCTCCCACTGACAACAGTCAATTCAGATGGCGAATTTCATGGCCTTCTCCAGTAAAGGCTGGGTAGGAGTAGTTGACCAAAGTGTCTTTAATTGTCTCAGATAGGCCAATTCAGAATTGGCTATGGAGCACTTTGTCATTTCATACATATTCTAGGCTTCACCTGCTAAACTCTGAACAATACATCTCAGCGGGAGTTGGCCCGTTGCTGTATGTTGCACAGGGCTGATTCAGCCGCACAATCTGAGTTATCATATAGCAAGCCCAGGGTTTCAAAGAAAGCATCTACCATTAGCATTGCTAGATTGGTTCTAGGCTAAAGGCCTGAGGGTCACCCGGCACGGCAGTAACAAAATTATGATTTGCACCCTCTGTGTTTCAGAGCCAGATGAAGATAAGGGTGGCTTTAACTTGAAATATATATATATATATATATATATATATATATATATATATATATTATGAAATAATATAATTTACAGCTGTTTTTAAATTTACAGAACCTCCTACGGTTAACAAGAATATCGATCAGGCAAAGAAATCTTTGGTTCATGTGGCAGAGTATTGGTAGCGGTGGTAGTAGGAGAAGATTGCACCTTAGTGAGCTCTGTGGCCAATTCCAGGACTTGATGGGATAAATGGCAAAGTTCTTGGACAGTCATCTGAGTTTGTGCAGAATCCATTTGATTGCCTTCTCCTTTAATGTATGGCTCGTGAATAACATGCAGATAGTTTTGTGATAAATAGCATGTACCACGAGCGGTGCTTGTGGTGCACTGCTGCAGATGGAAGTACAGCAGCACTGAGATTAGTAGCAGGAGCAGGTCAGAGCAGACCAAGTAGTAACAGAGAGTCTGAAAACACAGGAGGGTAAGCCAGAAGCACAGTCTAGACGAACCATGTGACACACAAGCAGAGTCCAAACGGTACACAATCACAGTGAAGAGAGTAGGGTCACAGCAAGCTGGGTCATACAGGGTAATAGACAGAGCAGATACATGTCGGGTCAAGGAAGAGCATACAACGTAGTGTCTGCTATCACGAGCACTGGTAGTACAGCAGGTGCTTTAAACATGGACAGCAAGTTGCTTGCCGATCAGCATAATTTCCAGATAGGAGCTGTACCAGGTGAGATTTGTTCAGCCATAAAGGGACAGCCCATGGGTTCAGGCAGTTAAATCTGAGGAGAAGCTTAAGTATCAGAAAGAATAATTTAATTAAATACTTTGTTATTTTAACTAGATTTTGACATGGAACTGTTCTTACCAGGAAATTACAACTGTGGGTGTCTTTTGCCTTGTGGCTCTTTTACTGGAAAAATAGAAGTTACGTTTTAAAAATGGCTGTTCATATGAGCAACAATTTATACAGAAATCCACAGTGGTCCATTTTGCAAGCAGGGTGTATGTATTGGTAGTTGCTAAGCGTTTGGTATGGTTTGGGTCATAGTTACATAGTTACATAGTTAGTCAGGTTGAAAAAAGACACATCCGGTTCAACCAAAAAAAAAAAAAAAACAGTATTGAAAACCCAACCATACAATCCCATATACACAATCCTATACCTGCTGTAGATCCAGAGGAAGGCAAAAATAAGCCCCAGCAAAGCATGATCTAATTTGCTACAGCAGGGGAAAAAAATCCTTCCTGATCCCCCAAGAGGCAATCAGATATTCCCTGGATCAACTTTACCTTAAAAAAAGTTAGTACCCATTTATATTATGTACACCTAGGAAAGAATTCAGGCCTTTTTTAAAGCAATCTAATGAGCTAGCCAGAACCACCTCTGGAGGGAGTCTATTCCACATTTTCACAGCTCTTACGGTGAATAAACCTTTCCGTATTTGGAGACGAAATCTGTTTTCCTCTAGATGTAAAGAGTGCCCCCTTGTCCTCTGTGTTGACCTTAAAGTGAACAACTCAACACCAAGTTCACTATATGGACCCCTTATGTATTTATACATGTTGATCATATCCCCCCTTATTCTCCTCTTCTCAAGAGAGAATAAATTCAGTTCCTCTAATATTTTCTCATAGCTGAGGTCCTCCATGCCTCTTATCAGTTTAGTTGCCCTTCTATGCACCTTCTCCAGTTCCCCAATATCCTTTTTAAGAACTGGTGCCTAAAACTGAACTGCATATTCCAGATGAGGTCTTACTAATGATTTGTACAGGGGCAAAATGATATCTCTCTCTCTGGAGTCCATGCCTCTGTTAATACTAGAAAGGACTTTGCTTGCTTTAGAAACAGCAGCTTGGCATTGCATGCTATTATTAAGCTTATGATCTACCAGAACACCCAGATCCTTCTCCGCTATGGATTCCCCCAGTTCTACTACACCTAGTATGTATGATGCATGCATATTCTTAGCCCCCAAGTGCAAAACTTTACATTTATCAACATAAAACCTCATTTGCCACATAGTTTCCCAATGAAACAGTGCATAGAGGTCAGCTTGTAAGTTGGAGACATCCTGTAAAGAAGTTATTCCACAGCAAAGCTTGTTGTCATCTGCAAAGTCTGAAATGCTACTTTTAATCCCAGACCCTATATCATTTATAAAGATATTAAAAAGTAAGGGTCCCAACACTGAACCTTGGGGTACACCACTGAAAACTTTAGAGCATTCAGAGTAAGAATCATTAACCACTACTCTCTGAATTCTATCTTTTAGCCAATTTTATATCCAATTACAAACCAATCTTTCCAAGACAGTAGACTTTACCTTACACATTAGCCGTGTGTGGGGAACTGTGTCAAACGCTTTTGCAAAATCCAAGTATACTACGTCCACAGCAACCCATCTGTTCAAGGTTTTACATACCACCTCATAAAAAGAAATCAGGTTTGTTTGACAACTTCTGTCTTTTATGAATCCATGCTGTCTGTTGCTTAAAATATTTTTTTCCAGCAAGAACTCTATGTGGTCTTTTATTAAACTCTCCAATATCTTCCCGACTATAGAAGTTAAACTAACAGGTCTATAGTTACTTGGCAAAGACTTTGATCCCTTTTTAAATATAGGCACCACATTGGCCCTACACCAAGCAAGTGGTACTATTAACCTTAACAAGCCCCTAAAAATTTGAAATAAAGGCTTAGAAATTACAGCGCTCAAATCTTTTAGGATGCATGGGTGGATGCCATCAGGTCCAGGCGCTTTATTCCACCCTTATTTTGTCTAAATATTTCTGGACCATATCACTTTTGAGCCATTGTGGATTATTTGGGGCTGTGTCAATACCGTCCTCATTATGGTCATGAGCCCCCCCCCCCCCCATGTTCCTTTGTATATACAGAGCTGAAGAAAGTATTTAATACATTTGCCTTTTCTTTGTCCCCAGTCACCCACTCCTGATTATTTTGTAAAGGGCCTAGATGCTCAGACCTAACTTTTTTACTGTTAATATATTTAAAGAATTTTTTGGGGGTTTGTTTTTTGCAATCTGCCGTTCATTTTGAATTTTTGCATCCCTGATTTCCTTTTTACATATTCTGTTATATTCTTTGTAACAATTAAACAATGATAGTGTTCCCTCATTTTTATATTTTTTAAAAGCTCTTTTCTTTTTATCTATAGCTTTTTTAACTTTTGCCGTGAGCCACATAGGTTTTATTTTTAGCCTTTTAAACGTATTACCCATGGGAATATACTTTGCAGTGAGTTTGCATAAAGTCTTTTTGAAAAATTCCCTTTTCTGTTCTGTGCTCATCGATGCCAATATTCCCTCCCAGTCAAAATCCTGGAGAGCAGCCCTCATTCTAGGAAAATTTGCTCTCTTAAAGTTAAGTGTATTTGTATTTCCTGTATGCATTTTTTGCTTACAGCTAACATTAAATGAAATCATGTTATGGTCACTGCTACCCAGATGTTCTTTTATATGAACATTGTTAATAAGCTCTGCATGGTTTGAGATTACCAGGTCCAACAGAGCATCTTTTCTAGTGGGGGCCTCAATAAACTGCACCATAAAATTGTCTTGTAATAGGTTTATACATTTTTGCCCTTTAACTGTCCCAGCAGTGCCATTACAACAGTCAATGTCTGGGTAGTTAAAATCCCCCATTATTAACACTGTCCCAGCCCTTTCTATCTGTGCCAGGAGCTGAGTCTTCTCCTCCTCATTAATACTGGGAAGTCTATAACAAACTCCAATGATAATTTTTGTTTTACGCACACCCATGTACATTTCAACCCATACTTCAGATTCAGCACACTCTCCATCAACTAGTCATGTGGTGGTTGTCACGTCCTCCATGTTTCCCTCCTCGTTGGGCTCCGAGCAAAGGTCACATGAGAGGCCTACCCCAGGGTGGGTTCTTTAGGGCTACGCTAGGCACTTTGTACAGGGTCACCGCACTACACATAGGGTACCTTTACTTGAGCCAAACTCACAACCTAGACAGATATTCAAATGTGAACAAACTCTAGTAAACTCTCTCGATGTATTATACGCAAACACAGTTACTTGTGCATTTAGGAGGGACAAGCAGAGCCCTTGCCCTCTCCACCTCTGAAGTAGACATGTGCAATTAATTTTGGATGTATCAGAATCTCTGAATTAAATAGTAATGAATATTCGGATGTATCTGAATCTCCGAATAAAATAGTAGCAACTTTTGTTGGAATCCATTAAAATTCGTTTTGTTTATTTGTTTTCTAATAAATTCCAACTTTTCAAAAAGATTAGAATTTGAATCGGTCTAAAGACGATTGACTGATTCGAATTCTGTGTGAAGAAATAGCTGGTTGTGAAGCAGCAGCCTGTGAAGCTGGCCGTCCCGCATCCTTTACCACCATGAGTCATCATTTGTCAACGCGCTTCCCCATGTACAGTTGAATGTAAAGAAAAGAATGTGGGCAATTTCCCACCAATAGAAAAATGTTTAAATAAAAAACGGCGTAGGGTCCCCTCCCCAGTCCATATCAGACTCTTATCCGAGCCTGGCAGGTCAGGAAAGGTGGGGGGGGGACGAAAGATTTAACTCATTTTTTTTCTTTAGAAATGTCATTTTTGCTGCAGCATGTTATACATGCTATAGATGTGCCTCTTTGCAGACAGACCCCCCCCCCCCCCCTCCAGTCACTATATTTAAAATAATTTTTCATTTCTATTGTTTCACTTAAAGTGGGGTTCCCACTTTAAGTGAAAACATAAAAATGAAAAACTCCTCTAAATATAGTGTCTGGAGGTCTCCTTAGTCTGCCTGTAAAATGGCACTTCTGTAGCATGTATAGAATATGCTGCAGCAAAAATGACATTTCTAAAGAAAAAAAATGCATGAAATTACATTTAAATTGCCGACAATACGGTACCATTGCTAGCAATAGAAAAATGTTTAAAAATAAAATGGCGCATGGTTCCATCCCCAGTCCATACCAGGCTCTGGTGTGAATTTTAAGGGGAACCCCACATCAAAATGAAAAAAAAAGAATGATGTGGGGTCCATCCCAAAATCCATACCAGACCCTTGTCCAAGCATGCAGCCAGGGAAGGGGGGGGGAACAAGTGAGCACCCCCCCTTCCTAAACTATTCCAGGCCACATGCCCTCAACATGGGGGGGAAGGGTGCTTTGGAGGATGGGGGGGCTCTGCGCTGGGCTGTGGTTGTCAGGGTCTGCGGGCAGGGGGGCTTATCCAAATCTGGACCCAGATCCTGGCCCCCCCCCTATGTGAATGGGTATTGTCACATGACATCAGAAGGGGCGGTGCCAATGGGTGATGTAACCGGGTGGCCCCACCCCTTGCTATATAGGAACTGTCAAAACGGGCAGAGGACAGGAGGACTCCCAGGAGGCGGAGTGTTTTTCATTTTTTATATTTTTCAGGTCCAATGGATTTACATCGAGGGACACAATTTTTTTATTTTTTAAGAAAGGACTTGTGAAAAACTGTTTCCTGTGGTTCTTATTTTTTGACACTTTTTTGGTGAATGGGTAGGGGTACAATGTACCCGATACTCATTCACATGGGGGGGGGGGCAGGATCTGGGGGCCCTCTTGTTAAAAGGGGCTTCCAGATTCTGATAAGATCCCACCCGCAGACCCCAACAACCACAGACCAGGGTTGTCGGGAAGAGGCCATTGTCTCCATCAACATGGGGACAAGGTGCTTTGGGGTGGGGGGCCCCCCGCCCTAAAGCACCCATCCCCCCATGTTGAGGGCATGTGGCCTGGTATGGTTCAGGTTGGGGGGGTGCTCGCTCATCCCCCCCTTCCTGATCTGCCAGGCTGCATGCTCAGATAGGGGTCTGGTATGGATTTTGGGGGGGGGCACGCTGTTTTTTTTTTTATTTTGCCATGGGATTCCCCTTAAAATCCATACTAGACCTGAAGAGCCTGTCATGGATGGGGGGGGGGAGGGGGCCCACGCCATTTTTTTAACTAGCCCCTAGATCCAGCCCTCCCCCCATGTGAATGGGTATCGTCATGTGATGTCAGAAGGGGTGGTGCCACCGGGTGACGTAACCGGGTGGCCCCGCCCCTTGCCTATATAAGACCTGTCAAAGCGGAGAGGAGGCAGACGGAAGGAGGCCTCCCAGGAGGCAAAATGTTTTCCATTTTTTCTATTTTTTGTGGTCCGACAGGCGTCGTGATTGATGATAGATTTACATCGAGGGACCCTTTTTTTTTTTAAAAAAAAAGGACTTGTCAAAAACAGTTTTCTGTGGTTCTTACTTTTTTACACTTTTTTGGTGAATGGGTAGGGGTACGATGTACCCGATATCCATTCACATAGAGGGGGGGGCGGGTTCTGGGGGCCCCTTGTTAAAGGGGGCTTCCAGATTACAAAAAGCCCCCCGCCCGCAGACCTTGGCAACCACAGCCCAGGGTCGTCAGGAAGAGGCCCTTGTCCCCATCAACATGGGTGCGAGTAGTCGGCTTCCCGGTCTGCTTGCTAACAACCAGCTATTTCTTAACACAGAAATCGGATCTGTGGATCGTTTTTCGACCGACCTGAATTCTAACTGTTCTGAAAAGTTGGAATTCGTTTTTTAACGAAAACGAAACTAAATTTAACGAAAACGAAATGAAACTAAACAAATTCTGAAACCAAACCTAATGAGTTCCATAACTAAACAAAATTATTAACATAACGAATCTATCCAAAATGAAAGAAAACACATTTCCGTTCTGTACATGTCTACTCTTCAGCTTACTGTATCACTGCTACCTCACTCCTAGTAAAGGTATGGGGTCCCACTATGCACTTAGCGGCGTGGATTTCATGCATGCATTTGACTTAAAGCGGAGTTCCAGCCTTTTCTGTGTTTATTAAAAGTCAGCAGCTACAAAAAGTGTAGCTACTGACTTTTAATAAACACACACTCACCTGTCCCATGGTCCAGCACTGCGGGCGGCCAAAGCCTCGATCCTCTCCCTCTGGTCTCGGCGGTGCCCTCATCACTGGTGTGGGCACCCGGCTGTGACAGTTTGCAGCTTCACATCTGCGCGTCTTGATTGGCCGGCAATCTTTTGGGACCTCTGACATGTCCCATAAGATTGCAGGGAGGGAGGGGGAGAGAAGAACTTCCGCTCAGGGGCGCCTCAGCGATCCGAGCGGAAGTGGGAGCGGGTACCTGTCAAAACTAGGTACCCGTCCCCCACCAAAAAAATGATATGCCAAATGTGGCATGTCAGGGGGTTAGGACTAATAAAAGCGGAAGTTCCACTTTTGGGTGGAACTCCGCTTTAACTCTTTCTCTTCTGTACCTGTGTACAGGATGAGGTCCCCAGCAGTGCAGATCTGCTCCCGTTGCTATAGGAGATGGATCACAGCTGAAGGAGACGACATCTTCCTCACTGCAAGAGGCTATCTTACCTGCCACATGTACACACTTAACGACAGGCTGCTAGAGAAACCTTCATTACCCTTGGTAACCACTTGAAACTGTATTAACTTCTTGTATGTCTGTCTTAATATCTCAGTGTATTTAGTGACCCAAGTTGTAAACTATGTGTGCCGGTTACTTGCGTTGCACCCCTTTAGTAGCTTCAGACCAGGCAAAGGCAAAGTTTCAAACATTTTATTGAAGAATAAGTTAACATAATAACAAAGACAATCTAAAATAAAGTGACAACATTTCCTAACATCCTTTACATTTTCAAGCAAAAGTCCAATACTGGTTGAGTCCATATCTGGAATCTAGCTCTGACTCCGGCATGATACTGGATATCCAGACCCCGGCAATCGCATCAGGCAGAGCTGGCAAAGTGAAATAGGCCTAAACTAATCTCCTTTTTCCTCGTACTTTACTCCTCACCATCTCTCTATTACCTTTTCTCTGGATCCGGACCTCCATCCCTTTTATATCGCACTTGAGCAGGGTCAAACTCAGCAAAAAAACGCAAAGAAAAACCCAGGAATTACAGTTAACCCCTAACTTCCTGTTGGTGCAGCGGTAACCACTACCTGCTTACAAGTAGATTACTTTGAGTGTAGTAACCAGGGGAGGCCTGGGCCAGGGAGTAGTTGGTCAATTGCCCCCTGGGCCACTCTAATGCCCCGTAAAAAGGCTGCACCACTTCTGTTACAGACGTGCCTAAAGAATTCCTGGTGAAGAAAAGTAAAAAGTCCCTGCCGCTGACCTACTGAGTGCGGGTTGAAGACAAGGATAGAGCGCAGGCCCCCCCCTCCCAGCATGGATGGTGTAAACTGTGTCTGAGCAGAGGGCGATTCCATGCCCCACTGGAGCCCCAACCGAGCTGTCCCAGCTCCTTCCAACTGCCCCCTGCTGCCAGGTCAGGAACCGGTTTTGGCCTGTGAATAGAGAGTACCTGGAGCAGAGCTTCAGCCTGGAATGGGGTCAGGAAGAGGCCGGGAAGAGGGAGAGTGAGAGGGCGAGGCGCTGCACCATGGGCCTCTTGTTTTTACTTGCCCCCTGGGCCAAAAGTTGCCAGTCAGCCCCTGGTAGTAACTGACATTTTTCAGTCCTGATTCACTCAGGACAAGGAGGTAAAAACAAAAGTCACTGTGCACTATATTTGTCTGCCAAAAAATGAACAAACCGATAATCTGAAAAAGATTTATTACTATTTTTCCTGTTACATTTGTTCTGATTTGTTGTCAGGGAACATTTTTGCATCTTATTTTTTATGACAAGACAGTGCCAACCATTAAAATACACAGTTTTCTGTTGGTAACATGAAAGGGATACTCCAATCAAAAATTTTAATTTTCCTATTAATTAGTATGTTAAATAGCTTTATCTTTTATTTTATTTATTTCCTGGCTAGCTGATTGTGTAGCTTAGAAAATCTTATCTAAGCTGGACAAACAGCTTCTTCCTGTTCTTCACCGACATTGCTATCTCCCTTTATCTGAATTTGCTAAGCTGTATTTCATTTCCCGATAAGGTTGTCGGTCTTTCTAAGACAGACATGCCTAGACCTGCCCAGCCCCACCCCCATTCCTCCTATCCTTCACAGAACATGATTTCCTGTCTTCATAGCCTCGTTTAGGGTAGCACCATCTCCTGAGAGAGGGAGGGAGGGAGGGGGAGAGGGAGGGAGGGAGAGAGAGAGAGAGGGGTGGGGTGGGGGGGGGGCAATATAGGAAAGAAACAAGGTACAAAGGAACATTTTTGAAAGTTTAGAAGGATACAGATCCATTTCTATTGGTCATTACATGTGAGTAATGGGTTTTAGGCCCTGTTTCCACTAGTGCGACTTTGGACGCATAAAGTCGCATGACAAGTCACACAGCCCATTGATTTCAATGACACCTGTTCCCATCTGTGCAACTTTAAAAATCAGGGACTTTGAAAAGGTACCTGCACTACTTTGATGCAATTTTGGTCCAGAGAGTGTAAAGTTGGATGAAAGCTGCACTCAAAGTCACACAACTTAAGAGTCGCACTAGTGGAAACATAGCCACTAGGCAGGGACGATCCCAGGCGGGTTCTTAGGGTGCAGTGCGCCCAGGCGCCGCATGGTGGGGGGCGCATTATCCTCTCCCGACCGCAAGTCTCTCACTGCAGCCTCGGAGCTGCCTGCTATATCCTTTGTAGTTGTGAGCTGAGGGGAGGGGCGACAGTGGGGGAGGCAAATTGACACCCACATTTTTTTTTAGCAGTTTTGTGTGCAGGGCCGCTGCTATTAGTGCACATAAGTCAGGGGTGCCGGAGGTGCCCCCTCCTCATTGTCCGGGTTAGAGACAGCAGAAGGAAAGGGGACTTCTGGACCGACAAGCTCCATGTCTCCCCCCCCCCCCCCGTCCATGCGGGCAGATGGTGCATCCCAGTGAGCTGGGACACAAAGCAGCATCAGCGGATGGGCTGTCTTTGGAGCCTGGCCGGGGGGCGGAGACTAAAGGTCAGCTGACTCGTGAGGGCTGAATGTGGAGGGCTGGAGCTGATCTCGGCAGAGGTGTCACTGCTGCTAGTGCCAGACACCACGGAGCCAAAGTGAGTACTCATAGGCGTGCACACACTATCATCTCATGCACATTACATACTTGCCCACAGCAGTGACTGTCCCACTACAGCTCTCAAACTCTTTTTCTATCTTCCCCAGAAATCTCCTGTACATTCTATCTGTTCCCTGATTTTCTTAGATTCCCTCCATCTCAGTGTCTGCTCAGAGAACCTGGAGGTGGGTTCTGCTGACACTGTGCAAGGAGGGGGTGAGCTGATGTTCTAAGAAAAGTAAATTTAAGGAGATAAGCTGGCCGTTTTACATCAGCACTAATCAGGAGGATTTGATTGCAGGGAGATGAGAATGATAGAGCTATTACTACATACACCCCCCCCCCCCCACACACACACACACACACACACACTCTGTGTATGTCCAGATAATGTGAAGAAACTTTATGACCATTCCATTAACCCTCTGTTATCAAAGTCTAATTCCCCACATTACCTAACCACTCAATACAAGTTAACTGTCCTCAATAAACAGAGCAGAGCACAGTGTTCATGGCCATTTACATGGCAGTGCAATTCTATGAACACTTCATATTTGGAGAAAATCTGTTATTTTGAATTTACACAGTTTAGCTTTTTTTGCACACAAGCGCAGGTGTGGTTTTTATACATCACATGTAGGGCTGCCCATTCATTTCAATGGGCTGCCCTACTCATGAGCAACATGGAAAAGAAGTCCCTTCCCCATCCCCCACCAGCACTGCCACTGATCCCACTGTCATATACTACCCTAGCCTGTCCGTATACTACCCTAGCCTGTCCGTATACTACCCTAGCCTGTCCGTATATTACCCTAGCCTGTCCGTATACTACCCTACCCTAGCCTGTCCGTATACTACCCTACCCTAGCCTGTCCGTATACTACCCTAGCCTGTCCGTATACTACCCTAGCCTGTCCGTATACTACCCTAGCCTGTCCGTATACTACCCTAGCCTGTCTGTATACTACCCTAGCTAGCCTGTCTGTATACTACCCTAGCTAGCCTGTCTGTATACTACCCTAGCTAGCCTGTCTGTATACTACCCTAGCTAGCCTGTCTGTATACTACCCTAGCCAGCCTGTCTGTATACTACCCATTATGGAAGTGTATGTGTAGTGTACTACATTACATGGTCTAAGGCTCGGTTTCCACTAGTGCGACTTGCGGTGCGACTTGACACATGTCAAGTCGCACAGCAAGTCAAAAGCCATTGTTTTCAATGTGGCCCGTTTCCACTGCCGTGTCTTGAGTTGCGGCGACTTCAAAAGTAGTTCGTGCACTACTTTTGAGACGTTTTCAGTGCGACTTCCCTCTATAATGAGGGACAAGTCTCACTGAAAGCCGCAAACAACTTAAACTAGGAAGTCGCGCTAGAAGTAGCACGACTTCGTAGCCGCACTAGTGGAAACCGAGCCTGACTGTAACTTAGACTGAAGTTTAATGCATAGTAAAATGTTTTAGGCTTATGGAAGTGTATGTGTACTAATAATGCGCATTGTGCCGCACATTCACGAGCATATGGGGGGACAGCAATTTTTATTTTGCCTAGGGCGCCAAAAATCCTTGCACCAGCCCTGGAGAGGAGGAGCCGTAAAGAGGAAGCAGCAGCTTTGCTCTCTACTGCAGCCGCCTGCTTTCTCTGTACGGCTCCTCCTCTCACAGGCGGAGTGCATTTGATATCACTCCGCCTGTGAGCCGGGACTATGGAGGCGCCGTTCTCACAGTGACAGCCCCAGCCCCGCTGAGATATCACACAAGAGCTTTACACCACAGAGCCCAACATACCACAGAGCCCAACATACCACAGAGCCCAACATACCACAGAGCCCAACATACCACAGAGCCCAACATACCACAGAGCCCAACATACCACAGAGCCCAACATACCACAGAGCCCAACATACCACAGAGCCCAACATACCACAGAGCCCAACATACCACAGAGCCCAGCACCACAGAGCCCAGCATACCACAGAGACCGGCACACCACAGAGGAGCCAAGAATCAGGACCAGCAGCCAGACCCCAGGACCAGCAGCCAGACCCCAGGACCAGCAGCCGGAATACAGGACCAGCAGCCTAGCCCCAAAAACCAGGACCAGCAGCCAGGCCCCAGGACCAGCAGGCCAGCCCCAGCAGCCAGACCTTAGGACCAGCAGCAAAGCCCCAGAAGCCATGACCCAGTCCCAGAAGCCAGACCCCAGGACCAGCAGCCAGCCCCAGTACCCATTATTTAAGGTAAGTGAAGTCTTCTAGTCTTGGGCCTGGGCATCAAAGTGCTATCAATTAATATAATATTGTTTATTTTTCTATTGTTTGGTGACACTCTAATGTAGTCTATCATCGGGGATGGAGGGGACTCTTTCTATCAGAGACTCTCCAATAGGCACAGAGAGGGCCTCTGTAAGATAAACCCCCCTCCAGGTCCCATTAGACTCTGTTGTAGTCTCTAATGGGGCCTGGTGGGGGGTCTTTCTAACAGACTTTAAAATGCACACAGAGATGACCTCTGTTCGAGAGACCCCCCTCCAGGTCCCATGATACAACCCCATTGTAGTCTCTAATGGGGCCTGGTGGAGGCTCTTTCTAACAGACTCTCTAACAGAGGCCCTCTCTGTGTTCCTTGGAGAGACCCCCTCCAGGTCCCATTAGGAAAGGGGAGGAGTTGGTAAGATGACCACGCCCACACGGGGGGCGCCATAAATATTTCTGCACCCAGGCGTCTGTTACCCTAGGATCGGCCCTGCCACTAGGCTAGAGTGCTAGAGTGCCACTTTGGAGTGTGACTTTGATGCGAGTTTGAGTGCAGCTTTGATCTTAGGCTCAGGTTGTACTTCCGCTTTACCAATTTAGACAACAGTCTATACTCTTTACCTATTAACAGAGACATCTGAAATATTAAGGACATCAGGAAAATGCAGATACCTATGATTCAGACTTTTGAACAGCTACTGTGCACTACAGAATACTTTTGCTAGCTTCTTTTTGCCAAATCAGAGTAGCAATTGTGCTGTTTGATTTTAATCTATACACTGTAATTAGGTCAGTTACAGCTAAACACAAAAATATTTTAGAGCATACCTTTTAGTAAGCACTGTTTATTCTCATCGCTTAAAGGGATTGTAAAGGCCAAAGGTTTTACAAAAAAACCCTTCTGTGTCCAGCAGCTCCCCTCATACTTACCTAAGCCCATCTTTATTCATGGATGTTGCAGAAATGTCTCAGCTGCCGGGACTCCCCTCCTCATTGGCTGAAACAGCAGAGTGGCGTGATTGGCTCCCGCTGCTGTCAATCAAAGACAGTCAGCCAATCAGGAGAGATAGGGGCAGGGCCGGGTCGCAGCTCCGTGTCTGAATGGACACGGGGAGATGTGATGCAGCTCAATTATCTCCATAGCAAGTTGCTTGCTGTGGGGGCACTCAACAGGAGGGAAGGGCCAGGAGCACAGAAGAGGGACCCAAGAAAAAGAGGATCCATGGTTGCTCTGAGCAAAACCAACTGCACAGAGCAGGTAATTTTTAACATGTTTGTTTTAAAACGTAAAAAAATAAAAAAAAATAACGAGACTCTACAATGACTTTAACCACTTAAGCCCCGGAAGATTTTACCCCCTTCCTGACCAGGGCCTATTTTGCGATTAGGCACTGCGTGACTTTAACGGACAATTGCGCGGTCGTGCGATACTGTACCTAAACAAATTTGACGTTCTTTTTTTCCCACAAACAGAGCTTTCTTTTGGTGGTATTTGATCACCTGTGCTATGTTTTGATCATGCGCTATAAACAAAAAAAGAGCGTCAATTTTGCAAAAATAACAATATTTTTCACATTTTTTGATATGAAATTCCCCCCCCAAAAAATGTAAAAATCTAAATTTTTTAACATTTTGGGCCAATTTTTTTTTTTTACCATATGTTTGGTAAAAGAAAATCGCAAAAAGCGTATTTTGATTGGTTTGCGCACAACTTATTGCGTTTACTAGCAAAGGGAAATATTTTTGTCATTTTTGTTGTTTTTTTTTAACACGTAATGGCCGCGATCTGCAATTTTTTTTGCGGGACTGCGACATTGCGGCGGACAGATCGGACCCTTGACTGACATTTTTGACACTTTTGGGGTTACCAGTGACATTACTAAAGTAATCAGTGCCATACATATGCACTGTTACTGTAAAAATGACACTGGCAGTGAAGGAGTTAACTTTATTGGAGAGGTAGGGGTTAAGTGTGTCCCTAGGGGCGTGTTTCTAACTGTGATTGGCTGTGGCTACTAGTGTAAGAACAGAGATTAACGGTCCTACATAGTAGAACCATGTGATCTCCATTCTTACACAGGGAAGAATGACAGGCGGTTTTGTTTACATTAGCCGTCTGCCTTTCTTCCGGTGTAACGGAAGATCGCGAGAGCCCGGCGGACATCGGGCTTGCCGGGCACACGCGCGGGGGGTCTGTGACCGCGCGGGAGCGCGCCTCCGGTGGCGCGTGCTCGCTCCCTAGAGCCTCACAGGCTAGCGCCGTAGCCCTACGTCGCTCTGCCTGTGAGGGGCTGACTGCCGACGTAAATAGTAGTGCGGCGGTCGGCAAGCAGTTAAATGGGACTGCAAGATAGCTATGTTGCAGTATGGGGGAGGATGTGATCCTACACTTTTGGCGGCTCTGTTTGATAGTATGGGGCTGTATTGCAACTGACAAGATATTACTTTAGAGCAGGGGTCTTCAAACTATGGCCCTCCAGTTGTTCAGGAACTAAAATTCCCATCATGCCTAGTAATGTCTGTGAATGTCAGAGTTTTACAATGCATCATGGGATGTGTAGCACCGCAACAGCTGGAGGGCCGTAGTTTGAGGATCCCTGCTTTAGAGTGTAACAGCCATCATTGAAAAAGTTTGTGCATTTCAATTTGTAAACAATCACTATTCAAAAAGTGCAAATACTAAGGTGCAAAAGAGGAACCATGAGGTTCAAAACATCATTGTGTGCAAAAGTATACAGATATATATCTACTTTTACAAAAAAAACTAAATATATAAGTGCATACAAATCAAAAAACTGTGCATCAAGCCAAAAAAACAATGTATGATTCTCCAACAATACCAAAAAATGTATTTTTCTTATAAAAGTCCCACACAGAAACCTGAAGGAGTGAACAAAGATTATGTGAAATTCTTCCACTTTTTTTTTTTTGTAAGATCCTCCACCGATCACCCCAAACTGACTTACCAGATTAAGTGGCTGGTCAGATTATAAACCAAGCATCAGTGCCTTATGACACAAACTCCAGCAGACAGCTCCCCATGCTGCTGCTAACGATCTAGGCCTTTTTCTCAGAATCTCTCTCAAAAGTGTATGGACAGTACATAAAATGTAGAAAGGAGGAAGGAGAGTCTACATAGCGTGAATTTATCCATAAAAGCACTCAACTTTATTAAAACAAGGCAGTACACTCATATTTTGTTAGTGTTACCCCTCACCCCTCACTCTCACCTCCGGCTGTAGCTCAAAGCCGCGAGTACGATCTGGGCATGCACCATGGTGTAAGTGTCCCAGCCCCGCCCAACTAGTTTCGTCACGGTGCTGAAGGACGCTGAACACCTCCGCGCCATCTTTATAATGGGAAATCGCCCACTCACATGTATAATGAATCAAGCAATAATCATACATCAATATTCACCATTTCTTCAAAGTTGTAATATTTACTGCTTTTATCTCCAACTCATTTTATTTATCATGTTATACCCAGTCACCTAAATTTTCTTTTTTCTTTTTTAATATCGTATTTGTTCCCTCCTGCAGCTGTCTCTATCTTAACTCAAACCTTCTTTTTCTACCCCAAATGTGAGTGAAAAAACACAAAACCATCAACTCCATTTTCAAACATATGCTAAAAAGATCACAAATATATTAAAAAGTAGTTTTTTTTAAAAGTTGATGGCTGCGCTGGACTGACCTGCTCGATAGAGGGTCTGTGGGTGGGTGGTAGATGAGAGAGGGCCACTTGGGGAAATTAACTCCCAATCAATCTGGTCCAACTGGATGAAAAAAGGCAGTGGACCCTTGTTAGGGGGTCTGGGCTGCTACCTTAAGATACGGCCTGGTGGTCGTTTCCAAAGTTTCTAGTGATAATCGGTTAAAGGAGCGCCCAAAATCAGCAATAAGAACTCCACTTAGATCAAAAGATTGTCATTTTATTGGTAGCAGAACATGTTAAAGCCAATGCTTTTTGGGGGAACAGAGACTCCCTCTTCTTCAGGGCAGTCCAGTAGGGACTCGTCACATGTGTCGCCCCCGAAACGCGTTGACTTTAATATGTTCTGCTACCAATAAAACGACAATCTTTTGATCTAAGTGGGATTCTTATTGCTGATTTTGGGCGCTCCTTTAACCGACTACCACTAAATATATTGAAAAGGAAAACTACATAATATTATCGACCCCACTAATTCACTTATCATTAACCTGAAGCCAGATTTATTTGCTCTTAAAGGGAAAGTGTATTGTATTCTATAATTATTTTTATTAAACATCTGTGTGTTGGCATTCTATCAGGACTCTATCAGGGCAGCTATAGGTAGGAATAAAACTATTTTGATCCGTTTTCTTAAAATGTGTTCTTGTACCTATCATGCCATTTGTTTTAAAAAGGGTGAGATCCAAAAATGTATTTGTTCAATACTGTATTCTCCTGTGAAATGAAGGCCATATCTGTTATCATTAAGTCCTTGTAGGAAACCCTCTAACTTCTCTCATGTTCCTTCCCATACAATCATAATATTTAACTGCCTGTTTAGCATCTGCCTGATTAATACTAGTGTGTACCGTTGCCAATAGACATTCCTCAATTAAGTTTTTTGAATCTATAAGTTTTATCAGTTGAGTTCACTGCTGTCCTTTGAATAGGAGTCATTTTTTGTCACTATTCCTTGTAGGAAGTAATCTTTATACTCACCCGCCCTTGAAAAATTGATTCAATTCCACTGACTATAGGTCTCCCTGGAGGCTTACTATGGTCTTTATGAATCTTAGGGAGATTATATATTGTGGGAACTTGGGGGGGGGCTTTGGGAATAAATCAGGGGGTGTGTGTGATCCCTGCGCTGTCTGAGGTGGCCAGAGACTCCCTGCTGCAGCGCCACTGGGACTGATACTAAAGCAGTAAATGATATAATTCAAAGGGTAGTGGTGCGCTTCAGGGATTGGCTCTAATGGATCTCTATTTGGGTTGGTGGCAGTGATGTGTACAATTCTTGCTTTAAAGGTGCTCCGCGTGATAAATATAATATTTATGTTTTTAGGTGATGAAAGTGCAGGTGTATTAATCAAATCAGTCAATATCAAGGTTTTCTTAAAATAAATAAATATATGAGTACGGTGTGTATCAATGGATAAATAAATAAATAAATAAATAAATTTGGGAATAAATATTTAGCTTCTTTCTCAGTAAGGACACCTGCCTTTTTCCCTTTATATATAATTTTCTTGAGTAGGTGTTTTAATTTGTGAGTGGGATTGCCTGAAAAGTTTTTATATGTGTCTTTTGGTTGCTAATAATCGTGCCATTTCTTCTTCATAGTCACATTTATTGAGTATTACTATAGCTCCTCCTTTATCAGCAGCTCTACCAAATAATGTCCTTCCTCTTCTCAAATTCACTAATTCCCATTTTTGAAAGATTTATATTTATCAGTGGTTTTAATTGTTCTTACATCTTTTTCAACCATGGTTCTAAACACCTCCAAAAATTCACTATATGTTGATATTTATCATTACCACCTTTTTGTCCATTAAATGATCTTTATTTCATTCAAATAATTTTTTAAAATATAATTTTATCACAAATGTTTGCAAGTCAATGTATGTGTTGAATTTTTTCATGTTCATATGGGGTATAAAATTCAGACCTAAATCTACAATCTCTAACCCTGCTTCTGTTAAAATAATAATACTCAAGTTAAAAACGCCAGCCCCTAATGGTTTCTTTTCCTTTTTCTTTCTCCTTCCTCCTCTTTTACCTCTTCTCCTCTTGTTTCCCTTTTTTGTTGATCCTGTTCTCCATTCTGTATTCCTCTCTGTCCAATTCCTGATGCTGTTCCTTGTATTCCTGTTGGTGATTCCAGTTTTCTCAAGTTGTATTCTTGATATCCCTCGCTGTGATGCCCCTCCCCTTGGACGATGGGGGGCCCTGTGGTTTAAAGCCCCTCTTGGGGGTCTGTTATATGACCCTCCTTGGGGTTATTCATACTGTTGATAATTAGAGTCATAAGCTGGTCTATCCAATCTTCTACCTGTCTGATTATGTGGTACCTGGTCTGGGGAGGTATGTCTCTCAGTCGCTAGTTGTTCTTTCTGAAATTGCACTCTTTGTCCTGTTTTTGGGGGTCCTACCTGCTGTATCCACATCAAGGAATCCCTCATATGTCCCCACATTCCAATCTGGAGTAGAATCCTTGGATTTACAGACTACTATTGGCAAATGTTTTTTCCATTTATAGATTTTATTATTTTTATAATCCTCAATGTCTCTTTGATGTTTCTTAACTTTTTATTTTTAATTTCCTTATCCATCTTAGTGATATAATCTTGGACCCTCTTGGATTTAACTATGTATTCATAAGTATAAGCTAGAGGTGTTAAAGTCTCCTTCAGATCCTTGATACTGGATTCTACTTTCCTAAATTTAATCTGTCTCCTCTTAATAATTAACTGTAACAATTTTGCCTCACTTCTGTTAAAGAAAGTGAGCCACTATTCATCTAGGTCCTGTAATCCATCATTTGCTGGTATGTCCCCGCGTAATCTTCTAGGGGTTATTCTCTCTTTAATGTATAATTCCAGTGTATTATTGTCCCACCACATTTTTATTTGTTTTTCCATTAAGTGTTTTAATTGTTTGAAATTAGTATCAAGATCAATACCCGTTCTCACTTTGGTGGAGCTAAAAACCTCCACTAAGTTCACTATTCGTTATCTATTGTCTATATAATCAAAAATATCCATGGCTGCCAGTCTAAAACCTCACCAGGGGTTCAGAATATTGAAAACAAATAATAAAAGATCCGGAACCAAAGGTATTTATGGCCACAAAAATGGAGGGTACATGATCGCTGCTGCCAAACTGAAGGTGAAATCAAACAGTAAAATGATTATGGGATTGGTCAGTGTAGATCTACACTCCCCAATAAAAAATAATCATTAATTATCTACTCATGCTCAAAATCTGATAAATCTTATTACCTTATAACATGTATCATAATAAAGTGCTTAATAAAGTAATTTGTGCATTTCAATTTGTCAACAATCACTATTCAAAAAATGCAAATGCTAAGGTGCAAAAGAGGAACCGTGAGGTTCAAATCATCAAACAATGTGTGCAAAAGTATATAGATATATATCTACTCACAAAAACAAAATATATATAAGTGCATAAAAATCAAAAAACTGTCCATCAGTTTCTATAAGGAATAGTGACAAAAAAATGACTAGTTTTTAAAGGACAGCAGTGAACTTGTAAAACATATAAATTTAAAATAACTTCCATGAGGAATGTCTATTGGCAACGGTAGATGTCAATGCATTTTACACTAGTATTAATCAGGCTGATACGAAAAAGGCAGTTAAATGGGCCCTACATCACAAAACTAAACTTAAACAAATCGGGTTTATTCTAGAACTTCTTGACTTTGCCATGACTAATAATTACTTTTGGTATGGCAAACATTACTATCATCAGTGTAAGGGTATTGCAATTGGAGCTAAATATGCACCCAGTGTTGCCAATTTAGTCATGGAAAAATGGGAGGAGGAAGAGATCTATGGTAAGTGGCCAGAGATGGCGCTATACGAATGCTTCATAGATGATATTATAATTGTATGGGAAGGATCGTGAGAGATCTTAGAGGGTTTCCTACAAGGACTTAATGATAATAGATACTGCCTTAGTTTCACTGGAAAATACAGTATTGAACAAATACATTTTTTGGATCTCACCCTTTTTAAAACAAATTGCATGATAGGTACAAAAACAAATTTTAAGGAAACGGATCAGAATAGTTTTATTCCTACCAATAGCTGCCACCATAGGCAGTGGATATATAATAACCCAGTAGTCAATTCACTAGAATCAGAAGGAACTGCCTATTGGACTCTGATTATCTTGATCAACTTTTTGGAGCAGGCATTCTTTAGCCGGTTCCCGACCGCCCGTCGCCTTTTTACTGTGGCAGTGCTGCTCTCCTGTGCGAACCGACGTAGACCTACGTCGGTCGCGTGCCTGAGAGTCCTAATAGAAAGCCAACACACAGATGTTTAATAAAAAAAATTATAGAATAAAATACACTTTCCCTTAAATTAAGTAAATAAATCTGGTTGCATGGCAATAAGTGAACTAGTGGGGTCGAAAATATTATGTAGTTTTCCTTTTTAATACATTTGTAATCTTTTTAACATATATTTGAAAATAAAGTTAATCGATTTGTATTGTTTTTGCTCACATTTGGGGTAGAAAAAGGAAGGTTTGAGTTAAGATAGAGA
Organism: Pelophylax lessonae; assembly: GCF_965119305.1. Classification (NCBI taxonomy): domain Eukaryota; kingdom Metazoa; phylum Chordata; class Amphibia; order Anura; family Ranidae; genus Pelophylax; species Pelophylax lessonae. The sequence goes on from NC_138779.1 coordinate 121,154,859, forward strand.
CAGCTGATGGAGGGAACAATTACGATATTAAATATGAAAAAAGAAAATTTCACTGACTGGGTATAACATGAGATATAAAAGGAGTTGGAGGTATAAGCAGATATACGCAGTAAATATTACAACTTTGTGTGAAGAAATAGTGAATATTGATTCATGATTATTGCTTGATTCGTTATACATGTTCCCCACTATAAAGGTGGCGCGGCAGTGTTCAGCGTCCTTCGGCTCCGTGAGGACGTCGAATGACCAAACTAGTTGGGCGGGGCTAGGACGGTGATACCATCGTGCATGCCCACATCATGCTTTGAGCTGCAGCCGAGGGAGGGAAAGATACATGTTTTAAGGCGTTTGTTCCCTAGTGTTGGGGTGACACTAAAAAAATATGAGTGTACTGCTTTATTTTAATAAAGTTGAGTGTTTTTATGGATTCCCGCTATGTAGACTCTCCTTCCTCCTTTCTAAATTTTATGTACTGCTCATACACTTTTGAGAGAGATTATGAGTAAAGGGACTAGATCTTTAGCAGCAGCTTGGGGAGCCATTGTGCTGGAGTTTGTGTGATAAGGCGCTGATGCTGGTTAATAATCCGACCAGCCACTTAATCTGGTGAGTCAGTTTGGGGTGATCGGTGGAGGATCGCACCAAACATTTTTTTGAGGAAGAATTTCACGTCATCTTTGTTCACTCCTGGTTTCTGTGTGGGACTTTTATAAGAAGAAAAATAAATTTTTTCCTATTGTTGGAGAATCACACATTGTTTTTGGACTTGATGCACAGTTTTTTGATTTTTGTGCACTTATATATTTTGTTTTTTGTGAATGAGTAGATGTATATCTGTATACTTTTGCAAACATTGTTTGATGTTTTTAAACTCACAGTTCCTCTTTTGCACATTAGCACTTTTTGCATCTCAGTTCCTCCTTTGCATCTTTTGCACTTTTTGAATAGTGATTGTTTACAAATTGAAATGCACAAATTACTTTATTAAGCACTTTATTATGATACATGTTATAAGGTAATAAGATTTATCAGATTTTTAGCATGAGTAGATAATTCATGATTATTTTGTTTTGGGGAGTGTAGCTCTGCACTGACCAATCCCATTATCATTTTACTGTTTGGTTTCACCTTCCGTTTGGCAGCAGCGATTGTGTACCCTCCATTTTTGTGGCCATAAATACCTTTTCATTATTGAAACATTAGCTGAAGATTGTTTTTTTCTTACCAAACTCCACTGACACATCGTGTAGACAAGGCTCTTGGTGCAATGGTAGATCCCTGTTGCATAAAACCACCAACTGGAAACCACAGACTGTTACCAAGGGAGTACTGATTAATTAGAAGATTGCATCGTCCTTGAACACAAGGGTGGGGACTGTACCATTCATATGGAGTTAACCTATATCAAGAAAACAAAATAAAAAAAAATGGCTTACAGTATTTTGACGGTTGGATAGTTTATGTAATTATTATGTGGAACATCAATACCTAAAGTGGTTGTAAACACTAAGGCCCCTTAAACACTGGGGAATCTTCTTAGTGGGGAATCTGTGTCAGCTCCTTCTCTGCAGAGCTGCTACAGGCACAGCCCCCTCTTCTCTATGGGCGGTCGGATATAAACGGACCATTTGTCCATTTACACCGTTGACACCTGCTGCTCATGAGAGGAGACTGAAGGGTCCAATCGGGTCCGCCCGAAAAACTTACTGGCAGACCCGATCAGTCCGCTCATGTAAAAGGGCCCTTAGGGGTTGATTTACTGTAAGAAAATAGACTGTGCACTTTTGCAATCCTGCAGTGCATTATGGGGCAATCATCGCCGAGCAAACTTGTCGCCAAGCTCCCCGAGTTCGGCAAACACACAAACACCCGATGTTCGAATCGAACCTACGTTCGACTCGAACATCCAGCCCATTCCTACTCGGAAGCTATTATCATAAATGTGTGGATGAGGTGCCTAAGGGGGAACTGAGTGACTAGTTTCCTATCAGGTCCATCTTACTTTTGATTCACAGCGCATGACAGCAGGCGGATTCAAAATGGAAACTGGACTGAATAGCGGCTAAGGATCCACCCACAACTGTGCTCTGTCATTCTATAGCCAAGCAGAACTGATGGAGAACTGTATAGTTCATATTCCTATCGCACACCTTCCTGATTTGTAGGCACTTGTGTACTGGGTGCTAAAGCGATCACCAGCTGGCCAGTGGATCGGTTACAAGTAGATACATATTCGCCAGCACACCAAGGATCTTGCAAAAGCAGTCCAAAAACTTTATTCCAGAGAAGATCACATCAAAAAAATGATTGCAACGTTTCTAAACCCGAAACGTTGCACTAATATTTTTGATGTGATCTTCTCTGGAATAAAGTTTTTAGACTGCTTTTGCAAGATCCTTGGTGTGCTGGCGAATATGTATCTACTGGTGGAGAACTGGTCTTTCTGTTCCTCTTAGGATTCCGGTTACCCTTACTACAAATTCCTTGGTCATGCACTTGACAAGGAAGGAAATGTCCAGTATTGATACTCTGACATTAGTGCCCAGCACCAACAGAATCATGTACCTATCTCTGACAGGTACGAGTCGGTCTCAATGATAATAAATTTCCATGCAACAGCCCAAAAAAAATTCTAAAGGATCTTTAAGAATTCCCCCCTTTGTGCTTGCATAAATGCTCTCCCTCATCCCTTTTTAAGGGTTCTAAGTGGTGGCCACGGTTTTAACTACTGCCACAGCAGACCAAGTGAACATGCCTAGAAATGAAGTTGTCTTAATACCGTATCAGTGCATGATATTTTCTTAGTACAATGATACTGTTTGCAGATAACCTAAAATGCATAATGTGTTTTCAGTACAGTACCTACTGTATATTAGACTAATACCAAAACAGTAGGTTGGTAAAACACATAGTAATGGGTTTGCCTTTCAGATACAGGTTGGGGAAACATGGGGACACTTTCATTATTTGCTTTATGACTCCAGAAATATTTATGCCTCTGGCTATTTCCTCAAATTCAAACATGCAAACTAATGTCAGAAAAATGGACGGCAGATTTAGCCATAAGCAATTCTTAATCTAAACACTGTCAGTACAAGAAATGCTGTGACAAATTCCCAATGACTATGTCAGAATGTACAATTGGAAGTTGTTCTTTTTTTTTTTTTCAAATAATTTTTTTTTTTTAATTTGCAATTTACAAGCCTCAAACAGAAACAGAAAGCAGGAGATTTACAAAGCTTGTATCAAAGCCACTACCAATGTTTCCTTTTACTGTATTGATATTATACCTTTGTACCTAATATCATGCAGTTTTAATCACATCAAAATACTGTATATGTACTGCAAATAGGTAACTATTACCAAATTATTAATTTATAGTGGAAGCACGTATAAGTAATTTGCATTTAACTGATAATATAACCGATTAATCTGTATAGAAGATCTACTAAGAAATATAGAAAAATAGAATATAAAAAGAAGAAAGAAAGTAAAATAAATATAAATAATAAAATAAATAAATACTTAGACTGCAGAAAGACTGAGTACTGTCTTTGTGCCCTCATCAATAAATTGCGGTCTGAAAAACAGCTGCAGAAAAGTAGTAAAAGCCTATGAAGAGGGAAGCAGGCAAGGAAGTTAGCAACTTGCTTTGGGCTGTAACCACCTAGTTACAGGCAGCTGTGACATATACCCCACTAAATGCAAGTGGAAATGTAATAACTTTAAACATTACCTGGCTACTAAGAATAAAACACAGCTGACAGCTAAGTAGCCAAGAAGCATAAAAAGCCATACTCCAGGTGAGAATGGATCAAGGAAGGAAAAGTAGCCTGGTTTTCTGCCCTGCAATAAAACAATTAAACGATTAAATTTGAATTAAAAAAAAAAAAAAAAAACATTTTACACTGTAAATATACAGGGGTTCAATGTTGTTTTCATACAATATGCCATAACGTCCATATTACAAAGTAGTTAAAGGTAATGTATAGTTCCTCTGTAAACATGTACAATATATATATATATATATATATATATATATATATATATATATATATATATATATATGTATATATATATATATATATATATATATATATATATATATATATATATATAAAATTATTATTAGTAATATGGAGTAATAAACCATCATTTAGGGCAAAGTTTTGATTTTCAAAAAGGCCTCCTTATGGAGTTGTGCAGTTGAAAGAAATTTTGAAGAGAGGAGTTAGAGAAGAGGAGAGTGGAAGAAAGAGGGAATGTGGTTAAGCTAATCTTTTATCATAATTCGTAATCCTTGAAGGATAACAAATTGTATTTGAGTTTAAAACTATCTAGGCTGACTGACTATCAAGAGACAACAAGAGAGGCCCTTCTGGATTGTAATGAGGTTGAGTTCTCTTAAATAATTGCAGGCTTGTGAAGTAGCAATTCAAGTCTGTCCATGGTTTTAATATATTACAGTTTCTGTTTGATCAGATCCATTGTGTGAAAACGTCTTTCCATTTTTCTGAAACAGAGCATCTGGCAGCATGTATGGTTAAGTACATATTGGGTGAAGTTCTTACAAAAAATAAAAAAAAATCCTAAAGTGTATCTGATGACTACAAAATGAAAACACTATTTATTTGTTTTTAATATTCAACGCAAGCTCACCCATCCGTCTCTGTTTTAGTTTGTTGGGAAATCACTTTGAAAAACAGCTGCCTAGAATTTCTAATCATGGCCTCCTTGAGTAAGGGCAGATAATTCATGTAGCATTTACTTCCTGGATTTCACCTGCCCTTAGTTTATACATGCAGGCAGGAGGGTGTCATGGTCAGGGGTCAGGCTCTGAGACCAGTAGCTTTAGCAGTAGAAAGGTTGACATCAACCAGCAGAATAAGCACACAAGCAGGTCACCCTGGCGGATGACGCAGTCTCGACCAAGCACTAACCGGTCTTCACCAGAGCTCCTGATGGTGGAGATGAGCTATGCTGCATGCTAGTGCCAGGTTGTGGGCCCTCTGGACGTCTTGGGGTCAGATTTGTGAGGAAACCACAGGAGGAATTCTCTTGCCAATCTGGGGGCATGAACATTCTTCTCAGGCTCCCAAGAATTTTCTTCTTGTCCATGTCCATCCTATTGAACCAGATACTGCAATTTGTTCCTAAAGATCCTAGATGAGAGACTCCAACCACAAATTCTTCTTCACCCTGTACTTCAAAGAGTGGAGGGGGTGGGAGAATTCTCCCAGAAAAAGGATTTTCAATAAATAGTTTAAACAATTATAGGTGAAAAACAGGGCGAATCTACATACTGTCAGGACATTTTAAGTGAAAATTGAACAAATTGATTTGAGCAGAAGTGTGAAAAGGTCTTGCAAACTTTAGAAACAACTTAGCAGATGGAACATTAACCTTCACATTTTTGGTGTAAAACAAAACATTATCAACAGCATGAAATGCAGGAAGTGATCTGCGATGTTTGTTAGCAGCCTCCTTGTAATATTCCTGAACAGTCTTTAGCGTCTCAATCAATTCCTCCTGAATCTCTTGTAATGTAGTTAAAGTGGATCTTCACTGTATCTGAGCACCACAAACTGAAAACACTATTTAATTCATTTTTTATTTTCAAAGCAAACTCCCTCATTCCTCCATGTCTCTTTGCTTTATTTACAGTGGGGATTGAAAGTTTGGGCACCCCAGGTAAAAATGTGTATTAATGTACATAAAGAAGCCAAGGAAAGATGGAAAAATCTCCAAAAGGCATCAAATTACAGATTAGACATTATTATAATATGTCAACAAAAGTTAGATTTTATTTCCATCATTGACACTTTCAAAATTACAGAAAACAAAAAAATGGCGTCTTCAAAAGTTTGAGCACCCTGCAGAATTTATAGCATGCACTGCCCCCTTTGCAAGGCTGAGACCTGCCAGTGTCATGAATTGTTCTCAATCATCATCTGGGAAGACCAGGTGATGTCAATCTCAAAGGTTTTAAATGCCCAGACTCATCTGACCTTGCCCCAACAATCAGCACCATGGGATCTTCTAAGCAGTTGTCTAGAAAACTGAATCTGAAAATAGTTGACGCTCACAAAGCTGGAGAAGGCTATAAGACGATAGCAAAACGTTTTCAGATGTCAATATCCTCTGTTCAGAATGTAATTAAGAAATGGCAGTCATCAGGATGAGTGGAAGTTAAAGTAAGATCTGGAAGACCAAGAAAAATATCAGACAGAACAGCTCGCAAGATTGTGAGAAAAACAATTCAAAACCCACGTTTGACAGCACGATCCCTCCAGAAAGATCTGGCAGACACTGGAGTTGTGGTACACTATTCCACTATAAAGAGATACTTGTACAAATATGGTCTTCATGGAAGAGTCATCAGAAGAAAACCTCTTCTACGTCCTCACCAAAAAAATCAGCGTTTGAACTTTGCAAATGAACATATAGACAAGCCTTATGCATTTTGGAAACAAGTTCTGTGGACCGATAAGGTTAAAATTGAACTTTTTGGCTGGAATAAGCAAAGGTACGTTTGGAGAAGGGGCACAGAATTTAATGAAAAGAACCTCTGTCCAACTGTTAAGCCTGGGGGTGGACCAATCATGCTTTGGGGTTGTATTGCAGCCAGTGGCACAGGGAACATCTCATGAGTAGAAGGAAAAATGGATTCAATAAAATTTCAGCAGATTTTGGTTGGAAACTTGATGCCATCTATGAAAAAGCTGAAGTTAAAGAGAGGATGGCTTCTACAAATGGATAATGATCCTAAACACACCTCGAAATCCATGGGGGATTACATCAAGAGGCATAAACTGAAGGTTTTGCCATGGCCTTCACAATCTCCTGACCTCAACATAATTGAAAATCTATGGATAGACCTTAAAAGAGCAGTGCGTGACAGACAGTCCAGAAATCTCAAAGAACTGGATAACTTTTGTAAGGAAGAATGGGCAAAGATACCTCAAACAAGAATTGAAAGACTCTTGGCTGGCTACAAAAAGCGTTTACAAGCTGTGATACTTGCCAAAGGGGGCAGTACAAGATATTAACTCTGCAGGGTGCCCAAACTTTTGCAGACGCCATTTTTTTGTTTTTTGTTATTTTGAAAGTGTAAATGATGTAAATGTAAATAATCTTTTGTTGACATATTATAAGAATGTCTAATCTGTAATTTGATGCCTTTTGGAGATTTTTCCATCTTTCCTTGGCTTCTTTATGCACATTAATACAAATTTTTACCTGGGGTGCCCAAACTTTCGATCCCCACTGTAGTTAAGCAATCACTTTGAAAAACAACCCTCTGTCCTTGGCCATCTTTAGTAAGGACAAATGATTCGTGTAGCATTTACTTCCTGGAATCCATCTGCCTTTAGCTCAAGCATGCATGCAGGAGAGTATGCTTAACTGAGAAACCCCCTCCTCCTCTTCTGAAGACTCATGGGTTACTTAAAAAGTAACACAGTTGTTGACCCTCCTGAAGACACCTGGGATGTATGACATATTTTGCCTAGGCAAGAACAAGGAAGTAACTTAAAAATTTGAAGAAAAAAAAAAGAAGTTTAAAACAAGTAAATATGATATAATTTCCTATTTATTTACTAATGCTAGCAGCATTAAGGATTAAATATAATCAATGTTTATTGAGAGAGTGAAGTTCCACTTTGATCTGTTGGTAACAGCAGAACTGGAGTTGAGATAGGGAGATCAGGAATAAAAACTTAATGATAACCAGTGTTTAAAAAAAAGTATGTTGAGAAGTAGAGAATGTTTAAAATTGTTATAAGCAAATTCTGCTGTAGGAAGATAGTCCACTCAGTCATTCTGAAGATAACTGACAAAACTGCTCCAGAATTTGTACAGAAAGGTACTGCTCCAGAATTTGATTGGTTCTCTCGGTCTGACCATTAGATTAAGGATAAAAAGCAGATTCATTGTAACACCTAAAGCTGAGCAAAGGCTTTTCCAGAATTGTGAAGTAAAGTGTACTCCTCTGTTAGACAATATATCATCAGGAATTCCATGGAGTTTGAAGACTTCCCAAACCATCAGTTTGGCAGTTTTTTCAGCAGATGGTACCCCCTTAACTGGTATATAATGAGTGCCTGGTATAAAATTTGATGATAGACAACTACCAAGATAGTGGTCTCTTAGAGGGAGGTAGATCGACCGCAATGTCTTTAGAAATTTAACACCATTACAAAACACCTTTCTACATACAAATGCTTCCTCACTTGTTAGCTTACTAAACAATGATCTTGATATATCTTTGCTAACACAGAAAGGGACTACTAATAGAAATTTTAAAGCATTTTAAAAAGAATTGATGATCCAACTAATTTCACTAAATAAAACTAGACAGAACAAAGAAATATTAGACGATTAGAGGATATAGGCTACAGCACATTGTGTTTCTTCTTTTTTTAAATGAGTGTGTAGCGATAATGTATCACATTCATTTATTTATCACATGAGCAAAGGTAAGACATTTTGAATCAGAATCACACCAAAATAATCTTGACTCAACAAGACACAGCAGTATTATACAATTTAAAAAAACATTGTTGGAGCTATGTTTTAAGAGAAGCTTAATGACATTATTCTGAATATCGTAGGTGACAAGACCATTGAACTTACCATGTGAACACGGTACAGGATGCTGATTCCTAAGGTCATAAACGGCTTGGAGAAATCAATAACCTTTTCTCTTTCTGCTGTAATTGTGAGACCAGCAACGGCTAAATCTGCTTTCTGTGGAGGTACAAATAACAGAAACAGGTAATCTTACTAGTATTGTTGCACAGCAGTATAAGTGAAGAAATTATACTCTGCTTAAAAAAAACTTTTCATTTTGCACTTACAATGCGGGAAAGTAATATTATTCTTCTGGAGATATAAACAGCAGATAGTATTCACATTGCACAAATTATCTATGTTATTGTGTTATGACACTGAAAGCTCGTGGCTCTTTTATGTGCATTTTTATTGTACAAAAATGTAATTTAGGCACCAATGTGATTTTCACAAACTATGTAAACCTTAAATTGATATGGAAATGGACTTTTTTAAAATGTATGTCAAAATATATTTATCTCAGGTGCTCAACAAAAGTTTCATGAGTAAGAATAGAAAATATATCTGAAATATAAGAATCAGAACACTGTAATAAGTTGAAACCGCCACTGGTACACTCTATGATATATTCAGAATGCAAGGATTTCTATTATTCCATCCACTATTAAATTATATTGGTGGTAACTGATCTCTTTGACAGACTGTGGGGAATTTATAAAGAGTGTTTGACACTCTTTAGAATTTGTTCGCGCCTCCGAAAACAAATGCTGGTGTGGGTGACAAATTTATGTGCTTGTTGTAAAACTGTCACTATTAAGAACTACCTGAATCTTTTGCATGTGTTGGCAAAGTTACCGAAACGGGAGGCAGTGACATTTGAATCTGGCACAAGCCATTTTAAAGGGCCATAGTGTCAGAAAAGTGTCAGGAGGGATTTATGGCATTTCCCCATCTGTATAGGCATTACATAAGCTGTATAAGCTGCCTAATGTTCAATTTTAAGCCCAAGCTGTGGATCCATAAAAAAAAAAATATATATATATATACAGTATCTCACAAAACTGAGTACACCCCTCACGTTTTTGTAAATATTTTCTTTATATTTTTTCAAGTGACAACACTGAAGAAATTACACTTTGCTACAATATAAAGTAGTGAGTGTACAGCTTGTATAACAGTGTAAATTTGCTGTCCCCTCAAAATAACTCAACAACCAGCAATTAATGCCTAAACCACTGGCAACAAAAGTAAGTACCTCCCTAAGTGAAAATGTCCAATTTGGGCCCAAAGTATCAATATTTTGTGTGGCCGTCATTATTTTCCAGCACTGCCTTAACCCTCTTGGGCATTGAGTTCACCAGAGCTTCACAGGTTGCCATTGGAATCCTTTTCCACTCCTCCATAACGACATCACGGAGCTGGTGGATGTTCGAGATCTTGAGCTCCTCCACCTTCTGTTTGAGAATGCCCCACAGATGCTCAATAGGGTTAAGGTCTGGAGACATGCTTCGCCAGTCCATCACCTTTACCCTCAGTTTCTTTAGTATGGCAGTGGTCACCTTGGAGGTGTGTTTGGGGTCGTTATCATGTTGGAATACTGCCCTTTGGCCTAGTCTCTGAAGGGAGGGGATTATGCTCTGCTTCAGTATGTCACAGTACATGTTGGCATACATGGTTCCCTCAATGAACTGTAGCTCCCCAGTGCTAGCAGCACTCATGCAGCCCCAGACCATGACACTCCCACCACTATGCTTGTAGGTAAGTCACACTTGTCTTTGTACTCCTCACCTGGTTTGCCGCCACATACGCTTGACACCATCTGAACCAAATAAGTTAACCTTGGTCTCATCAGACCACAGTACATAGTTTCAGTAATCCATGTCCTTAGTCTGCTTGTCTTCAGCAAACTGTTTGTGGACTTTCTTGTGCATAATCTTTAGAAGAGGCTTCCTTTTGGGACGACAGCCATGCAGACCAATTTGATGCAGTGTGCGGCGTATGGACTGAGCACTGACAGGCTTACCCCCCACCCCTTCAACCTCTGCAGCAATGCTGGCAGCACTCATACGACTATTTTGCAAAGACAACCTCTGGATATGACGCTGAGCCTGTGCACTCCACTTCTTTAGTCGACCATGGCGAGGCCTGTTCTGAATGGAACCTGTCCTGCTAAACAGCTGTATGGTCTTGGCCACCGTGCTGCAGTTCAGTTTTAGGGTCTTGGCAATCTTCTTATAGTCTAGGCCATCTTTATGTAGAACAACAATTCTTTTTTTCAGATGCTCAGAGAGTTCTTTGCCATGAACTTCCTGTGACCAGTATGAGAAAATGAGAGCAATAGCACCAAATTTAACACACCCGCTCCCCATTCACACTCGAGACCTTGTAAAAAGAACAAGTCACGTGACACCGGGGAGGGAAAATGGCTAATTGGGCCCAATTTTGACATTTTGACCTAGGGGTGTACTCACTTTTGTTGCCAGCGGTTTAGACATTATTGCCTGTGTGTGTGTTGAGTTATTTTGAGGGGACAGCAAATTTATACTGTTATACAAGCTGCACACTCACTAATGTACATTGTAGCAAAGTGTCATTTTGCTACAATGAGGGCAAATTTACACTGTTATACAAGCTGCACACTCACTAATTTACATTGTAGCAAAGTGTCATTTTGCTACAATGAGGGCTTTACTCATTATCTATACATACTATATATATATATATATATATATATATATATATATATATATATATGTAGCACAATTCCCAGCATAGGTGCTGGCTGTGGGTCCCCCTGGGTCACCGGGTGCAACAAAAGTACCTTTGAACATGTTTCTCCAAGTGTGAGCACTGAGGCAAGAACCAGTCCAGTATCTTTGTTTTTTTTTTTGGTTTATTAAGGAACTTGGATGGGAGAAGGGATGAGTGGGATACTCCTTCAACTGAACTATACACAACTTGATGGGGACTCTGAATAAATGCTGCTTAACGCTGATTAGCGCTGGCTTGTTGCTGGTTAACGCTGGCCGTATGCCGTTTAATGCTGACTTGATGCTGTAACTTCCCTTTTTACTGCGGAAGTCCCTTTTTAGCTACCTGAGGTACTCTCGCCTGAGGTAGCTACTTGTACACCTTTGCTGCACTGCTGAACGCTTCAGGGCCCACACTGGCGCCCCCGTTCCCTTCCCTATCTTCAGGGCTTTGAACACTTGGCACCCCCTTTCACTGCCAATACTACTGGTTAGCTGGCTCCTGGATCCCCTTGACCTTCTGGAGTGGTCCCCTTTCCTAGGCAGACCCCTGGGCAGATCTTGAGTACTCACGATACTGTTTTTCCTGAAGACTTCTGCCCAGCAGCTCCACTCGGTCAGCAACACTCTTGATCCCTCTCTGCAGCACAGCTCAACCTCTGGTCCCTGTAGGCCGACTGCCTGGACCACCTTCACTCTCTGACAGGAGGAGAGACAGCCGTCACCTCCTCCTGGGACTGATGTTCCCACCAAAAGACGCTCTTTCACATGCTCCCCCCAGATTTATATCCAATCCCAGGGTGCATTGCGGTAAAGTCTGCCCACTGAGACAGTCATAAACCCTGGTGTGCCATTGGCTAGGTTTCCTCCACTAACCAACAAGATCCCTCATTGGACACATTGGGGAGACTCCCCAGACTCAATAGACACACCTGGAAACATGTGACAGCTAGCTAACAATTCAGGCCCCCCTGATAAGCAGACAGGGCCACATATGCATTTTTCTAGCACCTACCCAGGAGGGTGCTACATATATATATATATATATATATATATATATATATATATATATATATATATATATATATATATATCTTTTTAAGGGTGTCTTTGATCTGGTCTGAGGTCATAGGTACTCTTTCTTCAGTGGTGGGCAATAAAGCATTTTCCTGTAAGTCCAGGGTGGTAGGCTGGACCTTATTGCTCTGGGCTTACAGGAAGTGGGTTGAATAACATTGGGCATCATTTAACCGAGAGGATGTCATTGGATTAGTGGGTGTGTGTGTGTCTGCAGAAGACAGCACTGGAGGGAAGGTGAGTACTGCAGTCAGAGCTGTTTTTTTGTTCACACATTTTGAGGGTTGTATTCTTTGCTTTATGTGATAATTTCTCTCTTTTCATGCTCTGCCTAACATCCATCAAATCTCCCAAATGGAGACATAGAGACTGATTAAAAACTGGTAGATGTTCTAAGCATTCAATTAGGTATATATTAAGTAATTTAAGCCTTGAGCACCAACAAAGTTGAACCCCAGTTAAAATGGAACATTTTGTGCAGTGGTGAATTACTGAATATTCCACAAAGCATGTAAGCATACATGCTTTTGAAATATGGCCAAACCATAAGTCTGTACGTTAACTTAGAATATTTCTTTAGACACTGATCCACAGTTACTTGCATATAACAAGCACAAGCTCTTACTTTCTACATTGCTTATTACTTCTGTAACTCTTTTTTTATCACCCTGGATTTCTGACTACTACTGACTACAGAGCTATTTCTAAAGTGACAGCACAGAGTGCCATCTCTCCCCACCAGCTCTTGCACCACATAACTCTTTACCATCTTAACCTGCCCATAGGAAAGGAGGAAGCTGCTGTACACATTGCGAAGCTTTGAACACCTTGTTTCAAGGCTGAGGTCCCTAGGGCCAGCTCCATTCCACAGTCGGGCCGTGGAAAAGGGTCCCAACTTCTCAGAAGAACTAACCACAGCTACCAGTCTATTCCTCATATAGGACCTCTGTCTCTGCCACCACCACTTTCACTCCCAAGTTGGCTGCTCCTCTTTTGTGTAATTCCACTCCTTTCATTACCCAAAGCGTACACACTCTCTATTCCCTGAGGGGTTAAAGCGGTTGTCCAGCCTCCTGTAAAAAAAAAAGTAAGGTCAGCAGCTACAAAAACTGTAGCTGCTGCCCTTTATAAAACAGCCACTCACCTGTCCCACGATAGAGTGGTGTGCTCACCCCAGTCGGTTTCATCTGCTGTCTTCTTTCCCTGGAGCTGGCATCTTAACTGTGGGCACCCGGCTGTGACAGCTTTTACTGTTCTGAAGCTATCTCATGTTTCCCAGCTGTGAAACAGTAGACTCTTCTGCAAAATACATCATGGTCCCCAGCTATGGGAGCTAAACTGTGCTACCTTTACTAAGAGAAGAGTGTCCTCTGCCAGCTGTTCTTAAGTGTTTTGGAGTATCTCATGCCCCTTACCCCTCTTCTGTTCTGCAAGCAATAAATCCTAAAAAGACAACACTTTGTGGAAACTAAATTTCCCATGAGAACATGGAAAGGGATTAACATAGTGGGCATGTTGGCAGGCATTACTTGGGCATTTACAAATCCTTAACAGGAAGCTAAGGGGGATCTGGCACCAAAGGAGAGGAGTATGAGGAGTATATAGGCAGAGAGAGGCAGGGAGAAGTAGTGACAGGCAGGGACAGACAGGAATAATAGGGAAGACATGCACGATGTTCCAATGCTGCTGTGCTTACAAAAACCAACTGTATTAGCTTTAAACATTTCCCCAACCATGTGATAAATAAACAATCAGTGCAAATCTCTAATAAAATAAAATAAAACTAAAAATGACAGTGTATAGAATAAATTCAACCAATTAAAAATTGGGCTGCAATCACTAAAAATGTGTATGCAATCCACATAAATAATCTAAATACCAGAAACAAGTGTAGCGCCAGAGTATAAACAATCTAAAAATAAATACTGTACATATAACAAAAGTAGAAAGTCCACTGTGAAGTCAACTCAGGTGAATAAATAAATACAAATGTGCTCCCTGCTTCTCCTTCACCAGTAATATTAAGCCTCTCACCTCACATTCCGACCCCTGTTTCCAGCAGGTCAGAATCAGCTGTTTCCCCCTGGGGATAATAGCAGTATGGCAGGTGTAGTTTTAACACTAGGCTGACTAATCAATCTCCACAAAAGTGCCTCAAATACAAAAAGTAAAATCTAGTGCTGTCTGCCTAGTGATAAAATACATTTATTGCAAAAATGAAACTCACAAAGCAAGCTCTTCAGCAGTGCAGGCTGCACAGGTGTTGCAAGATCAATCGTAGCTTTGAAGCCGCATCACTATTTTCCTCCCAGTTCTGCCCCCCTGCGTCGCTTGCAGGGAAGGAAACCCAGAAGATGGATGCCGGTGTTCTATCAGAATACTGCTACTTATCAGATTCTGCAACCGGAAGTGACTTTCTGAAAGAAAAACTTACTGCGCATGCGCCATACCTTCCAACATGACCGCTATGCGTTCCAATAACATCTTCTTACACCCACGCAAGTCTTGAATTTTAGATTTATTTTACCAGTAAATTGACCTTATAGACTGAATAACAGTGTTACATTTCTATTATTATTGTAATATAGTAAATATAGCAAGTAACCTGCGGGTAGAAGGTGGCGACGTTCATCTTGGTACGCCCCACACTGCTCAGCGACAAACTGATTATATAGTGTGTGAGTCTCTGTGTCTCTCCCATTCACTTCCTTGACACAGGTGCTGATTTCCCTTTGCTGCGTTTCAAGCCTCCCTTACTTGGGGGTTAACCCCCGAGTACCACAAAAGCTCTGCAACTGACCCCATTAAAGGGACCACAACTCAAATATCGGGGAAATGTACCTGCCATCCAGGACACATTCCCGGTGTCCTGTACAAGTGAAATAGACTATTTCACTCGAGTCGAGGTGGAATAGTCTTTTTCAGTATAAAAGGTGAGTTTACTGCAAAAACGAGTTGCTTGGCTGTAAGAACATATCTGCTGATGCTTTGTGTTATGTCACATTAGGAAAGCTATTGTAACGCATAGTGCCAATGTTGGAACGCTTGGCGCATGCGCAGTACGTTTTCCTGGCCGTCACTTCCAGTTGCAGAATCTGATAGGTAGCGGTATTCTGATAGAACACCAGCATCAGCCGGAGGACATCGGGGGATCGTAGGGACAAGGTAACTTTTCTTACAGGGTAATCCCGAGTGTGTTTCGGGGTTTGCGTTTTTGGTACTGAAAATTAACCCCAAGACACACTGGGGATTACTGCCTGGGAGGTTACAGTGAGATTTATTTACAGGGAACAATAACCACACACCAACAGCAATAAACATGAGAATGTCTGAAAATTAAAACTAAATTACAAAATGTACAAAAGGAGCAAGAAAGAAACAATATTCCTTATCCCACCCACTCAGCGCTCATGTGTATGCAAAACTCCTAGGATCAAACATATATATCTAGCAGTGCAGCAAGATGTACTCATATGCCTATATAACCAATGAAGCAGAAGCTATACTCAGATCATAACATAAAAAAGGTGCGTATAAGAGCCTCAGCCCACATAAACACTAGCAGCGCTAAAGACAGCCTCTGACGAGGTTGAAGGTATATGACAAATGCAAACAGCCTAACAAAGTAGTGAATTGTTATAAAGCCTTAAAGTTCATAAGTCCATAATATTCTTAGGGTGAAGTCACACGAAAGATTGGGTGCATAGAAAACTCGTTGTTGTACATTCCCTAATGGTGAGATGGCTCTTGAGCGTGAGGTTCCAGACCCCCTGCACTCAAGTGAAGATGGTGAAGCCTGCTGTAGAGAGTATGGTTATTAAAGGCTTTCTGCTGCCTGGCTGATTGGATCCACGGATGTCCCTAGTTTCCTTCAACGGATAGCTGGGTTTAGTGGTCCAATAAATCACTTACTGCTGTCCTGATTCTCCTCTGCCGACGAGAGGAGGAGGTATCTGTTCCCCTTTTATGTGAGAGGAGAGGAGGAGGTGCTGCCTATATCCCTACTAGTTGGAGTGGAATCCCGAGGGGATCGCCATCCGGAAGTGGAGGATTATTGATTGAATAAAGCGCTACACCCTAGCGTTAAGGGTACGTGTCCACTCTCAAGGGGGGGGGAGCACAGCGGTGAGGTTATGGGTATGATGATTGCTGAGTGATCGATAAAGAAGTCTTGTGTTTCATCACACAACGAGTTTTCTATGCACCCAATCTTTCGTGTGACTTCACCCTAAGAATATTATGGACTTATGAAATTTAAGGCTTTATAACAATTCACTACTTTGTTAGGCTGTTTGCATTTGTCATATACATTCAACCTCGTCAGAGGCTGTCTTTAGCGCTGCTAGTGTTTATGTGGGCTGAGGCTCTTATACGCACCTTTTTTAAATTACAAAATGCCTAACCAGCAACCTAACTAACTATATACACACAAATATATAAATGATATACACACAAGGCAAATGGGAAGGGGAAAAACAAAACAGGGAAGGGAACAAGGCAGCTGGATACTGGATAGAGGACAAGGGCAAGATCAAGAGTAAATGGCAACACACTAAGGTGCTATGTGCTAGTGGGATCAGCCTTATATAGTATAGCCACCTATCAGTTGAAACCAGGTAGAGCTGATCACAGAAACCTGCTGTCTTCTGGTAGAGCTGATCACAGAAACCTGCTGGCTTCTGGGACACTGGAACCTGCTGGCTTCCTGGTGGACACTGGAACATAAGATATCAGACCTGAGAACCACAGTGCTACCAGCAGGTGAGCCAGGTCCTGACAATTCCACTCCTCCTCCTCCACCCCCCCCCCCTTCAACTTTTAGCATAAAATACATTTTTTTTTTGAGGGGGAACAGGGACCTAGCTTTGACAGGCACCCACTTCCACTGCTGCTTGGATCGCCTAGGCAATCAGAGCAGAAGTTCTCCTCCCCCTTCCCTGCCTTCTCAGTCTTCTGGAACATGTCACAGATCCCAGATGGCTGCGAGACAATTTACAAAGCAGCCTGGCTTGAACATATGCAGTGGGCAGCCAGGTGCGAAGCAGCAAGGAATCACAGCCGGCTGCCCACAGTTAACATGCCGGCACTAGCGACCCTTACAACGGAGAAGAACTGGACCAGTTGAGTACCCCATTGGTTGCTTGGACAGGTGAGTATCTGTTTATTAAAAGTCAGCAGCTACAGTTTTTGTAGCCGCTGACTTTAATTTTTTGCAGAACTAACTGAAGAACCACTTTAATCTATGTTATTGGATTGTCATTCACTGCTGCAGTGTACATATAAAGCTTAATAACAGGCTGATAATTAGGGCACTACAGATTCAGTGTAGATATTTGGTCAAATTGGAGAGAGGGACTGAGTACAGGCTTACTTTAAGGTGGATCTGAACAGATAGGGAACATCAAGAATTATTAATTGGGCCTAAGCAGTAACCTGAAAACTCTACCATTTGGCTTGAATGCACTGTGAAATCTATGGCAATGCTTCACAGCAATGCTGCCTCTGAAGAGATTTGGAGTAAGATTTGTTGACTTAACTGCGCTGTTCTCCTTGCTGGAGCTCTGACATGTGGAAGTGAAGCCCTGCCTCTACCAAGCTGGTCAACTTGCAGAACAAGACATGTTAAGTCCACAAACGGGAAAATATCAGCTGCAGGGAGACCACATGTAATATTGGTGACCAGTGTGTTACCTGTTTTTTTTTTTTTTTTTTATGGCCACAGCTGCCAGTTTAGTTCCTCTTTCAGACAGTGATAAATGATTTACCTAAATTCAGTTTGCATTCTATTTGTTTACAAACTATTATTTACAACCATTCTATTTATGCCTTACCCTATTTATGCCTTACCCTGGATATCAGTTCTCCCACCATTCCAGTCCAAGTTCCATTCACCTCTGGAACGCCATAAAGACCATCAGCAACCAGGCGAATCTTATAGTTAAAATGCAAGATCTTGGATAGCTCCTTGAGCATGTCTACACAAAACCCCTCGTAGCGTTCATTACCCTCCAGATCATGATGATTTGGTTTAAGCATCAAGTATGGGTTTTCCTATAAAATAAAATAAAAGTTTTGGTTATTGCCATCAGTTCAGGCAATTATTTAAATACTATTCTAATATTCAAAGTGCAAGTATAAATCATTTAGGTATCAGTTTCAACATACATGCTGTTGCCTTGGAGCCATATGACTAAGATTAGTTATATGATTGTTAAAATGGAAAAAAGGGCATATCCACAAATGGCGAATCCACGTTAAGGGGTTTAGTTTAAAACATATTGAAAAAAAAAGTTGTGTTTTTGTTGTGAATTATTTCCACCATATTTCTTATTCTTGGGCTAACAACATGAGTTTGTAAATAAAACTTTAATTATTTTGATTACACCATTATATTTCACCAGAAAAATATAACTGCATTAATGCATATAAAGAATGATTTACGACTGTTTCCCAAAGCACTTTAAGAACTGGAAATGTGCAGACTTACTAGGATAGTAGTTATTATTAATGTCTTGTTAGCCAAAGTGTCAGAAATGTTTTGGAAGAAGTATCTTCTGTCCATAGATAGACCATTAGTGACATGCCATTGTCCAATCTGGAAAGAAAAGAATATGTACAAGTATATAATGTAAATGTAAAAGCAAAAAAATAATAATAATTGGGATAGCAAACTCTAAATCAGTGAAATCAGTGAAAAATATAGTATGTTACAAGCATATAGTATACAATTTGATCCTCAACATTCTTGTGTAGCAGCAGGTCTCATCAACAAACTACCACCTCCCCCCCCGCTCCCCCCCCCCCCGCACACACACCTTTTAAAAAGCCTTGTTTAATAATGTCCAGTAGTGAGCATGGTTGCTAAAGAGAAATGACTTCGGTCTTTAGTAAACAGAGAATAGATGACCTGTCTCTTTAAATCATATAACAGTAGCTTTGGTATTCAGTGCCTTATTTGTTGCAAGTGAACCAAGGCTTTTCAAGTAATACAGGTACTCCAAATGGTACATCTCACATCTTCAGGGTATACATCTGCTGGTAACAGTGAACACATCATAACAGTGTAGAATTTTAGTAGACAAATTAAGTGTAACATAGATCCTATCAAAGAAAGGGGGGAAGGGGAAGTAAAAAAGGGTGGGAGATATAATTTCATAACAACTGGCATGTTAATAAATAACAAGGGTAAAAAATATATAGCCATAAATATTAACCAATACTATAAAGCCAGTTGTTGGATGAAAAATATATGGGAGGGGGGTAAAAGGGGAAAGTTCGGGACTTTGAATGAGGTGTGTGGTAACGATTGGTACATACACAGGTAAAATACACAGGTAGGTCTCATATGATGATAAAAAACATTTTATTGGCGATGTCATCGACAGACATAAGAACATCATAGTATAAATATAATTGATACGGCAAGTAAACGGTAATAATTAAACCAAATCATATACATAAGAGCTGATTGGTTGTAGACTGGAGTAGAACACTAATTGTCAAGCGATATTGAAGGATCCAAAAAATAGAAATAAGGAATGCATCATAAACAAGCTCTACGCGTTTCATGGAATGTAATCCACTTCCTCAGGAGCAGATGCATCATATATTACTGTAGAAAAAAGAGAATCCTTTTTACAGATAGCATAAAAAATGATAAAGGACTAGTAAATAATGATAGGGAAGGGATATAATATCTCTAGCCTATATGTTCTCCAGCCAGTGTACTTACAATCCATCAACACCTAAGTATTGTGGGGGGCAGACCACTGGGGGAACGTCTCTACCGGGAACTGAGAGAGCTTGATCCAAGGTCATCCGGGCACAATAAGAAGATTCCACAAAGAAATGTGTATTCAATATTGTGATGAACAGATCCATATAGATAATGGTCACCAGAGGGTTCTAAAAGTAAATAGTTGTAAATGAAAAAACTTGTGTAGTACATATAAATAAATAGACTAAAATAGACTGGGTAGTATAGACTACCCAGCAGAACCCATAATCAGAGAGCCATGTTGTGTGAAATTGGTTTATTTAATCAATTTCACACAACATGGCTCTCTTGTTTATGATGCATTCCTTATTTCTATTTTTTGGATCCTTCAATATCGCTTGACAATTAGTGTTCTACTCCAGTCTACAACCAATCAGCTCTTATGTATATGATTTGGTTTAATTATTACCGTTTACTTGCCGTATCAATTATATTTATACTATGATGTTCTTATGTCTGTCGATGACATCGCCAATAAAATGTTTTTTATCATCATATGAGACCTACCTGTGTATTTTACCTATGTATGTACCAATCGTTACCACACACCTCATTCAAAGTCCCGAACTTTCCCCTTTTACCCCCCTCCCATATATTTTTCATCCAACAACTGGCTTTATAGTATTGGTTAATATTTATGGCTATATATTTTTTACCCTTGTTATTTATTAACATGCCAGTTGTTATGAAATTATATCTCCCACCCTTTTTTACTTCCCCTTCCCCCCTTTCTTTGCTAAGCAACAGGGATGGAGGTAATCTGCCCGGAGTTGGCAGTACCTCATATAAAGTCCCAAATTTTTTCAAATTAATTGGTTTAATTATCGGTTAATTTATTTTTTCATAGATCCTATCAAGTATTTTAGCTATGTAAAAGCAGAAGGAAATTTACACCCAAAAGCAAAACTGTAATATATCAAAGCTTATCAGTCCTTGGATGTAGTGGCTGCATTCATTTTCTTTTTCAGTCTTCTTTTCCTTTATTTGTAGCTGGTAATCCTGCTAATAACACACTTTCTGTCCCTGGGGGGGGGGGGGGGGGGCTATTCTGACTAGTTGTATCTGTGGCAGGGGGGAATCATGGTTGTCAACCTGGCTGCTCCCCTGATTTGGGCAACATATGTATCTCTCTCTAATAATTTATATTACTTATAAATTAGGAGGGAAATGAATAGGCTACAGAAGACAGCCTAGAAGATAGATAATGATATTTGTGCTTTCTGTTAAGCTCACAGAAAGTGACAAGGACACTGCTTTTCTGGCACGAGTAATTTATATTTTCTGTACTTCTCATAAATATTCTGAGCACAAAAAATGAAAACAAATGCAGCCTCCAAATCTAAGGACTGGTAAGCTACAATACATCAAATTTTATTTTCGGTTTTAATTATCCTTTAACAACATTGAGAATTACTCATTTCAAATCCTTTAACACGTGGAGAATAGCTCAATTAGGGGGCCAACTCAATTTGAGGTGGCGACTTCACCTGCTGTATTCAGCTGAAAATTATTAGGAAAAATAATGTCCTACTATGACCGGATATTACGATATGCTATAGAATTCTCATGGGTGGTACTTTACTTTAACAGCTTAGTGTGCCAATATACTTGTATGGTTATGTGTTACTATTTGGAATCACAAATTGTCCTTTAAATCCCTACTCTTTTGAACAATATCTAGAAGTCAAACTATGGAATGACATATCAGTCTGACTGGAAGACCTAGGAAGCAATTTGTATGAGAATTACATGTTTAGGTTTTATAGGAATGGGACTTGAGGGGATGAGATGTACTGTATACATATACATATACATATATATGTTTATACGTATAATGTATACATTCTTTGAAAAAGGTATTATCCTCATAATAATGTTTTTATTTCTGAGAATAAATAAGGCTGCTAATGGGTACAATTGCACTGGATTTAATAGTATTATGTCTTTAGAATCTGTAGTGGAATATGTAACTTAATTAATCGGTTGGAATAAGTTTCAGACCCGTCCTGTGTTCTTGTATTGTATCACTATGATTAAGCCGTCAATAGGGGAAAATGCAGAAGTGAAAGGATCCAGACAGTGTATACTGCACGACTGCTCCTTGCTCCCATTTGCATCAAAACATTTAGAACGCTTAGTCCACAACCGTCTGAGCTCCTACCTCACTGACAACAACCTTCTTGACCCCTTACAGTCTGGGTTTGGCTTACTACACTCCACTGAAACTGCCCTACTGAAACTCACTCATGATCTACTAACTGATAAAACCAATGAATAAAACTCCCCACTCATACTGATAGACCTCTCTGCAGCCTTTGATACTGTTGACCATCCCCTCCTCCTTTGGAATGCCCGCGCTGTCTACAACAAACTCACCTCTGTTTATGACTTCTTTGTCACTAACTCTTTTACTCTACTTGCTGTTACTGAAACCTGGCTCCATGAATCCGACACTACTGCTCCTGCTTCCCTCTCCCATCCCATGGTGGTCTTCTCTGGACTCACTCTCCCAGACCCAGTGGACGGAAGGGAAGTGAAGTGGGAATCTTCCTATGCCCACAATCCACTTTTTTTTTTATTCTTTGTTTAGAAGAAGTGGTATAATATATCCATATAACAAAAGCATAATTATAAAGGGTACAGTGAATGTCTCACAAAAAAGCATAAAGTTAAGTACATGTATACTGAAGGCCTTGAACCCAAGAGCAGACAGTGTTTAATACAGTTTTTCAACAGGGCTTCCAATATAGACATCAGAGATATATCTTCTCCTCGTATGTTTTATCGTTTTAAAGGGCAAAGCAACACTAAACCCCAGTGCAAAAAATAAGAAAGGGGAAGGGTGGGTGGTCTAACAGGGTAGTATAAGGGGGGGGAGAGAAAAATCCTCAAAAACAAAGCACCATTTAACTTTTTTACTCTCCTTCCTCTCTGTCATTCTCATCATTTGAAGCTCACTGTATATGTCTATTTTCTCCAATTTCTATAGGAATTGCTGTGATTTACTGGCCCCCATAACCAGTATCAACCTTTGTTGATGCCTGGCTAACCTACTTTCTCCTGAAATTCCCACAATAATTCTTGATGACTTCATCAACCCTTTTAGTACTAACACTCCTGCTATTTCTAAACTTCTCAGTCTAACCTTCTCTTTTGACCTTAAGCAGTGGATACATGCTTCTACTTAATCTGATGGAAACACCCTTGACCTTGTATTCTCCTACCTATACACTCTGCGCAACCTCTCCAACAAACTTTTCCTCTCTGATCACTACCTTATTAGTTTCACTCTCCTACTGTATTCCACCTTCTCTTCCTCCAACCGCCTAACAATTACCACACAATTTAGTTTCCATTCCTCTTCTTCCCAAAACCAGCCTCCCCTTCTCCTGTGCCCCCTGGAATGGCCACACTGTGTGCAACAAACTCACCTCCGTTCATGACTTTCTTTGTCACTAACTCTTTTCATCGACTGGCTATTACTGAAACCTGGCTCCATGAATCCGACACTGCTGCTCCTGCTTCCCTCCCCCATGGTGGCCTTCTCTGGACTCTCTCTCCCAGACCCAATGGATGGAAGAGAGGTGAAGTGGGAATCCTCCTATCCCCAAAGTACACTTTTTTTTTTTAAGTTCTTTGTTTAGAATAAGCAGTACAATATATCCATATAGCAAAAGCGTAACTATAAAGGGTACAGTGAATGTCTCACAAAAAAAGCCTACAGTCAAGTACAGGAACAGGGTTGACATGAGGTGATTGACTCAGCCATTGCAGAATATTTCACTTATTTTCCTTCAAAAGCTCCTGGGTTGCTTTTGCAGTGTGTTTTGGATCATTGTCCATCTGTACTGTGAAGCGTTGTCCAATCAACTTTGCTGAATTTGGGTGAATCTGGGCACACATTATTTCTCTAAACACTGCAGAATTCGTCTGGCTGCTTTTGTCTTCTGTCACATCGCCAATAAACACCAATGACCCAGGGCCACTGGAAGCCATGTATGCCCATGCCATCACACTGCCTTCACCATTTTTTCCAGATGACATTGTGTGCTTTGGATCATGAGCTGTTCAAAGCCTTCTCCACACTTTTTTCTTCCCGTCATTCTGGTACAGATTAATCTTAGTTTCCTCCCTCCAAAGAATTCTTTTCCAGAACTGGTCTGACTTTTTTTTTATGTTTTTTGGCAAAGTCTAATCTGGCTTTTCTATTCTTCAGGCTTATAAATAGTTTGCAACTTGTGGTGAACTCTGTGTCTGCTCTCATGAAGCCTTCTCTTTATTGTAGACTTTGACAATGATACGCCCACCTCCTGGAGAGTGTCTCTCACTTGTCTGGATGTTGTGAATGGGTTTTTCTTTATCATAGAGATGATCCTGCAATCATCCACCCCTGTTGTCTTCCATGGACATCCAGGCCTTTTCATGTTGCTAAGCTCACCAGTGATTTATTGTAAACCGTGTATTATAAAAAATCATGTATTATTACACTTAGAGGCAACTCCTGTTCTCCTCTTTCTCTCTGCAGTATTGTGGGTCCCTCTGGATGGCTGCCACCGTTTGTATGGACTTTTGATTTACTGGACTTCTTAATCATTGTTGCCGCATTTTTTTTGTTTTATCCTCGTTCTTATATGTATATCCTGGATGCCTTTGGGTCTATATCATGGTCCTGAGCAATTGCGCTCTTTTTCTTGTGTTTGTTTTTAAGTGCCTTCTTCTTTCCTCAGAATGTACAAAACTGTTGATTTGGCCACTCCTAAAGTTGCCGTTGTTTGTTTCGTTTTTGAAACCTTACAATGGCCTGTTTCACTTGCATGGACAGCTCCTTTGAACGCATGATGTAGGTTCACAGAAATAGATTCCAAATGCAAATACCACACTTAGAATCAACTCCAGATTTTTTATCTGCTTAATTGAGGAATAAATAACAAAGGAGTAGCCCACACCTGGCCATGAAACAGCTTTTGATTCAATTGTCAAATTACTTTTGGTCCCTTGAAAAAATGGGGGTGGCTATTTTTAAGAGCTGTAATTCCTAAAACATTCCTCTGATTTGGATGTACATACCCTCAAATTAAACCGGAGGGTGTGCACTTTCAGCCCTTATTCATTATATAACTATAGCTTGAGTATAATGAAAAGTGGTTTCAAAACTTGGGCCAAGCAAACACTCGTCCAGCGCTCAGAATCGAGTCAAAATACACAATGAAATCTTTCAGTATGATAGTGTTAGTATTAACAAAGATAAATATTAACTGAATTAAATCAGAAATAAAGCAGCCACTGTGCATTTGCAAATACCAAAATGAAAAGTGTGACAGTCTTAACATATAAAATAATATAAAAGGTCAATCACACTCAGCAGCGCTAAAAGCACTATTCAGTCCACCTTAAAATGTTAGTCACCAACGGTGATCATATGTAAGATGATATATCACCATCAATCACCTAAGGCGTATACACATGTCTGGAATAATAAATCCACTCAATGCTCTCTTCAACATACAACTGATGTTATTATGTGATAGATGTTAATCTATCTGTGATAGATGCAAGTGATAGATTTTAATCCACGGTGTTCAAATAATGATCAATCCTGAAACATCCGCCACCTGACCACTTGTGCTCCCCCATTGGTATTGGACACTCACCAGAAACCTTATGAGACAGCGCCTTAAGACAGCCTTTACTTCTCTCCTCTCCACTGATGATATTAATCACTCCTCCTCCTCTGCATCATGTGAAGCATAAACCTCCCTGGGACAGATACTCCGTTTGATTTAACAGGTAAAGTCTATGGAATAAACAACTCCAACAGGGAAAAGACAAAAGAAAGGCAGGGGGCCAATCGCGTGATAACGTTTTGACACTTTATTTAGAATTAAACAATTATCCCGCTCCCCCTTGAAATAATCTGCTTACATAAAATTAGACTTGAATAAGTAAAAACAATGGCTTTGAACGCCCAGTCCCTCTCACTCTTGCATATGCCGCTACTCACGGCTGTGAACTGAGAGATCCGGATCGGGGAGTTGAGCGTCTAGGTAGCCATGGAGACCACGTACTCACACCCTGACGTATGTTTCGTCTACGGACTTCAACAGAGGACGTGAGCACGCGTGTCAGTCTCGCTCTTTAAATAAACAAACGTATTCTAGGTCCGCCCCTTTACCCCTCCCATTACAGGAAGCCGGTCCTACGTGACATTCCGCTAAAAAGCGCATACATAAGGGATAATGCACCCATGTATATTAAATATGAGACTTCCCAGAATACTTTATATGTTTGTTAACTAAATGCTATCCATGCATATGTTAAGCTAATTATCGAAGATCAAAAGATCCAAGATTATTCACTAGACTCACAGGCGACATCTAGAGGCCAAACCAAAAATTTTGGGTCAGTGAGACTTAAAATCAATCAAATACATCACATCATAAATATTCCTAAATGCAGTTAATAATACAATATAATCATTGCATTGCAATTAAAGTCTTAATTAATCACATATACAGAGTTCATCTTAAAATTTATCACCTATATTAAAATGTATCACATATATTCAAAAAATTTAAAAAAATAAAAATATATCACATATATTAAAAAAGAAGAAAATGGTGCATAGATGTGCCAAAATGCACCTCGTGCACTAATAATACTGGAGATAGTTCATTTTAAGCTCAAATAAGTCATTCGTTATGTTCTATCCATCCAAATTGCCCTAAACTCCTATGGCAATGTCACAGATGATCTAGACCTACAGAAATAAGTCTATATGGACATAAAAACAAATTTTATTTAGAAACCAGAATAGGATCGGTAGCAGTATCACTCTCAAACTGCAGCCACTGTCCAGATACTCATCAGATATCAAAGACCTCGTACCCAAATAGATTAGGTTTAATAATTGCTCAAAAAACAATTGAGATCAAAATCTATATTAAGTCCATTGGGCACGAGAGCATTAGTCGTGTAAATCCACTGGGTTTCTTTTTTTGATAAGTCCCTAACCCTATTAGATCCTCTCCAGGAAGAGGGTGTCTTCTCAATACCCCAAAACTTCAATCCTGAGGGATCCCTCCCGTGTTTTTCCCGAAAATGCAGGGGCACGCTGTGTTCCTTGAATCCGGTTCTGATTTTATAAATGTGTTCTGATATGCGTTTACTCAGTGTTTTTTTGGTGCGGCCTATATAAATTAAGCCGTATGGGCATTCCATTCCATAAACCACATGTGTAGATGCGCATGATATAAACTCTTTGATCTCAAATGTTTTCCCATTTGCATTTGACTTGGAGGAAGTCAATCCTCTATAGTGGGTATTGACCTGACGACAGGCCTTACATCTCTTACAGGAAAAGAAAACTGTCTTGTTCCAAAATAGTTTCGGTATTGGTGGTGGATCCAAAACTTTCTTACCTATTTTGTCCCCAATAGTTGGGGCCTTTCTGCATATAAAGACCGGGCTCTCCGGTAAAAATTCACCCAGAACCCTGTCCATCCTAAGAAAATTCCAATGTTTAGAAAACAGACTGACTAAACGATGGATGAAGTTCGGGTAAGATCTCAAGAAACATGTCTGATTAGCTAAGTGAAAACTATGGATGATAAACATCAATGGGGCTTTATAACTGACTATAATGTCCAGTATAAACAAATTTAAGATCTGTTTTCTAAACATTGGAATGTTCTTAGGATGGACTTAGGATGAATTTTTACCGGAGAGCACGGTCTTTATATACAGAAAGGCCCCAACTATTGGGGACAAAATAGTTAAGAAAGTTTTGGATCCACCACCAATACCGAAACTATTTTGGAACAAGACAGGTTTCTTTTCCTGTAAGAGATGTAAGGCCTGTCATCAGGTCAATACCCACTATAGAGGATTGACTTCCTTCAAGTCAAATGCAAATGGGAAAACATTTGAGATGAAAGAGTTTATATAATGCGCATCTACACATGTGGTTTATGGAATGGAATTGAGTCTTGACATGCGGCCTAATTTATATAGGCCGCACCAAAAGAACACTGAGTAAACGCATATCCGAACACATTTATAAAATCAGAACAACATTCAAAGAACACAGCGTGCCCCTGCATTTTTGGGAAAAACACGGGAGGGGTCCCTCAGGATTGAAGTTTTGGGGTATTGAGAAGACACTCTCTTCTTGGAAAAGATCTAATAGGGTCAGGGGCTTATCAAAAAAGAGACCCAATGGATTTATATGACTAATGCTCTCGTGCCCAATGGACGTAATATAGATTTGGATCTCATTTGTTTTTTGAGCAATTATTAAACCTAATCTATTTGGGTACGAGGTCTTTGATATCCGATGAGTATCTGCACAGTGGCTGCAGTTTGAGAGTAATACTACCGATCCTATTCTGGTTTCTAAATAAAATATCTTTTTATGTCCATATATACTTATTTATGTAGGTCTAGATCATCCGTGACATTGCCTTAGGAGTTTAGGGCAATTTGGATGGATAGAACATAACTAATGACGTATTTGAGCTTAAAATGAACTATCTCCAGTATTATTAGTGCACGGTGTGCGTTTTGGCACATATATGCACCATTATTAATTTTTTTTAATTTTTTGAATATATGTGATAAATTTTAATATAGGTAATACATTTTAAGATAAACTCTGTATATGTAATAAATTAAGAGTTTAATTGCAATGCAATGATTATATTGTATTATTAACTGCATTTAGGAATATTCATGATGTGATGTATGTGATTGATTTTAAGTCTCACTGACCCGAAATTTTTGGTTTGGCCTCTAGATGTCGCCTGTGAGTCTAGTGAATAATCTTGGATCTTTTGATCTTTGATAATTAGCTTAACATATGCATGGATAGCATTTAGTTAACAAACATATAAAGTATTCTGGGAAGTCTCATATTTAATATACATGGGTGCATTATCCCTTATGTATCCGCTTTTTAGCGGCATGTCACATAAGACCTGCTTCCTGTAATGGGAGGGGTAAATGAGCGGACCTAGAATATGTTTGTTTATTTAAAGAGCGAGACTAACACGCATGCTCACGCCCTCTGTTGAAGTCCATAGACGAAACTTACGTCAGGGTGTGAGTACGTGATCTCCATGGCTACCTAGACGCTCAACTCCCCGATCCGGATCTCTCAGTTCACAGCCGTGAGTAGCGGCATATGTAAGAGTGAGAGGGACTGGGCGTTCGGAGCAATTGTTGTTACTTATTCAAGTCTAATTTTATGTAAGCAGATTATTTCAAGGGGGAGCCGGATAATTGTGTAATTCTAAATAAAGTGTCAAAACGTTATCACCCAATTGGCCCCCTGCCTTTCTTTTGTCTTTTTCCTGTTGGAGTTGTTTATTCCATGGACTTCCCCTGTTAAATCAAACGGAGTATCTGTCCCAGGGAGGTTTATGCTTCACATGATGCAGAGGAGGAGGAGTGATTAATATCATCAGTGGAAAGGAGAGAAGTAAAGGCTGTCTTAAGGCGCTGTCTCATAAGTTTTCTGGTGAGTGTCCGATACCAATGGGGGAGCACAAGTGGTGAGGTGGGGGATTTTTCAGGATTGATCATTATTTGAACACCGTGGATTAACATCTATCACTTTCAATAATAAGGACATCAGTTGTATGTTAAAGAGAGCATTGAGTGGACTTATTATACCAGACATGTGTATACGCCAAGGTGATTGATGGTGATATATCATCTTACATATGATCACCGTTGGTGACTAACATTTCAAGGTCGATTGAATAGTGCTTTTAGTGCTGCTGAGTGCGATTGATTGACCTTTTATATTATTTTATATGTTAAGACTGCCACACTTTTCCTTTTAGTATAGCTTGAGTATGTTTTGGTAAATACCTGAAAAAAATAAAATTGTGTCCATGTCCAAATATATATGGACCTAACTGTATGTCTTTTTTCTCCAATTTCTATAGAAACTGCTGGAATATACCGCCCCCCCCGGTCTCCTATCAACCTTCCTTTCTCTCCTCTGAAATTTCCACAATAATTTTTGTTGACTTCATCAACCCTTTTAATACTAACACTTTTGCTATTTCTAAACTTCTCAGTCTAACCTCCTTTTTTGACCTGAAGCAACGGATACATGATTCTACTTAATCTGATGGTAACACCCTTGACATTGTATTTAAGCCCCGATTTCTACAACCGTTGCAAACAGATGACACCTGAATTCTCAAAAAACGTAGCTTTACTCTTGAATGTCTATGGCATAAGAATACATCTCCGAGTTATAAATCTGCCCTGGAAAAACACAATTCCTGCCTCCTCACTGCCAAACTTTCATTAACCCCCTCTCATCCACACCCTGTCAACTCTTCTCTACCTTTAAAGTGGTTGTAGACACTCGCATATACCCAGTGAAGTAAATAGCCACAGGTGATACACAGAAATAAAAACAAATCCTCCTACATAGGTTTTACTTGTTTAACTGCAGTTTTCTCTTCCCTACAACCCTTCAAAGTGATAAAATCCTTATGCATCTGTGAATAGTACATAGAAGGAATAGCTGATTGGAGGAACTGGACCCCCGTTCCACATAGGCAGAGGAATGAAGGGACATGCAGAGCTGTATTCTGAATTGACAAGCTCTGTGCTAATCTCCCTCACAGACACAAATTTTTAGCTCATGTTATCTCATGTTTCAGAAAACTTCTCATGTTGATAACAGAGGAACAAAGCACCAGAGAGAAACAACACTTAGAGCTTTGCAGAGAGACAAGTAAACACTACAGATATATGTACTTAGCTCAAATTCCATGACTGGGGTTTACAATCACTTTAACTCTCTACTTCATCCTCCACCCACTAACTCACTCACTTCTCAGAAAATTGCTAATCACTTAGCAAAAATAAGAATTATACAGTTTGTGATGAGATCTCCACTGTACAGATACCTCTCCCACCTAACACCCCATGCCCACAGGTAAACTCAGTACTTCCCTTATTTAAAACCTCTACTATAGATGAGGTTGCTTCTACCACCCACCTAACCAACTGCCCTCTGCACCCTCTGGCTCTATCCTACACTCTCTAACTTACATTTTCAATCTTGCCCTCTCTTCTGGCATCTTCCCCAACTCTTTAAAACATACTCTAGTCACCCACATACTTAAAAAGCCCTCATTGGGCCTGCCAATCTTAACTACCTATGCCCCATCTCCTTGCTCCCCTTTTCCTTCAAACCCTTTGAACATCTCAGTGACCACCTCTGAGAATAACCTTATTGATCTCCTTCAGTCTAGATTTCGTCCTCAACACTCCACAGAAACTGCTCTTCTACAACTCACAAACGATTTACCAACAGCTAAAACCAATGGACACTATTCTGTCCACCACCTCCTATACAAAAAATATTACTCCTTTGGTCTCCATGACTGTACTCTTCATTGGTTCTCATCCTACCTATCCCACTGCACCTACAATTACACTTACTCCTCTCCTCTTTTTCTGTCAGGGTCCCCCAAGGTTCTTGTCTTGGACTTCTTCTATTCTCAATCTACACCTCTTCCCTGTGTCAGCTGACAGCCTCCCATGGCTTTCAATAACATTTTCATGCTGACAATACCCAGATCTATCTCTCTACCCCTCAGCTCACTCCATTAGTATCCTCATGCATCACTAATTTACTAACAGAGGTGTCAGTCTGGATGTCATGCCACTTCCTCGTAACCAATCTATCCAAACTGAGCTCACCCCTCCTAGCCAGTGATACCACAAAGCTTCTTATTCACTCCCTGGTTATCTCTCTATAAAAACAAAAAAAATAATAAATCAAAATCCTGTTGATTAAAGACAATAAATTATTTTTGTCCACCTTCCACAGGGACAACATGTAAAACATTTCACATACCTCTGATGGAAGGTCAAGAATGGCTTCATCTTTCCTCTCAAAGCAGAAAAAAATGTGTACAGCTCTAGCCAATCACTTAATAACATATGAACCCTGTAATATTTTTTTCCCCTATTCCAAATATAAATTTGGTTTTCATCAGTCTAATAGACCTCTGTGCAATTTTTTATCTCGTCCTAAGGCTCCTTATAGCCTGTCCCATTAGTTTAACTACTTCCCGACCGCCCGCTGCAGTTTTACTGCGGCAGGCTGTCCCTCCTGCACGAACCGACGTAGCTCTATGTCGGTCGCGCGCCTGCAGCTAGGGGGCGAGCGCGCGCTGCCGCCAGCACCCCTGCCCTCACTCGGCAGCGGGGACTCCCGGCTGAGAGAGAAGGACGGTTAGCTATTGTAAACACAGCTGACTGTTCTTCTCTCTGGAATGATTACAGAGCACCTGTGATCCTTCTATTTAGGATCACAGGTCTCTGTGATAATTTCAAAAGCCCAACCCCTATACAGTTAGAAACATTCCACTAGTTACACATTTATCCCCTTGATCACCCACTGTGTTAACCCCTTCCCTGCCAGTGTTATTATTACAGTAACAGCTCTCCGTTGAAGTCCTCTAACGAAACGCGTTAGGGCGGTCACTTGCGCGGTCACCCAGGCAACGGTACATTGTGCGGCAGCTTTGGTAAAGATCGGGAACTTCCGGAACGCTGACGAGCGGACGGAGGACCGGTAAGCGGCCGGCAGAGCCCGTGGTGCTGATATCATTTGATTATATGCTTGTTTTGATCTTTTTGATGTGAGTGTAATGGGTGAGGGGGGGGGGGGAGAATTGAATAAAGAAGTGCATTTTGTATCTGGCGGTACTTCTCTATGTGCTTTTTTTACTCCCTCCCATGCACTGCGTCTATGAGGTTATCACAGCCATGATTAGGGCTCTCAGAGCTCTAGTAGTTGGATGGTCCGGACGTGATTGAAATATCTTTGCAAGCTCATATTGCAGTGGGATCTGGTAGGCGTGTTTACCTTGGGTGATTCACACGTGGTGAGGTGAAGGGACACAGTGACAGCTTATGTTTCACACTGGAGATATATCCCTCACTGGGACCCCGCAAGAACTCTGTTTGTGACGGACTTTTCCACCATTGGACTTTTCTCTTTTTTATATGTAATACATGTGATTTTAGAGATATTTATTTGGACTGAGTTTTACTATGGTCATAGCGCTGCTTGTGTATATTGATTAAGATTCTTCATGATTGATATGCGCCTTTCATTTATTAGTTTTATTTAGGCGGCAGCTTTTTGAGTCAAATTGTTTGTGTGACGGTGCACACCAACCTATTGGTAGTGCAGAGCGCTGGGTGATTGAGTTTTAAGCTTTGCTTGGTTCTCAGTCCTTCTTTTTAGAAATGAATGTCACAAACTTAAATCAGAGACACTGCACCCCCAATTGCCAGGATATGTGACATCAAATAATTGTATAAATGTGTGAGTGCGCTGTCTCTTTAAAATCACAAGTTCAATGAGTATAAATTATACAATACATTTAGTGCAACAATACAGTGGTTGATGTGCCAACTCAAAACATGCAAAAAGTCCACTTCAGCAACAAATGTGAAGATACATAAAATCTTGTGATGTGTGGGCTTTATTTGCCAGCAATCCTAATAGTGCCTGTGCTCTTTCACCAACATAAACTCTATCTGCTTACAGGAACATTGGACCCCCAAAAATGAAAGAGGTCTAAAGTGCTTAGAGGTAAACTCAGCCCAGCGATCACCCAGTCACATCACTACAAAAACAGACAACTTTTTTTTCCTCTCTAGTCTCCAGGAGTGTGATAGTTAACTGCTGCAGGTTGTGGAAGTCATATCCTTAAAACATGCCCCAAAATACCACAAAAGAGGATCCATAGTGCATTATCACCACCAAACAAACTGTTGTTTATCAAATAAATATATACTCACAAAAGGAGATAATATAATCACATATAACAATCCGACATGCTACCTGTCCCTATGTGCATGCATTAAATTGTCAGTGCTAAAGCCCCTCCCCCGCAAAATAAATCATTAAAGTTTACCTTAAATGCAAGTATACATAACCTTATCTTAGCTTCATGGGCATACTAAAGGGTATACTAAAGGGAACCCCATAGCAACCAGGTTCCTGAATCCTTGGTCCTAGTCATACGCTCTCTAAGTGGAACACCTGGTGTTATCACTTCCACCATCCAGATAATATTTTTTGTTATTACACTAAAAAAGATGTCGGAACCATACTGCTGGTACAGAAGAACAAATATGATTTCTTGATAATGTATATATCAGTGCACAGAAAAAAATGTTTTCAATGTCCCCACCCTAGACAAGTCCAAATACAAATCCAATTCTATATATTAATCCAAGATCAAAGTAATAGGTTACTAAAAAGTTGTTGTATTTTATTCAATTTTAGATGTATTTTAGATGTTTTAGGGGGGGGGGGGTTGTTATTAAAGATATGGTAAATATGTGTTTTATGTAACCGGTTTATAAGGTTGACCTCTTGGGAATATTTAGTAAAGAAAAGATTGCTCTTTGGAGAAAACATGCTCACACACGGAACCAAAATGGCAGATATACATAAAAATAAGGATAGAAATAGACTATAAAAGATTTCTTTTTTTTTTTTGGGCATCTTCGACATTGATTGTAAACTTTGATGGAAAGAGTATGGGTGAGGAATATATGATACGTCGGCTGAAATTTTTGAATTTGGTAATAGTAGTTGGGACAAAGGGAGTGACGAGCACTAAGAGCACTGGGTGATTTTTAGCACTAATACAATTACATATTGTGAGCACAACAATATTTCATTGATGATTGAGAAGCTATTGAAGCATACTACATTATAAGGTGGAAGGTGATGAAATAAGGAGAAGAAAAGCTTGATTAATTCATTCATCAGGCTTCATTTGACTCATATATGTTAAGGGGCTTTAGATCTGGTGAGAGTTCATAAGACCCTACAGACTTTGATCTTCAATTGATATATTTTAGTGCTGGTTCAGATTTGTATTTAAATATGCTTTGTTGTTTGTGTAAATTATTACCTTACGTTTATAGTAATCCTGAATTCACATCTTGGACCTAGCTTTGGAAATAAGTTTGAACTTAGATCATTATTATAATATTACTATGCAATTTTGATTGAAATTCAACCCTTTTTTCCAATGTTCCAGAAGCTTGTTGCCAATACATATAAACAAAGTACTTTCCATTTGTGATATAATGGTGTAATAACTAGGGTAAGTTAGCTGCTGTTTTAAAGAGGTTTGTAACAAAAAAGAACCGTGTAGTGTAATTGTTGCGAACAAGCAAACTAAACAAACAAAAAATAAAATTAACATAATGCATGTGTACCTGGTGCATTGTCAGGTGGCCACCTTACCTGCTGGATCCAGCTGAAAATTAATAAGAAAAATAATGTGCTACTATTTAAAGATGTTACAATATTCTACAGGATTCTCAAAGTTGGTGCCATAAACATTAAAAAGTTATCCCTGAGATTTTAAACTGAAAACAGATCTTTACAAAAGGTCCTAATATAGTCATGCAACCCTGACTTAACTATAAAAATTGTTAGCACCCATAAGAGATCCCTCATGGTCTCTGTATTTTTGACCAGTTTAAAGAAAGTGATTCATTAAATGCACTGATGGTCTGACTGCAGAATCCAGGGAACACTATGTGGTCTAAACCAGATAACTGAAAATAGCTTTAGACTTAGGGTCAAGACAGGAAGAACAATTACCCTACAATCTACATTCACACGGGTATGCACTATACCTTTTGCAACAAATAGCCACCATATTAGCATATCGCAATTGTTTGTACACTGCTTATTGGAATCACACAGCACATACCAAATGCATGTATGGTCTCCTTGCCATCCAGCCTGTTATTGCTAATGAACATTTGGTCCTTATTTGTTAGAACAAATGTTGCATTGAAGTATAAATAAATGCATTTTATCTTTTTAGATGTGGATATAGTAGTGAGAGGTTGGGACCACTGTAAGGGTTTTATTGATTTCTGTGTTCTCTGTGGAAGGGAACTCTCTTTAATTGTCCTAACCACCAATATCACAGAAATGAAAGTGGTAAATCAACATTTTGTCACATTAGAAAGCTATCCTCCCATTTCCTGTTGAATCAACAAGACAGAAAGTACAGGGAACTCTTATTAATGATACGCAGAAAAAAAAACTGACAGTGGGGTGGCTACATAACTGCTATATTTTACCCACCTGAAAGAGGTAATGATGTAATGAATAGCTGTATTCCTAAATGGTAAAGGTCTTATGGCAATGGAACAGTCTTAAAAGAACTGAAAATTCTCCTAAACTGCTGTCGGTGCTGTCTTTGCTTTGTAAAACTGTAGCTCCTCTCTTTTGCTCCTAGTCCTGTTGCATTTTACTTTTCTGCATACTTTCCCCCCATTTCCCCCTCCTGCTGATCTTATTCCTTCCAGTGTTTTATGAAATGCCTTTATTCTGTTTTATTTTGCTACCCTTTTGAAGATTTAGCTTCCTTTTTCTTTTTTGTATTGCACCCTTCATGTGAAACATTCCCCTCACCATCTTAAACAGCCCCTCCTTTGCCCAGGAGCTTGTCATACTTCAAACCTGGAAATTGCCAATTCCACCATTGGAATCTTGTGTGTGTGCCTTATATATATGGCACACCAGCAATCCCACTGCTCAACCCGTCTGCTGAAGGCTTCTTCGGAAATCATTCATCAGTTGTGGATCCCATTTTGTTTTATATGGTCTGTTTTGCCCTTGTGGGCTATTATATGCGGGTCAGACCTCCAGATTTGGGGAGAATAGGCACAGTATTCTCAAGGCAAGCGGTAAACATTCTCTTCCCCAACATTTCCAAGAACATTATGGAAAGAAATCATTGGGCTTAAGGCTTTTTGGCATTGAGGCCATTATGTTAGATCCAGATTTAGGCAGACGCTATCAAACGCTCTAGAGAAACATTCTGGATCTACCAGTTGGGGGTTTTTTCTCCCTCTGGCCTCAATGAAGATTTGGAGGTCCACTCAGTAGTCTGATTATTGCCGTCTCATGAGGTTGGCTGTTTTTGCCTGTATGCTGAGAGTTTTTTTTAGCTCCCCTGTTTTATTGCACCTTTTGCTATTTCGGAGCATTCCTATATTTATATTTTTATGTTTTAGTTACTTCTAGAGGTTTTCAGTACCTTTTAAGTCCAGTGCACATTAGCAGGTTTATTTTGACTCGCATGCCTAGCCCTTTTATAGCCTTTTTAATTATACTATTATTAGTAAATGGAGTTAGATTACTACCTATATACAAACATAGTCAAACATTCAATCAATATGTGGGTACTTAAGTAGTCTTTATGCTGGGGAATAATTGTACTAAGGCAATAAGCATGTCTGGATATAAATATATTATATTTCATTATCTTTTATTGCTCTTTTTTCTATTGATTTATTATTCACATTATTTTTAGTATAGGGGTTTGTCTGTGATTTAGGTGTTTGGGCCTTTCTGGACACTGACATTGGCATGGAGTGTTATGCCTTTTTATGTTCTGCCTTTTAGAGGTTCTGACTGCCACTGTTCATCTTTGGACTACATGTTGACCACTGACCAGCTCCACTGAATTGGCTTATCATCTGGTAGCTACCTAGGAAGTGCATGCCATTAATTTTATTTTGTAAATTTTAAATTGTTCTACATGTTGTTATTTTTTTTCTGCATTGTGTAATTTTTCATGCCAGGGTACATTTGTGTCATTGTTTGGAGTGTGCCTGGATGCCTTGTGTCCGGTTGGCACTGTGTCTGCTTTTGTTCGGATTCACACAATGACAAAGATGCGTCTCCTACTCAGGCGGTCCTGGGAGCTGTCATTGATAGGTATACGTTCCACTAGTGCGGGGTCTTCTATCTTTCTGCTCAGCATGCGTTCCATCAGCAGACACACTCTGCTTTCATGGGCGGCCATTTGATTGGAATGGTGCTTCCTGGCGGGGACTGACAGGTTGAGAACCATAAGCCTTTTGCAGAACTCCCTTGCATTCTCCGTATCTTTGAGTGTACTTATATTGGAGCACATGGCGTACCTGATGGTATTATTGGTGTGTATGTGTTTTGGTGCTCATGCAGTCCATTGATTTCTGATGGAGAATTGGTTTATAGCCACCTCAGTAAGTTTTCATTTTTTATGTTTTATTTTTACATATTTCCAAGACATATAATCAACATCATTATTATTATTATTATTATCATCATTATTATCATTATCTATTTTTTTTTTCTTTTTTAAAGGATGGTCCTGGATGATCCCCTTGATTAGCCCCAATCCTCTCATTGTTCTTTATTTGGGTGTGGAGTTCCATCTTTGTCCCCACCCCTGTTATTGGGGGTGGGTTAATAGAGGGTGTTTACTACTTGTATGTGTATATATAAAAGTTGGAACACATGAGCGTAGGCTAGCTCTGAGTAAGTGGGGCTGTCAGTTGAAATGCGTTAGCTGTGTCTACTTGACATGCGTCCATTGTGGATTGTATTCTGTGCTTGTGAATATTCTCGCCTTGTGAGTATAATGAATTATTTTTATGCTATTCATTAAAAATCTTTATGGTAATGCATTAGGTTGGTGCGCCTTATTTTTATTTTTCATTTTCAATTTGGTGTTTCTGCACCCAAAATGGCACCAAAGCTGCTGTGCATCCATTGGTGATCACAGTCATGGATTACTCCAGGTGGTCCCATCTGGTAGTTCATGGTGGAAATTTTCCATCCATCCATCCAGGTCTCTTTGAAGATTAAGCCGGGGCACACATAGGATCGGGAGGAAGATCCGCCTCACACCGCCCTCATACATCGCTGGATCCCGGTGACAAGTTAAGTAACCCCTCTACCAGAATCCAGCGATCTTCCTAGCGGTACCCCGAGTGTGGCTCGGAGTTACCACTTTTGGCACTGAAATTTAACCCTGAGCCACACTCGGGAATACCGCTAGGAAGGTAAAGTATTAAAGTGAATCTGCTATACATTCTAAATTGTTTAAACTAGCTGTTTTGTCAATGAGCAGGCACCGCAAGGTAGATGCTATTCTTCCGGCTGTCCAGAAAGGCGTCCTTAAAATTGCTTTCAGTTTGCTTGTGAAATCTTGATCTTGATCTGGTCCCAAGCCTCACCCAACTATCAGCCTACTGACCAATGGGAGTGCTTTGTTGACCAGTAAGGGTGATGTCACTAGACAGGGAGCCAGAGACAGAGTTTAGTATCAAGAGTTAGGCCCAAAGTGGAGGCCTAGCTGTCAAAGTAACAGAAATCTCTGAGAGGCGTAAAGCTACTTGCCATTATGCAGCACTTTTAGGTTAAACTATATTGAATAGATGACAGGTATATTTAATAAATAAAGCTATGCTAATTTTAATCCTCTGACAGAGCCTAAGGGGGTGCTTTTAAGTTCAACCATTACATCCAGCATCAGCAAAGTGGATATGAGAAACTCAGCTTTTTTCAGCGCTACCAACTAAGAATCAAGTAGCAATTTATGAAACACACAAGGTGACACGTTTCTAAGTTTCTCACTGTGAGTTTTGGCTAATGTGTCTCATTAGTGTAAAACAGCATGAGTCTTAAGTTAAGTCAACCATACTAAGAAGTAATTTCACAGAAAAGTTCTTCATTACCTCTGACATCTCTAACAATTAAAAAGTTCTACCCATGCCATATTTAACAAGAAACAATATCTATACATGGGATTTTTTCTGCAAAGGATCGAGATTTACATTTTACCTGCACATAATAATATTATTATACAGGATTTATATAGTGCTGACTGTTTTACACAATAAAAAAAGACTGTACAGTTACAATACAATAAAACAAAGGAGGATTAGGAAAGCCCTGCTCGTGAGAGCTTGCAAACTAAAGAATGGCGAGTTCTTTTCTATAAATTTTCTTTGCATGTATAACTACTCAACCAGACTGATACTAGGCCAGATATAAAGAAGTGAGGATTTTCAATGTAGCCATGCCCCAAATTCATATAAAGGTATATGTATAAATGAATGATTATCATGCAATACTGTCTCAACATTCAACTCAAATAGGTCTCAACATCTGGATTTGCATGTCTGAATTATAAAAGTAGTTCACAGTTAAATTTATGGTACCTCCTGAAATCCTATCCTGGTATATTGCAGAATCTTGAGATCATAGTTTGACCTTTGACCTTTGCTATTGAATTCCACATGTCCGGTAAGACCTTCCAACTCTACCTGTGCAAGAGAAAGCCAATCACAGAAAGCCACAAGCAACTCTAATTCTTTAGTTCACAAATATGAGCTATATTAACCAATAACATGTATTCAAAATTCAGTACGTATATGTAATAAATAGTATAAGTGTTAATTTGGTCAAAGAAAATATTTTTGCCATCATTTTCGTCAGCTGCATGTTTTCAGTGGCGAAAAGTAAATGAAAATCACTTCTAATTTACGCCAACGAATGAAAGTAGAACAAAAATGTGAGGGAGGGACATTTACCCATCTGAACTTCCGCTTTCCTCAGAACTCCGTCAGTCTGTTAAAGCCCCATCCCTCTTACAAGCTGTATTGGCTGAGAGATTGAGGCTCCTCTGTCTGCCTGCTGCCTGGGAGTTCTGGAACAATGCCCTGCAACCACGTGGCGAGTGTTTCCACTCCCAGCAAGGTAGCAGTGCTTAGAACTAAGTAAAATAACAGCCTCCCAGACTAGTTCTCTGCCCTGTGCACTCCCTCACTACTATTTACTTCCCCATAACCACTACATGTTATTAGGTTTTTACTCAAGGAGTATATAATGATTTTGGAAATTCTAGAGAACTGCTTAATAATGCATTACAATTTAACTAAACCCATTAGATTTTAGTCGACTAAAATGTACTGAAGAATTTAGTTGACTAAAATATACTGGAGAATTTAGTCAACTAAAATACGATTCAGATGACTAAAATACGACTAAAATTAAAATGGCATTTTAGGCAAATTGGTGAAAGTCCGTTGGCTCACTGAATAGATCATACATCAGCCACATCCCTAGTACAGCAATAGTTAAAAGGTATGATTGGGAGTGTTTCCTGGGCTAATCAGTAAACCACAGGCTACACCCCAAAACAGATGGGATTTTCAAGGGCTGTAGTATATCTAGATAAATAGGAACACAAGCATATTGTAAAATTGATAAATTTATTAAAGTTTAACAAAAAATCATATAGAAAAATAGTTAAAATCATTGCAAGATGATATACATTCATTTGATGGACAACAAAAGAATACAGAGTAATGGATATACAGTCCTACATGTTTCGCCGAGGTGTTTTAATCCCTCATATAGTGGCTTCTTCAGGGACCGATTTAGATAATCCATACAAGATTCATATTATGTCAAAATGAGTAACATCTGCCGAGTGAGACACAAAAAATGGCTTCTGGTTCTTTATCTGGTGGTGTCTGTCAAGCATTGTAGCCTTGTGACTGCCTTTGGATGCCGTTTTTTGTGTTTCACTCGGCAGATGTTACTCATTAACTATTTTTCTATATGATTTTTTTGTTATACTTTAATAAATTTATCAATTTTACAATATGCTTGTGTTCCTATTTATCTAGATCATACTACAGCCCTTAAAAATTCCATCTGTTTTGGGGTGTAGCATGTGGTTTACTGATTAGCCCAGGAAACACTCCCAATAATACCTTTTAACTAAAATGGTATTTTAGTTACTAGACTATAACTAAAAGTAAATCTAAATTTGACAGAAAAATGAACACTGTAGTACAATGTATAATAAATAACTATTGTATATATAAAAAAGCTTTCGTGCTATACCTATAGCTCAGAACGCCATGCTACAAAACTAAATGATATAGGAGGCAGCTAAACACCAGTATGCATTCAACTACCTGGGCAAATGCAATTATTATATACTACCTTCAAGGGTGCATCGCTCTTCTTCAATACGATACAGTAGGGGTATAGATTAATGAATATATAAAGTTTATCAGTGATCAAAATAATATTAATTAAATAAAATACAATAACCATTTTATACACAAATATATATAAATTTATTAAAGTGAGTCCATCTTTCAGTGCCAGTCCACAAAGATATATATGTATGAAATCTGTGAATCACGTAATCCCATACACCAAAAATAAATCCTGTGTGTACCGGCCTTTGTTCACCACGGTGCCCTTCACCACACCTAAGGGTGCCTTCTCCCCTGCTTTGGTGGACCCCACTACTAAGGGTGGGCAAGCGGTTTGGCCCGAGCATGAGTTCGGGCTGAACATTGGCTGTTCGCCTGTTCGATGAACACCTAAATTATCGGGGAGTTTGACTGTTTGTTCTGCCCGTCGAAAGACCACAATACACACTGTGCCACCGCACAGTTTATTGGAAGCCCTGATTGGCTAAAGCAATATAAGGTTTGCCCAAATTAGGTCACAGAGCACTATCAGAGCCATGATTGGAGAAAGTAATAATGATTATATCAGAGCATGGCTCATCGCTCTTAGTCCTGCCATACACTATAAAGGTATTCTTTCAATAGCGGCCATTTGTAGTGTGATTTTAGTGTGGAGAGAGATAGAACAGGGCTCTGTTCAGTGCTACTAATAAGTTAGTGTGCTATAGTGTGCTATTCTGATTCTATTTTCAGTGTAGAATATCAGCTTAGTGTGACTGTAGTGATCGTTCAGTCACTGTGAGTGTAGTGACCATTCATTTTTTATTTAATGTCACTTTAGTGTGAATCTAATAATAGTTT
This sequence comes from Pelophylax lessonae, assembly GCF_965119305.1. Lineage (NCBI taxonomy): Eukaryota > Metazoa > Chordata > Amphibia > Anura > Ranidae > Pelophylax > Pelophylax lessonae. The sequence goes on from NC_138779.1 coordinate 121,197,750, forward strand.
GAGTGTAGTAATCATTCATTCTTACTATAGTGTCATATTAGTGGGAATCTAGTGATAGTTCAGTTAGTGTGAGTGTAGTGACCATTCATTTTTACATTAGTGTCAGTTTATTTTTTCAGGGCAGGTTTACTGGAGTATAGTTCAGTGCATTGGTACAGTTCAGTGCGTTAGTGCACGTTTAACACAGTACATTTCAGTGCGTTAATGCGCATTTAACGCAGTATATTTCAGTGCATTACTGCACGTTTAACGCAGTATATTTCTGTTCGTTACTGCACGTTTAACACTGTATACATTTCTGCATTAGTGCATGTTTAATGCAGTATATTTTTGTGTGTTAGTGCACATTTAACGCAGTATATTTAAGTGCGTTACGTGCCATTTCACACAGTATTTTCATGCTGTTTAACGCAGTACATTTCAGTGCGTTGGTGCACATTTTAGTGCACATTTAATGCAGTATATTTCAGTGCGTTACGTGCCGTTTAAAGCAGTATACCCCTGGGTTACTGGGTCATGAGAATAGACCACTGGCCAGAACTTGCCCAGTATGCAATTAAGCTGCTGGGCTGCCCTGCATTCAGCGTGCTTTCCGAACAGGCATTCAGTGCTACTGGAGGATTTGTTACTGATAATAGAACGCGTCTGTCCACAGACTTTATGGATCGTCTGACATTTATCAAAATGATTTAGTCCTGGATTACCAGCAGCTATGAAGTCCCTGATGCCGATGTCGCTGATTAAGAGTTTTTTGGATGTGGAATCGCTGGAAGACTTCTAGGCTGCATAGCCTTGTGGGTGTTGATTTCATCTGAAAGAATTTATAGTGTGTAGATTTCCTAGGCACAATTAACACCCAAAGACCAATTTTGACAGGTGCATATAATTTAAAATTTTGACAGCAAGGCCAATTCTTGCTTTCATCAAGAGTATCTCTATAGGGTTACAGTGTAAAGGCACTTCCGACACTTAAAGATAAATTTTTCCGCACCTGTTCACATCTGAGCGATTTGTCACCTGAAGCACAATGCCTGAAACTCACACAAGTACACAAGCTTTTTTTTTTGGCAGATTACAAGCGCTTCTGGGCAGATATCAATGCCTGCCTCCAAACACCTGCAAAAATTGCCCGAAAATTGACATAAAAAATGCCTGGAATAACGCCCCCAAAAAAATGCCTGAAAACGATACGCTCAGGTGTGAATGAAGTCTAATAGTTATTGTATTTTATTTTCGCTCCTTTCCTAGGGTGATAGCGTAGCTCTTCCATAGGTACAGCTCAGTTGGTGAGTGCTGTCACCTTAAGATTCACCAAAACATTATTGGCAGGATCACCAGGTGAAATAAAAAGAAAATAATCTGAAAAAAGAAAACCAATGCAGCCACCACACCTGGACTGGTAAGCTGCAATATTTAATATTTTTGTTCTTGTTCACTTTAAAAACAACAGGCAGTTTTAGGAGGCAAGAGGTGGTGTGCTAAGCTGACACATAGACAACATTGTCTCAGTGACTCAATCAAGTGTCCTTTACATGAATTATTAAAGTGGGAAAACATTTCAGCATACTGGTGGGTGTCTTGGCCCATGCTACGAATTTTAACACCCAGGAAATGTTTTATTTCCTATAAATATATATGTTTTAATAAGTAATACATTGGACAATATAAGTCTCAAATATTTAGCATAACAAATGATACACTTGTATAAAAGATGATTTTTAATTATATAAACATTTTGAGCCTTGTCAATTAGCTACTCTGCCTTTCCCCCAAATATTGCTCCTTTCTTTTAATTTACAGAATATATTTAAGGAATGAAAATCTCTCATCCTTACTCACCATTCTCAGGTAGTTCATAAGGCTAGTACCATGTTGCCATATTTGTGCGGACCCACATGACAGTGGTTTAACACCAATTTCCTGACTTCGGTTTAATTCCTGCACTGCACTCACAACACCATAAACAGCATCAAACATCAAAGCAGCAGAAAGCTGTAAAAAAAAAGTGATTATTTATTTATGTAACAATGTGAAAGAAAACTAAATACTAAACACTTTTGAAGGGCACCTATCATATCCAAAATCTATGAGCAGCTATTGTTAACTTGTTTTTAAAGCTCTAAGCTCCAAAGTATTCTTCCTTATTTTACTTCATCTCCTAATAAGTCATGGTCTTGAAACAATATGCAGGCAGAAATGTCATTGCTCTTGCCACTGCAGTAAAGAGGCAAGAAAGAGGATAAAATGTACAGTTAAAAACAAGTTGGGATCGGCATCCTGAGAGGTTCTATTAGAGCTGTGGCCTTTGTAAATTTGATAAGAACCTAATAGATGAGTCTGCATTTAGTGCTTACTCCACCCTCACTATCTCCCCCAAAATAAAGAAACCTAGGAACACCCACCAAGCTGTTTACATACCTCAGCATGTCAGCCATTGTCTCTACCACTGTTTACAACTTCCAAGCCAAAGCCCTCATCAGCAATGGTCACGTCTGCACAATCAGCCCTCATAGGCTTGAATGTGGCCATACGTTGAGTGCCTCTTGTCATGCTCAACAGTTCTATAAAGGTTTATGAGATCTTAATGCTCAGGACTGGTCAGCACCGAATAAGATTTAGATCTCGAAGAGGTAAACAATGAAGGAGTCCATGACTGTATTGCTGAGGTAAGTAAGCTGCTGGGTTGGGCTTTTCTAGGTTAGATGAAGCTCTTACCTATAGTAAATTTGTTATTTAATTATGATGTAAACCCACTGCCACTAAGCAGCAGGAAACAGATATTGTGACTCGGTTGAAATTATTTTTCACATCATATTCACATACATTTTGGAAAGTTATTGATCTGCCTGTGTGAGATAGATAACCTTGCAAAGAAAATATATATTTCCTATATTTTAAAACTGAAGTCTAATCTGCTTATATTCTGCCTTCCCTGGTCCCTCCCAGCAACATGCAAATTATTACTTTTTTTTATTCTTTGTTTTTAATTACAGTACATACCTCATTTTAAACCCAGCAACATCACTACTTGGTCTCTGTGTTTATTTATGCAATATAGGCAGGTCAAAGCTACTGGGAGGGGCCAGGTCACAGCTACTGGGAGGGGCCAGAAGGGCAGGTTGACAGTATACCTTTAAAGGACTACATTTTTTTTAATGTTTATAGATAAACCTGTGATCATTTGTATGCATCAATGTATGTTATTTAAAACAAATTTGTCTATATGCATATATGGTTGTTACTGTATCTAGGCAGCTATATGAAATTCTCATCTCACTGTTGATAGAAAACAATGATTGGTTGCCATAGACCACACTATGTAGGCTGCATAGGCTAAGTAAAATTAATTTTTTATTCATATAAAAGGAAGTAATTTTTTCTAAAATTAATCTAATCTGGGGATGCTAACATATACCCTACTCAATTCAGTGAAGTGTAAATTTTATAATCCAAACAGCAAGCTGAGAGTGAATTGCTTATGTTATCCAGCAAAAGCTGCAGTTGTGCTAACATCAGAAAGATCACTCAGCCTTAATCTGAGTTTTTGTAATAAGCTGCAGACAGAAATCCAGACATTATCTCACAATCTCATTGAAAGTGTCTGTGATGGAACCGCTTTGGCACCCCGTTTGAGTGCTTCCTCCCTGCCCTCAAAGCCCTTCCGAGCAGACTGAGCGCTAATACCAGCCCTTTTTACTCCAAGTATCATACACAGACAAGATGTTGAGATAACTCCCCATTTTCCAGAGTCTGTGCGTTTTGGGGAAACATGGAGTTGAATCCGAAGCAAAACTACTCCAAGGGTCCCTCAGGCACACACCTCCCAAAGAGTAGCATTCCCTTAAAAGCCAGGGCCCATAGTCAGAAGATAAGAGGCTAGCTTGCAGTCCCCTTTAAAAGCCTCTGTCCTGGTTAGTTCTGTCACATTTCTCCCCTATCAAAAGAAGATGTAGGCCTCCACCTGGTCTGGACCTGCATTAGTTGGGCAGAGTGAACCTACATAGGTGGTCAACATGATTTTCATTCTTTGCCGCAGGGAATAGTTGCCATCAGTAGGTGTGGGACAGAGGCTGTAGAACCTCTGTCCATCTGCCAGAACTTCAGCTGGGTGGTCTTTACTGCTCCAGGATGAGGTCTGCTGCTGGGGAGAGGTGCCGACTGCCCCGGTTCCCTTGAGCCGTGGAGAAACTGTAAGTGCTAGACAGAGGCCGGCAGCACTCTGTCCCATTGCCAGCACTTCAGCTGTGAGTAGGAGAGGAGCTTCACTACATCAGCTTGTCACTGGAGAGAGGAGTCACCTGCCCTGGCTTCTTGGGACTCTGGAGTTGTTGCCGATGCTGACCAGAGGTTGGTAGCACTCTGCCCTGAAGCTAGCGCTTCTGCTGGGGACCCCACAACATCTACTCCAGCTAACTGTTGGGGAGGGAGGCCGGTCTCCTCCACTCCCAGAATGTGGATCTGCCACTTAGGAGGGGGAATATCTTCCTCCTCTCCATTCATCGTAGACTGCTGATGGAGAATGAGGACAGCTTCCTCCCCTCCCTGGTCCTTGAACTGCCATTGGTCCTTAAACTGCCACCTCCTCTTCTGGACTGTCAGTCTTTCATTGGAGACAAAGGATGACCAACTTCTCTCCCTGGTCCCCCAGAACTGCTCCTGGTGTGGGGCAGAGGTCTGCAGCCCTCTCCCCTGATGCCAGGGCTTCTGCTGGGTTTGCAGACAACCCTGCGGCCAGTGCTTTCACTGGAGAAGTTTGTTGTAACTCCACAGAGTTTTAGGAGATGGTGGTGGAGAATAGAGGTTCACCATCTCTTCTCCCTTAAATCCCAAGGCAACTGAAGGTGCCAGGCAGAGGTTAGCAACATTCTTCCCAGATGCCAGCACTTCGGTTGAAAGTTCAGTAAATGTTACATCTTCCGATGAAAAGTCAATTAAATCCATGTTTTCTGGGATCTGTGGCTAGGGAGTGAGGATGGCTTCCTCTTCTCCCGAGTCCTGTAGCTGGAGATATGAGCCAGCTGCTCAATCTCCTGTACTCTTATCCAGCTGCTGGACAGACGCATTCCTCTATCTAAGCTCGTCCTGTGCAGAAACAGGTTCGTCAAGGTGAGTCAGCACTTGCTGCCTCCACCATAAGAGCTCCACTTCCACAGCTGCGGGTGGAGGGGGGCAAAGCACATTGTCACTCTGCCCCATTGCTGACACTTCAGCCAGGATTTCAGAGCTGGTGGCTGGTACTTCCTGATAGTCCCAGGCAACAAGAGCCCAGCCCTGCTGCTGTGCAGAGTCTAGCAGCCATCTGTAGGCGATCTCCAGCTCCCATTCCTCAGGAAGCATCCCACCTCTGCCACCAAATGTGACAGTACCACTTTGGAACTCCGCTTGGGTGCTTCCTTCAGCCAAACAGTGCCTCCTGCCCTCCAAACCCTTCTGAGCAGACCGAGAGCTAATACCAGCCCTTTTTACCCCACGCATTGTACACAGACAAGTTGTTGAGGTAACATCCAAAAGGAATGACTGTTTATTGAACAGAAAATATAGATTTTTGTACACTTTAAAAGTAGGTCAGTCACCACATGAACAATAAAACCAAATATTTACCCAAAACATCACACACTGGTTTCGATAACAAGCTAGAGCTGACAAAAGGCTAAACCCATCATAGATACTACCAAGAGTTAGCCAAGTTAGCTAACAGACAGAAACAATAGGCGACTCAATTTATTTAATTAACAATGAAAATGCTCACAATGGGAGAGACACATTTAATAAACACATGACACCTTAATGAACAGACTATAGCAGGAGACACCCAGCACCAGGTTGCTTGAGCTGATGATATTAACATCTGCTCTAAGTCTCACAATCTAAAGCAGTCCTTGCTGGTTTAGGCCTAGAGACCACAAATATGTATATGGGTCCTCCAGTTTCCAGAGTCTGTGTGTATTGGGGAAATATGGACTTGAATCCAAAACAAGACCACTACAATGGTCCCCCAGGAAAACACGTCCCAAAGAGTAGTGTTCCCTTAAAAGCCAGGACCCATAGTCAGTAAGCAAGAGGCTAGCCTGCAGTACCTTCCAAAAGCCTCTGTCCTTTTGGTTCTGTCACAGTGTCGTTTCTGAAGCCTGTGCTGTAAAACATTTCTCTAAAGCAAGTTTGAATCATATTGATGACTGAGATAAATTTTGTTCCCCTGCACAATGATTTCAGATCAGCAGATCCCAGACAAAAGACACTGCTGCAGACTGGCACACTGCTTGTCCCTATGTGTGCATCTCAAGGTTTAATTTTCAGTTTTGTAGACTGTACTTTTAATTTGCTAAAATATGTGTTTAACTTGACATTTTAACAGACATAAAGAAAACTGGGGCTGTTTTTTCTTACATTTTATATGTAATGTAAGCAAGATAATCAATGTTTTTAATATAGAAGTCCAGGCAACAAATAAAACAATTAAGTACATTTTATAAATCCACAATGCTAATAACACCAATAAATTCTGTGAAATGTGAAACAGTTTAAATAATACCCTTCCTGTAATCCTAAATCTCAATGTATTTGTAACAAAAGTTGAATTACACACCCCTTCTTCTTGTTTTATTATTTAACTAATAGTAAACCTCATAAAATCATACCTACAGCATATGCCTTGCTGTTGTGTGTTATCATGCAGTAAATTAATAGGAGTGTGTAATTTAAAAAGGGTTCAGATTTACTAAAAGTTGATAATGCTCACACAATAAATTTTGTAAGATTCACTACAATTATCCAATTACAGTATCTCACAAAAATGAGTACACCCATCACATTTTTGTAAATATTTTATTATATCTTTTCATGTGACAACACTGAAGAAATTACACTTTGCTACAATGTAAAGTAGTGAGTGTACAGCTTGTATAACAGTGTAATTTTTCTGTCCCCTCAAAATAACTCAACGCACAACTATTAATGTCTAAACCGCTGGCAACAAAAATGAGTACACCCCTAAGTGAAAATGTCCAAATTGGGCCCAATTAGCCATTTCCCCTCCCCGGTGTCATGTGACTCGTTAGTGTTACAAGGTCTCAGGTTTGAATGGGGAGCAGGTGTGTTAAATTTGGTGTTATAGCTGTCACTTTCTCATACTGGTCACTGGAAGTTCAACATGGCACCTCATGGCAAAGAACTCTCTGAGGATCTGAAAAAAAATAATTGTTGCTCTACATAAAGATGGCCTAGGCTATAGGAAGATTGCCAAGACCTTAAAACTGAGCTGCATCACAGTGGCCAAGACCATAGAGCGTTTTAACAGGACAGGTTCCACAGAACAGGCCTTGCCATGGTGGACCAAAGTTCAGTGCACATGCTCAGCGTCCTATCCAGAGTAGGTTGTCTTTGGGAAATAGACGTATGACTGCTGCCAGCATTGCTGCAGAGGTTGAAGAGGTGGGGGGGGGGAGTCAGCCTGTCAGTGCTCAGACCATACATCGAATAGAAAATTTGTCTGCATGGCTGTCGTCCCAGAAGGAAGCCACTTCTAAAGATGATGCACAAGAAAGCCTGCAAACAGTTTGCTGAAGACAAGCAGACTAAAGACGTGGATTACTAGACTAGAACCATGTTATGTGGACTGATGAGACCAAGATAAACTTATTTGGTTCAGATGGTGTCAAGCGTATGTGGCGGCAACTATGTGAGGAGTACAAAGACAAGTGTGTCTTGCCTACAGTCAATCATGGTGGTGGGAGTGTCATGGTCTGGGGCTGCATGAGTGCTGCCGGCACTGGGAAGCTACAGTTCATTGAGGGAACCATAAATGTGAACATGTACTGTGACATACTGAAGCATGATTCCCTCCCTTTGGAGACTGGGCGACAGGGCAGTATTCCAACATGATAACGACCCCTTACACAGTTCCAAGACAACCACTGCCTTGCTAAAGAAGCTGAAGGTAAAGGTGATGGACTGGCCAAGCATGCCTCCAGACCTAAAGCCTATTGAGCATCTGTGGGGCATCCTCAAATGGAAGGTGGAGGAGTGCAAGGTCTCTAACATCCACCAGCTCCGTGATGTCCTGCTGGAGGAGTGGAAGAGGACTCCAGTGGCAACCTGTGAAGCTCTGGTGAACTCCATACCCAAGAGGGTTAGGGCAGTGCTGGAAAATAATGGTGGCCACACAAAATATTGACACTTTGGGCCCAATTTGGATTTTTTGACTTAGGGGTGTACTCACTTTTGTTGCCAGCGGTTTAGACATTAATGGTCCGACATTAGAGCATCGATCTCCCACGCTGATTTGTTGTGTTCTGACAGGGGGTACCCCCCACCAGAAAACTCTGATCAGGGCTCTCTTTTGTGGTCACACAAAATATTGACACTTTGGGCCCAATTTGGATTTTTTCACTTAGGGGTGTACTCACTTTTGTTGCCAGCGGTTTAGACATTAATGATCCGACATTAGTGCAGCGATCTCCCACGCTGATTTGTTGTGTTCTGACAGGGGGCGCCCCCCACCAGAAAACTCTGATCAGCGCTCTCTGCTATTGGCTGAGAGTACTGATCGGGAGTCGGTTGCTGGTTTTCAAGCATGTGCGTCTGACAGGACGGCCGGCTTCTGTCAGACAGACTGACATGCACACAGGCCCCATGTCTGCCGTTTTATTTTAAACCGGCCAATGTCTCCCGACATTCGGCCCATGTGTACCCAGCTTTAACTTCACTGTATTAAAGTTCACAAGGCAGGGAGAAGCAGTACCCTGTCGCTCTTGTTGGTAATAATCCACTCTACATAAGAGTTTAAGCTTTTATAGTCCTATACTCCTTTTCTTTTTTGTATTTTTTGTGTGACAAAATAAATGGCTTATTGATGTTACTTGAAGCAAGGACTGAATAACATATTGCACTTGCTCTTATAGCTTTGAAATATTCTTATATGTTTTCAGAAGTACAAAACTTTTCTACAACTTCCATGGGGGTAAGGCATGAATGATTTATTTCTCAAAGATCACTCCTGATAATTACACTGCATCAGACATATGCATAATTTAACTGCAGAGAGAGAGAGCTTTGAAGAGCAAAACTGAGAATTTTTGGTTTGCAGAATCATAGGCTCAGAGATGGGTGTTCCTAGAAAAACAAATAACAGACATACAGGTTTTCTAGGGTGAAAAACAAAACTAATGGGCAGATACGTTTTATCCTGCTATGTATCTCTATTATAAATGTTCACATTCAGCTTAGTGTATTGCCTGACAATGGGAATTAGTGTGAATGATAGGCTTTTGCTTATTAATGTTTTGCAGGGATTTTCAATTCTGGTAAAAAAAACATTGCAAAACAGATACTAACATAATTGTACTACATCAGTTTTACTTCACCAAGAAAAATTTCAATGGTTGGAGTATCATAGACAAAACAATTCATATGATGCCTTTCCTTTCAAAAAGCAGTGTAAAGTGGCACTGTGAATAAACAGATATCCTCAGGGTCAGTATGTATCTTAAACTTCTTTTCCTAAACTCCCTGACAGCTCCATGCTGACATCCTATAGCACTTTTACTGCTGCAGGGGAGCAGCTGTGCGCAGGATCACATATATATATAAGTGATTCTGCACTTACACCTGCAGAGGGTGCATGCATGCCACTGGCGGGCTGCTTCTGCTGTAATAATTCACAACAGAAGCTGATCTGCGGGTGCTGGGTACTCGATGTCCTCTGGCACCTGCTGATCGTCGGTAAAACAAATCACTCTATTAGTGTCACAGGTCCCTGCAAAGTGTCAAAAGTGTCAGTTAGTGTCCAATTGTCCACTGAAATATCGCAGTCCCACTATTAGTCGCTGTTCCCCACCATTACTAGTATAAAAAAAATAAAATAAATGAAAATTCCATAAATATATCCCATAGTTTGTGGACACTATAATGTTCGCTTAAACCAATCAATATACGCTTATTGGGATTTTTTTTACCAGAAATATGTAGCAGAATACATATTGGCCTAAATTTATGAAGAAATTTGATGTTATACATTTTTTTTAATGGATGTTTTTTTTTTTAACAGAAAGTAATATATATACGTCACTAGCCTGTGAGGCTCTCGGGAGCGAGCGCGCGCCGCCGGCGGCGTGCTCCCGCGCGGTCACGGACCCCCCCCCGCGCGTGTGACCGGCGGACCCGATGTCTGCCGCTCACTCTGCGATCGTCGGGGGAGAGGGAGAAAGGCAGGCAGCTTGTGTAAACAAGCTGCCTGTCATTCTCCCCTGTGTAGAAACACTGATCATACGGTTCTACTATGTAGGACCGTTGATCAGTGTTCCTACAGCTCAAGCCACAGCCAATCACAGTTAGAATCACGCCCCTAGGGACACACACAGCCCCTCCCTCTCAAATAAAGTTAACCCCTTCACTGCCAGTGTAATTTTACAGAAACAGTGCATATGTATAGCACTGATTACTGTAGTAATGTCACTGGTAACCCCAAAAGTGTCAAAAATGTCAGTCAAGGGTCCGATCTGTCCGCCCCAATGTCGCAGTACCGCAAAAAAATCGCAGATCGCCGCCATTACGCGTTAAAAAAAAAACAACAAAAATTACAAAAATCTTTCCCTTTGTTAGTAAACGTGATAACTTTTGCGCAAACCAATCAAAATATGCTTTTTGCAATTTTTTTTACCAAAAATATGTAGCATAAAACAAATTGGCCGAAAATGTTAAAAAATTTTGATTTTTACTTTTTTTTTTGGGGGAATTTCATATAAAAAAATGTGAAAAATATTGTTATTTTTGCAAAATTGACGCTCTTTTTTTGTTTATAGCGCGTGATCAAAAAATCGCACAGGTGATCAAATACCACAAAAAGAAAGCTCTGTTTGTGGGGAAAAAAAGGACGTCAAATTCGTTTAGGTACAGCGTCGCACGACCGCGCAATTGTCCGTTAAATTCATGCAGTGCCGAATCGCAAAATACCCCCTGGTCTTTTAGCAGCCAAATCCTCCGGGGCTTAAGTGGTTAAGCAGCTTCAATGACCAATAGTGTGGATGGAGTAGGAAGTGAAAAGGGATGATAAAAGCAGCCTGAGTTTTAAGACTTTTGGGGTTCTTGGGAAGTAATTGGAAGATACATACAGATACATAAGGAAGCCTGCTTTTTATTTACTTGGTGCCATTTTATGTTGCTTTTTGAAAGGAATGATTACCTTTGAACAGTAAGACTCGGTTCACACTACCGCGACCATAAGTCGCCCCATGACGGAGCGACTTTTTACAGTGACTTTACCGCGACTTTACAGCGACTTTACCGCGACTTTGCCGCAACTTCAGCGCGACTTGTGAATTATTTAAAGCGACTTATATGATAGACGACTTTGTATTTGGTCAATCAGAATATGATGCGTTGTGACCTAATTCCCCCTTTCTGTTTTTTTTACTCATTTCCTCATTGCCCACTAGTGCCATGTATCAGTACCCACCAGTGCCACGTATGTGTCCACCAGTGTCACTGCCCACCAGTGCCACGTATCAGTGTCCACCAGTGCCACTGCCCACCGGTGACACGTATCAGTGCCACGAATCAGTGTCCACCAGTGCCACGTATCAGTGCCACGTATCAGTGTCCACCAGTGCCACTGCCCACCAGTGCTACGTATGTGTCCACCAGTGCCACTGCCCACCAGTGCCATGAATCAGTGTCCATCAGTGCCACGTATCAGTGCCACAAATCGGTGTCCACCAGTGCCACATATCAGTGCTACTAATCAGTGTCCACCAGTGCCACATATCAGTGCCACATATCAGTGCCACGAATCAGTGTCCACCAGTGCCACATATCAGTGCCACGTATCAGTGCCACAAATCAGTGTGTATCAGTGCCACGTATCAGTGCCACGAATCAGTGTCCACCAGTGCCACATATCAGTGCCACGAATCAGTGTCCACCAGTGTCACGTATCAGTACCACGTATCAGTGCCACAAATCAGTGTCCACCAGTGCCACATATCAGTGCCACGTATCAGTGCCACGAATCAGTGTTCACCAGTGCCACATATCAGTGCCACGTATCAGTGCCACTAATCAGTGTCCACCAGTGCCACGAATCAGTGTCCACCAGTGCCACGTATCAGTGTCTACCAGTGCCACGTATCAGTGTCCACCAGTGCCACATATCAGTGCCACGTATCAGTGCCAAGTATCAGTGTCCACCAGTGCCACGTACCCGTGCCATGTATCAGTGCCGAGGAACAGTGTCCACCAGTGCCACTGCCCACCAGTGCCACTTATCTGTGTCCACCAGTGCCACTCACACAGACCAGGCAGAGATAATGGTATATAGGAACTGTAGGCATGGCTGCAATGTGGGGAATGCCTGGCTAATTTTCCTTCTTCTTCCTGGAAAGTCGGATCACAGTCGCTTGACAAAAGATAAGGATCCGACTTGGAGGCGACTCCCATTGAAGTCTATTGGCACAAGTCAGATACAAGTCGCCTTGAAGTAGTACAGGACCCTTTTCTGAAGTCGGAGCGACTTCAGTAGTGCATATTAAGTCGCCTGACAAGTCGTACTAGCGTGAATGGAGCCTAAGAAGATGAAGATGTTGTTTGTTTAAACTGGAATATAATCATAATAATAAGCAAAAATCAAAGGCATAACTAGAACCTTCAGGGCCCCGGTGCAGGAAACCATGAAAGGCCCCCCGGACTCCTGGCCGGGGCCCTTCCTTTCGAGCCTGGGGCTCTTCCCCCTGATCCTGAGGCCCTTTACTCCCATTGCGGGGCCCTTTTATTACAGTCCCGCAGCGGGACCCTTTCACAAGTTCTGCAGTGGGCCCCCTTCCTGCCATCTTGGGGCCTTCCCAACGGTGGTGGAATGCCAAGGCCCGGTTGCAAGTGTGATCTTTGCAATCCTGGAAGTTCACCCACTGGTGTCAGTAGTTTTTATTTTTTGGTATTTTAATTGTATTATTTTTTATCATTTTTTTTTTTTTTACAATGTCACTATGACTCTGTCCATTTAGAAAAGGAAGGAGCTGGTAAATTACATATTTACCGACCCCTTTCTGGTTCTCTATTGTGACACATCCCCTGCAGCAGCCGGCAGGAGAGGGAAGGGAGCACAGTGGGGGGGGGGACCAGGGGAGCACACAGGGGCCCAGAGACAGCAGAACACAAGTGAAGAGGGGGCAGCATACAGAGGAACCAATCTCCTCCATTCCAGGAGGAAAAAGGAGGACAGTGATTTCTCTACGTGCTGCCCCGCCACCCCTCCTATCCAGGTGTACAGAGGAACCGCACAGGCCCCCTGGAGCATGGGGCCCGGTTGCAATTGCAACCCCTGTAGTTACTCCCAAGGCAAAAATACAAAAAATATTAGTGTTTGTAAATCATTCAAGTTCTTTTTACTTTAATGCATTCCATGCATACAGGTGGGTATTTACTAAAACTGGAGAGTGTAAAATCTTGTGCCGCTCTGCATATAAACCAATCAGCTTCGGGGTTTTATTGCCAAAGCTTAATTGAACAAGCTAAATTTAGAAGCTGATTGGCTACCATAAAGAGCTGCACCAAATTCTGAGTGCACCAGTTTTAGTAAATCTCCCCCAAAGTGTCTTGAACTAAACTGGATGCCACTTACTGCAGGGCCTGTGAAAGGAGAATGATCACAGTTCTCTTCCCAGGACTGCTGGAGTATCTGTGTGAATTCCTGAAAGTAGCTGTGTGATTGATTAAACATTGAAAAACTCAAAATGTTCACCCGTTCATCCAATGGGCTGTCAAAGCGCTGCAGAGAAAATTCCTGATTGAAGAACATGTCAGGGTTAATGACCAATTCAGCAACATATTACCAGACAACAAGAATGAACATTTTTACAGTTAGGGCCAATGTGTAGAAGATAGTAATGGAGAAGTACTTGTAAAAGCTGTTTCCTTAAACAAAAATACAGATAAATGGTTAATGTTGCTGTATTATCATTGAAAACATAATAATAATAATAATAATAATAATAATAATAATAATAATAATAATAATAATATATAGTACTTCTATTAGGCACACATAGGTCCACATAATAAGAATAATGACAGTACAGTATATTTTGGCATTATGATTAGTTTCTAAAGAGCATTACATTTTGCATATGGTTAGGACAGATTATTGTAGAGATACTGGTTTTCGATTTATGAAGATATTGTCATATAAAACTTACAGAGGTCACAAGACCTTGGGACAAAGCCCGAGCAGAAGACTCCCCATAATCTCTACAGATTTTTCATGTCCTATTTAGTCTTGGCCTGTTCATTTTTTTTTTCCCGAATAGGAGAAGAGGTTTCTTATATGCCTCTTGCAAATGGATACACATGCGCATGAATTTGTTCTGCATATAGATCAGTAAGAAAAAATAAAAAATCTACATTGCTGGACAGTATTTTATGTGTATATATGCACAAATATACATATACGCACGTGCATGGATACAACACAACCCAAGGAAAGCTAGAATTTTTATGCATGCGTCAAAACACGCAAATACGCCCATTTATTATAGAGCCCATCCTCACGTTTTTACGCAGGAACTTTCTGCCAGGAAGCTGATGTTCATACATCAATACTGTGTGCAAGTACTCCTATTAACTACAAAAAAGTTTCTAAAAATAATGTATTTGGATTCCTATAAGAACAATGAAAAGTGCTTGTAAGGGGGGATGGGTGCGCTGATAGTGTGTTGAAGCTGCTCCCGGTATTCAGTGCTTTTGAATATAGATAAATGTATATGTGGTGTGGGGTGCGCTAAACAACAAATAAATAATGAATATATAACATATATCTATGTGTGAACCAAATCAACAAAAGTAAATATATATAACATATATCAATCTGTGAAGCCAATTAATAATGCAAATCAATTGGTGCATAAACATAAAAGTTCATAAGTGTCCATAAATATTTTGCAGGTGAGTAGAATTGTATTCTATCCGAATAATACGTGTATCCACCACCGAGTGAAATTCATCCTTACCAAACGGAAATAAATAAGGTGCAACTATATTTTCTTGTGCTGAAAAAATATCCAATCTCCTTGTGAACAAACACCACGTGTAAATCACCAAGAATTAGCCTCTTACCAGATGGTAATAGGTATGCACTTGTTCAGTGAAACCACCGCCTTGCTTCCTCTTTAAAATCCTGAAGTGGGATGTAGAACCGCTCTACCTTTCTTTCTCCACTAGATGGCAACGAGTACCAGCAAGAAACACAGCCTCATCCTTCTTTACAAGCTCACAAAACCACCGTGTATTAAAGGAAAAAAGAGGGCTAATAGTGTATTACCCTTGAGATTTATTCAAAAAACAGTTGATAATGCACTTACAATTAGATGTCTTGTATTCAGCATAAACATAGGCATACGAATTCCTGCAAAGGCTTGCGGCCGGCTGCAGCACGGACCGCAAGTTGTGTGTGACGTGTGCGCCTCCTAATCTGACCGGTTTCTTCCCATAGGACTTCTACTGAGAAAGGAGTCACTCCTTTCTCAGTAGAAGTCCTATGGGAAGAAACCGGTCAGATTAGGAGGTGCACACGTCACACACAACTTGCGGTCCGTGCTGCAGCCGGCCGCAAGCCTTTGCAGGAATTCGTATGCCTATGTTTATGCTGAATACAAGACATCTAATTGTAAGTGCATTATCAACTGTTTTTTGAATAAATCTCAAGGGTAATACACTATTAGCCCGCTTTTTTCCTTTAATACACGGTGGTTTTGTGAGCTTGTAAAGAAGGATGAGGCTGTGTTTCTTGCTGGTACTCGTTGCCATCTAGTGGAGAAAGAAAGGTAGAGCGGTTCTACATCCCACTTCAGGATTTTAAAGAGGAAGCAAGGCGGTGGTTTCACTGAACAAGTGCATACCTATTACCATCTGGTAAGAGGCTAATTCTTGGTGATTTACACGTGGTGTTTGTTCACAAGGAGATTGGATATTTTTTCAGCACAAGAAAATATAGTTGCACCTTATTTATTTCCGTTTGGTAAGGATGAATTTCACTCGGTGGTGGATACACGTATTATTCGGATAGAATACAATTCTACTCACCTGCAAAATATTTATGGACACTTATGAACTTTTATGTTTATGCACCAATTGATTTGCATTATTAATTGGCTTCACAGATTGATATATGTTATATATATTTACTTTTGTTGATTTGGTTCACACATAGATATATGTTATATATTCATTATTTATTTGTTGTTTAGCGCACCCCACACCACATATAATGAAAAGTGCTTAATTATCACATAAACATGTCACAATTGCTTTATAAAAAATTGTATGTAATAGAACTACAAAGGCTCAAACAGCAGATATGAAAAAATGTCCAAGTGTCTATCTACACAAATAACCAAAAGTATTGGGACGCCTTCCTTTACACGCACATGAACTTGAACCACTTGCCCACTGGGCACTTATACCCCTTCCTAACCAGGCCAATTTTCAGCTTTTAGCGCTCTCACATTTTGACTGACAATTACTCATGCAACACTGTATGCATATGAATTGTTTTTCCTTCCATTTTTCACACAAATAGAGCATTGTTTTGGTGGTATTTATTCACCACTTGGGTTTTTTATTTTTTTTGCTAAAAAATTTAAAAAAATACTGAAAATTTAGCATTTTTCATTTTTCTTTGTTTCTGTTAAAAGATTTTGCAAATCAATCCTTTTTATTCATAATTTTTGTCCAAAATGTATACTGTTTCAAATCTTTTGTAAAAATAACCCAAATCAGTATATATTATTTGGTCTTTGTGACGGTTATAGAGTCTACAAGCTATGGGGCCAATCATTGAAAACTGATCACACCTGATGTACTGATGGCCTATCTCATTTCTTGACACTAACAAGCCAGGGAAGTACAAATACCCCCTAAATTACCCCTTTTTGGAAAGCAGAAAGTACAAGGTATTTAATAAGAGGCATGGCGAGTTTTTTAAAGTTGTAATTTTTTCCCACAATTCTTTGCAAAATTAAATTATTATTTTTTTCCACAAAATTGTCATATTAACAGGTTATTTCTCTCATATGGCATATGCTATTCCTCCTGAGTATGGTGATACTACATGAGTGAGCCTTTTACACAACCTGGCCACATAGAGAGGCTCAACATGCAGGGAGCACCGTCAGGGACATAAATTATACATCTAATTTCTTGACTACCTATTACAATTCGAAGGCCCTGGAGCACCAGTACAATGGGAAAAAAATCACAAAACGACACCATTTTGAAAACAAAACACCCCAACATATGTCCTGTGAGGCATAATGAGTCTTTTTAACATGTTATTTTTTCCACAAGTTTTTGGAAAATGTGGAAAGAAAATGAAAACACATTTATTTTTCTACGCATTTTTTACACATTTTTTTGGCACTGATGGGCGCTGATGAGAATCCATTGATAGAGTGGCACTGATGAGTACTCACTGATGGGCACTAATGTGCACTGATGAGGACTAATACGGCACTGTAGTAGTGGGTACTGGCATCCCGGTCTTAGTCCATAGGGTTCAATATTGAGTTGGCCCACCATTTTCAGCTATAACAGCTTCAACTCTTCTGGGAAGACTGTCCACAAGGTTTAGGAGCGTTGACCATTCTTCTAGAAGCGCATTTGTGAGGTCAGGCACTGATGTGGGCGAGAAGGCCTGGCTTGAAGTTTCCGCTCTAATTCATCCCAAAGGTGTTCTATCAAATTGGGGACAGACATGCCAAGCAAGTTCCTCCAACCCAAACTCACTGATCCAAGTCTTTATGGACCTTGCTTTGTGCACTGGTCCAAATCATTTGGTAGAGGGGGGATTATAGTGTGTAGTTGTTTTTCAGGGGTTGGGCTTGGCCCCTTTGTTCCAGTGATGTGAACTTTTAAGGCTTCAGCATACCAAGACATTGTGAACAGTTTCATGCTCCCAACTTTGTGGGAACAGTTGGGGATGGCCCCTTTCTGTTCCGACATGACTGCACAAGCAAGGTCCATAAAGACATGGATGAGCAAGTTTGGGGTGGAGGAACTTGATTGGCCTGCACAGAGTCCTGACCTCAAACCAACAGAACATCTTTGGGATGAATTAGAGTGGAGACTGCAAGCCAGGCCTTCTTGTCCACATCATTGCCTGACCTCACACATGTGCTTCTAGAAGAATGGTCAAACATTCCCATAGACACACTCCTAAACCTTGTTGACAGCCTTCCCAGAAGAGTTGAAGCTAGCTACAAAGGGTGGGCCAACTCAATTTTGAACCCTACAAACTAAGACTGGGATGCCATTAAAGTTCATGCGCATGTAAAGGCAGGTGTCTCAATACTTTTGGTAATATAGTATATCTATCTATCAGCTAATATATTTTTCTGCACTTTACAGAAAACACTGCACCATTCACATCAGGTACAGATGGATAATTACACTTTGCATTCATTTTCAAAAGTGACATTCTATTGAAGGCACTTAGCACCAGCAAGTGTGGAGAAGGAAGAGGTCAGAGCCACCCATATTGTTATGGCTCAAATTCAGATTACTCTTGAAACTTCCATCAGTATGTAAAACTGTGCAATAAGTGCTTTTTACCATTTGCAGTTCTAGTGCTCTCACTTCCAATCAATATTTTTATTCACAATGTGATAAAGACCATCTCTATAAATGCTTTAACTTTCAACAATCTGCAGTAATTACATTTTAAAGCTGTTTCATACTTTAGTCCCCTTTAATAATATCATTATAGCTTTAAGTGGTCTATAGAAATACACAAGATAGGAGAAAAGAATGTACATCTTTGCTTGTGCTGTTAATAAGAAAGTAATTTCTCACCAAATTTGTAAAGATATATGTGTAATAAGCCGAAACCATTCCCAGCTCTGCAGCCTGTATATGGGGAAAGCAAAAGAAAAAAAAAAAAAGTTTGTTATGAGCCTTAAATGTTGATTTGCACGTTTCATGTAATAATGTCTTTATATAAATTGCATTATACCAACAATAATGTAACACAATTGCTTTTCCAGTGACACAGAGAAAGCAAATCTTTATTTTATATAGTGCCTTTAAAGGTAGCTTCTAACAGGATTAAGGAAAGGAAAAAAGGGATAATTCAGAAAAAGCTTGTATACAGAAAAAAAAAGTTAGATTTGATTTGAATGAGCTTAGAGAAGACTCTCTGATGTTCATTGGAAGTGAATTCCAGAGTTTTGGGGCATATCATGCCCCCAGGTGCCAAACCTTGAAGGGACTTATAGGTGAGCAAGAGGATCTTAACCACTTCCCGTCAGGCCTATAGCACAACAATGGCTGGGGGGGGGGGGGGGTGGCTTTAAGATCCTAAATGGATGTCATATGACATCCTATCAGAAGGGGCCACCTAGCAGCGTGATTTGTCATTGGCCATGACCACGGGACAAAGTCGATGACTGATCAGAGTACCAGCTCGCTGCCGGTACCTTGTGAACGTCCGGACCAATTACAACAGGTCACATGACAGTTGTACAAAATGGATGGCTTCCTTTCATGCCATCCATTGTATACACTTGTGTTACTAGCTGTGATTGGTCAGTTTGATCACATGGTACAGACAGGGCCAATCATAGTCCATCTGTACCATGTAATTAGCTTTGACCATTCATAGCTAATCACAACAAAACAAACTGAATGAATCAGTTTCATTTAGTAAAATGCTTGCTTATAGAAATGTAATTTACTGCTATAAGCAAACATAATGTTTAAAAAAAATAATTCCTGATCACTTCACCTGAGTAGTACAATGTTTCTATGGCTCTGGTCACAGTGTGTTAAAAAAAAAAAATTGTAAAAAAAAAAAAGGAATCAAAATGTTTTTCTAAATTGTACAATTCTATACTGCCACTAGTCCCCGATCACTGCCACACCAGTTATATGATGATGCTGCACTGTACTGGTGACAGTATGTAAAGAAAAAAAATTCCCCAAAATTATGAATAAAAAATTACAACTTAAAAAAAAAAACACCACTCCTCTTTTCTTTTCCCCAAATTTTTCATTTATTTAGCAAAAAATAAAAAACCCAGTGATGAATAAATACCACCAAAAGAAAGCTCTGATAAAAATTGAGATTGGGTACAGTGTTGCATGACCGTGCAATTGTCATTCAAAGTATGACAGCGCTGAAAGCTGAGAATTGTTCTGTGCAGGAAGAGAGTAAAAGTGCCCTATGCGAAACCTGACAGGTAGCCGATGCATTGATTCCAGGATAGGGTTAATATGACCATTTGTACCAGACCTATTTTTTTTTAAATATATATTTTTTATATTTTTATTTTTTTTCCTTACAAGAGAAAGCAATAACTAACATAAAAACTGATAACATTGCAGGTTGACAAGATAGCGCTCACCAAATAAAGTAAAGGAATTGTCACCAATCCAAATGGAGGAGCAAGGGAGGAGGGGATAATAAGAAGGCAAAATTTTATACCTGGTCCCCTGAGGGGCCCAGGGGATGACCATAAGCTGCGTCTTGTAAGAAAAAGTATTACTCAGTAATCTAAATCAAAATATAAACTTAGCAATATAGACAAAATTACTGTTTTCTCTCGGAAAAGGCTAGAGGGAGAAAACCTATTATAACTAGAGACCTGGAAATCTAGTTCAGTGGAAGTAAAACAATCTATGCTCTAGACATGCACAATGGAGATATCAAATTGAAAAAAAGAAAGAGGCCCGAAGTCTTCGGTTAATTTACAAGTAATTAAGAGAAAAGGGTAGAAGGAAAGTAGGGAGGAAGGGGTAATGGGTGGGAGAGATAGGGCAAATCACTCCTCCCGACTTTGTCGAAGTGTACCGAGAGAGTCGGAGGTATCAGCCTTTTGGTACCAATCCGTGTAGCGGAAAGAAGACTTATGTGCAGTTATTTCCTTGCTGGAGAAAGAATGCTCAATAAAATTCTGCCACGAGAAAAAAATTTTTGAGTGGGAGCATAGTTTTGGATTTCGGTGTCCAATTTTTCCTTGAATAAAAGATCTGTTAAGTCTTTGCGTACAATAGAAACTGTGTGTGGGGTGGGGGGGGGGGGTTGAAACAATCCAAGTTTTCATAATGGCCCTCCTGACAGCAAGTAAGCATATGTAAGTCCAATATGAATTAATAGCCACGTCATGTCGGTAACAGGAGTTAGGTTGGGGGGGGTTCTCACAGCTGAAGAGGTAGAGGAGGGGGGACTTGGGAGTGCTCTTTCCAGAGATGTCCGTAAGATAGAAGGAGATTTGGTGCCAAAAGTCCGCAATGGTTGGGCATTCACAAAGCCTGTGTAGTAACGAGGGTTTATGAAGGTCACACTTAAGACATTGGAGATGAAAAGGTCTGTTTTCGTCCGATGAGTTAAATGGGGCATAGGCTCTGTGTAAAATTTTAAATTGCGTTTCCCTCCAAGATTAATTGATCATATGTTTGCAAGTCCTGAGGTATCCTCGTATAATCTGCTCATTTATAAGAGGGTCGGGAAGTTTTTACTCCACAAGGTTGTGAGGTTTTTCCAGGAGAAGAAGACTGGTATAGCAGGAGACGTTTGTAAATATCAGAGATGGAGTAAAAGTGTAGTTGAATGAGATCATCAACAAAGGAAGAAGAAAATCTTGTGTGCTTGGATGGGCAGATTGATTGAACAAAGGCAATGGACTGGTTATAGTAAAATCTATGGCAGGATTGTAAGTTGAATTTCGTCATAATCTCTGAAAATGGAAGAGGAGGACACACCATCTATCCAATCACTCTGTATCCAAGCAGGTAGGCCCTTGCACTACATAGTTGATACTAGATCTAAAGGAAATTGTACAATTGTAGTAGTGTATGGTGAGCATTACAGTCTTCCAGAGACACTGTTTTCAATACTACAGCTCTGCTCCAAAAAACTGATATCTGATTGCTCAGCTCCGACACACTCTACCAAATGAACAATCTATTCAAGAAGACGGTAAGGTAGAAAAAAAATTGATGGCTGTGTGTTTAGTGAGGACAGCAATTTCATAGGAAAACCATGAACCTGTAGAGGTGGGTGGGAGCGATCTCCTGTGTGGTAACAAAATCAGCTGGTGAACTTCTTGCTGTCTCCTAACAGTTTTCCCAACCTAATGCCTCGTACACACGTTCAGATAATCGTATGACTAATCGTTCCCATTTTTTTGCATGATACTAATATCGAATTCAACAATGCATACTTAGCGTATGATTTTTTTCGTACGATTCTGGAAAAGCTTCCTGGTTACGTAGCTACGTATCAGATAGTTCAAAACAAAAACAATGGCAGCCAGGCTTTCTCCAGGTTATTTTTGTGTTTCTGATCATGCGTGGTCTTTGTCTATCGATTTTTAGTGGACGCATACTGTACTGATTAAACTATTGTCATTCGCTAGGCTATCATACGACATACGTTTTTGTGTTTGTCCCTTCCGATTTTGTTGGACGAACTGTCGTGATCGGCTGTCAAAAGTTGTGTACTAACGATCAGATTATCGTGCGATCAAGTCGAAAGCAATTTTTTTCATACGATTATCTGAACGTTTGTACGAGGCTTAAGGGCTGTCCAGGAAGTAATGGAGAAGTATTTTATACAGCAAATTGGAGGCCAAGGTAAGTCCTTGCCTAGGACAAATGGAAATCTTTTTTTCTGCAATAGGTAATGCTATATTGGTACACAGGGAAACTGGAGTTTAGGAAAAAAACAAGAAGTGAACGGAGCCTTTAATGTTTTTATGGCATTTGATAGATGCATGGATGGACAAAAAAAAAAAATAACAGAAATATTGTAAAGCTATGAGCAAATTAGGGCATTTTGAGATATAAAACAGTTGTAATAATTATATAATTTGCACACCTTCATTAATATTGTGTGGGACATTGATGCATTAGCATGAATAATGATAGTACTGGTCTTGTCATCACGAATTTCTTTTAGGAGTGGCGTTGGGTCCCAACTGTCATCAAGCATCCTGACTGAAAGACAGTCCTTGGAAATCAGAAACTGACGCAGGAGCTTCTCCAGGTTCAGAAGACCTAAGAAGACATAGATGGTCATTTTCAAAGTATAAAAACAAGTCAACAAGTCAGTGGCCTATGAATCCTCCAGCACAACAGAATACACAGTGAACATTAGAGAATGCAGCCAAATAAATTAATACTGTTTATAGTCTACAATTGACAGCAACCGAAATAATGTGAGTAAGTATGTAAATGTAAAACATTAAAATTACAAAAAGCATATAATTACACAGAAAAGGAAGATGTGTCCCATTTAATCTGATCTATAATGAGTACCTAGAAATCTTTGCTGTGCACACACGCCATTAATTTAAATTAAATCACTGCAGCCATCTACAGGTTGAAAGTCATATCGTAGACCAGGGTTTCTCAACCAGGGTTCCGTGGAACTCTAGGGTTCCTCCTGAGGTTGCTAGGGGTTCCTTGAGCAATGGCAATTTCTGCCTCTCCGATAAGTTCCCAATTACACCATTGTTCCTTTTAACTATATGTAAGGGGTAAGTCTTCCTAATGATGACAAGAGTAAGGAGCATTCTTCCCACTGACTGTCACACGAATGTGTCATGAGTTGTAGATTTTTAATTTTAAGCAGGGGTTCCCCCAGACCAGAAATTTATTTCAAGGGTTCCTCTGTGTAGAAAAGGTTGAGAAAGGCTGTCGTAGACACTTTAGTCCTCAATGGATGCCTGGGGTATCATTACTAGGGATGATCGAACTTTTGAAAAGTTCGGTTCGACCAGAACACCCGAACTTCACGAAAGTTCGGCCCGGATTTCAGAACCCCATTGAAATCAATGGGACCCGAACTTCTGTAATCAAAAAACACCATTTTTAAGCCCTAAAACCCAATAAATGCCCCTAAAAAGTGCCTAGGGTTCTGGGTCATGCCCCATTAACTATTAATCACACAAAAAAAAGTTCTTAAAAATTGTCATTTTTGATAAAAAAGCCAATTATTGAAAAATTAAAAAAAAAAAAAAAAGAGATTTTTTTGATTTTTACTTTGGATTTAGTATCTGGGGGGTCTAAAAGGTGTGCATGTGAAGTTTCAGCTCTGTAGCATGTCCAGAACCATGAAAAAAAAAAAAGATAATTTTTCAGTAGAACAGGGATGTGGTTCGGGAGCCTCCTTTAACTTTAACACCTATATGATCTTTTTTTCTGGTTCTGGACATGCTACAGAGCTGAAACTTCACAGGTACACCTTTTAGACCCCCCAGACACAAAATCACACAAAAAAAGTTCTTAAAAATTGTCATTTTTGATAAAAAAGCCAATTATTGAAAAATTAAAAAAAAAAAAAGAGATTTTTTTGCTTTTTACTTTGGATTTAGTATCTGGGGGGTCTAAAAGGTGTGCATGTGAAGTTTCAGCTCTGTAGCATGTCCAGAACCATGAAAAAAAAAAAGATAATTTTTCAGTAGAACAGGGATGTGGGTCGGGAGCCTCCTTTAACTTTAACACCTATATGATCTTTTTTTCTGGTTCTGGACATGCTACAGAGCTGAAACTTCACAGGTACACCTTTTAGACCCCCCAGACACAAAATCACACAAAAAAAGTTCTTAAAAATTGTCATTTTTGATAAAAAAGCCAATTATTGAAAAATTAAAAAAAAAAAAAAAAGAGATTTTTTGATTTTTACTTTGGATTTAGTATCTGGGGGGTCTAAAAGGTGTGCATGTGAAGTTTCAGGTCTGTAGCATGTCCAGAACCAGAAAAAAAAAGATTGTTTGTATTAGAAAACTTTAAGCACAGGAATATGGCTTCTCTGCTGTAACACCTTGCCGGTTTAATAGCAGGCATTTTTTTGGGTTCTTTGCAGTCAGGAAAAACATCTGAACTTGTGTATAGTAGTACTGTGCACAAGTTCTGATGTTTTGCCTGCCTCCAAAACCCCCCAAAAAATGCCAGCAAAAACACACCTGGGCATCTTTTTTTTTTTGACGCTAGCGTTTTTTTTTGGCATTTTTTGGGGTTCTTTTGAGGCAGGCAAAACATCTGAACTTGTGTATAGTGGTACTGTGCACAAGTTCTGATGTTTTGCCTGCCTCCAAAACCCCCCAAAAAATGCCAGCAAAAACACACCTGGGCATTTTTTTTTTTGACACTAGCGTTTTTTTGGCATTTTTTGGGGTTCTTTTGAGGCAGGCAAAACATCTGAACATGTGTATAGGGGGTATATATAGGCATATATGTCTGAATATATACCCCTAGACATATATAGGTGTGATAGTAGCAGAAATATATTACTGTAAATGATTTCATTAGCGCAAGCATTTATTTCTGCTACTATCACACCTATATATGTCTAGGGGTATATATTCAGACATATATGTCTATATATACCCCCTATACACATATTCAGATGTCATGTCTGACATCAAACATGTCCTCAAAAAAGCACTGGCAGTGGCAGCCCCTGCAGCATTAAAAAATGCTTGCTGGTGAGAAGCCACATTCCTGTCCCGAAGCAGAGAAATGATCATTTCTCTATAGCGGTCACCCTGCTATGGAAGGGTTTTGTCACCCTGCCATAGCAGTCACTGTCAGTTAACCCTACACTACACTACGGTCCCCTGACACTTAACACTTTCCCTACAGAAACTAAATTTTTGAAGCTAACTTAAGTGTAAAGGAGCACTCTAACTACACTAGATATCCCTTTCCTCACACTAAAAATAGCTAAATGACACTTTTAAAGTAAAATTAACAGAACTGCTTCCACTCTCTTCCATGTCCAGTATAACAATGCTGGGAATATGGCGGGGGCGATCTTATATACTGGGGGGCGTATTCACTAATGATTGGTCTAGGGACCCCCTAGTCACTCCAATCACATTCCTAGCATTCTTCTGCCCCCTCAATTGGCTTTTGCTAATGGTTCTGGTCCAATCACGGGCTTTTAAAGCCCATTTCCTGAAGCATTGCATTTTGGGCGGTTCTGGTTGCCGAATTCCGAACTTTTTGGGCAAAAAGTTCTAAATTCGGCCGAACCTCGAACACCCAATGTTCGGGCCGAACCGATGGTGGACCCGAACCGTTCGATCATCCCTAATCATTACTTCACAGAAATGCTATTATGGTGGATCAAATATAGACTTGTAGTGATATCCTCAGTGTAAAATACTCTCTTCGCAGAGAATATATGTACAGAAAAACACAAGTCCAGTTCATAAGATAAAAGGCTCAGGTATATAATTAGAATATTATTAAAAGTGGGTACTGCAGTTCCACTGTAGCGTAAACCAACAGATATCATCCACCGTAGTATTTCAGAAGTCGTACACATCACATTGTTTCCAAGACAAACATCCTCCACATGTGATGAACCTTCGTTCATAGATATAATGCCTGATTATTTGGCAGATAATGCAAATGTTACTGTTCTCAGATTAATAGAAAGGTTACCATACTATATATGGCTGTCATATTTTTTGGTGATTCAGGGTATTTTGATGAGGACTACCTTGCTGCTGGCAAAATTACCTCTCTGTTACATGCTGTTTAACTCTGCCTAATCCTATTTCAATGCTAATTGCAGTTGGTAAAGCCTCAAGAATTTCCTGGTTGCATTTTTAGTTTTGCACCAAGATCTTGAATTACTTTTCCTCTCTTAGCAGACATTGAGAGGATGGAATGTTTTCATCACCATTTTTTATCATTCCTTTGACATTGTCTCCTTACATTTTGCTTGGTTCATGTAGGATGTAACCTGTCCCAGCCTGGCCCCATTTTCTGGACCATGTACACCCCTTGAATATTGGAAATTGTACATTTCAGAAGTGTGGGATATTTCTGTTGACAATATTATCATTGCGATTAGGAGAACCCCCCTTTATTTGGGGTGGGCAGGATTTTTTGGGAGGGTTTAAAAGGATATCATGTACCATGTTATTTCTGTGTACAATAAAACAATCTTGCGGGGATGTGGCTTAATTTATCTGTATTTATTTTTGCGATTATATTGATTTTGACATTACTTTAAGTAAAATATATAAGATTTTGGTTGCGGTCCATTGTGGTTTATATACAGTATTCTGTTTTTCTGGTAATACTCAGCTTAAAAAAAGACAAGGGGAAACAGAATAAGAAATATATTTGTAGAGGATGTGCAAAGTGCAGTAACATATATTTAAAAGTATTATAAACCTTGTCTTTTTCTCCTTCATAACATGTACTTTGATCATGCAGTTTCATTGTGTAATTTTTTACCCTGTACACACAGCCTATAGTAGAGTAAATTTCATTTTGGTGTCAAAAGTTTTGGTTTCTGTTCAAACATGAGGAACATGTGATGACAATGCACACGTTAATAAATGACCTTGGTCTGTAGTCTAAGAATTGACACTTCCTGTGAAGAAAGTATATATATATATATATATATATATATATATATATATATATATATATATATATATATATATATATATATATATATATATAAATCTCTGGGTCTCCCAGTCTAGCATTGGTGCAGGTGTAATAATTATCTGACACAGCCACAAGCCAGTGGAGCATTCACAGAGAGATCACCATGCTGGAAGAGATGTGTTTTCATCACATTAGCACTCCCACATTTGTGATGCAACACAAAAAAAATGGCAAAGCATAGCTTGAAAGCTGTGTGACTCAGACTAAGTAGTTGCCTGTCCCTTTAGTGCAGTGGTTCTCAATTCCGGTCCTCGGGACCCACCAACAGGCCAGGTTTGCAAGATAACTAAATTACATCACAGGTGATCTCATTTGCTGCTCAGTGATTGCAGTATTCTAGTCTGCATCCCCCAAGGTAATACTTAAAATCTGGCCTGTTAGTGGGTCCCGAGGACCGGAATTGAGAACCACTGCTTTAGTGAATAGGGGCAAGCTAGGGGTATAAATGTATAGACATTGGGTGACCAATCAATTATGGCACTACAAATTGCAGCCGCAACATGTGTGTGAAGCAAAAAAAAAAAAAAAAAACAACACAGGGAACATAACTGCACTAAAAAACTGGTGAAAATAAGGTCATCAGAAAAAGTAAAGACTTTGTCTATAGTCCTTTTTTGGACAAAATGAAACAAATAATCCAATGGCCGCTATGGAGATTTACATTTCAGTTAGCAGCAGTAAAGTCTGTTGACATAAGATTTACTCTTAGGCTGCTGTAATTTGGACATTCTCTTTACTCTTCTTTTGCTAATCTGCACCCACTGTATCACCTTGAAGCAAAGAGATTTTATAGCACAGAATGACTGGCGAAAACTGCAGTCCCATCCATAAATGCTGTCAAAGCTGTTTTTTTTTCAGCTAGAATGAGGGTTTTGAAAAAAACAGAAAAGACTAAAGACACCAATGTCTTCTAAAATACAGATGCCCAACAAAAACAGCAACTGAAACACATGCACGTGACTAGGACAACCTCAACTCTTACATTAATAAAATTACAACACCTATCATATTTTTATCATAGATTTTTTGTTCTTACGGTGCCCTTTTATTTCTAAGAAAAACACATTTACCAAAAACATTTGTTGTTTTTTTAACATCACATAATAACTTTAAAGGATACCAAAATTGGAAAAAAATATGTAAGGTGGCATTGTTGACTTTGCCTTATGAAAACGTCTGTTCCCTGGTTGTTTATGCTAACTAATTGATTTTAATACTTTCTGAGTCAATGACATAGAAAAAGTATAGGGGTTAAGCGTTCCTACATTTCACTGGCTTTCCTTCCTTTAAGCAAGTGCCATTTTAGTGACTTAAAGGTTAACTCCAGGATATTGAACATTTATTAACTCCTCATTTAGTCCAGAGCTCCCCTGCAGATGGTGCTCCCCCACGCTCAAGAGGCGTACTTTCCCTCAACGTCATCATGTCTAGTGCAAGGCTATGGGGAACACAGCAGGTGCAAGGACACAGCTGCTGCTCTCAGAATGACATGCAGTTTTAGGTGCACAGCCCTGAATGCACCCAAGGTGCAGCAGTCCCATAGCTGTCCCAGTCCCAGCTGTCCCATTTGACAGCTATGGGACTGCCTGCACAGAGATGCATACAACACCTGTGCACCCTGTGCTGGTAAACATGGCCCATGGATTAAAACGCCCTGTGTGAATAAGGCCTTAAAGTGTATGTAAACCCCAACAAGAACTTCTCCTATTTGTCCCCTTGTGGTTTATTAAATTTACCACTGAAAGCCTTTTGTTATATTGGTTTAATAAGCACCACAATATCTTTTGATCCCACCAAAACTACAGTGACCTGCTACCTTTTTGTGGATTCTGCCTATGCTGCACTGAAACATCAAACATGTTATCAGCCCTGCCCAGTTTTCTGCTGTGGTAAAAACATGAAAAACATCCTGAAAAAAAGAAAATCTATGCACATACCACATTTAAAGTCAGGCAAACTGCTATATATTACAATTTGGTTCCTGGATTTATATACATTAAAATTTAGGAAACCAGAGACTGCCAGGAAGGGAGCATTTTTAGAAAGAGGGTGCTGTATATGTCTCGCGATACAGGGTTCTTTTCAAATCACATAATGATTCATGGTTTCCAGCTTCATGTGATTTTGAGTTTCTATTGGCAAACATTCGCTGTATAATATATTGTATAATTAGACACATACCTTCAGTCAGACTTTCCCTGCCCTGCAAACTGCAACAAAGAAAATTGTACACAAGGAAAAATGTTTTTTCTTGCAGTCCATTTTCTACTTTTCTTCCATACTGCTAAAAGAAACTCTGGCTCTGGAAGAACACAGACTGAAGCTGATTTACTAATAAGATTGAGAATCTTCACTCAAAAAATGGTGTAAACAATTACTTCCAATTTCCAATAGTATGAAAAGCAATCTGCACATGATCAAGCATTCAGAGTGAACCGGAACTTGCTTTTCACACAGTTGCATAACTGAGGGGAATATTCACAATTTTTTTTTCAATGAAGATTCTTAACTTTTTTAGTAAATCAGATTCACTACCTCAAGAAACGTCCTGTGTCAGTTTTAATAAATAAAGATAACTTTATAGTTTTTGCCTCCAGCCTTTTTTCGAGTTTGGTCACAACGGAGTTTCTAATACCTATAGTACTATATATTTACAAAGATAAACTACAGTCCAAAATGGAAATGTGCTATTCAAACATTGTAGACTAAAGCTGGACAATACACTAGATTCTCTCTACCCACGCTAAACATTGTGTCATTGTGGATGAATGGATCTGCAGTGCTGAATATTGTATGAATCTGCAGTGTTGGCTATTGTTTTCTGACAGCAAGGGCTATCGGGATACCTAAACAGTTTTGGCATTTGATTAAGTGCAGGTGCTGGTTGGCCAAAAATATTTCACCCGGCACCTTCAACAAAAGTCAATTTGGTCTCACCTATATCCAAATGTCCATGCAATTCCCTGGTCTTGGACTCTGATTTTTGCCACACATTTGAAAAGATCATGAGTATTTGTTAACACTCACACTTGATTATAATATGTACAAAAGATAGCGGATGGGAACTGGAGCAAGGCCCATTTCCCATTTAGGCACTCTTATCCCCCCCTTTTTTTTAAACACAAGATACATATATGTATATATATATATATATATATATATATATATATATATATATATACACACGCACACACATACAGTAATTTGGATAGTGATATATTCACTGATATAGAATACCCACAACAAGCTTGAATGGATAAAAATGAGGGAGGGAGGGAGGGAGGGAGGGATAAAGGGGAAGGAAATGAGAGTATGATGTGGAAAGGTAAGGGAAGAATTATGGAGGAAGTTGTGGCCATCTTCCCCCATTTCTTACCCTTAATATCACAAATAGTTTGCTTTGCTATTATTTCTAGTTTTTGGTTATGTCACAAACACATGTAGTAAGGCGTGGGAGGAATAATGGGAAGGGAGTATGGGGTGGGAAGGTAGGGGAAGAATTATGGAGAAAGTTGTGAGCATCTTTCCCTACTTCTTCTTCCCCTAAATATCACAAATACATTGTTTTGGTATGATTTTTTATTTTTGTTTTTTTTATTTCATCACAAACACATGTAGTAAGGGGTGGTCGGAGTGATGTGGGGGGAGAGGAAAGGAGGTGGGGGAATAAGGATGCAAGAGGTAAGATTTGGTAGAGAGGCCAGGTAACCCTTAGACCTATTGGGGAGAAAGATCAACCAGATTATTAGTATTTTGATTTGGGGGGCCACCTATTAAGATGTCTCTTTTCTCCTCTTTGAGAAGTAAGTATGATATATATGGTTGATATGATAAGGGCATAGAATATACACCTGTTTGTAATAGTCTGTAATGGTGTGTATTCGTTTTAAATGTTTTTCTGCTTTAGCTTGCTTATTTTATGAATGTTGTCCCAGTTTTTATTGTGCTGTATTGTTTTTGTACATCTTTTTTCAAAAATGAAAAAAAAAAAAAGAATTTAAACAGAACCCACGTCCATTGAAAATATCCCAATATAATGCCAATCCTCTCCATGTCTGGACATACATTATTATCTCTCCTTCTATGGTTGGTGACTATAATGCTATCCACCAGCACATGCATCCAATCTATCATGTAATATCACACAAATCAAAAAGCAGATATTATCTTGGTGTGTTCTTTTAAAGTTGGTGACAACTCCAGTCCATATTTCATTAAGACTGTGACTTAAATATTAGGTTCTATGTGGTCACTCCTATATCCATATGTCCATGAGAAGCAGTATAGGCAACATGTAATTCCCTTGTCTTCACTCGTGATTTTTGCCAAACATTTGTAAAGATCTGGAGTATTTGTTAACACAATAATTGATCATGCCAACATAATAGATGCATGTTAATTTGGGAATTATTACAGGCTAGATTGGACATATGCAGAGATAGTATTACATTAACCAGCCATAGATTGAGAGATAATTTCATATAAGTGGCATTGACTGGATTTGAGGCTGTAAACATTCAGGCAGTGTGGCCTGTGAAGCATAAAAACCCAGCTTCTGTGTTCAGGACACATGACCCTGTATACTTATGGATAAAAAAACTGGAACCGCGTAGAACAGCATCCAGCTATGTACAGCCACTGTGTATTTCAGCCTGTCACTGATTTTGGCAGGCTGATGGCAGCGGACTGCACACTGCACCTGTACCTTCCATGTGCCCAAAAATGCTGGGTTTGTATTCTTTATGAGCCAAACTTCCTGCGTGCAAGAGCCCAAACTTGCTCAAATTAGGGGGAAAAGAAAAAATGAATGCAACCACTACACTTGAGAACTGTTTAGCTCAAATGTTTAAGATAAAATGTTTGTGTTTAGATAGGCTTTAAATGAATATAAGAAAAGGATCCTTCAGGAACACCTGTTTTAAGGTGTTAATATCCTAATATGCATAACCATTATAATTAAACACATACTTGTTCTGCCCAAGTGCAGAATCCTGGAAGTAAAGCAATATAACATGAAAGACTGCAGCTCCAAAAAGAAATGATGTGAGTCTGCAGAGGATTAGGTTTAATGCTTATAAAACTCAGATCAAAGTAATGCAAGTGTTCTTTCTGACTTTACCATCAAGAAAAATGGTTACTGGCAGACAAAAAATAAAATACAATAAAACTTTAATAAGCACCAAGTAGTACCAAGTGATTAGTTAATCTGCTGCCTTATGGCAACAAAATACTTGTTTAATTTGGTTAAAAAAAAATAATGTATGCTGTATCTGTTTAAATTGCTTGCAGCCATAACCTAACTGGGTACACTGCGCATTTTTCTCCCACATGTTTCTTTCTATATGTGATGGTGATTGATTAAAAGGCCTGACGTGCAAACTCTGTCATCATTGTGATGCTGAGACTTACCATACTCCTATTTACTAAAGCAGAATGTGATGCCCATAAGTGTACACATTTTTTGCATGACCATTTTAGGTCTGGAATTGTTATACACAAATTTACCGACATGGTACACACGTTCCTATGGCTGTATTTGCCATGTTGCATATCCATATTTTCTTTATCTCTGCAAAGTAGCAATTTTTTTAATAAAAAACTATTTTGACAAGGTTTTACTGAAATGTTAACGCTGCAATGTTTTCCTTAATTGCTCAGTTTTCTTCTGGCTAAGAAATGTGCTATAACAATGAGGTAAAAGAAAATAAATTACTTCTTTCATATCATATTGCCTTTAACTTTTTATTAATCTGTTATTATTTATTCACTCTATCAAAGTATAGTTAAAACATATTACTGAAATGTCATTTATCATTTTAACACGCTTTTGTAGCTTGTAAAGTCTTCTTTATTATTTCTAAGTCTGCAACTTTCAATAAAGTAATATCTGGTGGCACAGCTATGAAGGTCCTTTTTCAGGTATTTCCTGTTATTGGGTGACAACACTGTGTCCCTGTCTGCCAAATGTGCTTCTGTGCTGTCATCCTGTCACACCGGCTTCCGGTAGAGAGACTGAAACAGTTTAAAGGACATTATAATCAGGTACTGTGTACTGTTGCCATTGTTGTCACTGTCTGCCACAAGAAACCTTCTCTCTGGGTCCTGGCTCTCCTATAAAATGCTGTAGTATTCCTCTGTTTACAAAGGGAACTAGAAAATACGTTGTGTGACATTGTTTTATTAAAATGCACAATAAAAAAACAGATCCAGACAACTTACATTGTTTCAGTGCATATCAACTTTCTTTATATTATCCGTGTAGCAAAATCTTTATTCCTGCTTCTATCACAATTTTGATCCTGCCAGTGGATCTGGTAATTTCCAACTTCCCTCAGAAGGGTAAAAACACAGTTGATACAGTGGACAGGGTAGTTTTAGATGGCCTGGTAGTTTT
Organism: Pelophylax lessonae; assembly: GCF_965119305.1. Classification (NCBI taxonomy): domain Eukaryota; kingdom Metazoa; phylum Chordata; class Amphibia; order Anura; family Ranidae; genus Pelophylax; species Pelophylax lessonae. Next base: position 121,231,600 of record NC_138779.1, read on the forward strand.
AGATTGGCTTTATGTAAGAAGGACACAAGTTAAAGCCCAACTTCATCTAACATTTTTTAAAATAAAGGTCTAAATCATATGAATAAAAGTTGTTATCATAGATATCCCCAACAGTGTTGTATAATTTGTTTCTGCTGTGTGCAGTAAGAAGGATAAGGTCTGGATGGTCCACTATGCCCCTTTCCAAACTTGAAACTCCAGATGAAGACATAACATCGACTTCATGGGAACAATTTGGGGGGAACCCAAGTTTATTGCAAAATTTGAAGCATTCAACACTACAAAAAGCCCTACAGTAGATTGTTGCACCTTCCTCACTGCAAAATTACCGTAGAAGCCCTCAGCTGACACCTCTCAGGCTTCCTCTTCACAATGCAAAACTCCCAGATGTTGCCACCTCTTTAAATTCTGCCCCTTCCTTTTAAATGTGAGGTACCGCTCATATGAGGCTGCCCTATCGACTACATCAGTCTCTGCCCACTTCATTCTTTGAAGCCTAAGAGTAAAAACAGAGTGCACAGGATAGGACAGATAAACCATTTGCTGCCCAGAGGTCGTGCACTGTATATATACAGCCTCGGAAGGAAGAGGTTATACCAGGAGCAAGGTTGCAGCTGCAGCCATGATTCTGGTGTCATTCTTTTCAGCTGGCGATTGGCTTTCCTGTAAAAGTGATTACGTGGCTTTACAGCTGCCTGTTTGCTTTTACAGTGCTCAGAAGGGGCCCCCCCTCCACCGCTCCCAGGCTCTCCCGTTACATCAGGGAGTCCAGGAGAGGGGTCGGCTGCTTTGTAAAGACAGGAGAAATATCAGGGGTCTAATAGATCCCTGATGTCTCCATAAAAAGTACTTGTCACTGCCCAAAGCTATCACAAGAGCCCTGTTCACCCCTTGTGATAGCAATAAGTTTAAAAAAAAAGAAAAAGTAAAATAAAATAATTGCAAAAAAATGAAAAGCACCCCTGTTACATTGTGCTTGCATGCAATTGCATTAATTCTAGCACCAGAGGTAATGTTTAACTCTAAACTGATAACCTGTATAAGATCTTAAAGAGTCACCTATGGGCAGTTTTAGGTATTGGAGTTTGTTACCATTTCCAGGCATACGCAGTTTTAGATCTTGACATGTTTGGTATCTATTTACCCAACACAACATAATTTTTTATCTTTTATAATAATAAAAAAAACATTCCCCCAAAATGCATACCAGACCCTTATTTGAGCATGCAGGCAGGCAGGCCAAGAAAGGGCCAGGCCAAGAAAGGCAGGCAGGCCAAGAAAGGGGGAAGTGTGCTACCCTTCCCGAACCTTACCAGGCCACATGAGTGAGGGCTTTGGGGGAGACCTCCCCCCAAAGCACCCTGTCCCCTAGTTGATGAGGGCAAGGGCCTATTCCCTACAACCCGGCCCAATGGTTGTGGGGTGCATGGGGTGACTTATCAGAATCTGGAAGCCCTCTTCAATAAGGGGGCCCCCAGATTTCACCCCCATGTGAATGAGTACATAGTACCCCTACTCATTCACTTAAACAATGAATAGTGTAAATAAAACCAGTAGACAGTTTGACAAATCCTTTATTACATTTTTTTAAATGTCTCTTGATGTAGATCCATTGTCAATTACAATGAACACCGCCTGACGCTTGCATGCAAAAAAGGGGGTGGGGTCAATGATGTCACAATGCCCAGGTCAATGAGTTTTTCTGTAACTTTGTTTGCTTAAGCAGTGGGGGGAAGCGGCCTGTCAGTAGATGCAAGCAAGCGCCAGGAGCAGTGGTTTTTTTTGTATGCAAGGGGCAGGTTAGAAAGATCTATTGTTTGTTTGCATTAGAAGGCTGGCAGGCTGCCCACAGCCAACAGAAAAACAATAATAATAATAATTACATCTGATTAGGAACACAGGGATAATGTCATTGTATTTAGGTAGACTGAACATAGACATACTTTAGAAGGTAAAGTTTTCTACATAGATGTTTCACAACTGCTATGTAGGGATTGTAGAGATATTATTATAAGGGATAGATAGAAAATTGCCAGGGTTCAATTAAAGTAATGTTCTAATATCTCCACCCAAAGGAACCCAGTCATTTGAGATTAATGGAAGCTGTTACTGTGCTAAACGCTTCTTTTGAAAATGTTAGTCCTCTGGAAGTCATTCTGATGGTTCTTGCAGTGTCCTACAACACATGATGTGCATTGAAAATAAAATGAGGAAATTATTTCTTCTATGTTGAGGGCCATTTAAAATCAATGTGCTGAGGTAACACGGCATGCTGTAATTGCAGTGCATACATTACCACAACAAAACCCACTGTGAGATAAATTAAGCAAACTGTAAGGCCTCATGCCCAAAAGATGTCAAAAATCCCACTTTACAAGTGTTTGATAGATTGGATGCAATGTGTTTCTTTTCTGTCGCTAAACACACCTCTATGTTAGCCTATGTGCCCATGCACACATAGGTGTTCAACCACTTGACCTCCAGAAGGTTTTACTCCCCCAATACCAGGGTATGTTTTGCTATTTAGCATTGAGCTAACTGGCAATTGCGCGGTCATACAACACTGAACTCAAATTAAACTTATATTTAGTGTTGAGCGAACACGGACTGTATTATTCGTGTTCGTACCGAATAATTGGATTTTTTTTACCCGAACACGGACACGGACACTTTACTGTATGTTCGGGTAAAAATCCGTGTTCGGTCGTTTTATTTCCGGGTTTTGCATGCTTTGGCGCTCTTTTCATGGCGGGCTTTCAACAGCCAATCAACAATCGTTTAACTGGTGTGCCTTAAGCCATCCCAGCCATGCCTGCAAATGTCTTAGTAGCTGTGATTGGCCGTCTGAAGCATGTGACCAAGTCTTTATAAGTTCGAGGCAGCCGCCGCAGCAGCGTCATTCTGCTGCTTAGCTAAGGGACAGAGCACACATCAATGTGCTGGCTGCTGATTAGGGAAAGATAGGCAGGAAAAAACCATTTGTGTCCGGATAGAATTGAGGGACAGGTCGGAGTGTTTAGGCAGGGCGAGTTGTAGGCATTTTAGGGATAGAGTCTGCTGAATTATAGGGTCAGTGTCTTCTACAAACTACAATCGATATTGCTGTGTGGGGGGTGGGGTGAATCTGCACTCAATCCTGATCTACGATCTCTTCTCAATCCTGTTAGGGACAGAGTCTGCTGAATTTTAGGGAAACTGTGTTCTACAAACTACAATCGATATTGCTGTGTGGTGTGGGATTGGAGATAGGCAGGTGTCAGTGATCCACATCCATTTTTCTGTGTGTGAGCTGCAGTGAACACAATCTTTTTGGGCTGCAGTGAACACAATCTTTTTGGGCTGCAGTGAACACAATCTTTTTGGGCTGCAGTGAACACAATCTTTTTGGGCTGCAGTGAACACAATCTTTTTGGGGTGCAGTGAACAAAATCTTTTTGGGGTGCAGTGAACACAATCCTTTTTGGTGTGCAGTGAACACAATCTTTGTGGGGTGCAGTGAACAAAATCCTTTGTGGGGTGCAGTGAACACAATCTTTTTGGGGTGCAGTGAACAAAATCCTTTTTGGGGTGCAGTGAACAACATCCTTTTTGGGGTGCAGTGAACACAATCTTTTTGGGGTGCAGTGAACAAAATCCTTTGTGGGGTGCAGTGAACACAATCTTTTTGGGGTGCAGTGAACACAATCTTTTTGGGGTGGAGTGAACAACATCCTTTTTGGGGTGCAGTGAACAAAATCCTTTTTGGGGTGCAGTGAACAAAATCATTTTTGGGGTGCAGTGAACACAATCTTTGTGGGGTGCAGTGAACACAATCTTTTTGGGGTGGAGTGAACAACATCCTTTTTGGGGTGCAGTGAACAACATCCTTTTTGGGGTGCAGTGAACACAATCTTTTTGGGGTGCAGTGAACACAATCTTTGTGGGGTACAGTGAACAGAATCTTTGTGGGGTGCAGTGAACACAATCTTTGGGGGGTACAGTGAACACAATCTTTTTGGGGTGCAGTGAACACAATCTTTGTGGGGTGCAGTGAACACAATCTTTTTGGGGTGGAGTGAACAAAATCATTTTTGGGGTGCAGTGAACAACATCCTTTTTGGGGTGCAGTGATCAAAATCCTTTTTGGGGTGCAGTGAACACAATCTTTTTGGGGTGCAGTGAACAAAATCCTTTGTGGGGTGCAGTGAACAGAATCTTTGTGGGGTGCAGTGAACACAATCTTTGGGGGGGTACAGTGAACACAATCTTTTTGGGGTGCAGTGAACACAATCTTTGTGAGGTACAGTGAACAGAATCTTTGTGGGGTGCAGTGAACACAATCTTTGGGGGGTACAGTGAACACAATCTTTTTGGGGTGCAGTGAACACAATCTTTGGGGGGTACAGTGAACACAATCTTTTTGGGGTGCAGTGAACACAATCTTTGTGGGGTGCAGTGAACACAATCTTTGGGGGGGTACAGTGAACACAATCTTTTTGGGGTGCAGTGAACAACATCCTTTTAGGGTGCAGTGAACACAATCTTTGTGGGGTGCAGTGAACAACATCCTTTTAGGGTGCAGTGAACACAATCTTTGTGGGGTACAGTGAACAGAATCTTTGTGGGGTGCAGTGAACACAATCTTTGGGGGGTACAGTGAACACAATCTTTGTGAGGTGCAGTGAACACAATCTTTGTGGGGTGCAGTGAACACAATCATTGTGGGGTGCAGTGAACTCAATCTTTGTGGGGTACAGTGAACACAATCTCATACTTCTGAAGATTTGAGGGTGCTGCCTGTTCCATACTCCCCCTACTCCTCATCTAGCCTTTTAGGGGTACAAACAATAGTAATTGGGGCCTAGTGTGGTTGTGTACGTGTGATATACATACACTTTTTTTGGATCATATTTTCTATTCCGCTATTTAATCAAAAACCTTTGGGGATCAGTTAAATTGGGGGATAGTCTGTGTTGGTACGTGTGAGAGAGATCCACCTTTCCAAGTTGTTGGGGTTCATCTCATACTTCTGAAGGTTTGAGGGTGCTGCCTGTTCCATACTCCCCCTACTCCTAGCCTTTTAGGGGTACAAACAATAGTAATTGGGGCCTAGTGTGGTTGTGTACGTGTGATATACATACACTTTTTTTGGATCATATTTTCTATTCCGCTATTTAATCAAAAACCTTTGGGGATCAGTTAAATTGGGGGATAGTCTGTGTTGGTACGTGTGAGAGAGATCCACCTTTCCAAGTTGTTGGGGTTCATCTCATACTTCTGAAGGTTTGAGGGTGCTGCCTGTTCCATACCCCCCCTACTCCTCATCTAGCCTTTTAGGGGTACAAACAATAGTAATTGGGGCCTAGTGTGGTTGTGTACGTGTGATATACATACACTTTTTTTGGATCATATTTTCTATTCCGCTATTTAATCAAAAACCTTTGGGGATCAGTTAAATTGGGGGATAGTCTGTGTTGGTACGTGTGAGAGAGATCCACCTTTCCAAGTTGTTGGGGTTCATCTCATACTTCTGAAGGTTTGAGGGTGCTGCCTGTTCCATACTCCCCCTACTCCTCATCTAGCCTTTTAGGGGTACAAACAATAGTAATTGGGGCCCAGTGTGGTTGTGTACGTGTGATATACATACACTTTTTTTGGATCATATTTTCTATTCCGCTATTTAATCAAAAACCTTTGGGGATCAGTTAAATTGGGGGATAGTCTGTGTTGGTACGTGTGAGAGAGATCCACCTTTCCAAGTTGTTGGGGTTCATCTCATACTTCTGAAGGTTTGAGGGTGCTGCCTGTTCCATACTCCCCCTACTCCTCATCTAGCCTTTTAGGGGTACAAACAATAGTAATTGGGGCCCAGTGTGGTTGTGTACGTGTGATATACATACACTTTTTTTGGATCATATTTTCTATTCCGCTATTTAATCAAAAACCTTTGGGGATCAGTTAAATTGGGGGATAGTCTGTGTTGGTACGTGTGAGAGAGATCCACCTTTCCAAGTTGTTGGGGTTCATCTCATACTTCTGAAGGTTTGAGGGTGCTGCCTGTTCCATACCCCCCCTACTCCTCATCTAGCCTTTTAGGGGTACAAACAATAGTAATTGGGGCCTAGTGTGGTTGTGTACGTGTGATATACATACACTTTTTTTGGATCATATTTTCTATTCCGCTATTTAATCAAAAACCTTTGGGGATCAGTTAAATTGGGGGATAGTCTGTGTTGGTACGTGTGAGAGAGATCCACCTTTCCAAGTTGTTGGGGTTCATCTCATACTTCTGAAGGTTTGAGGGTGCTGCCTGTTCCATACCCCCCCTACTCCTCATCTAGCCTTTTAGGGGTACAAACAATAGTAATTGGGGCCTAGTGTGGTTGTGTACGTGTGATATACATACACTTTTTTTGGATCATATTTTCTATTCCGCTATTTAATCAAAAACCTTTGGGGATCAGTTAAATTGGGGGATAGTCTGTGTTGGTACGTGTGAGAGAGATCCACCTTTCCAAGTTTTTGGGGTTCATCTCATACTTCTGAAGATTTGAGGGTGCTGCCTGTTCCATACCCCCCCTACTCCTCATCTAGCCTTTTAGGGGTACAAACAATAGTAATTGGGGCCTAGTGTGGTTGTGTACGTGTGATATACATACACTTTTTTTGGATCATATTTTCTATTCCGCTATTTAATCAAAAACCTTTGGGGATCAGTTAAATTGGGGGATAGTCTGTGTTGGTACGTGTGAGAGAGATCCACCTTTCCAAGTTGTTGGGGTTCATCTCATACTTCTGAAGGTTTGAGGGTGCTGCCTGTTCCATACCCCCCCTACTCCTCATCTAGCCTTTTAGGGGTACAAACAATAGTAATTGGGGCCTAGTGTGGTTGTGTACGTGTGATATACATACACTTTTTTTGGATCATATTTTCTATTCCGCTATTTAATCAAAAACCTTTGGGGATCAGTTAAATTGGGGGATAGTCTGTGTTGGTACGTGTGAGAGAGATCCACCTTTCCAAGTTGTTGGGGTTCATCTCATACTTCTGAAGGTTTGAGGGTGCTGCCTGTTCCATACCCCCCCTACTCCTCATCTAGCCTTTTAGGGGTACAAACAATAGTAATTGGGGCCTAGTGTGGTTGTGTACGTGTGATATACATACACTTTTTTTGGATCATATTTTCTATTCCGCTATTTAATCAAAAACCTTTGGGGATCAGTTAAATTGGGGGATAGTCTGTGTTGGTACGTGTGAGAGAGATCCACCTTTCCAAGTTGTTGGGGTTCATCTCATACTTCTGAAGGTTTGAGGGTGCTGCCTGTTCCATACTCCCCCTACTCCTCATCTAGCCTTTTAGGGGTACAAACAATAGTAATTGGGGCCTAGTGTGGTTGTGTACGTGTGATATACATACACTTTTTTTGGATCATATTTTCTATTCCGCTATTTAATCAAAAACCTTTGGGGATCAGTTAAATTGGGGGATAGTCTGTGTTGGTACGTGTGAGAGAGATCCACCTTTCCAAGTTGTTGGGGTTCATCTCATACTTCTGAAGGTTTGAGGGTGCTGCCTGTTCCATACTCCCCCTACTCCTAGCCTTTTAGGGGTACAAACAATAGTAATTGGGGCCTAGTGTGGTTGTGTACGTGTGATATACATACACTTTTTTTGGATCATATTTTCTATTCCGCTATTTAATCAAAAACCTTTGGGGATCAGTTAAATTGGGGGATAGTCTGTGTTGGTACGTGTGAGAGAGATCCACCTTTCCAAGTTGTTGGGGTTCATCTCATACTTCTGAAGGTTTGAGGGTGCTGCCTGTTCCATACCCCCCCTACTCCTCATCTAGCCTTTTAGGGGTACAAACAATAGTAATTGGGGCCTAGTGTGGTTGTGTACGTGTGATATACATACACTTTTTTTGGATCATATTTTCTATTCCGCTATTTAATCAAAAACCTTTGGGGATCAGTTAAATTGGGGGATAGTCTGTGTTGGTACGTGTGAGAGAGATCCACCTTTCCAAGTTGTTGGGGTTCATCTCATACTTCTGAAGGTTTGAGGGTGCTGCCTGTTCCATACTCCCCCTACTCCTAGCCTTTTAGGGGTACAAACAATAGTAATTGGGGCCTAGTGTGGTTGTGTACGTGTGATATACATACACTTTTTTTGGATCATATTTTCTATTCCGCTATTTAATCAAAAACCTTTGGGGATCAGTTAAATTGGGGGATAGTCTGTGTTGGTACGTGTGAGAGAGATCCACCTTTCCAAGTTGTTGGGGTTCATCTCATACTTCTGAAGGTTTGAGGGTGCTGCCTGTTCCATACCCCCCCTACTCCTCATCTAGCCTTTTAGGGGTACAAACAATAGTAATTGGGGCCTAGTGTGGTTGTGTACGTGTGATATACATACACTTTTTTTGGATCATATTTTCTATTCCGCTATTTAATCAAAAACCTTTGGGGATCAGTTAAATTGGGGGATAGTCTGTGTTGGTACGTGTGAGAGAGATCCACCTTTCCAAGTTGTTGGGGTTCATCTCATACTTCTGAAGGTTTGAGGGTGCTGCCTGTTCCATACTCCCCCTACTCCTCATCTAGCCTTTTAGGGGTACAAACAATAGTAATTGGGGCCCAGTGTGGTTGTGTACGTGTGATATACATACACTTTTTTTGGATCATATTTTCTATTCCGCTATTTAATCAAAAACCTTTGGGGATCAGTTAAATTGGGGGATAGTCTGTGTTGGTACGTGTGAGAGAGATCCACCTTTCCAAGTTGTTGGGGTTCATCTCATACTTCTGAAGGTTTGAGGGTGCTGCCTGTTCCATACCCCCCCTACTCCTCATCTAGCCTTTTAGGGGTACAAACAATAGTAATTGGGGCCTAGTGTGGTTGTGTACGTGTGATATACATACACTTTTTTTGGATCATATTTTCTATTCCGCTATTTAATCAAAAACCTTTGGGGATCAGTTAAATTGGGGGATAGTCTGTGTTGGTACGTGTGAGAGAGATCCACCTTTCCAAGTTGTTGGGGTTCATCTCATACTTCTGAAGGTTTGAGGGTGCTGCCTGTTCCATACCCCCCCTACTCCTCATCTAGCCTTTTAGGGGTACAAACAATAGTAATTGGGGCCTAGTGTGGTTGTGTACGTGTGATATACATACACTTTTTTTGGATCATATTTTCTATTCCGCTATTTAATCAAAAACCTTTGGGGATCAGTTAAATTGGGGGATAGTCTGTGTTGGTACGTGTGAGAGAGATCCACCTTTCCAAGTTTTTGGGGTTCATCTCATACTTCTGAAGATTTGAGGGTGCTGCATGTTCCATACTCCTCTTCCTCATCCTCCCTTTAGGGTAGGAAAAAATTTAATCGGGCCTAGTCTGTGTTTGTACGTGTGAGATACACAGTTTTTTATCCTATTCCGCTATTCAATACACACCCTTTTGGTGTAAAAAACATTAAATTGCGGCATAGTTTGCATATTTGACATTTGCATATATTGTGCCTTGTTGCGCTGTTTTGGGTACTCCACCAACATGGCCAGTGGCAATGACGCCATTCTCAGCTTAACTATCCCACTTCTATGCCTCCTTGAAAAAACAATTTGGGCGATGATGGAAGAGGATGTGGCACAGGATGAGGAGGAGGAGGAGGAGGATGAAGAGGTAACATTTCAAAGGCTTTCAGGGCAGTCATTCGCAAGGGGCTCCGAGGGTGGGTTCCTGCACACACAAACGCCAGGGACACAATTGTCCAGCAGGGGCACAGTTCTGGAGGATGAGGAGGATGAGGAGGAGGAGGAGCTGGAGGAGGAGATGGAACCATGTTCACAGCAGGGTGGCACCCAGGCCAGCTCATGGCCATCACTGGTGCGTGGCTGGGGGGATACAGAGGACACGGACGATACACCTCCCACAGAGGACAGCCTTTCGTCGCCTCTGGGCAGCCTGGCACACATGAGCGATTACATGCTGCAGTGTCTCCACAACGACCGCCGAGTTGCCCACATTCTAACTTGTGCTGATTACTGGGTGGCCACGCTGCTGGATCCCCGTTACAAGGACAACGTACCGTCCTTAATTCACTCACTGGAGCGCGATCGCAAGATGCGCGAGTACAAGCGCACGCTGGTAGACGCCATGCTGCTGGCATTCCCATCTGACAGCGGGGCCACAGTGGAAGCACAAGGCAGAGGAGGAGGAGGAGGAGGTCGCCAACGCAACCAGGGCACCGCCAGCACCTCAGATGGCAGGGTTAGCATGGCCGAAATGTGGAAAAGCTTTGTCAGCACGCCACAACAAACAGCAGCACCAGCAGCTCAGATGGAACGTCTTAGCAGGAGGCAGCATTTTACCAACATGGTGGAGCAGTATGTGTGCACACGCCTACATGTAGTGAATGACGGGTCTGCCCCCTTCAACTTCTGGGTCTCCAAATTGGGCACATGGCCTGAGCTTGCCCTTTACGCCTTGGAGGTGCTGGCGTGCCCTGCAGCCAGTGTATTATCTGAACGGGTATTTAGCACGGCTGGGGGCGTTATAACAGACAAGCGCAGCCGCCTGTCCAGAGACAATGTGGACAAGCTCACGTTCATTAAAATGAACCAGGCATGGATCCCACGGGACTTTTCCGTACCTTATGCAGAATAGCAATGGATACCGACCTTACCCACCCATTGTTCCATTTTTGCTCTTTCTCACTCTTTTGGGGTGTACCCTCATTTAAAATTTTTGAAAAGAAGCAGTGTTGGCTACCTCGTCCTCCTCCTCAGGGCCAGATTAATGTAGGGGCTATTGGAGCTGCAGCTCCAGGCCCCTACCTTTTATATAGGCCCCGGGTTGGCCATATTCACTGTTACCGCTCTTCTGTCACTTGTAAACACAGAAGTCTGGCTTCTATGCTCGCTTCCCCAGGCAGCACCCTCAGAACCTCCCCACACAGCGTGAAGGCCGGACAAGGAGGGACAGTTGGCGATGCATGGATGTGTTTATGGGCTTCAGAGACAGCATCCCATGTTGAATTAGGCATGCATGGCTGCACCCTTCCTCCTCTGGGTGCATGGCAAGGCACGGCCCTTAAGGCCCTTCAAAATCCTCAGCACCAAGCCCATGATGCTGTTAATCCGGCCCTGGTCCTCCTCCACCGCCGCTTCCACCTACACCGCCCATAGGTGTGCGCAGCCTATTGCATTAAGGTGTGCACCCCAAAGTTGAAATACACATGCATGTGTTTGCCAGCAGGGAGAGTAATGTATCGGGGCCATGTACCTGTAGGCAAGGAGAAATAGAGCAGAGCAGGTCCCAGGGAGATCTTTCCCATCTCCTCACTGGCAATGCTATGTGCCCTAGGTGATTAGGGTGTGCCCAGGCACACCCAGCACACCCTGTGCGGATGCCTATGTCACCGCCACATCCACCACCACCTCAACCTCCCTCCTACTCCATATGGGCCTCGTCCTTCAGAGATGAAGAAGAACATTGTTTTATTTTTCTGTTTTTTTTTGTTGTTTTAAGTTATTTCCCTATCCACATTTGTTTGCAGAGCACTTGCCATGCTCTTAATTACGTTTTGCTGCCATTTGCAGCACTCTAGCCCTTTCCTTTGGTGTTTTAGAGCCATTTTAGTGCCTTAAAGTTCGGGTCCCCATTGACTTCAATGGGGTTCGGTGTCCGGGAAAAGTTCGGTAAAAGTCCGGGACACGGACCCGGACTTTTTTTTAAAGTTCGGCCGAACCCGTCGAACACGGACATCTAGGTGTCCGCTCAACCCTACTTATATTACTATTTCACACACATAGAGCTTTCTTTTGGTGGTATTTTATCACCACTGGGTTGTTTAACCACTTACCGCAAAGTGACGTAGGACTACATTGGCAAACTTTGCGGTAGTATACCGGGATGATGCCTCTAGCTAGAGACACCATCCCGGTACTGTGGTTTAGAGCCGACGGTCGGCTTTCTGTCGGTAACGACCGATGCGGCTCGGAAGCCGCTCGATCGTTACCCGGGTGAGCGGGAGGGGACGTCCTCCCCCTCCCGCCGCCTTCCGTGACTTTGGTGACGGTGGGACGGGAGCCCCGAGCACCCAGCCGCCACGTCCGCCGGCTCGATGGAGTCCCGATCAAAGCCGGAAATGGCTTTGATCGGTTCTCTGATGACGTAACCTGGAGGCGGCGTCCATGACGTCACTTCCGGGTTACTGTGCTGCAAAAGGCGGCAACTTTAAAAAAAGCGGCTGTATGCAAAAACGTCGTTTTTGGCATTTTGCATACATGGAAGTGTAGTGGAGGGGTCTAGGGTCTTATATGGCACTTTTCCACTGCAAGTACCGGCTAGTACCGGCTCGGCTCTACTCGGCCCTGCTTGGCCCGGTTTGCTTTTCCACTGCGGTACCGCATGGTATAGTGTCGGAACGGTTCGGTACGGTACGGTATAGGTTTGCTTTTCCACTAAAGTAGTACTAAAGTTAAGTGAGTGGGATAACAACGGGGTGGGTGTGATTCTCTGACCAATCAGTGGCTAGTAGTGACTGCATGCAAAGGATTGTGGGATATGGTACCAGTTTGGTACCTGTTGGAACCACAATCGAGTAGGTACTGTTTTTTCAGAGCCGTACCGTACCGTTCGGTTCCATGCAGTGGAAAAGCAAACCTATACCGTACCGTTCCGACCCTATACCATGCGGTACCGCAGTGGAAAAGCACAAAAGCGTGCCGAGCCGGTACGGTTCTATGCAGTGGAAAAGCGCCATTAGACCCTCGATCCCTCAATAAAGAGTACCTGTCATTGCTTGTGACAGCAATAAAAGTGATCAGATTTATTTTTTTTTAAAAAAAAACCTGTAATAAAGTTAAAAAAAAAATAAAATAAATAGGGAAAAAAAAAAAATTTTAGCCGCCCCCGTCACCGTTAGCTCGCGCATAAAAAAAACGTATACGGAAGTCGAGCCGCGAATGAAATCGCTGTTCAAACAACACATGTGAGGGATCGCCGCGATCGCCAGAGCGTGAGCAATAATTTAAAAAAAAGAACTACACTCTAACTCTAAACTGGGAAATGTTAAGAAAATGTAAAGCGTCGCCTATTGAGATCTCTATTGACCGTAGTTTATCGCCGTCCCACGGGGGGGGGGGCGCAATTTTAAACCGTAACATGTTGCATATGTATTTACTCGGCGTGACATCATCTTTCACAATATACAAAAAAAATGGGCTAACTTTACTATTTAGTATTTTTTAAATGCAGTGAAATGTGATTTTTTGAAATTTTTCCAAAAAAATGGCATTTTAAAGACCGCTGCGCAAATACTGCATGACAAAAAATATTGCAATGACCGACATTTTATTCTCCAGAGTCTTTGCTAAAAAAATATATATAATGTTTGGGGGTTCTAAGTAGTTTTCTAGGAAAAAATACTGGTTTTAACTTGTAAACAAAAAGTGTTCAAAATAGGGCTGGGGCTTAAGTGGTTAAGGTTTGCGATATAAACTAAAAAAGACTGAAAAGAAAAGAAAGCAATATTTTCTACTTTCTGTTATGAAATATATCCAATAAAATCTAATTTCTTCTTCAAAGTAGGCCAAAATATATTCTGCCTCATGTCTTTGGTATAAAAAAAAAAAATCCTGATAAGTTTATATTAATTGGTTTATGTGAAACTTATAGCATCTACAAAGCGTCTACAAACTATGAGATATGTACAGTATCTGAAAATCGATCAATTCTGATATACTGAAAACCTCTTATTTCTTGAGGCCCCAAAATGCCAGAAAAGTAAAAAAATACCCCCAAATTACCCTTTTTTTTGAAAAGAAGACACTTTGATGCATTTACTAAGAGGCATGGTGAGTTTTTTTACTCGTCACGATTTTTTTAAAATGATGAAATTGAAAAAAAAAAGTTGTTTTTTTTTTCACCTTTTTTTTTTTACATACTATCACCAGTGCAGCAGAGCACCGTCATATGACTAGTGTGGTTGTGATCAGGGACACTGACTGATGACGGTATGAAAAAAATATATACATATTTTTTTTTTATTTAATTTTTTTTTAAATTTTTCTTCTTTTGACTTTTTTTTACATTTTTTACTATTTTTTTTTTTTTTTTACATACTTTCTTTACATGATCCACCCACAATCGAAGCAGCCAGGTACTAGCAACCACAATCTTTTGTGTCATGTGGAGTGGTAAGTGTGAATGTGGTAAGTGACATACTGGTTAAAGGTGTTTAGAGACACAAACAGAAACACACCACCGTGTTCAGGAGAGGAGCATTTGGGCAGAAAAAAGCCAAACATGTATAAACACACATTAATGCTAGCGTGTTTAGTCACATTTGCGCCTTGATGCATTCTAATGTGCATAATTTATTGAGAGTATAACAATTTACAGACATGTCTGCTGTGACCACAGCTACTGTGCATAGAAGGTTATATATGCTGCTACTTGGAATGGAAGTTTAAGTGATACATATCCATACTTATGCTGCCTTCTTTGATCCATCAGCATTAAAGTTTGTTGGACCTGCTGCTCTGCTTGACAAGCACATTTGATTGCTTAGGTAGCTGATCACATTTTTTTTTTTTGGAATGGAAAACTTAAAAGCAGCAATAATTAGGTGATCAACACGTGCTGGAAACACCAGCACCAAACTGTATGCATTGTACATCAGTGTACAATTTGCTAGATTCTGTATTGTCTGCATAATATAGTGATTTATTCCTGCTTTTGTTCCTTTAGTAAATCAGGCCTATTGCCAAAAACATCTAAAAAAAAAAAGTCTTCAGAAAAAGATATTGGGATTCTGGTATTTGTATTAGTTGTGATACATCTTTATCTAGTCAAAGTGTATTTCTCACAGTCTGCAAAAAAAATTAGATTCCATGAATGAATAAAACTTTAAAAAGCATTAACACAAAGAAAAGGTGGGATTGCATAGAGTACATGATCAATACACAGATGTCATCCTCCAGAACCTCTTTTGTTAAACTTGAAATCTAGATTTTATTTTGGTATACCCCACCCAATAGAAACAGAGTAACATTTTCATAAAAAGAATGCCAAAGGATAACCAAGTCCAAGAGTGATATCAGTTACAATGAGACTGGTGTCTGATTATATAATAGATACAGTACCTATGTTCTGACCCGAGTTTAAGGCCAATTGCACATGGACGTAATAATTTATTGATGTTTATACTTAGGATCTTCTTGACAGAAAGGTTCACATCTGTGCAATTGTGCATGTAAATAATGAGCATTCCTGCACCCGCACAAAAAACACACTGCTTTTAAGAATATGCTTAGTTAAAGTGGTTGTTAAGCCACTTGCAGGACTTTGTATAATCCTGTTTGTTTCCTAAGTCTGTGTGCCTCTGTCTCTGTGTTTTATAAAATAAATGCTCTATATACTTGATTTTAGTGTGCTGCTTGCCAATCACATGACTGATTGGCTCTCTCCCCCTCTGACAGCTGCAGGGGGCAGGGCAGAGATTTCCCTGTTAACGTCATTCAGGAGGAGAAGAGGAGAGAGAGAGAAAGAGAGAGGCGACCGGTTACGTGATCACCGAGCAGCACACTGAAATCAGTTATATACAGCATTTTTTTAAATAAAACACAGAGACAGAGGCAAACAGGCTTAGGAGACAAGCAGGATTATATAACATATTAACAGTTATTTGAGCAGCAGGATGGGCGGCGGGACGTGACACGGAGCTGACAGGCAGGCAGGGGGAGGAGGACAGAGAAGGAAACAGGAGAGTAGAGAGCAGAGCTACAGATGACGGAGGCACGTACACTGACCACAGTGTCAGGGCTCAGTAGCCATGATCCACCGTGGTCAGTGTTCAGGGGGGAGGGTAGAGACTGGCAGGATCAGCAAGGTTTTTTAGTGATAGAAGAGGCCAAATGACACAGCACAAGCCCTGTGCTGTATAACATGCTTTAAGAGAACAGGATAATTTTTTTTTTTTTAGGGTAACACTTTAATGGCACCCCTAAGCACAGGAAAAATGCAGTGTGGTTTCCCACATGCTAAAACGCATGGTGCCAAAGCACCATGAATTTTCTGTCTGGCCGCACAGACCTTTTCTTGCAGGAAATGCAGGTACAGCAGCAAATGAATGGGCTGATGTGTACGTTTTTTTACTACTGTGTGCATGAGTAGTCCCGGAAAATGAAACCAATCTGTAATTGGTAAATCCTAAACTCTTCAAAATTGTAATGTTTTTTGGTTTCCTAGCATCCACAATGAAAATAAATAAAAATTATGATTTAAGAAGATACACACTCAGGCGCAGCAGCTTCTATGCTGAAAACGATTAACCTATTTGAACCTAATACAAAACTCTTAAAACAGTCAGCACTTGCCTTAGATCTCTCAAAGTAAATTTTAAGGTTCAGGGTAATAGGAAAGTTTAAAAACAAATGTATTTTTCTGTAAAATCTTAACCAAGAGTAAAAAATATACATTATCCAAACATTACAAGTGGTACTGTTGCATACGCTTGAAATATACCGTCTTTTGGAGACTGAATTTGTCAAAGAGCATTGTCAGGGTGGTAATTATATATAGAAGATGTCCAGAACTGAATTGAAAGACTAAGAATATGACTTTTTAGCAATGTTTGCTATTTTCTTTTCTAGCGCTTTATTTATATATGTTATAATAAAGCTGTTTTTATGAGTATTGAATGTGGTATGGTGATGCAAAAGTTAATGGTCTTAACCGCCTTAGCGGTAAACCCGAGCGTGACTCGGGGTAGGAATTTTCTGCTATTAGCGGTATCCCCGAGTCACGCTCGGGGTCAATGGGCAGAGCGTGCAGACAGCGCAGCGGAGCTTCTCTTACCTTATCCTGGCGATCCAGCGATGAGCTCTCATTGCTGTGACCGCCAGCGAGATCTCCGCCGCTCGTCTGTCGGTAGGAGGACTTCCTAGTTCCGTTCCCTGCAGCAGCAATGCTGCATGGGAGCGGAACTAGGGAGGGAAATTCAAAAAAAAAAAAAAAAAAAAACGTTGCACAAAACACATAACACATTTTATATTATATATATGCATATATATATATATGCATGTATATATATATATATATATATGTATATATATATATATATATATATATATATATATATATATACATATATATATATATATATATATGCATATATATATATATATATATATATGCATATATATATATATGCATATATATATATATATATATATATATATACATATATATATGTATATATATATATATATATATATATATATATATATATACCTATATACACACACACATATATATATATATATATATATATATAAAATTATATTATTGATTCGATTATAATTCATGCGTTATATATATATATATATATATATATATATATATATATATATATATATATATATATATATATATATATATATCTATATACACACATATATATATAATATATAGCGCATGAATTATAATCTAATCAATAATATAATTTTATTATATATATTATATATTAAATAATAAAATAATATTATTGATTCAATTATAATTCACTTGTTTGTGTTTCAAATTTATCACATCTGGGATGTCTACTAGAGTCTTGTTTTGGTCAGGTTTAAGTCAGTAATTACTAAGAATTGTAGGCCTATAATACATAACGCCAAATTTCCATGAAAAGAATTGTACCGCTTTTGGAACAGAATTCCTGACAGAATCATACCGCCAGGGAGGTTAAATAGAGGATGATAAAAGGATGCACTCTGCCGCACATGTTGTCAATGTGCTGGCGCCTGGTGCTGAGACAATATTCAGTAGTTACTCTTTTTTTAGCACAATCATCTACTTTATGTATGGTTTGTTTTGTTTTTAATGAATGTATCTGATTAATGCTGGTAACAATTTACTGAAGCAGAGCGAACAAACATGGAGCCACAGAGCCTATTCAGCTAAACTTGTAGACCATCTCAACGGGCAGGAGAAAGTTAAGCAAGCCCCTTTGTGAATTAGGAATGATCTGCTCTGTTTTCTTTGACTGTATATTGGATCGCTCTGGCTCCCTCTGCCCATCTCCCCAATCAGCTGAAAGTAAGAGGGAGGAGGAAGACTGCTTACCCTGCTTTTGCTGGGGTTAACAGATGGGCATATAGGCAAGGAAAGGAAACTTTCCCGATCTAAATGCAGGTTCTGGTCATGTAATATGTTCACTGCACAGGCAGAGAGACATGTGAGCTTACCAGCAGGCAATTACCAGCAGACAGTTCACATCTTATGTGTCAGGTCCAATCTAGCTGGAATTTGTGGCAGTTTTCCATATTAAAAACAGCAGCGATCCCTTTGTAATTAGGCATGGAACACAAGCAAGTTTCTAGCTCATATTTAAATAGAAACTGGCACAAGTAATGCAAATCTTTTTTTGTTAATGTGGTGCACACCACATGTGCCACATTAATAAGGACGCAAGAAGATTTCTTAATCCCCCCCCCTGTTCTAAGAATTATGTTTTTTATTTCTTTAAAGAATATATGTAAAGGGGTATTTTTTTCCAGTTCCTCTTTTCATTCATGAAAACACTTATTATATTCTTTATTGGGGGGCATTGCAAGAAGTTACAGATCCTTCCCACCCAGTCGGTTTGATTGTATGTTAAATGGCAGCTCTCCAGATTTATGGTGCATGACCCAGAAGTTTTAATGTCTGCATCAACCACTGCCCTCCCCATCTATTCATGAGAGCAACATTTTTAGGAACCTCCCTGAGCCTATCCTCCTGGGCACTGCAAATGGCACTTTAGAATATATAAATTCACATATTAAAAAAATTTCTTCAGCAGTAATATTGGAAGCTGGTCTACTGGGTTTGTACATGGAGCTGAGCAATCTTCCTTTTTAGGGGCCCTCGATCGAACGGGGCTGTCACAATTCCTATGCACACTACTCTGAGGGTCTGGAAACAAGCCTCTATGAGATATCACAAGCCAGGAATACACTCTCCCTTTATCTCACTACGGGGGGAATCCTAACTTACCACACTTACACATGCTACCTGATCCTCAGGTGTGGGCTAGGTGTGGCATTACTCTACTATGGTATGTCGTCTCCCAGGGAAGCCTTCTTAGTTTTGACTCTCTAAAGATCACCTTTCGCCTACCCTACCATACGCTCTTCTGTTATTACCAACTTTGAACAAAATAACAAATTACTTAACCACCCTCAGTCCAAAACCAGTCTGATCTGAATGCAATAAGAACACAAAGGCTGCCAGCACCAAAGGATATGATTGTGATCCACAAGATAATACGAATAATTGGGGTGCAGCAGCAATAACAATGATACTGGACAGTCATCAGATGAATAATGAATACAGTTCAAATAGGTCAACTCAGCAGATAAGGTGAGAAAAAGTAAGAGGTCCCACGCTTAGGAAAGATGGCACATCCAGGGGTCAATCCACCACAGTGCTCAGGATAAGTGAACTGCTTACCAGAATGATTTGACCCTCAAATTAAAGAGTGGTCAAAATCAGCAAGTAGTAGGATATTTCCCCGGGATCCTCACTGAGGTCAGCGATTAACCAGCTCCTCATGGATAGCAAAAAGGCGTACTTAGACTGATGATGATATATCAAGATGGTCAACCTCCCTAATCTCCTTAAGGTATACAGGTAAGATGATCACCATGCAATATGGACCTCCAAATAAAAAGAACTCCAATAGTGCTGTATGTAGACTTTTAATACAAACACAAATGAACATAGCGTTTCGTCATCAATAGGACATTGTCAAAGGCGCCTTTGACAATGTCCTATTGATGACTAAACGCGTCAGGTATCCATGTCACGTCGCAAGTACGCACACGACGCGGCCATCTTGCTTGTCCATGCTTGGATTAATTTGCCTACATGTGAGTTGCTATGTGCATTTGTGTTTATATTAAAAGTCTACATACTGCACTATTGGAGTTCCTTTTATTTGGAGGTCCATATTGCATGGTGATCATCTTACCTGTATACCGTAAGGAGATTAGTGAGTTTGACCATCTTGATATATCATCATCGGTCTAAGTACGCCTTTTTGCTATCCATGAGGAGCTGGTTAATCGCTGACCTCAGTGAGGATCCTGGGGAAATATCCTACTACATGCGGATTTTGACCACTCTATAATTTGAGGGTCAAATCGTTCCAGTAAGCAGTTCACTTATCCTGAGCACTGTGATGGATTGACCCCTGGATTTGCCATCTTTCCTGGGCGTGGGACCTCTTACTTTTTCTCACCTTATCTGCTGAGTTGACCTATTTGAACTGTATTCATTATTCATCTGATGACTGCAGCCCATTATTTGTATTACCAACTTTGACCTGCAGTTTTGACACAGAGTTTCTCTGTCCTCCCACGCACTAGAGGAGCTTCTGATGACAGAGGACCTTAATAAGCCAATCTCCACTATTTTCTCAGAGCTCAATCCGCTAACAGGCCTAGGCTAGATTGCCTCTTTTGAAGATGGCGCATGGATCTTCCTTCTCTCACTAAAGATGGTCCAAATGCTTGGATCACTTTTTGATGGATATGATCTCAGCTAGAGATAGGTTTATTCTGCCCAAGCTGTTGCACATAGTCCATTATACCCTGCTGCTGTATAGAGGCTGTCTCACATATATCCTAACATCTCAAACACCTTTCAGCATTGTACTATGGAAGCCGATACTCTTATGCATATGCTATGGACCTCTCCCTGCATACAGGTTTTTTTCTAAGGAAGTATCTACACTCAACTCCATAGGTGGCCTTTCAATTGCCCGAGATCCACTTATTTTTATACTGGCTATGACGGACAATATGGCACACACTTGCTATGTTAAGCTGTTTATATTTTATTTGGCATTCTTTGCTAGGCGAACCATACTGATCAAGTGGAATGTCCCCAAGCCTCCCATTGTAGCAGAGTGGAAGGTGGCACTATTCAAGTAAACATACAAAAGTCGTAACTGCCGGAGACAATTTGACCAAATCTGGTCCAACTGGATAGATGTAGAAGGAATTACTGTCTGATGCCTGTCTGATGCCATTCACTTTTGGCAAATTGTTAGTGCATCTGAGGTCACGGATCGGGCTGAGCTAAGTCTTTAGATGGCATTAAGAGGGTATAAATGACTGCTACCCTCAGTCCTCTCCTGCCCCTCTCCTCCTCTACCCTTTTTTCTTTCTTTGCCTCCCCACTCCTCCCCTCTTCTCCCCCATCCCCCCTTTCCCTTACTCCCAATTAATCTGGAATGGTGTGCCTGAAATATTTTGGAAAACATAGACCGAAAGTTGTGAATTTACCTCATTGTATACCCTGATTGTTACCACCACAGTGCCTTTTCATACCTATGCAATGTAGTCTCTCAATTCGACCTGTACTATGTGCAAAATCTCAATAAATATTTTTACTGGCAAAAAACATTTCTATTAAACTGCAAAATAAGGACATGCTGAAATGTGCAAATGTTTTTTTAATTCTATGTCTACATAAACATTGGTTTTCCACCAATATATTTTTTTCAACAGTATGTTTTATTATTTTGCAAGAGCAATGTGTCTGTCTGCCACAAGAGGCTGCTGTTACTGTGTTAATGATCCTCTTCCTTTACTGGAATCATGCAGCTATATTTACATGATTTTCATAATGATCATTGCTTTCTTCCAGTATTTTTAAATGTACATGTGATGGGTTTTACCTATTTAATTGTAAATATGTGTTTTACTGCTAAATCTTTGCTTTATTACTATAAGGTTTAAAAGGGGGCCGGGGCAATTGGCAACACTTCAGTTTGTATAATTATGCAAAGACTACTTCAAAGAGGAAGTAAAGTCTGAGCTTTTTTTTTCTTATCTGCAAAGTAAATGCATAGTGCACTAGTTTGCATCACATGCAAAGTTAGTTAGCACATTATGTGACACTTACCTGAAAACAAAGCATGCATCGTCCCCACTGGAGGCCTCATTCATCTTCGCCCGTCTTCCTTCTGGGTCCACAGACTTTGGCTGTACTACTGGCCAGAGCCACGTGACGTCACTTCTGGCCGTTCCTTGGGGGTGCATGTGCCAATGACGTCCTCGGCTGCATGCAATGTAAATATCTTGTAAACAGTGCAAGTTTAGGAGATATTTACAGTACCTATAGTTAAGCCTTATTATAGGCTTACATATAGGTACAAATTAGAAAAGTAAGTTAATGTGTTTCCTTGTTTTTATTTTAAATGTAATTATTTTTTTATGTTTTTAAAGTTGGAGTTGCTCCTAACCACTCTCAGCATGTATGCAAAAGGAATTCCCCCTTATCAAACACATGGATGGACAATGTGCACTCTGTGCATGGAGGAGGGTATTCCTATCAGTGGATTTACAATACTTTCAAGTTCCCAGGGTGGTTTGGTCATGTGAAGTAACTTTGTAAATGTTAAAATCTAGGAAATCAATATCAGAGGTAGAATGTGCCAAAATCAGATGACATCAATTCTCTGTATCAAGTCCTCTGTAGTGCCAGTCCAAAACACAAGATGATGACCGCACTCAGGCATAGATGAAAACATAGAAGTGTTTATTCTTCTCCACGGGTAACAAACATGACTAGTACCTCACAGTCACAAGAAAGGTATACAGGTTGATGCATCTCACGATACTGTTGATAGCTTACTCATAACCATACGTATGGTTATGGACCTGCCATATATCCCCTAATAAAGATTTAACCCCAATCACTCCCATCTAACCCCTTCACTGCCCTGTCACAGTTATATAAGAAAATTAATCGGCGTTATAATCGCAAATCTCAGATATATCATGTGTCCAACATATGGTATAGTGAAAAGGGTTAAATGGCGTGTAGTGTCACATAAAAATAAGATAATGTTCCGACTGTGTAAAACTGTGAGGTAAAAGTGTTCTAAAAGATGCAAATAAATAATATTATATCAAACATCCATAATGTTAGTTGGCATATATAATAACATAAATTAATAAATAAATGACAGCTAAGAAAAAAGTGCTGGTGGCAATAATGTGCAAATAAATGCTAATCAGCAATCATAAAGTGCAACAGTGCAAATGAATAATTATAAGCAACTAATATATAAAACATATAAGTGACTTGTAGAGTGAAAGTGCTAAAAGCAAAAACAGTCAATTTTCAATGGTAGTGCGATAGATGCAAAAAATCACAACTCTATGAAGGTGATGTGAGTGACACCATGTACACTCAATTTCAAGGTGGTCGCCGGTGTGGTCAAAACCCACAGTGAATCCAAGTGCTGTAAAGAAATGCCCGCTCACCTTAGCCAAAGGATTACAGGCGTGGTAAAGAGACTGTGTCTCCTGACATCTCTCAATCAAAGGCACCCAAGGAGGCGGATGGTAGGGTTGATCCGCTAGGTCTCCGGACAAGCCTTGATCACACAGCAGATAGAGCGATGTAGATTGGCCCCATAGATGTTCACTCAGGATTCTCTCTCATATAGGCAAATAATAGAAGGGGGCTCATTGTGCAGTATATTAAAAATGTATTTCAACAAAAAAATAGTGACTTACATAAAAGATATGGTAGATGCTCAACTGCAGATCGCGTGACATGGATGAATGTATGACTTCCGGTCACGGCCGTAGACACGGAAGTGACGTCACCTGGATCCTCCCAAAATCATCACTTAAGTGGCAGCGTATCAGGCTTTTTCTCCTTTTGCCCTGTCACAGTGCCACTATTATAGTGTGCAGATTTTTTATCTTATCACTGTAGCAGTGTCACAGCTGACGTCAGTTAGTGGTAATGTTAGTTAGCGTCAATCCAGGATAGCGTCAGATTGCCCACCACATATTTAGTGATAAATTTTAACCCTTTGATTGCCAGTGACACACACACACACTAAACACCTCAATTACTAGTATAGTGCCAAACGGATCAATATCTTTGATCAGATCAGAACTATACTAGTGTCCCCAATTGTATAGTATAGTGTTCCCATAACGCAGCGTTAGCAGGATCAGCCCCGACACCTGCCAGCACCTGTGTTTAGCCCCTTTGCCCAGCCCCCAAGAAGTGCAGTAACAGCAGATCACAGTCACTTTCAATACACAGTCAGGCCTGATCTCTGCTAGCACCAGCAGTAACATTTTTTGGTAGTGGTTCAAACAGTCCTTGACAACCAGGTGCTTTTTTACCTGTGAGTCACATTAGGTACCTATAAATTTATTGGCCAAAAGCCCAAACAGAGGTACACTAGTGAAGAGGCCTACACGATGCTAAGCATGATGGATGAGAGCAATGGGGAAGCCTCACTGTCAGAATCAGGCTCAGTATTCAAACCTGTAGAGAGTAGCAGCACCCTGACTGATAGCTCTGACGTGGGTCAGGCGTACCCGACTCCGTTCTTCTGTTTCTGAGGTGAAAAAATCTCATGGTTCTCGTATGCAGCAGAGTGTGGATACTAGTGCCGCTCAAACTTCTGGTGAACTGGCAAGCACCAGCGGCCTAGTACATCCTGGTCAAACCAGCACTGCAGTAACACTTGGTGATGTGGTGAGTCCCATAAGTGCAGATCAAGCTGGTGCAGTAGCTAGCACAAGTAGTGTCCAGTCACCAAGAATTCGAAGACAGGCCCCTAGAGCCTATAGTGTCTTTCCTGATGCGCTTGCAAATTCTGATTGGGAGCCCAAAACTTCTGCAGCGCCCGTACTTCCCCTATTCACTGGCCAATCTGGAATTCAGGTGGAAGTAGCCAATTTTACTCCTCTTGGTTTTTTGAGCTGTTTTTCACGGAAGATCTGTACAGATCTATTGTGGACCAAAACAATTTATATGCCGATTAATTTATTGCCGCAAAACCAAGTTTGACCCTTGCCAGAGAATTTGCATGGAAAGGTATCACTGTTTCCGAATTAAGAACCTTTCTGGGCTGATCCCTCATCATGGGCATTACTAAAAATAGTAAGTTGCGGTCATATTGGTTCACTGGCCCAATTCATCATATGCCCATGTTCTCTGCTGCCATGGCTAGGACTAGATACAAGCAAATCTTGCAGTTCATGCATTTCAATGACAATGAACTCTGTCGTCCTCAGGGTGACCCTGGATATGACCGGCTCCACAAAATTCGGCCCCTCGTAAATCACTTCAACCAAAAATTTGCAGCCTTGTATATGCCCCAACAAGCTGTCTGCATTGATGAGTGATTACATTTTCTGGCCGCCTTGTTTTCAAACAGCTTTTCCTCAGCAAGCGAACGTGCCAGATATGGGGTCAAGATGTATAAGCTCTTTGACATGGCAATGGGCCATATATGTAGTTTTCGGATTTACGAGGGAAAAGATAGCAATGTGGAGCTCCCCGACTGCCAGACCACATAGGGAGAAGCAGCAAGATTGTTTGGGACTTGGTGTCACCCTTATTCGGAAAGGGGTAACATTTATACATGGACAATTATTACACAAGCATGCCACTTTTTAGTCACCTTTTTGATTCTGGAATTGGTGCATGTGGCACCATGCAACCTAATTGCTGAGGCTTCCCCCAACAGCTTGAAGATTCCCGACTTAGAAGGGAGGAGAGAGCCTGCTTGAAGTGTAATAAGTTACTTGCAGTGAAGTAGCGGGACACAAAGAATGTTTTCCATTGACGCAAATACGGCTATCCAAATTACAACTGTGACAGGTGTTGCTGAGAAGCCCCTCTATGTCCATAAATAAAACCTTAACATGGGAGGGGTGGACTTCAATGACCAGATGATGGTGCCATACTTAATTGCCATAAGGCCAGAAGCTAGTACAAGAAAGTGTCTGTATACTTATTCCAATTGGCTCTGCTGAACACTTATGTGCTAGTGCTATACATAGCGTCAGGAAGAAGTGGATCCTTCCTAAAATTCCAGGAAGAGATCATCACTGCCCTACTTTATCCAGAAGGTGCTGTGGCCCAAATTCACAATCCAGATGAAGTGAGCTGCATGAGAGGCATTTTCTGGATGTCCTCCCTGGTACCTCTACCCAAAGAGCACCCCAAAGAAGATGTTGTGTCTGTAGAAAACGCGTAATTGGCGTGACACCCGCTTTTTTTTGTCCGTCCTTTCCTGGCCAACTTGGTCTCTGCATCAGGGAATGTTTCTGTCTCTACCACACACTAGTGGAGTATTAGTATAGGGTACAGCATGGCACAGTCTAGGGCACACTTTCACACATGGTCGAAAGATGTTAGATGCCTATCACATTTTGAAAGACCCTAGCCTGGAACATTTAAAGTTTTTTTACAGTAAAAAAAAAATGTAAAAAATAAAAAAGCCAAAAATAGTTGTTGTTTTATTGAGTTAATTTTCTGTTCTTACTGTTTTACTGTACTTTATAATATACTGCTATACTGTAATATTTGTATTGTTACTGTTTTTCATTGTTAACCATAGTTTGCTTTGCAGATACTACCATGCTACGGTTTTACTGTACGGTATGCTATTATAACGTAATGTTTTATTGTTGCTGTGTTTTTCATTGTTAACCATAGTTTGCTTTGCAGATACCACCATTTTACTGTTTTACTGCACTGTATACTATTATATTGTAATGTTTTTCTGTGACTGTGTTTTATAGTTAACCATTGTTTGCTTTGCAGGTACGCCCATCAGCTGCAGCACTGACAGAAACAGCGTTTGCTCTCAGCATATACATAAATCAATAAATTGCAGCGCTGTAGGAAGTGATTTCCCCATTGCAGTTTAAAAAAGAGGATATATGGCAAAGCATAGGGAATGGGGTGGACACAGAGGGCGGATCTCCCCTATGCTTCACTATATATTTTTTAACACTTTTCTTTGCAGAGGTTTCTTGGCAGAACATCGCATGTATGCCCATCCTTAGAAGTGGGTGGGTGCTGGGAGATCTAATGGTGGGCATACCACACACTTTCTGGCAGAGATTTGATGTGAATGGAAGAATCTGTTAGGTTCTCTATTTTCGTTCATCCCCAGGCTGCATGAAAAAAAAGAAACTTACATTATATGCCCAACAAGGACGTTGCTGGAATTTGAGTGGTCATACCAGGATGATGCCTGCAGGTTTAGGCATCATCTTGGTATCATTTTTTACAGCCAGCGGCTTTCATGTAAAAGCAATTCTAGCAGCTAATTAGCCCCCCCTCCACCTTCCACGGTTTTCTCTGGCTTTCCTGTCCCACCAGGTAACCCGAGACTGCAGCCGGTGGTCCCTTCAGCTGACCTTAGAGCTGATTTAAAGGCTCCAATCATCTCTATGGCCTAAGATACCGAAGCTACGAGCATTTCATGACTTCGGTTTCCCCAGATATAAACAGCGCCATTGGGAAAGCATCATATCACACTAATCCTGGTGTGGTCAGATGTGTTAAGGGCAAAGGAGAGATCTAGAGTCTAATATACCCCATTTTTTTTTTCAAATAAGAGCACCTGTCACTACTTATTGCTATCATGAGGGATATTTACATTCCCTGTGATAACAATAAAAATGATAAAACAAAACAAAAATGAAAGGGAAGGTGTCAAAATAAAATAAAAAAGCAAAATAAATAATAAAAAAAAAAGAAAGCACCCCTGTCCCCCCCCCCCCCCCGTGTTTGCACACAAAGGCAAACGCAAGCATTGGTCTCGTGTCATATGTAAACAGCAATTGCACCATGCATGTGAGGTATTGCTGCAAACGTCAGATTGAGGTCAGTTATTCTTGCAGTACACCTCCTCTGTAAATCTAAAGTGGTAGCCTGTAAACGTTTTTAAAAATGTGCATAGTTTGTCACCGCAGCATGGGTGTGCGCAATTTTAAAACATGTCATGTTTGGTATCTATGTACTCGGCATATCATCTTTTATATTTTACCAAACAATTGGGCAACTATATAGTGTATTTGTGCATCAAATTTAAAAAAGTATTTTTTTCCTAAAAAATTGCGCTTGGAAAATCTCTGTGCAAATACCGTGTGACAAAAAAAAATAGCAACACCCACCATTTTATTCTGCAGGGCCTCTGCTTTAAAAAAAAAAATAATGTTTGGGGGTTCAAAGAAATTTTCTAGTATAAAAAATAATTTTTTCTTGTAAACAAAAAGTGTCAGAAAGGCTTGGTCTTCAAGTGGTTAGAAGAGTGGGTTATGTGTGGAATAAGCTTCTAATATCAGGCATAAAATGCCAGGACAGTTCAAACCCCCCAAATTACCCCATTTTGGAAAGCAGACACTCAAAGCTATTTGCTGAGAGGCATTTTTTTTACACAAAGTTGTCACTAAATTATATATTGCTCACACATGCCATGGGTATATGTGGAATGACACCCCAAAAAACATTCTGTTGCTTCTCCTGGGTACAGGGATACCACATGTGTGAGACTTTTTGGGAGCCTAGCCGTGTACGGGACCCCTGAAACTGCAATCATTGCCTTCAGGTTTTCTAAGGGTGTAAATTGTTCATTTTACATCCTCACTACCTATCACAGTTTCGGAGGCCCTGAAATGTCAAGATAGCACAAACCCCCCCCCCCCCCCCCAAATTACCCCATTTTGGAAAGCAGGCACTCAAAGCTATTTGCTGTGAGGTATGTTGAGTTCATGGAATATTTTATAGTTTGCCACAAGTTTCAGGGAAAATTACAAAATGTTTGTTTTTTTTTTTTTTTACACAAAGTTGTCAGTTAAATGATATATTGCTCAAACATGCCATGGCTATATGTGAAATTACACCCAAAAATACATTCTGCTGCTTCTCCTGAGTACAAAGATACCACATGTGTGAGACTTTTTGGCAGTCTAGCCGCTTACAGGACCCCGAAAACTACTCACCACCTTCAGGCTTTCTAAGGGAGTAAAAAGTCTCACACATGTGTTATCTCTCTACTAAGGAGAAGTAGCAGAATGTATTTTGGGGTGTCATTTCACATATACCCATGGCAAGTTTAAGCAATATATTATTTAAAGCGGAGTTCCGGGCACAAAAACGATTTTTTTTTGTGCCCCTCCGCTAGGTAGAGCTCACCTGAAAAGGAATTGGATAGTTATTTTTATTTTTTTTGTTTACTCACCTTTTTATTGAAGATCGTAAATACTCACCTCTGACTGCTTCCTCCCTCGGAGCCGCGGCTCCCCCCGTCACTTCCTGCCTTCGCGATGATTCCTGGGAGCTAAACGTCATAGCTCCCAGGAATCAATGCGACGGCACCGGCCCCGCTCGTCATTTCCTGCTAAACAGCTTCTGGGCATGCCCAGAAGCTGTTTAGGAATGCGGCGCCGCACCGGAAGTGACGAGAGGGGCCAGTGCAGTGCATTCTGGGACACGAAGACGCGGAAGAAGACAGAGAAGAGGACCGCGCCGGCTTCAGCTGCCCACAACAGAGATGGAAACGCTGTGGAAGAAATTTTCTAAGTAAGTATTTCTTCTAAAAGGTAAGTGCGAACCGGGACAGATCAGAGGCTAGCCATTGTGGAATGTGCTAGCCCTGACTGTCCCGGGGGTATGTTCAGCAAAAAATAATTTCTGTGCCCGGAACTCCGCTTTAAGTGACGTTGCGTAAAAAAGAAAAATGTTGTCATTTTTCCAAAACTTGAGGAAAATTATAAAATATTCCATGGACTCAACATGCCTCTTAGCAAATAGCTTAGGGTGCCTACATTCCTGAAAAGGGGTCATCTGCAGGAGTTTTGTGCTATCTTGGCATTTCATGGCCTCCAAAACTGTGCTAGGTAGTGTGGAGTGAAATATACAATTTACGCCCTTAGAAAGCCTGAAGGCAGTAATTGGTTTTCGGGGTTTTGTATGCGGGTAGGCTGCCAAAAAATCTCACACATGTGGTACCCCCATACTCAGGAGAAGCAGCAGAATGTATTTAGGGTGTAATTCCACATATACCCATAGCATGCGTGAGGAATAAATAATTTCAATGACAACTTTGTCATTTTTCAAACACCTGTAAAAAAAAGATTAATTATTCAATGGGCTCAACATGCCTCTCAGGAAATTCCTTGGGGTGTCTACTTTCCAAAAAGGGGTAATTTGGGGGGGGGGGGGGGTTGTACTGCCCTGCCATTTTAGCACTTCAAGAAAGGAGACAGGCAGTCGGAAAGTAAAAGCTGTGTAAATTCCAGTATATACACCATAGAATTTAGACGTTATAACTTTTGCGCAAACCAATAAATATACGCTTATTGAGATTTTTTTTTATCAAAGACATGTAGCTAAATACATTTTGGGCTAAATATATGAAAAACATTTTGTTTATTGGATATTTTTTTTAAGAAAAAGTAGAAAATTAAATTTTTTCCTTTATATCGCAAAAAATAAAAACTGTAGAGGTGATTAAATACCACCAAAAGAAAGCTCTATTTGTGAGAAAAAAAGGACATCAATTTCATTTGGGTACAGAATTGCATTACTGCACAATTAACAGTTAAATTCACCCAGTTTCAAATTGCAAAAAATGGACTGGTCATTAATGGGGTAAAACCTTCCAGTCCTTAAGTGGTTAATAATTCAAGGAGAAAGCATATGGGTGGTCTCTCCAATCCAGAGTGGCTTAATGCTTGATGTATCACCTCAATGCCATCTTCATGTGGGATAACTCTGTACAAACTTTTGACATTCAAGGTGGCGAGTATAGTCTGAAGGGATGGGCCCCAATTGTTTCAAAAAGTCAATAACTATTGAGTGATCCCTTAGGTATGATGTTATCTTTTACACTAGTGGTTGTACACAAAAATAAACAAAGACTGCCAGAGGTTATAGAACTGACCCCCTAGCAGAAATGATAGGATGTCCAGTTGGATGAGCTGGGTCTTTCTGTATTTTTAGTAGAATGTAAATAATGGGGCAATGGGGAAAATACATGGCGAGGAACCCCAACTTATTAAAATCCAGCTGTAAGAAAAGTCTTTGCGGAGCTTGTCATCAACTATATGTTTGAAACGCCAAGTTGGATCATTTGGGAGTACAGAGTAGGTGTGTCTGTCCTGGAGTTGTGTAATTCCTGTCAGTAGTCGAATAAATTTTGTATTAGCAGGGCGCATAACAATGGATTGATCCGAGGATAAGGATTTGATTGTATCCCATTCAGCTCTGGTGAGATTTTTGTGGGTGGTTTATCCATCATAAGACTATTGTGGTGGATTTCATACTCAACCGAACAGCAGAATGTCTGTACAGAAGGAAGAATTTCTAAAGCCTCAACAGTACTGTGTGGCCTAAGGGGATAGGCTGTGCTGCTGTGGGGAGTCTATAAAGATCTCCTTAAATGCTAATTTCCTCTCACACTTATAGAGGTCCGCAAGGAAATTAAATTAATTGAATTTGTTGGTAGGAAAGAAGGACAGACCCCTGGGGGGGGGGGGGGGGCTATTTTCTGCAAGGGGATAGGTGGGGCTGGCTCAAATGAAACACTACTGTCTTTCCTACTTGTGGTTGTCCCATTTGACAGGTGGCAAACCCTCCTTGTCTGACATTTTTTCAGGCTGATCCAGAGAGGGGAGGTAAACTGGTATGTGTGGCTGGTTGTTGGGAGCTGGGCACAGATGTGCCTAAAAAAGGCTGTGGTTGGCTGTCAGAAGTAGGGGTATGTGTGACACTATCTGATTCAGAGGATGTGTTCCCAGAACTCACATCAACCGTCTGTATGTTGGGCTGTCTGATCCTTCTGCGGTGGGGAAATCTGGTAGTAGTATATGTGGCCAGTCCACAGGTTCATACAGATTAGGTTGTTTTTATAGTCCTCCTCTTCTTTAACCTCCTTAGCGGTAATCCCGAGCGTGACTCGGGGTTGGTTTTTCATATCAGGAGCGGTAACCCCGAGTCACGCTCGGGGTGGATTGCAGAGAGCGCAGCGGTGTTCTCTTACCTTATCCTGGCGATCCAGCGATGATCTCTCATTGCTGTGACCGCCAGCCGAGAGTCCCGCCGCTCCTCCGTCGGTCTCCGTCGCTCTGATCACTTCCTAGTTCCGTTCCCTGCAGCAGCAATGCTGCATGGGAGCGGAACTAGGGAGGGAAATTCAAAAAAAAAAAAAAACGTTGCACAAAACACAAAACACATTTTATATTATATATATATATATATATATATATGCATATATATATATATATATATGCATATATATATATATATATATATATATATATGCATATATATATATGTATATATATATATGCATATATATATATGTATATATATATATGCATGCATATATATATATATATATATATATATATATATATGCATATATATATATATATATATATATATATATATATATATATATATATATATATATATATATATATATATATGCATATATATATGTATATATATATATGCATGCATATATATATATATATATATATATACACACCGGTATATATATATATGCATATATATATATATATATATATATATATATATATATATATGTATGCATATATATATATATATATATATATATATATATATCTATATATATATGCACACACATATATCTATATATCAGGTTAGATGGGGAGCTTCCGTGCACAGCCATTTTCAGATCTCTCCAGAGATGTTCAATTGGGTTCAAGTCTGGGCTCTGGCTGGGCCCCTTAAGGACATTCACAGAGTTGTCACGCAGCCACTCCTTTGGTATCTTGGCTGTGTGCTTAGGGTCGTTGTCCTGTTGGAAGATATATATTCTTCCCAGTCTGAGGTCCAGAGTGCTCTGGAGCAGGTTTTCATCAAGGATTTCTCTGTATATTGCGGCATTCATCTTTCCCTTGATCCTGACTAGTCTCCCAGTTCCTGCCTCTGAAAAACATGCCTGCAGCATGATGCTGCCACCACCATGCTTCACTGTAGGGATGCTATTGGCCAGGTGATGAGCGGTGCCTGGTTTTCTCCAGACACGATGCTTGCAATCTTTGTTTCATCAGACCAGAGAATTGTGTTTCTCATAGTCTGAGAGTCCTTCAGGCCACTTTGCTCATTGGGATCTTCCATGATGCAGAATATTTCTGTACCCTTCTCCAGATCTGTGCTTCGATACAATCCTGTCTCAGAGGTCTACAGATTATTCCTTGGACTTTATGGCCTAGTTTGTGCTCTGACATGCACTGTTAACTGTGGAACCTTATATAGACGTGTGTGCCTTTCCAAAACATGTCCAATCAACTGAATTTACCATAGGTGGAATCCAATCAAGTTGTAGAAACATCCAAGAATGTGAAGTTAAAAAAGGGTGCACTTGAGCTCAATTTTGAGTGTCAATGCAAAGGCTGTGAATACTTATATATATGTTATTTTTTCCATTTTTTTATTTTTATTAAATTTGCAAAGATTTTAAACAAACTCCTTTCAGGTTGTCATTATGAGGTATTGTTTGTAGAAATTGAGGAAAATAATGAATTCATCTATTTTGGAATAAGGCTGTAACATAACAAAATATGGAAAAAATGAAGCGATGTTAATACTTTCGGGATGCGCTGTATATATGTTGTATTGCTTCACTTTTTTGTTGTTCTGAGGAAGACAAGCTCGTGCCTCGTTGAAACATCAAAATAAAATCTTCACTCTGTGTTCACCTCTCCAGACCCGTCAGTGCCGCTCTCTCTTTTGGACTATATACAGTATTTATTTTATGCTTGTCAGTTGTATTATAATTGTGTGCCTTAGGTTGTATATTTTTTGACTTTCTCAAATCCCAGCAGGAATAATTATCATCAATAAATATTAATGACTAAAAAGGAGGGGTTAAAATAAAAATGAAAGTAAAGATTAAATAAAAATGATTAAATAAGACCTAAAATAAGTTCCAGCCATTGTCTTTTTATATTTCCTTGTACAAAATGCCCTTAAAACCACTGTATTGTAAATTGGCACTACATATAGCTACACAAACAATTCATTTCTCAGCTTGAAATGTATAGACACCAGAAGGTGGAAAGTACAGGACATGGTCATAAACAATGGTATCATTTTTAAAAAATTTTGGACCAATCCTTTAAAGGTTCTGTTCTAATGTTAAAACCCAAATTGACATAATGTAACATTTTAGGATCTATCCAAGAATCCAACTTCTGATTTCCTTTTAATAATGTATGAAAATCCTCCTCCCTGACAAAATCCCCAATGGAATGGATTATCTTTTTCTCACACGTAAAGGCAAAATACAGTATATCAAAATAAATTTTTACTAATTAAATACGTTGTTATTAGGATTTTGCTTTCATTGTTTATATAAAATGCTAAATCCAAAAGAGGAAATAAAAAATGATTTTTTTTTATAAGTTACAAATCTTATACTTAAATCTGTTCCATTCACATTGACATCTTAGTAATGTGTAATTTAGTGTCAAAAATAGTCAATGTTGAGACTATCTATAGCGCTTGCTAATTCTACTGGTGCAATAAATAGATAAATAAATAAACATGGTGTTGCAGTCAGACACAAATAAGAAGTTGAAGGAGAAACATCCGGAGAGATTGGTCACCGATTGGTAGGCATCAGAGACTCCTCCAGATCCTGGACTCTGGGCCCAAATGAGATTCTCCACGACCTGGCTTTTCATCTTTGGGAGTGGAACAAGGTGAGGAGGAATCTAGCCTTTACCCCATATTAGGAGTGACACAGGGGAACCCAGTCTTTGGCATGGAAGGCCTACCAGCGTGATTGATCTTAGTGCTAAACAGCACATAAGACCCACTACCACTGGTAAGTGATCCATTTTTACCAAACACATTGGAAAAGGAACCCATGCCACCAAAAGTCACAAACTGTATTGGATAATTGAGCACAAAAGCACCTGCACTTTGATTTAGATCCGGAAGATTTTTTTGGACAATTTATTTATTTTCACCTTTATGGACTTTCTATTTATTGCACACCAATTTTCACTATTGCTTACTTATTGATTTATTGATTTGTCACCATCATAAGATATACACTTAAAATTGTATACGTTTTATGTCGCCTTATTAATGTATTTATGTATTACTTATCCTATTGTTTGCACAAGAATTCATACCATGTTTCTATAATAATTTATCTATATTTATTTATCTATTTATTGCACCAGTAGTATTAGCAAGCGCTATAGATAGTTTCAACATTGACTATTTTTGACACCTTAGCCATTCCTATAGCTGCTGCTGTAATTTATATTTTTAGACAACAGGTACAACCCATGTAGGAGGATTTGTTTAATCTCTGTGTATCGCCTGATGTTTGACAAGGCTAAGCTTGTATTATTTATTAAATAAAGAAAAAAATTCACTGCCTTCTTTTTTTCTTATTATTCCAGAAAATCTTCATTGAGGCTTGAGAACTGACTAAATTATTTTGTTTAAGAAAACAGTTTAAAAATAGCTCAGTTTCAGTACCAGAATGCATCTGAATATAATAATTCAAGCAATCTTATATAATTGAATGAATTTTATTTTTTTTCAGTTTTATTAATTCTATATTTGATCACTGCTGGGTAATTTATTTTATACAAGTCATTAAGCAATTGTGACCCCAGTCTATAGATTAACATTCTTGAGTGTGGTGTTCCCTTTCACAACTCTTTCAAACAATGAGACCACTCACTTATGGCTTCTGGTCTCTACTAACGATCGGCAACCAACTAGTGTGGTTCCCGACCTTGTGATCACAATATCTGCTATGGCATGACAAACATATCCATTTTGTTTGTTAAAAACTTATATTGCTCTTTCAGTTTATTTCTTTCTCTGTGCACAGAGAAATAAATACATTTTTCAAAGAAGAAAGTATATTGTTCAG
Source organism: Pelophylax lessonae (assembly GCF_965119305.1). NCBI lineage: Eukaryota > Metazoa > Chordata > Amphibia > Anura > Ranidae > Pelophylax > Pelophylax lessonae. Next base: position 121,267,364 of record NC_138779.1, read on the forward strand.
AAAATAATGTAACAAAAATCTACAAAAAATTAAAAAATTTTCATCCGTGAGTCTATAATAACAAATCTCAGCAGGGTGGCTATTAAAACATTGTACCAAAAAAGCCCTATATGTATGTCCCTACAATGTAAAAATAATTTAAGTAGTAAAATCAGTTGCATAGTTATTGTCAAATATCACTGACAATTTTCTCTCTAAGGCTCTCATTTGAATTCTTAATCAATAATACCCAGTCTGTTATCAGCAGCATCCCCCCCTAGAAAAAAACATTGGTAATGTCACTGAGAAAAAATTTTAGTGCAAAATTTAAAAGTATGGATACAGAAGATACCCTTGGCATGGGCCTTATCAAATCTTTATACAGTCTGATAAGGACCCGTAAAATAGAATTTCCCCTAGGCATTATATGTAGATGCACAGATTTAAAGTGGTAGTAAACCGTTGGCTATTTTGTTTTTTTTACCTACAAGACAAAGTTGTAATGTGCTAGTATGCATCGCATACTAGCACATTACCTGAAACTTACCCTAGAATGAAGCCCTGCCACTGGCGAGCTGTCACCCCTGACTGGGCTTCCATCTTTACCCATCTTCCTTGTGGGTTTGCAGACTCTGGCTTTGTGAGTGGCCAGAGCCGCAATGACATCTCTCCGGCACATGCGCAAGGGAACCGTCGTTTACGGCAAAGGACTCTGAAGGCATGGCCTGGGTGACATCAAAGCGCATGCATCAGTGATGTCATTGGCTTCATGTATAGTAAATATCTCCTAAAGTTCAGGAGATATTTACAGCATCTGTAGGTAAGCCTTATTGCACAGTAGGCCTACCTATAGGTAAAATTCATGTATGGGAGTTTACTCCCACTTTAAGAGGGCTATTTAAAGCTAAAGTTTCTAAAACAAGTCTTGGATATTCTTTGTGGCTTTTAATAAAAGCACAGGGGAAAGTCCAAATGAATGCAGGCAAAAACCTCTGCCAATGCTTCCCTGATGTTATGTGTACCAGGCCTAACCCTAATAAATCCTCCTTGTTCTTCTAAATCTAATCTAGGTAACATCTTTGCTAAATTATTAACCATGCATTTTGACACAGTTTTCATATCCTCAGTAAAAACACTATTAGTGCACTTACCGTTAGTAAGCCCCAATGCCCTTCACTAGCATCTAGACAAGCCATATACCTGTCATCATAGAACGGTAGGCCATACATAGTGCTGCTATAATCTTACCTTAAACACGGGCATAGAATCACAGGTAACACATTCCACAGGGATAGATCACTATACTGTATAGTACAGTTCAAGGAGCACCTCTATATACTTTACTAGTATGAAAAAAAGGCAACAGGCTAATAATGTGTGATTATGTGAGGAGGGTCGATATATTTGACTCCAAGAACATCATATGCAGAAGGTCATTTTGGAGTAAAAGAGATACATAGTTTGATTATAGTCATTACCTTTCCAATTTGTCTGCTTTTTATCTGGTTTTGTTTAATTGTTTCATTATTCTATGCAAACTTTGTCACTATAGTGGTGCAATGGCTTAACAATTAGGGAAATAGATTGTGTTCTATAAAAAAAATATTTATTGTATTATTTTATTGTATTCTATACTTATGTACAGTATCTCACAAAAGTGAGTACACCCCTCACAGTTTTGTAAATATTTTATTATATCTTTTCATGTGACAACACTGAAGAAATTACACTTTGCTACAATGTAAAGTAGTGAGTGTGCAGCTTGTATAACAGTGTACATTTGCTGTCCCCTCAAAATAACTCAACACACAGCCATTAACCACTTTCCGACTGCTCACTGTGCTGCTACTGCGGCACAGTGGCAGCCCTGTATCCAGCGACGTAGACCTAAGTCACTGGACTCCTGCCTGTCTAGACACAGCAGGAGTTGGGCCGGAGGAGGAGAGGCGATGATCACCGTCTCTCTTCCCCGATCGTCGGGGAAAGTGTGAGAAGATCCGCCCGCTTTGTTTCACACAGATCTTCTCTGTGACAGACAGGGACACATCACAGGATTCAGCATAGCTGAACCTGCGACCTCTGTCTCTGTCACAGAACCCCCTCCCCCCACACACGTTAGAAAACATGAGGCATACATTTAACCCCTTGATCACCAACAGTGTTAGCTCCTTCCCTGCCAGTGCCATTATTACAGTAACAGTGCATATTTTTAGCTCTAATTACTGTAGTAATGTTACTGGTCCCCCCAAAAGTGTAAAAAATTTCAGTTAGGGGTCCGATCTGTCTGCCGCAATGTCACAGTCCCGCAAAAAATAGCAGATCGCCGCCATTACTAGTAAAAAAAAAAAAAAAACAATAAAAATGACAAATCTTTCCCGTAGTTAGTAAACAAAATAACTTTTGCGCAAACCAATCAAAATACGCTTATTGCGATTTTTTTCCCCAAAAAATATTTAGCAGAAAACAAATTGCAAATTGGCCTAAAATGTTAAAAAAAATTGATATTTAAATTTTTTTGGTAATGTTATATATCAGAATGTGAAAAGTATTTTTTTTTTTTTCAAAATTGTCGCTCTTTTTTTTAAAAATTTAAAATCGCACAGGTGATCAAATACCACCAAAAGAAAGCTCTATTGTGGGGAAAAAAGGATAGACCGATAGCGCAATTGTCTGTTAAAGTAATGCAGTGCCAAATCGCAAAATATGGCCTGGTCAGGAAAGGGGTAAAATCTTCCGGTCTTAAAGTGTATAAAAATACGCTCAATGAGAATTTTTTTGGCAAAGACATGTAGCTAAATACATTTTGGCCTAAATATATGAAAAAAATTGAATATATTGGATATTTTTTAACTGTCAAAGTAGAAAATGTCAATTTTTCACCAAATTTTCCCTCTTTTTTTATTAATATCGCAAAAAATAAAAAGAGCAGAGGTGATCAAATACCACCAAAATAAAGCTCTGTTTGTGGGGAAAAAAGGACGTAAATTTACTTTGGGTACAGCATTGCATCAGTTAAAGTCACACAGTGTTAAGCAAAGGCACTTGCACTTTGTGTGTCTAAATATGGCTCCAGCATTATTTAGTCTTCGCATAGTTTCAATATGTGTTATGCAAAAAAAATTGCTTCTCAAGAAGGTTTTCCTGCTCATTTTACAGTTAAAAACCTTCACTAATTCAGGGTCTTTATCTCTGTGTAATAATTTATAAGTTATTGGACTATACCCATCTGCAACTCACAAATTCCCTTCTAGAGAGGCCTATATTATCAATGCAATCCTCAGAAAAAGAGATGTGTTTAATATTTTATATCCTGTTTTGACAGCTGTGGGAAAGCCAGCAATCATGAGAAGGATGGCACCTTTGTCTTCTGTACATGAATCATGTAGATCAATGAAATAATCTAAATCTCTGTTAGTGACTTTTTCCCCTTTTACAGACACTGGTACCTTATCTGTCAATTACACATGAAATTACTGGATTTCTTTTCTTTGTTAAATTTAACAGGGGCTTCCTTACTTTAAAGTGTAGTTAAAGGCAATTTTTTTATTTAGTTTTTTTTTTTTAGTTTTGAACAGAGTGGTTATGGATTAGAACACCTATTAGGTTTTAATCACTGCCCCGGGGAGATTCACACTCTATTTGTCCTGTTTACCATTATCATTGAAAGTGAAAATAAAAGAAAATCCCAAATTTTGGGTTTCCCCAGAAAAGGAAAATCTTCCCAGTGGGACACAGATAGCAAAAAAAAAACCTGACATTTGTTAAAACCCTCTCTTACTCCATTCTGTCTTTTAATTTTTTTTTTTTTTTAAATTGTTCACCCCCATGGCATTCAAGCTTGTAAAGAATGACATTCTAAACTAATTTTCTTTTTTAAATCAGACAGATTTTTTTGGAGTGTAAAATAAAATTTGTCTGACATGAATGATTAATATATGACTTTCTAACACTCATTTCAGTGCATCACAATATAGTCACATGTCATCTTTAGCACTCCTACTGTTCTGTTCATATTCTTTCCAAGTTCCCAAAAATATATAATAATTAAAATAATATTAACAATAACAGTAATAATAAGAATAATCATTTTTGAAAACTTTTGCAAATTACTGGACGAAATCATTGGTGTTGTACACAGGAGCATGATCTAAGTAAAGTACTAGTAAAACCTTGCTTCATTTAGTTGCGGTTAGTGAATCTGATGACATCAGCAAATGTCATGCAAAAGTCTTTTTTTTTTAAATAATAATGCCTGGAGGAGCAAACTTCATATGACTTGTTATGTAAATGCAATGTCTTCAATGTAATCTAGACATACTTTTCAATAAACCAACATTTCTGTATTAACCTCCCCCCGTCCGCGCTACAGCCTATATACGGCTGCAGCGCGGACTCGAATTTTCGGGAGGCCGTTTTTAAACGGCCTCCCAGTGACACGCCCCCAGCGCGCTCCCGCGAGCGCGCTGCGGGGAAAATCTGTGTCGGCCGTGTCCCTTGGACACGGCCGATCACAGATCGTGGTGAATGGCCAATCACAGCGGCCATTCACCACGTGATCTGGCCGTCCAATGAGCGATGATCTCATATGTAAACATATGAGATCATCTCTCATCGCCGGCGCTCCTTCCTCACACGGAGCCTGCAGTGTGAGGAAGGAGGGGGAGCCGACAGCCGCTGGGGACACAGCAATGTAATCAGGGCACTGATCACCAGTGCCCTGATTACTGCAAGGTAAAAACACACACACAGTGCCCCCCCATCAGTGCCCACAGTGCCCGCCATCAGTGCCCCCCATCAATGCCCACAATCAGTGCCCATAGTGCTGCTAGTCAGTGCCCATCAGTGCCTGCTCATCTAGGCACTGATGAGCACTGACTGGCAGCACTATGGGCACTGAGTGTGGGCACTGATGGTGCTGCCCATCAGTGCCGCTCATCAGTGCCACCCGTCAGTGTCCAGTGCCATCCGCCAGTGCCCATCAGTGCCGCCTATCAGTGCCCATCAGTGCCGCCTGTCAGTGCCCAGCAGTGCCACCTCTCAGTGCCCAGCAGTGCCACCTCTCAGTGCCCAGCAGTGCCGCCTCTCAGTGCCCAGCAGTGCCGCCTATCAGTGCCCAGCAGTGCCGCCTATCAGTGCTCATCAGTGTCGCCTCTCAGTGCTGCCTCTCAGTGCCGCCTCTCAGTGCTCATCAGTGCGGCATATTAGTACCTCCTCATCAGTGCCCATAAGTGCCACCTCATCAGTGCCCATAAGTGCCACCTCATCAGTGCCCATCAGTGCAGCCTATCAGTGCCCATCAGTGCCGCCTCATCAGCGCACATCAGTGAAGGAGAAAAATTTATTTTCAAAATTTACTCGCAGAAAATAAGAAAAACTTTTTTTTTTTTTCAAAATTTTTTGTCTTTATTCTTTTTTTTTGTAAAAAATAAAAAACCCAGAGATGATTAAATACCACCAAAAGAAAGCTCTATTTGTGTGAAAAAAATGATAAAAATTTCATATGGGTACAGTGTAGCATGACCGCGCAATTGTCATTCAAAGTGTGACAGCGCTGAAAGCTGAAAATTGGCCTGGATGGGAAGGGTGTTTAAGTGCACAGAAGGCAAGTGGTTAAAATGAGTTTTTTTATTGGTCTTATGTAAAGTTCTAATTTTCTGAGATACAGAATTTTGGGGTTTCACTAGCTGCAAGCCATAATCATCAACATTTAAAAAAAGAAATGCTTGAAATATATCACTCTGTGTGTAATGAATCTATATCAAATATATGCATTTGACTTTTTGAATTGCATTACTGAAATACATTTTTTTTTTTTTTTTTTTTATGATATTCAAATTTTTTGAGATTCACCTGTATGTCATTGAATTCAAGGAAGTAAATATGTGGGATTTTTAAAAAAGTAAATTTGCAAACTTCAAGATCATCCTGAACAATAGAAGTAAGCGAGAACAAATGGAAATTCACTGTGGAAATAAATATATAATTTTACATTTTGACCATAGATTCACTTTAACCACTTGCCGACTGCCACACGACTATTTACGTCGGCAGTCAGCCCCTCACAGGCAGAGTGACATAGATCTACGTCGCTAGCCTGTGAGGGTCTAGGGAGCGAGCGGGCGCCCCTGGAGGCGCGGTCACGGACCCCCCCGCGCGTGTGACCGGCGGACCCGATGTCCGCCGGTCACTCTGCGATCGTCAGTGCAGAGGGAGAAAGGCAGGCAGCTGATGTAAACAAGCCGCCTGTCATTCTCCCCTGTGTAGAAACAGTGATCATACGGTTCTACTATGTAGGACCGTTGATCACTGTTCCTACACCTCAAGCCACAGCCAATCACAGTTAGAATCACGCCCCTAGGGAGACACAGCACCCCTCCCTCTCAAAAAAAGTTAACCCCTTCACTGCCAGTGTAAATTTACAGTAACAGTGCATATGTATAGCACTGATTACTGTAGAAATGTCACTGGTAACCCCAAAAGTGTCAAAAATGTCAGTCAAGGGTCCGATCTGTCGCAGTACCGCAAAAAAAATCGCAGATCGCCACCATTATGCGTTAAAAAAAACCAACAAAAATTACAAAAAATCTTTCCCTTTGTTAGTAAATGCGATAACTTTTGCGTAAACCAATCAAAATATGCTTTTTGCGATTTTTTTTACCAAACATATGTAGCATAAAACAAATTGGCCGAAAATGTTAAAAAATTTTGATTTTTAAATTTTTTTGGGGAATTTCATATAAAAAAAATGTGAAAAATATTGCTATTTTTGCAAAATTGAAGCTTTTTTTTGCTTATAGCGCATGATCAAAAAATTGCACAAAATTTGAAAAGAGCTATATGGTGCTATCGAGACCTGCCTAAAAATCTAAAACACCATTTAATAATAGGAAATACATTACATATTTGTACAAGACCAAACATATACCCTAAATTGACAACGGACAGATCCCCCTTATTTCCAATACTAGGCAACCCTCAGTTCCCCCCGGGACTAGATAATAGACAGTTTACAATATTAAGGGGAAAAGCGCAGGAACAGGCGTCATCATTCTTAATACAAAAAAATGGCCCTCAGTGACCAAATTGATGGAGGAGGAAGGACTATATAATATGCCATTCTGGCAAGCAATCCAGTTACACCATTATCTGGTATGCATACCGAAACCAGAAGATTTCGATAGAGTACTAACGAGATTTGAGCAGGCCTGCGTAAAGCCAGGGACCCTACTACGTACTCTATCGATCGCATATGGTATACTGACAAACCCAGAGGAACAACCGGAACTGCCTTGGGTGAGAGAGTGGGAGGCAGATATGAACTGTACCTTGACAAAGGAACATATCCAGTGGATATTGAGGTTTACCTTTGGCCCAGCCAGATGTACCAGAACACAAGAGATGAATTATAAGCTTATAACAAGATGGTACATCACGCCCAAAAAATTACAAAAGTGGTACCCAAATCAATCTAATCAAAGCTGGAGATGCGGAAAAGAAGTGGGCACACTGTATCATATCTTCTGGACCTGTTCTAAGATAAAAACATATTGGGCGGGAGTGAAATCTATAGTTCAGAAAGTTGTGGAATATGAAATAGAGGAGAGCCCGACCTTTTTTTAATTAAATATATCAGATATACCAGCAATTAACCACTTACCGCCCGCCCGCCGTCATATGACGGCGGGACGGTGCGGCTATTATCCTGGGCGGACGTCATATGACGTGACCCAGGAAATGCACGGCAGGCGCGCGATCGCGGGCGCGCCGCCGTGCACTGCCGGTGTCGGGGTGTCCCCGGGACACCCCCCGTCACTGGCAGGGGGGAAACAGCCACTGGGCGTGGCTGTTTCCCACGTGATCGGCTGTGTTCCAATGACACAGCCGATCACAATGGAGGCGGCCGGGAGATGACCGCGCATGCGCGATCGGGAGCGCGCAGCGCGGTCATGTCGGTGGCACTGTGTTCCGTAGGAACACAGCTGTCACCGGCAGTAGTAAACAGTCACTGACAGTGACTGTTTACTATGTGATCGGCTGTGAATCCATTCACAGCCGATCATAAAATGTAAACAAAGAGCAGTAACTCAGTGTTACTAGCTCTTCTCTCCTCATACAGTTTCCAGTGTGAGGGGAGAAGAGCTAGAAATAGTGAGTTACTGCTCTGTGTACCTGTCAAATGTAAAATCACACAAATAAAGGTCCCCCCACACAGTCCTCAGCCCCCCCCAATGTCACCTGTCACCCAACAGTCACCTCATCAGTGCCCAGAAATTGACACCCATAACGTTCACATGTGAGCGCAGCGATCGCGGGCAGAATCACCGCAATTCTGCCCGCAATCCAGAAATCATTGCAAATTGCGGGACGCCTGTGCGTTGCCCGTGATTTGCAATAGCACCCCAAACGCTGTGCAATGTTGCCGCCATTTCCGCCTGCTGAATCGCGGTAACATCGCGCAAACAACGCATGACGCCCAAAAAAGGTACAAGAGCTTCTTTGGGGCGTCATGCGTTGTTTGCGTGATGTTACCGCGATTCGGCAGGCGGAAATCGCAGCAACATCGCACAGCGTTTGGGGTGCTATTGCAAATCACGGGCAACGCACAGGCGCCCCGCAATTTGCAATGATTTCTGGATCACGGGCGGAATCGCAGTGATTCTGCCCGCGATCGCTACGCTCACATGTGAACATAGCCTAAAGTTCACCGGTCACCAGAGACTGCCATCAGTACCGCCGTGCACCATTGCCCGTCACCTGTCACCCATCAGTGACCATCGCCTGTCACCTGTCACCCCATCAGTCATTGTCACCTGTCACCCCATCAGTCATCGTCATCTGTCACCCTATCAATCATCGTCACTTGACACCCCATCAGTGATCGTCACTTGTCACCCCATCAATCATCGTCACCTGTCACCCCGTCAGTGATTGTCATCTGTCACCCCACCAATCATCGTCACTTGTCACCTCATCAATCATCGTCACCTGTCACCTCATCAGTCATCATCACCTGTCACCCCATCAGTCATCGTCACCTGTCACCCCATCAGTCATCGTCACCTGTCACCCCATAAGTCATTGTCACCTGTCACCCCATCAGTCATTGTCACCTGTCACCCCATCAGTCATCGTCACCTGTTTGCCATATGCATGCAATCACTTACTGACCGCCTAACGACTATATGCGTCGGCCATTAAAAGCTAAATACTGGGGTTATGGCAGCAGATAGCCCCCATAACCCCGGTATTTTTTGAAACGGCGGGCGGTCGGCTTTCAGATAAGGGTGGTCCCAATGGCGGATTCGCCGCGGAATTACCCTTACGGTGCAGGGGAAGAGGTGCCCCCCCCCCCTCCTGCCGCGTCCCAGACGTTTTCCCAGCTTACCGGACCCGCCGGCAGCGGGGAAAACTATCCGGTCCCGGATCCTCAGAGACAGGAAGTCGAGTGAGGGCAAGATGGCCCTCACTCAACTCTATGGTCTTGGAGGACCGGAGCTACGTCAAAAGACGTTGCCTAGCAACCGGTTTAAAGGGCCGCTTTTTTTTTTGCTTTTTTTTTTTTTCCTCTTTCAACAATTTTTTTTTTCTTTTCTTTTTTAGTGTAGTTGTGAGGTGTGAGGTCTTTTTGACCCCAGAGCTCACAATAAAGAGGACCTGTCATGCCTATTTCTATTACAAGGGATGTTTACATTCCTTGTAATAGGAATAAAAATGATCAAAACATTTTTTTTTTTAAACTGTGTAAAAATAAAAAAATAATAAATAAAATAAATAGGAAAAAAAAAAAAAAAAAATGTAAAGCGCCCTGTCCCCGTTAGCTCGCGCGCAGAAGCAAACGCATACGCAAGTCCCGCCCACATATGTAAACGGTGTTCAAACCATACATGTGAGGTATCGCCGCGATCGTCAGAGCCCTAGACCTCCTCTGTAACTCTAAGCTAGTAACCTGCAGAAATTTTTAAAATGTTGCCTATGGGGATTTTTAAGTACCAATGTTTGGCGCCATTCTGTGAGCATGCGCAATTTTGAAGCATGACATGTTGGGTATCTAATTACTCGGCGTAACATTATCTTTCACATTATGGAAAAAAATTGTGCTAAATTTACTGTTTTCTTATTTTTTAATTCAAAAAAGTGAATTTTTTTCAAAAAAATCGCATCTGGAAGACTGCTGCGCAAATATGGTGTGATAAAAAATATTGCAACGATCTCCATTTTATTCTCTAGGGTCTCTGCTAAAAAAAAATATATAATGTTTGGGGGTTCCAAGTAATTTTCTAGCAAAAAAAATGATTTTAGCTTGTAAACACCAAGTGTCAAAAATAGGCCCAGTCTTAAAGTGGATAAATGGACAACTTTGTGTAAAGCGCTACTTGGATGTTAGGCCTATGTGTGTGGCCAGGCTGTGAAAAAGTGTTACACATGTGGTATCGCCATACTCAGGAGGAATAGCAGAATGTATTTTGGGGTGCAATTTTTGCTATGTACATGCTATGTGTTAGAAATATTGCATAAATGGACAGCTTTGTGTAAAAAAAAATGTGTTTTCATTTTCTTTCCACATTTTCCAAAAACTTGTGGAAAAAAATGACATATTCAAAAGACTCATTATGCCTCAAAAATTATACGTTGGGCTGTTTGCTTTCCAAAATGGGGTCATTTTATGGGGGTTTCCATTGTCCTGGTGCTCCAGGGCCTTCAAAAGTGCGATAGGTTGTCAGGAAATTATATGTGTAATTTGTGCTCCTAGAATGCCGGACGGGGCTACTTGAATGTTAGGCCTCTGTATGTGGCCAGGCTGTGAAAAAGTCTCACACATGTGGTATCGCCATACTCAGGAGGAGTAGTAGAATGTGTTTTGGGGTGTAGTTGCAAGTATACATGTGCTGTGTGAGAGAAATAACCTGTTAATATGGCAATTTGTAAAAAAAAAAAAAAAAAAAAATCTTCATTTTGCAAAGAGTTGTGGGAAAAAATGACAACTTCAAAAAACTCACCATGCCCCTTATTAAATACCATGGAATGTCTACTTTCCAAAAAGGGGTCATTTGGGGGGTATTTGTACTTTCCTGACTTTTTAGTGTCTCAAGAAATGAGATAGGCCTTCAGTACATCAGGTGTGATCAAGTGTGATCAATTTTCAATGATTCGCACCATAGCTTGTGGACTCTATAACTTTCACAAAGACCAAATAATATACACTTATTTGGGTTATTTTTACCAAAGATAAGTAGCAGTATAAATTTTGGCCAAAATTTGTGAAGAAAAATGACTAATTTGCAAAATTTTATGACAGAAAAAAAGAAAAATGCGTTTTTTCACGATATTTTCAGTCTTTTTTTATTTATAGCACAAAAAATAAAAAACCCAGTATTGATCAAATACCATCAAAAGAAAGCTCTATTTGTGTGAAAAAAAGGACACAATTTTTGTATGGGTACAGTGTTGCATGACTGAGTAATTCTCAGTCAAAGTGTGAGAGCGCTGAAAGCTGAAAATCGGTCTGGGCAGGAAGGGGGTGAAAGTGCACTGTAGGCAAGTGGTTAAACATGAAAGGTCATTGACCCCACACCTGATAAATGCGGCCAAGACAGGCATTTCGGGTTGTTGGAAAAAAATACAACCTCCATTGGTAACTGAGTGGATAAATAGGATAGAAGATAATAGGAGACTAGAAGAATTCATTGCCATGACACAAAATAGGCAAGAAAAATATGAGAAAGTCTGGAAACCATGGAATGATTTCATAAGCTCTGAAGAAGAGAAACAATATCTGTAAAATAATAACAAGGAATGACTCCATCTCTGTTGACAAGATTATAAATAATGTAATTTTTTTTTGTTACTTTTTACGGGGTGGTGGGGTGGGGGGGAGGGAAGGGAAAGAGGAAAAAGAAGGGAATTTAATGTAATGGCAAAAGAAGATGTTATATTGCATATTAAGCTGGAAAAGTATGAGATATTGGAAAAATTATGTATATTATTGCAAATTCCTGAATAAAAAGTTGATATTTGAAAAAAAAAAAAAATTGCATAGGTGATCAAATACCACCAAAAGAAAGCTCTGTTTGTGGGAAAAAAAGGATGTCAAATTTGTTTAGGTACAGCGTCGCACGACCGCGCAATTGTCCGTTAAAGTCACGCAGTGCCGAATCGCAAAATAGGCCCTGTCAGGAAGGGGGTAAAATCTTCCAGGGCATAAGTGGTTAAACAGAATACACTTGTGGGGAAAAGGCTAAATAAAGAATTTGGAATACCAATTATTAGTATGCTAAGCAGCACCATCGATGCAATCCTGTAATGTGTAAAGGCCAGATAATACCTGATGCACATTTTATGAGCCTGCTTTAAATTACTTTTGAGACTGCATCTTGATTATATTGTACAGTTTTTTGGCACCATGCTATAAAAAGAGAAATTAAAGAGATTAAAAAGAGGTGGGAAGGTCTTCACTTTGGTTAGCAGTTAGGTAAACTGTGTAGGCTGTAAAAATGCAACTTAGAAGTGACCTAATTAACACATGAAAATATATTCAAGTTCCATATAAAAATATTGAATTAAGAGCCGGTTCACACTACCGCGACCTATAAGTCACCTCATAAGGGGCGACTTGTTAGCGCGACTTTCAGCGTGACTTCAGCGCGATGTAGCGCGACTTCAGCGACTGTATTTGGCCAATCAGAATATGATGTGTTGTGACCTAATTCCAAAAGTTCTTTAAAATTGTCGTTTTTGATAGAGAGGCAATTATTGAAACAATTATAAAAAAAAAAAAAAAAATGAGATTTCTTTGGATTTAGTGTCTGGGGGGTCTATAAATTGTACCTGTGAAGTTTTAGCTCTGTAGCATTTCCAGAACCAGAAAAAAAGATAATTTTTCTTAGAATTTTTATTAGCGCAGGGATGGGGCTCCGCTCCTTTTACACCTGGGCGTTTATGTTTCAGGCGTTTATTGGGCATTTTTTGGGCGTCTTTGGAGGCAGGCATGACATCTGAACTTCTGTATAGGGGTATATATACACACACATACATATATATATATATACACATACACACATATAGGTGTGAAAAGAGGGTAACACCATCCCTGCAAATAATTTCAGTAGCGCAATGATAGGGTTCCACTCCTTTCATATCAAAAGCCCAATAAACGCCTGAAACAAAAACGCCCAGGTGTAAAAGGAGCGGAGCCCCATCCCTGCTCTACTAAAAATTCTAAGAAAAATAATCTTTTTCTTATGGCGGTCACCCTGACATGGATGAGTTCTGTCACCCTGGCATAAAAGGAGCGGAGCCCCATCCCTGCTCTACTAATAATTCTAAGAAAATTGATCTTTTTCTTATGGCGGTCACCCTGACATGGATGAGTTCTGGCATAGCAGTCAGAGTCAGTTCACCCTAAACTACACTACGGTCACCCTGATACTTAACACTTTCCCTACAGAAACTAGATTATTGAATCTAACTATAGTGGTATATAGTACCCTAACCACACTGCATATCCCTTTCCTCACACTAAGTGTCCACCAGTGCCACGTATCAGTGCAACATATCAGTGCCACGAATCAGTGTCCACCAGTGCCACTGCCCACCAGTGCCACGTATCAATGCCACGAATCAGTGTCCACCAGTGCCACATATCAGTGTCACATATCAGTGCCACGAATCAGTGTCCACCAGTGCCACATATCAGTGCCACGAATCAGTGTCCACAAGTGCCACATATCAGTGCCACGAATCATTGTCCACCAGTGCCACGTATCAGTGCCACGAATCAGTGTCCACCAGTGCCACGTATCAGTGCCACGAATCAGTGTCCACCAGTGCCACATATCAGTGCCACGTATCAGTGCCACGAATCAGTGTCCACAAGTGTCACGTATCAGTGCCACGAATCAGTGTCCACCAGTGCCACGTATCAGTGCCACGTATCCGTGCCACGTATCAGTGCCATCAATCAGTGTCCACCAGTGCCACGTATCAGTGCCACGTATCAGTGCCACGAATCAGTGTCCACCAGTGCCACATATCAGTGTCACGTCTCAATGCCACGAATCAGTGTCCACCAGTGCCACGTATCAGCGCCACAAATCAGTGTCCACCAGTGCCACATATCAGTTCCATGTATCAGTGCCACAAATCAGTGTCCACCAGTGCCACGAATAAGTGTCCACCAGTGCCACGTATCAGTGTCCACCAGTGCCACTGCCCACCAGTGCCACTTATCTGTGTCCACCAGTGCCACTCACACAGACCAGGCAGAGATAATGGTATATAGGAACTGTAGGCATGGCTGCAATGTGGGGAATGCCTGGTAATTTTCCTTCTTCTTCCTGGAAATTCGGATCACAAGTCGCTTCAAATAAGATAAGGATCCGACTTGGAGGCGACTCCCATTGAAGTCTATTGGGACAAGTCGGATACAAGTCGCCTCAAAGTAGTACAGGACCCTTTTCTGAAGTCGGAGCGACTTCAGTAGTGCCAATTAAGACGGCTCTCATTGATTTACATTGCTTTTGTTATGTCAAGCGACTTGAGGGCACACAAGTCGCCTGACAAGTCGCGGCAGTGTGAATGGACTCTAAAAAATGTAAATTCAAAATGTGTATCATTTATCCAAAATACTCTACAAAGGACAAGGGGATATCAGTTGCATATGGTTAAAAGGATATTTTCCTATCAGTGTAGGAATGGGTTTCTATGGTAAAAATTATTAAGCTGCGGAATAGCCTAATAGCAGTAATAGCAAAAATCAACATAATTTAAAACAGTTTAGCTGATTTTATTCAAAAACTGACAGTATCCAAAATTAGCATTACAAAAGATAGGATGACGTTTTTTTTTTTTTTTAATCCAGTAAACTAATCTGACTGCCTAGTGGGGTCACAAAGCACAGCAAAGTTACACAGGCATTTTGTTTCACATTTTTCTGGCCCAAATCTGCTGGAAATCTTTTTTTAACTTTAATTACTATTTAATCACTTAATATACAGTAACGATTTTCAGGGTCATTCTTTGTTAAAAAATCTCTGCCCATATATGGCTACACTTAATTTTGCTAATGAAGTATGAACAGTTACAAGGTTTACAGTACAGCCAAGAGTGATAATATTTTCTTTGTTCCAGCTTTAAATGTAACTTCCACAGTAGCTGGCATAAATTCCCCAAATAAAACTGGTGTATTGCAATGGTTTATTTATACACAGTACAATTTTATTTTTATCTTGAAAGCTTTTCTAAGTTTGCAATGTAACAGCATTTCAACAAATATATCTTAAAGCTGTTCACATTTTATATTTCAGGCATGTCTGTGTCCCATTGCAGAAACTTACCTTTTCTTGTCTGTCCCATAGCCAAACAGGAAGTGGGAGGAAATACCTGCAAACTAGGGGAATTACTTGGGGACCCCCAGGTCACCGGAACTAGTATGCTTATTGTAAGATTTACCATCTACTGTATTACATTTGGGGTTTTCTTTTACTTTCAATGATAATGGTAAACAGGACAAATAGAGAATGTAAATCTCCTTAACGGGGTAGAGACAGCAATAAAAATTGACAAGTGTTCGAATCCCTCTCCACCCTATCCAAAATTTTAAAAAAAAGTATTGCCTTTAGTTATACTTTAGGAATCACTGCCATCCTAGGGAAAGTTACAGCATGGCACCTCAACATGAGCACTTAAAGGCTTATAGTACATTTCTGAAATGTGTGTGCTCCCTAAAACCCATGTGTAATACTTGTATTGAACCAAATGGAATTACAGGAACTCATTGAAGCTTGTTTTAACCCCCAGCATTGAAAAATAAGCATGGGCTGCAGATTAGGATGGCCATAAATGGATTGAAATTTGTCCGGTTCAGCAGGAACTGGCCAAATTTTGATCCATCTATGGGCAGACTGGTTATACTGAAGTCCATTTACCTATCAACTTCAGTACAACCAGCCTGTCAGTTTTTTCCTTTGATCATTGCTGGCCGCTATAGCTATCATTGTATTCTGATGGCTGGGAAACCTCCCGCTGTCAGTATACAGTGGCACAGCGGGAGGGATTCCCCCATCAACACTGATTATGTTGTCATGTGTTATCCCCAATCAAGCAATTTTATTTCCTTCAAACTGTGGTTGAAGGAAAGAAAATTGCATAATGTATGGCCAGCCTTACGCAGCACTAATGCTGTAAGCTATATTCTTCAAAATCTCCCTGCTTGAAAGATTTTTACAAAAAGACTAGCAGCTATTTATTTTATGAGCAAGAGCTACAGTGCCTTGCAAAAGTATTAACTATTTGCTTTTTTTCCCCGTTTTGTTGCTCTGATACCTGGAATTAAAATTGATTCTTTGGGGCTTTGTACCATGTGATGTACACACTATTTATCTGACTTTGAAGGAGCAAAATATTTTTATTGTCCATCTGCACACAGATACCGACTCCCTGCTACATAAATGTAATAAGATTGGTAAAAGATAGCTTCAGTTTCTGTTCTCCACACGTAGAAAACTCCTAAGACGCGTTTCACATTTTTCGGGCTTAATCGTAGTGGCCTCTATGACTATGCCATGAAAAGGGCAAAATGCATCTGAGGAGTTCTCTACAGGCGGAGAACAGGAGCTGAAGCAATCTTTTACTCATCTCATTACATTTAGGGAACAGGGAGTCAGTGTCTGTGTGCAGACGCCCACAATTCTGTTGAAGTCTATTGGAACCTGACAAGCTTTCAGCAGATTCGGATACCTGGCAGCAGATTCTGTCTGTCTTGCACCAGTCTTTTCACATGCTGATCCGACTGACAAAGGCTTGGAGGTGCATTTTAGCAGTACTATTTTTGTTGTTTTGGGCTATTTATTTTTTATTGTGACACAAACAGTAAATAATTTGAGAAAAAAAAAAAGAAATCTTGAGTTTACGTAAAAAAAGTCAGTACTGTACTTTGTAGGGACACCTTTTGCCCATTCTTCAAAACAAAACTGTTCTAGATCCTTCAAGTTAGATGGGTTGTGTTGGTGAACAGCAATCTTTATGTTATGCCACAGATTCTCAATTGGATTGACATCTGGGCTTTGATTAGGCCATTCCAAGACATTTAAATGTTTCCTTTTAATCCACTTCAGTGTAGCTTTAGCAGTATGCTTAGGGTCATTGTCCTGCTGGAAGATGATCCTCTGTCAAAGTGTCAAATCTCTGCATATTGTCCTCTATTTGGTGCCATTCTTCTTTTCTTCAATCCTGACCAGTTTTTCAGTCCCTGCCGATGAAAAACATCCCGATAGCATAATGCTGCAACCACCCTGCTTCATCATGGAGATGGTGTTCTTAGGGTGATAGGAAGTGTGGGTCTGAACCATATATAGCCTTTTGTCATGATGGTCAGAAAGTTACATTTTAGACTCATCTGAACATGTGTTCTTCTTTTTTTTCTTTAATCAATGGCTTTTTTTCTGACCACTCTTCCATAAAACCGCTGTGAAGTGTGTGGCTTAAAGTGATCCAACAAAACAAAAATATTTAGTTTTCTTGTTTCTGTGTTTTTTTGCCTTAATAAGAACATTTCTTTTTTTCTTTCATGGTTTTTATATTTCTTAGTTGAATATTGGGCTCTAATAAGAATACAAGGTATTTATACTTTTTAGGTTTTAAGTAAATTTTGTATTTTTCTATTGTCTAGTTTTTAGCCCTGATGAAGGGGGAGTGCTGAGCCCCTAAAACGGGTTGACCATTGCAAAATAAAATCTTTTAACCACTTCCAGTCTGGGCCAATTCTGACATTCCTCTCTTACATGTTATAATTATTATTATTATACAGGATTTATATAGCGCTAACAGTTTGCGCAGCGCTTTACAATGTGAGGGAAGACAATACAGTTACAATACAATTCAATGCAGGAGGAACTAGAGAGCCCTGCTCATTAAAGCTTACAATCTAGAAGGGAGGGTCAAGTGAAACAAAAGGCAATAACCGTGGGGGATGGGCTTATGGAGAAAATGGAGGTATATTTGTTAGGTGTGGGTAGAATAGGCTTCTCTGAAGAGGAGGGTTTTCAGAGATTGTCTAAAAGCTAATAGAGTAGGAGATAGTCAGACAGATAAGGGTAAGGAGTTCCATAGGATTGGAGAGGCTCTGGAAAAGTCCTGGAGGCGAGCATGGGAGGAGGTGTCGAGGGAGCTAGAAAGCAGGAGGTTTTGAGAGGAATGAAGAGAGCGATTAGGTTGGTATTTTGAGACTAGGCTAGTGATGTAGCTGGGGGGTAAGCTGTGGATTGCTTTGTAAGATGTTGTAAGTATTTTGAATTTAATTTGTTGGGTGAGCGGAAGCCAGTGGAGGGCTTGACAGAGAGGAGCAGTGGACACTGAGCGATTGGTAAGGTGGATGAGTCTGGCGGCAGCATTTATGATGGATTGAAGGGGGGATAGCCTGTGTAGATGTAAGCCAATGAGAAGGGAATTGCAGTAGTTGAGGCGCGAGATGACCAGGGAGTGAACTAGGAGCTTTGTTGTGTCTTTGGTTAGAAAGGGACATATTTTGGAGATGTTGCGGAGGTTGAGGCAGCAAGATTTGGACAGCGATTGGATGTGGGGCTTGAAGGAGAGTTCAGAGTCCACGACAACACCTAAGACCTTGGCATGCGGGGATGGGCTGATAGTAATGCCATCAATATTAACAGAGAGATCAGGGGAAGGGGCATGTGGTGGAGGAAAAATAATAAGCTCAGTTTGGATGGATTGAGTTTGAGGAAGTGGTGTGACATCCAGACCGATATATCTAATAGTAAATTAGTGATAAGATGAGGAGACTGAGGGAGAGGGTTGAGGGGTGGATAAAGATTTGGGTATCATCAGCGTAGAGATGGTATTGGAAGCCATGGGAGCTCTCCTCAGCTGACCCAGAGAGGAGGTGTAGATTGAAAATAGGAGGGGTCCAAGAACAGAGCCTTGGGGGAACCCAACAGAGAAGGGAAGAGGAGAGGAGGAAGTAGAATTGTACATAATGCTAAAGGTGCGGTTGGATAAGTAGGAAGATAACCAGTGAAGAGTACAGTCACGGAGACCAAAGGCATGGAGTTTTTTGAGGAGGGGATGGTCAACTGTATCAAAGGCAGCAGAAAGGTCCAGGAGTAGGAGTACAGAATAGTGTCTATTGGTTTCTGCCTTTAGTAGATAGTTTGTCAGTTTTAGGAGAGCAGTTTCAGTGGAGTGTTGAGGCCGAAATCCAGACTGAAGGGGATCAAGGAGGCTATTCTTGGCAAGGTTGTAGCACAGTCGGTTGTAGACTAGACGTTCAAGGAGTTTGGATAAAAAGGGGAGCAAGGAAATAGGGCGAAGGTTGTTAAGATCGGTTGGGTCCAGTGAGGGCTTTTTAAGTATGGGGCTGACTAGTGCATGTTTTAGAGAGTTGGGGAAGATGCCAGAAGAGAGGGAGAGATTGAAGATGTTTAAGGATAGAGGACACGGCTGTCAGAAGGAGGGGTAGAGAGTGCAAGTTACAAGCAGAGAGAGCTGAAGGGGTAAATAAGGTCACCTGCAGTCTGTGCGGTATTTATCTCAGCCTTTCCTTTGTTCATTCACTTTGTGTATTCGCTGAAGTGCAGAGTCAGAAGTGCTACCACTTATAGAGATACCCCCACTTTGAGAAGAGAGCCCCAAAAGCAAACGTGCCCTCCTTGCAAACGTGCCTTCCCCAAGAGATGCTGTTCCTCAATACTGTTAGGGATGAGGTGGGTGCTTTCCAATTAACTAATCAGGAATTAATAAATTAAGGCTGGATAGACAGAGCAGGATTTTCACTTCAGAAACCGATTTATAAGGGACAACTAATAGGGATAACTCTAAAGGTTAAAGGCTATAAAAGGTTATACATTAAAAGGTAAGAGATAAAACATTGCAAAGAAGAGTTTACAGATGGTTAAACAAATAAACATACCACATTTAAAGACAGACTATAGAAAAATGCAGGTTTCAGAATTTCAGAATTGGGTGGAGATGGGCAGCAATTAAACATACCGCTTTTAAAGACAGACTATAGAAAAACGTGTAAAACATTTTTTTTTTGCTAAAAAAAAAAGACTCAGGATCCCCAAGCCGTGACCAGCTTGGACCGCAGCGTGACAGTGCGTGACGTCTCCAGCGGGCAAGGGTGAAAAAGGAGTGCGCATGCCCAGTGGGGTCATCCATACCATATACCCCACTGACAAGCTTTTTCTCCAATACCTCATGTGAGTATACTATTGTGATTTTATCCAGTATTAAAATGACTGCACTTATAGGCCCTCTTCTTATCTTTCCTTGTCACTTTAATCTACAGAGTTTACTTCACTCCTGCGAAGAGCCTGCCCTTGCTGCATGTAATTGTTTACATCCATCTGAAGCCCATTCATCTCCTTTCATGGACTTACCTACAAATTGACTTATGGGCTATATACAATAGTCTATATATATCTATATAGACATTATATTTTATGTTTTTACTGCTCTATTATGTGAAAGTTACCTTGAGCGCCATATATATTTTTATTTTCGTGTAACTAAAAGACAGGCTTCAGCTACACGATGGTTTGTATACAAATTTTGGGCAATTCTCAGGTCATTTTGCCAAGGCACCCCTGAAGACAGTTCTAGGCACCCCAGGGTGCCTGGGCACACTGGTTGAAAAAGGCTGGTCTAAGTTGATCAATTCTTGTGTGACAAAAATATTTTGGTTTCCATAACCTTTTATTTTATTTATATTTATTTTATTTTATTATAGAAACAATGTAATAGAATACACAATTTGTACATTTATAAACAGCAATTTGTTAGGTTAAATTTAGGTCCTAATTTAATCATTATAGGGGAAAGTTCACACTAGAATGCAGTGCTGTAAACCCGCGTTCCATGTGCATTTCCCACACTACGTTCAAAAAACGATCTGCAGTGGGTGTCAATATTAAGTTAAACTCTTCTGGGCTGTCCCACATACATTTACTGCAGTGGGGCGGCTTCTCTGCGCAAAATCACATACCTGTACGTGATTTCGCTCCTCCTGGTCTGGGGCGTGCATGCGCGCCGCTGGTGACCAGCTCCCACTGTGATTGGACACAGCAGGAGCCAAACCTGATGTCCGCTGGTACCAGACGATTGTTCCCGATGCAGACATAATGGTAAATATGTAAATAAGGCAGATTGCCGTTTTGTGACAAGAGAGGACAGAGATCTTGTGTTTCTGCTAAGCAGGAACACGGATCTCTGTCTTCTTACAGTACAAGAACCCCCCACAGTTAGAAAGCATTCCCTAGGGACACATTTAACCCTTTGATTGCCCCTGATGTTAACCCCTTCCCTGCCAGTGTCATTAGTACAGTTACAGTGCATATTATTTAGCAATGATCACTGTATTGGTGTCACTGGTCCCCAAAAAGTGTCAAAAGTGTCACTTAAGTCTGTGGCAATGTCGCAGTCCTGCTATAAGTTTCTGATTGCCGCCATTACTATAAAAAAAAAATAAACAAATACAAATTTCATAAAATATCCTATAATTTGTAGACGCTATAACTTTTGCACAAACCAATCAATATACGCTTATTAGGATTTTTCTTTACCAAAAATATGTAACATAATACATATTGGCATAAACTGAAGAAGAAATTAATTTTTTTACATTTTTGTATTGGATGTGTTTTATAGCAGAACATTGTTTTTTTCCCAGAATTGTCAGCCTTTTTTTTTTTATAGTGCAAAAAGTAAAAAATACAGAATTGATGAAATACAACCAAAAGAAAGCTCTATTTGTAGGAAAAATGACATAAATTTTATGTGTACAGCGCCGCACGACCGCGCAATTGTCACTTAAAGTAACACAGTGCCTAACGCAGTGCCATATCACAAAAAAACGGCCTAGTCATTAAGGGGGGTAAACCTTCCAGAGCTGAAGTGGTTAATGAAACCCCAAAGGCAGGTTGCAAACGCAGTCTGTTTGCTTGCATCAGATCGCATGGTATAGATCCAGTTGCAGTAAGTTCAAAATTAGTGCATGCTCTACTTCTGGTGCGGTGCTGTGAACCGGCCATAAAGGCAGAATTCAATCTCCTCAGAGCTGGCTTTTGTTTACAGCATGATGCATTCCTTAAAAAACAATTAACATTAAATTGAATTTGTTTCAAGCAAATCACTTAGCTAACATTGTATATGATCAGAAGTTATTTGCCTTGCATCTTTCCACTTTCGCTGGAGAAGTAGAAAATTCCTAATGCCTTTTAGCGGTGGGGGCAACCCTACAATATAATTTAAGTGTTCTTAAATGCTGTCAGCTTTATGTTGCTGAGGTAGCATACTCAATTAGCACACTACCAACTTTGCAAGGTGCAGAACTGCTAAGATAAATTGAGTTCGCATCATTCCAAAGACAATCCTGTAAATGTATTATATAACCTTTTGGTCCCTTACTATCCCCATAGTATAACATGTAAATTAAAACCTGCAAATCCTCTGGCACATTGCTGTCATTTATACCAGTATTCACAGATGCTTCAGGCACAAATACCTAAAGGTGACTTGCCATTTTAGGTAACACTGAAAGATGTTTTATATGCATCAACTTATTTTACTAGATTAAATTGGAGGGTTGCCGATCTGTGAATACATTTTATCCCGCTTTTAGGATATGATGAGCTACTTTTGACAACAGCAGCTGCTGCATAATAGTTACTTTGTACTCTTATCTTGCCACACACTGTTAGATATCTAAACAGCTGCTGCATCTGAATGAATGCAGCCACTGTCTGCCTGACAAATTTCTGCCTTGCTCCTTTGATTTTTCAGTCAAACCATGTGGAGCAAGAGAGATTTAACACAGCCACCCACATAATTCAGACAGCTCACCAGGAACCCGATGAAATTCACACAGTGTATTGCTAGCTTTAGCTCCACGCACTTGAATTACTTTATTTGTGCAAGTAGACATACCATCCTTTCAGAAACTGATAGGCGGTGATCCCCTCCCCCATTCTCTTTTTTTATATTTCTGTTTTTAATTTCAAGCACTCACAATTAAGCCAAACTTGGAACAGCAGAAAGGACTCCCCACACAGTCAACCATCTAATTGGCATTATCCCTTGCATATTAGCTAAATTCTTTCCTCTGCAAGAATGTACTGCAGGGGAGGTACAGCTGTCTAAACAGCGTAACTTTGTCTCCAGTAGAAGAGAAGTGTTGCAAAACTAAATAAAAAAATAAAGATTTTTGGACCTGAAAGAAGTAAAATGTTATAAACATTCAACAGGTATTTTTATAGGTGGACATATTAAAATAAAATTATTTTATTTTTTAAGGTCAGAATTGTATAATAATGTAAACCCCTTTAATGGCTAATAAAGTGTCTTGTAAGCTGAACTCCATTCTTACCTTAAAGTATAACTAAAAGCAAACTTTTTTTTCCTTCTTGAGTGGATAGAGTGTAGAGGGATTAGAACCCCTGTTTGCTTTTGTTGTTTGTGCCCCGTTAAGGAGATTAACCCTCTTTATTTGTCCTGTTTAACATTAACCACTTCCATACAGAGTTCCATACATACCATACTTTCATACAGTTACACCCCCTTCCTGCCCAGACCAATATTCAGCTTTCAGCGCTCTCACACTTTGAATGATAATTACTCATGTGTCATGGGTCATGCAACGCTGTACCCAGTCAAAGTTTTTATCATTTTTTTCACACAAACAGAGCTTTCTTTTGGTAGTATTTATTTACCACTGGGTTTTTATTTTTTGTGATATAAGTGAAAAAAGAGCGAACATTTTGAAAAAAAAAATTGTTTTAGTTTATATTATAAAATTTTGCAAATAAGTAATTTTTTTCCCCTAAATTTGGGCTAAAATTTATACTGCTACATATCTTTGGTAAAAAAATAAACTCAAATGAGTGGATATTATTTAGTCTGTGTGAAAGTTATAGAGTCTACAAGCTATGGTGGCAATCATTGAAAATTGATCACACCTAATTACACCTGATGTACCGATGGCCTATCTCATATCTCAGGCCCTGAAATGTCAGGACAGTACAAATACCCCCAAAATGACCCCTTTTTGGAAACTAGACATTCCAGGGTATTTAGTAAGAGGCATGATGAGTTTTTTGAAGTTGTAACTTTTTTCCCACAATTTTTGGGAAAAAATGAAGAAATTATTATTTTTTTTTTTACACAAAATTGTCATAATAACAAGTTATTTTTCATGCACATTATATGCATACTTGCAATTACACCCAGAATACATTCTGTTAATCCTCCTGAGTATGGTGATACCACATGTGTGAGACTTTTACACAACCTGGCCACATACAGAGGCCCAACATGCAAGGAGCACCGTCAGGTGTTCTAGGAGCATAAATTACACATATAATTTCATTACAACCTATCACACTTTTGAAGGCCCTGGAACACCAGGACAATGGAAACACCCACAAAATGACTGCATTTTGGAAAGAAAATACCCCAACGTATATTCTAGGAGACATAATGAGTCTTTTGAACATGTCATTTTTTCCACAAGTTTTTGGAAAATGTGGAAAGAAAAAGAAAACTTATTTTTTTTTTCACACAAAGTTGTCAATTTATAAGATAGTTCTAACACATAGCATGTACATAACAAAAATGACACCCCAAAATACATTCTGCTACTCCGCCTGAGTATGGCGATACCACATGTGTGAGACGTTGTCACAGCATAGCCACATATAGAGGCCCAACATGCAAGGAGCACCGTCAGGTGTTCTAGGAGCATAAATTATACATATAATTTCCTAACGACCTATGACACTTTTGAAGGCCCTGGAGCACCAGGACCATCGAATTACCAACAAAATGACCCCATTTTGGAAAGCAAACACCCCAACACATAATCTATGAGGCATGGACTGCAGATAGGTACTCAGGTACACTATTTGGGCTGCAGATAGGTAGTCAGGTACTCTGAAGGGCTGGAGACAGGTACTAAGGTACTCTGATGGGCTGGTGACAGGTACTCGGGTACACTGATGGGCTGCAGATATGTAGTCAGTAACTCTGAAGGGCTGGAGACTGGTACTCGGGTACTCTAATGATTGGTACTCGGGTACTCTGATGGACTGGTGACAGGTACTTGGGTACTCTGATAACAAGTACTCAGGTACTCTGATGGGCTGGTGACAGGTACTTGGGTATGCTAATGACATGTACTATGGTACTCTGATGGGCTGCAGATAGGTACTTGGGTACTCTGATGGGCTGGAGACAGGTACTTGGGCACTCTGGGCTGGAAACAGGTACTCGGGTACGCTGATGGGATACAGAGCGGTACTCGGGTACTCTGATGGGCTGGTGACAGGTACTCGGTTACTCCAATGACATATTGGAGTACCTGTCATCTGAGTATCCGTCACCAGCCCATCAGAGTACCTGTCATCAGAGTACCTGATGGGCTGGTGACAGGTACTCGGGTACTCTGATGGGCTGGTGACAGGTACTGGGATGGGCTAGTGACAGGTACTTTGATGGGCTAGTGACAGGTTCTCTTTATTGGGGGGGGGGCAATCAGTGTGTTTGGTGTGCACTGTGTTCCGCAAACTCCTCCTCACACAGGATCGGTGTGTGAGGAGGAGAACACGGTAACAGCTAGTTACCGTGGTGTTGTTGACATTCTGTGACCAGCTGTGATTGGACACAGCCAGTCACGTGGTAAAGAGCCAATTTCATTGGCTGTTTGCCCTGATCAGGGATGGACTGTGTCAGAGTGACACTCTCCATCCCCGATCGCTGCTCTGCGCGCCCCTGGGGGTACGCATGAGCGGCATGCACAAGGACAGTGCATGTGGCCAGCTGTGATTGGACACAGCCAGTCACATGGTAAAGAGCCACTTTTTTTGTTGCCTCTTTACACCGATCGGGGATGGGCTGTGTCCCCAGGGACACGCCACATCCCCGATTGCTGTAAAGAGAGCAGTGAGAACAGGCGGACGTCATATGACGTCTGCCCAGTGGGACAGAGTGTTCCTGTCGGCATCATTTCCCTATATGCCGGTAGGGAAGTGGTTAATTATTTAAAGTGGAAGCAAAAGAAAGTACTACATTTTGGGTTATCCCCAGAAAAGTAATAGAGGGAAAATCTTCCAATGGGGACACTAGTTCTGGGTATCTGGGGTCCCCAAGGAGTTCCTTTCATTTTCAGGAATTTCCTCTCACTTTCTGTTAGGCTATGGGACAGGAAGTGAAGTGCAATTTGGATGGAACACAGATGACAAAAAATAAATCTGACAGGGGTTATAACCTTCCCTTGCTCTCTCCAAAAAAAAAAAAAAAGTTTTGCCTATAGTTCTACTTTTAGCCCAGCACAGTTATAGAGACTCCTCTCCTGTACTAAGATCACATGTGGTTGTTACTTAGGGCTGTCTGCATGCAAATGAAGACTGTATAGGAACGGCTATACCTCCCAATTTACATACACCCATCAAGGCACTTTGATATTTGCATAACTCCACCAGCCTACTGGGTCAGGGCTTAGGGATTTTAAAGAAGTACTGAAGCAGAATGCTGTGATGTTTTCAGGAAGCTATGTATAGAACCCTTCTCCCACCAGCCATGATTTGCCTATTTTATACCCAGGGATGACATCACTGGGTCTAAAATAAGGTATGCAATGAAAACTGAGTTGTTTTGTTTAGGAATTTTATTAGCATGTTGATAAGTGGAGAGAAATGAACCATGCAATGCAAAAGTAGGCAGATCAAACTTCAGCTTTAATTCAGGATGAGAAAACATCTTAATTTTTGTAGCAACTACTTACATTCGGCTTTGGCACAGATAAGACAGGCAGTGGTGCTGTTGAAGAAATGTAGTAAAGCTGCGATAGCTGCACTGATGTCTGTGTTGCTGGGATGAAGGTTTAGAGTTGTGAATCTAGGAAATTGGGATCTTAAAACTTCCTCCGGGGATACTTTTATGTGTGGTACCTAATGAAGTAAAAATATCAACAGCAGTTAGCTTATGCGTTAAGTGAAAGTCAAAGAACTTATAAATAAAAAGGAAAAGAGGCAGAGATGGGAGTTAAAATGAGTTATAAAAAATGGCCAGTATTAGGTGTAGAGTAAAAAAATAAACAAAATAAACACTATTATACATCTAAAATAATAAGGTAAATAGATTCCTTAAAAGGTATATGAAAAATGGCTCTTCTGTGTGTGGATCCAGCCTCACACATACTTGTGTTTAACATGTATATGTGCAGTAAAGTTTTCACTTGTGCTATGCTATAAAGTGAGGATACTTTCAAAAGTTATGTAAATAATAATTTTAATTTATCAATTAACAACCTACAAAATGCCTACACAATAAAACGATATTAAATTAATAATATTTGCCTTTAAAACAGCATCAATTCTCCAGGTATACTTGCTCATAATTTTTTTAAGAAACTCAGCAGGTAAGTTGTTCTGACCATCTAGGAGAACCAACCACAGTTCTGTGGATTTAAAGTGGTTCTAAAGTCAAATTTTTTTTTACTTTAATGCATTCTCTGCATTAGGAAAAAAAAACCCCACTACCCATCCTACCCACCCCCCAACCCTAAACACTTAAGGCCCGTACACACAATCAGAAAATCATATGATCATACGATAATCTGATCGTTAGTACACAGCTTTCATCCAAAATTGTCCAAAGAGACAAACAGGAAAATTTTTCTTGTACAATACCAGATCATACGATTTTCACTTAATCAGTACAGTTTTCGTCCGAAAATACAATACAAATGCAATACAACACATTTACATCACATCCGAATGTTTAGTCTGCCGTACGAGAATTTTCAAGCTTCAGTAACCTCTTAATTTTCGATATGGAGACTAGCATGCAATAAAAATAGATGATCATTCATCTGATAATCTCATCTTGTGTACCAGGCTTTACCTGACTCCTGTCACCACTCCAGCACAGTCTCAGCTGCAGCACTGTTACCCTTACTTCCTGGTCTTACAGGAGTCACCAAGAGCACTGGGAGCCATAGGTTCCTGCTGCCTTCAGTCAAACTCCTGTGAGGAGGGAGCAGGGATAAGGAGATAAGGAACCACACTGTGCAATATTGTTGCACAGAGCAGGTACGTATTACACCTTTTTTATTTTAATAAAAAAAATTGCCTTTAGTATTACTTGAAACTATCTCAGTTGCTTCTGTTTCCTAATGCAATCCCAGACAGAATTGATGCTGAGATAAGGGCTCTGTGGAGGCCATACCATCACTTGCAGGACTCTTTGTTTTTCTTTTTATTAAAGATAGTTCTTTATGACTTTAACTGTTTGGTCATTATCCCACTGCTGAATGAATTTAGGACCAATATGGTGGTACTGCATGATGGATAAGTACCTGCCTGTACTTTTTAGCATTAAGGAAATGATTAATTCTGACTAAATATCCAATTCCATGTGCAGAAATGCAGCTCCTCCATACTTGCATGGAAAGTCCACATGTTTCGCTGATGCCTGCAGACACTCATTGTTAAACCAATCTTTGGGATTGTTATTTTGCATCTATATGCAAAAAACTGTATACATAATCACGTTTAACAGTACATCACTAAATTATTGACAGGTAAATCATATAAGGTAGAAGATGTCTATTGGGTTTGTATAAAGTCAAGATAATGGGCTCCATTCACAAAGCAGTATCTTACCGCATCCGAGTATGCACTGCAGTAAGATACCGCTCAGCCTTTTTCAAAAAGTTTTTGGGCATTCACTAAAAAACGCTACTAAATTACCGCAGGAGTTATTTCATGAAGTCATGTGATATTTCAGTAGTAAAAACATGCGGTAATTTACGCCTGGTAGTAGCCGCTGTATTTTCTACCATTAGTAAATACCGCGTTGTTAAGGAGCGGGCGCCACCACATCCTTAACAACTAACGAATCATCAGCTGTTCCCCGCTGACATCTGAATGTTAAAAAAAAGAAAATTTTCAAAAATGCGCTATTTTTTTTCTTTTTTTTCATTGCCGGCTGTTCTTTTTTTTTACAGTCAGTTGTCAGTGGGGACTGACTCATCGATTGTTAAGGACATGGCCGCCATCTGCTTGTTTACAACCAGTACATATCCCATCATACATAGCACAGGGCAAACGTAGCACAGGAGACACTGAATTTAAAGGGGACATGCCCCACAAGCACTTTTGACCATTTTAGCGATAGTTGGTCATACAAATTTGGTGAGTGCAAATCAATGTGGGGCACTGCATGCACTTAGTCGAATCAAGCACCAAAGTATAATAATTATACTATACAGAGCACCTGCATGAGCACAGTAGGCTTAAATAAATGGGACTTTATTACTTTTTTGGATTTTTTTGTTTAAACAATACTGTTGGTTTACATTATTCATGAAATGTTTACCACTTTTTTTTTCTGAGATTGATCTATTATATTTGATACGCCCCCATCCTTCGGTAATTGGAGTTTAAAAAAAGTTTAACATTGGGGTCCGCCAATCCCCAATTGTCCATGGGGATTGAATATTTTCAAGTTTTTTATTGGTCGTTTTCGCTTCCCAATAGGATCCATGAAAAGGGAGTCAACTTGTCTAAAAATCAACTCATTGATCCTGATTGGGGCATTATGCCAAACATATAATTACTGGAGCATCCAGAACATTTTCACTAAATGTGTTCCTCCCACAACAGACAAAGACAATTGAATGACACCAGACCCTACGACATGGGTGTTCCACCTGTGGTGCTCCAGCTGTTGCGAAACTATTTGTGTCTCTGCCTTTGGAAGTCATGCTTGTAAGGTTACGTTTCCACTAGTGTCACACCAAAGTCACGTGATTTGCAGTGCAATTTTGATGCAACTTTGAGTGCAATTTTGATCTGCCTTTACACTCTCTGTCTCAAAGCCGCATCAAAAGTTACATCAAAGTAGTGCAGGCACCTTTTCAAAGTCCCTGCAACTTTAAGTCGCATAGATTGGAACGGGTGCCATTGAAATCAATGGGTTGTGACTTGTCATGGAACTTTATGTGTCCAAAGTCGCATGACAAGTCGCACTAGTGGAAACATAGCCTAACTGTCAGCCTTGCAATGCCTCATGGGACTTGTAGTTCTGCAACAGCTGAAGGGCCACAGGTTGCAGTATAGGGCAGGGTGCAGTATACAGTGTGGGGCATTGAGCAGTATACAGTGGGGGCAGGGTTCAATATACAGCTGGGGGGGTGGCAGGGTGCAGTATACAGTGGGGAGGGGGGGGGCAGTGAGCAGTTTACAGTGGTAGCAGGGTGCAGTATACAGTGGGGGAGACGATGAGCAGTATACAGTGGGGGTCAGAAGCAGTATACAGAGGGGGGGCAGGAAGCAGTATACAATAAGGGCAGGGTATAGAATACAGAGGGGGCAGGGAGCTGTATACAGTGGGGGCAGGATGCAGTATACAGTGGGGGGGGGCAGGGTGCAGTGTACAGTGGGGGGAAGACAGGGTGAAGTATACAGTGGGGGCAGGGTTCAGTTTACAGGGGGGCAGTGAGCAGTATACCAGGGTAAGGAGCTGAAGCACTCCGCAGCTGGAGGTGAAGACTCCCAGACTACTATCTCTGTTTCTCCTGCCAGTACTCTCCTACTTTCAGCCACAGTGGTCACCTGTGTATGTGGAGTAGTTGGACACACCTCCGCACCATCCACCATCTTGGTCAGCCCAGGGAGAAGCTGCCAGCTGATAGAGAGACACTATGGGGTGCCAGTCATAAGAGGCTCTGTGCTGCATAAAGTAACCTGTGTTTCAGGTCTTGCTGGTCCTCCTGGCAACATGGAGCCCGATCTGGGAGCAATGGACTGCCTGAAACCTACGGGGGGCTCTGGTAGCAACGATAGGGGGTGCTATCAATATTTTTGGGATGCTATAGCACCCCCAAGCACCCACCTGGCGATGCCCCTGCCTGCAGGAAAATCATGTGTGTATAGATATAAAAAAACATTATAAATACCTTTTTTTTATAAGTGATCACTTTTCCTCTGTTCTCAGCTGTATAAGAGCTGGGGGAGGAAAAGCAGCAGCACACTGAGCTTCTTAGTGAATAGCTGCATTGGGGGGGCGTGTCAGGACATGTATGATCATTGAAAGAGAGCAGGCTGAATTCCCAACACAGCCAGAGAACTGACCACGCTGGGAAGGATGTGCTTCTATGCCTAGTGTGTGCAGTTTGAAATAGGAAAGCAGAGGGACCAGCAGGAGCACCAGGGATTTCAAACAAAAATAAGCAACACAAAGAGAACAGGATACTTTCTCATACAAGTACGTGGTACAGCAGGCACATGTAAGGAATATAAAATGTTGGGGTAAAAAACGCTTTAAATGAACAAGCTGAAGTTAGAAGCTGAATAGCTACTGTGTGCAGCTGCACCAGATTCTGTGTACACCTGCTTTAGTAAATCTCCCCCAATGTATATTTTATTCACAATAGAAAATAGAAAACAAATCAAACGTTTAAAAAAGAAAATGTACCATTTTAAGAAAAAAAAAAAGATTATTTTGAAATTGATGGCAGCAACACATCTCTTAAAAGTTGAGACAGGACCATATTTACCACAGTGTAGCATCCCCTCTTCTTTAACCGCCTTAGCGGTATCCCCGAGCGTGACTCGGGGTAGGAATTTTCTGCTATTAGCGGTATCCCCGAGTCACGCTCGGGGTCAATGGGCAGAGCGTGCAGACAGCGCAGCGGAGCTTCTCTTACCTTATCCTGGCGATCCAGCGATGAGCTCTCATTGCTGTGACCGCCAGCCAAGATCTCCGCCGCTCGTCTGTCGGTAGGAGGACTTCCTAGTTCCGTTACCTGCAGCAGCAATGCTGCATGGGAGCGGAACTAGGGAGGGAAATTCAAAAAAAAAAAAAAAAAAACATTGCACAAAACACATAACACATTTTATATTATATATATGCATATATATATATGCATATATATGCATATATATATATATATATATATATATATATATATATATATATGCAAATATATATATATATATATATACATATATATGTATATATGTATATATATATGTATATATATATATATATATATATATATATATATATACCTATATACACACACACATATATATATATATATATATATATACACACACATATATATATAATATATAACGCATGAATTATAATCTAATCAATAATATAATTTTATTATATATATTATATATTAAATAATAAAATAATATTATTGATTCGATTATAATTCACTTGTTTGTGTTTCAAATTTATCACATCTGGGATGTCTACTAGAGACTTGTTTTGGTCAGGTTTAAGTCAGTAATTACTAAGAATTGTAGGCCTATAATACATAACGCCAAATTTCCATGAAAAGAATTATACCGCTTTTGGAACAGAATTCCTGACAGAATCATACCGCCAGGAAGGTTAAGCAACATTCCGTAAACATCTGGGAACTAAGGAAGCCAAGTGCTGGAGTTTTGGGAGAGAAATGTTGTCCCATTCTTGCCTGATATAGGATCATAACTGCTCAACAGTCCTGGGTCATCTTTGTCGTATTTTCATTTCAAGATGCACCAAATATTTTCAGTTGGTGAAATGTCTGGACTGCAGGCAGGCCAGTTAAGCACCCAGACTTTTCCACTACAAAGCCATGCTGCTGTCATAGATGCAATAGGGTATTTGGCATTTTCTTGCTAAGATATGCAAGGCCTTCTCTGAAAAAGCTGTCATCTGGATGGGTGCATAGGTTGCTCTATAACCTGGATTTATCTTTCAGCATTAATACTGCCTTTCCAGATGTACAAGCTGCCCGTTCCATAGGCACTAATGCACCTTCCCCATACCATCAGAGATGCAGGCCTTTGAACCGAGCATTGAAAACAAGCTGGAAGATCCCTTTCCTCTTAAGTTCGGAGGATGCAGTGCTCATGGTTGCCAAAAAAGAATGTCAAGTTTCGATTCATCTGACCACAGAACAGTTTTCCACTTTGCAAGAGACTATTTTAAGTGAGCTTTGGCCCAAAGGAAACAGTAGCATTTCTGGATCATGTTTAGATATTGCTTCTTCTTCGCATGATAGAGTTTTATCTTGCATTTTGGATGGAATGGCAAACTGTATTCATAGACAGTGATTTTTGGAAGTATTCTTGAGTTCATGCAGTAATGTCCATCACAGAATCATGCTTGTTTTTAATGCAGTTGCGTCTGAGGGCCCAAAGATCATGGGCATCCAGTATTGCATTTCAGCTTTGTCCCTTGCACACAGAGCGTTCTTCAGATTCTTAGAATCTTTTGATTATATTATGTACTGTAGACAATATATTTAAAATCTTTGCAATTTTACATTGAGGAATATTATTCTTAAATTGTTCGACAATTTTTAGATGCAACTTTTCACAGATTGGTGACCCTCTACCCATCTTTACTTCTGAGACACTCTGACACTTTAAGATGCTCTTTTTAGACCCAATCATGTTACTGACCTCTTACCAATTAACTAAATTAGTTGCAAATGTACTTCCAGCTTTTCTTTGTTAGTACCACTTATTTTGCCAGCTTTTTATTGCCCTGTCCAAACTTTTTCGAGATTTGTTGGTGCCATTAGTTTCAAAATTAGCTTATTGAGTCTGACAAATTTTTCAACGCCCTAACTCTCTTTTTCTCCTCTTCAGATCTATTTTTTTTCTTCATCTTCAGCATCTCCTGCCTCTTCATTCTCCTCCTTCTCATCCTAGTACTGCTTCATGAAGTGCGCAATACCTCCCCCCTCTAATGCTGAAGAGGTGCCCACAATAGCTAACAAAGAACTGTCTGTGTCAGAACCGTCTGTTCCCTATTCCTTTTGAACAAGCCATGGGGTTTTTGCCTCCTTATAGCATGATATCTGGTTCAAGCACATGTATTTCTGTATTATGGTGGAATTCTCTTACAGACCGCACCTCGTACTCTCTGGCATTCCTTGTGCCGTACTATATTTTCTTGTACAATTCTGAAAAAAAACTAAAAACCCAATAAAATCTTTGTGAAACAAAATTAGATTGTTTTCCTAACATGGTACATTTGCTCATGTGTTCTATTATCTATAGCAAATTATATATGGGTTTATGAGATTTGCAAATAATTGCATTCTGTTTTTATGTAAACTTTACACAGCATCCCAACTTCTTTGAAATAGTTGCATCACCTAACCCTCTGGCATTCCATGATAACATCGTTCTACAGTCATTCATGGTAAGTGGTAATACCCTGGGAGAACAGGAGTTTTATCACAGTAAAACAGGTAATGAAAAGCAGTGATACTACAAAAGAGCAGGATATATTTAAGGGAAATATAATAACCCAAAGTCCTGATGTC
This sequence comes from Pelophylax lessonae, assembly GCF_965119305.1. Lineage (NCBI taxonomy): Eukaryota > Metazoa > Chordata > Amphibia > Anura > Ranidae > Pelophylax > Pelophylax lessonae. The sequence goes on from NC_138779.1 coordinate 121,301,688, forward strand.
ATGTTGTTAAGAAAGGTAGTTCTGAAGACATCATCATGTGTATGGTGATTGCAGATTGCAGAGTAGAGATAAGACAATGGAGATACAACTTGGCAAAACAGTCAAAACAGAAAACTAGTTAACCGAGAAACAGTACTCTTCGCAGGATCCTCTACTGGGCTGAAGCTCAGTAGCTAAACATAAATGCTGTTTATAGGTATTATAACACAATCCTAAAATAGTACAGAATTGATTTAATTTTAGGATTGTGTTTTAGTTTTTTTTTATTTGCAGCAACAGTGGAATTGGGTTTCTAGTTTGTGGTTGCACATTTTACATTGCGGATCATGCTGTCACTTTATCATGAGCGTAGAGTAGGGGAGATTCAATATCTTGTTGGTAGATATTGTAAATCTGGATGACATAAAGTCACATACAAAGTCCAGCCTCAATATCACAAAATCTCACCCATATCTTCATTCATTGGGCATAATACAGAAGATGTATAAAGTAAAAAATAAAGTTGGTCAAGTAGATCTGTTGACACGAAGATGATATTAATGCTCATATAGCCATACAGCAACTGCTGAGTGACTTTCTGTATTAAAATGTTAACATTTTCTTGCAGAGGGTTGAGGACATCTTCCAAAGAGCTAACTCTGCTTTCTATGACTTTCATTCTCTCGATAATATTTTGTATGCTTTGAGGGACAAGCAGGATGTTCACTTTAATGCCATTAAGACATTGTGTGAAAGAAAATAATGAAGAATTGCACATATACCAGAATTTCCATTGATGAAGGTTCAGGTAGGAGCATATTAGTATTACTAGTAATACTAATTACTATTACTTTTGCAGGGCTGATCTTTGGCTGGTGTTCATGTATATCCTTTCAGTTAAGCATTGGTGTCCCTGAGTTTCTCTTTTACCTTTCTAGGAGGCAATTCTCTGGCTCCATCATTAATGGAGTGCTTGATGTGAGTCGTGTCATCTTTATTCTGCATTGTTAGGGTACAGTCACCTGAACAGTGGATCAGATGGTAGATGAGAGAGTAAATTTGAGGGTCATAGTTGCTAATGTGCAGAATCCGGATGTGGAAATCAGGATAGTAAGAGTGAGCTGCTGCCTGTGCCCCTTCTCACTTTTCAAGCCATGCCTTCCGTTTTTTTTTTTCCTTTTTTTTTTTTGAAGCATTGTAACTTTGCAGCATTTTTGGACGAGAGTCCAATATATATATATATATATATATATATATACTTTTATTTTTACTTTTGACTCACCAGCCACTTTATTAGGTACACCTGTTCAATTGCTTGGTAACACAAATTACCAATCACTTGGCAGCAACTTAATGCATTTAGGTATCTAGATGTAGTAAAGACAACTTGCTGAAGTTCAAAGCAAGTATCAGAATGGGGAACAAAGGGAATTTAAATGACGTAGCATGGTGCCAGACGGGCTGGTCTAAGAATTAAAAAAACTGCTGATCTCCTGGGATTTTCACGCACAACCATCTCTAGGGTTTACAGATAATGGTCTGAAAAAGAGAAAATATCCAGTGAGCAGCAGTTGTGTGGATGAAAATGCCTTGTTGATGTCAGAGGAGAATGGGCAGACTGGTTCCACATGATAGAAAGGCAACAGTAACTCAAATAACCACTCGTTACAACCAAGGTATGCAGAATACCATCTCTGAATGCACAAAACATCAAACCTTTAAACAGATGCGCTACAGCAGCAGGAGACCACACCCGGTGCCAGCTTCTGTCAGCTAAGAACAGGAAACTGAGGCTACAATTAGCACAGGCGAGATTGGAAAAACATTCCATGGTCTGATGAGTCTTGATTTCAGCTGCGACATTCAGATGGTAGGGTCAGAATTTGGCGTAAACAACATGAAAGCATGGATCCATCCTGCCTTGAACAGTTAAGGCTGGTGGTGGTGGTGTAATGGTGTGGGGCATATTTTCTTTGGTCTACCTAGGTATTGTTGCTGACCATGTCCATCCCTTTATGACTACAGTGTACCCATTTTCTGATGGCTACTTCCAGGAGAATAGGGCACCATGTCACAAGGCTAAAATATTCTCAAACTGGTTTCTTGAACATGACAATGAGTTCAATGTACTCCAATGGCCTCCACAGTCACCAGACCTCAATCCAACAGATCACCTTTGGGATGTGGTGGAACTGGAGATTTACATCATGTGCAGCCATCAAATCTGCAGCAACTGCGTGATGCTATCATGTCACTATGGACCAAAATCTCACAGGAATGTTTCCAACAGGTGTACCTGATAAAGTGGCCTGTGAGTGTAGATAGATAGATAGATAGATAGATAGATAGATAGATAGATAGATAGATAGATAGATAGATAGATAGATAGATAGATAGATAGATAGATAGATAGATAGATAGATAGATAGATAGATAGATAGATAGATAGATAGATAGATAGATAGAGGTGCATCTCATAGAATTATAATATCATCAAAAAGTTTATTTATTTCAGTAATTCAATTCAAAAAGTGAAACTCATATCAATTTATATAGATATATTACACACATAGTGATATATTTCAAGCATTTCTTTCTTTAATTCTGATGATTATGGCTTACAGCTAGTGAAAACCCAAAATTCAGTATTTCAGAAAATTTGAATATTACCTAAGACCAATAACAAAAAAAAATTGATTTTTTAATACAAAAATGTTGGCTTACTGGAAAGTATGCCCATGTACAGTATAGTATGCACTCAATACTTGGTCGGGGCTCCTTTTGCACGAATTACTGCATCAATGTGGCCTGGCATGAAGTCGATTAGCCTGTGGCACTGCTGAGGTGTTATAGAAGTCCAGGTTTCATTGATAGTGGCTTTTAGCTCATCTGCATTTTTGGGTCTGGTATCTCTCATCTTCCTCTTTACAATACCCCATAGGTTCTCTATGGGGTTTAGGTCAGATGAATTTGCTGGCCAATCAAGCACAGTGATACCATGATCATTAAACCAGGTATTGGTACTTTAGGCAGTGTGGGCAGATGCCAAGTCCTGCTGGAAAACTAAATCAGCATCTCCATAAAGCTGGTCAGCAGAGGGAAGCATGAAGTGCTCTAGAATTTCCTAGAGGGCTGCGCTGACTTTTGACTTGATAAAACTCAACACCAGCAGATGACATGGCTCCCCAAATCATCACAGACTGTGGACAATTTTGCATTTCATTTGGAAATTAAGGACCCAGAGTCTGGAGGAAGAGTGGAGAGGCACAGAATCCAAGTTGCATGAGGCCCAGTGTGAAGTGTCCACAGTCAGTGATTATTTGGGGAGATATGTCATCTGCTGGTGTTGGTCCACTGTGTTTTATCAAGTCCAAAGTCAGCGCAGCCCTCTAATAGGAAATTATATGTTTAAACAAAACCCCGGCTTCCTTGTACCTATAAAATAGGCTTTAATTGCTTTGTCTGAGCCTACCTAAAGAAGAACTTCATTAAAATAATCAGAGACTGCATAGCAACCAGCAACTGTTGAGACAATGAAGAGTTTGGTGAGAAGTATAAAATTTACAGTATTGTGTATATAGTGCATGAGTGTGTAAAGCAGAGCACAGGGGTTGGGGAGTGCTGCAGTCAATGACGGGGTTTAGGATACATAACACAGGCTGCAGGGGTCCAGGAGTACATATTGCACAGAATACAGGGTCCAGGAGTACATAATGCACCGAATGCAGGGTCCAGGAGTACATAATGCACCGAATGCAGGGTCCAGGAGTACATAATGCACAGAATGCAGGAAACAGAAGCGTGTAATGCATAAAAAGAGTCAGGAGTACAAAACAAAAAGAGTGTAGGAGAAAGGGGTGCGTAACTCACAGTGTAGGGGTAAGGAAAGGGCAAAGTTCCTCCCACATATAAGAAATGGTCAGAGACTGCGGACATGGTTCAAGAGATGGTCAGAGACTGAGAACATGGTACAAGAGACAGTCAGAAACTGCGAACATCATACAAGAGACTGTCAGAGACTGCCAACATGATACAAGAGACTGTCAGAGACTGCAGACATGATACAAGAGATGATCAGAGACTGCAGACATGATACAGGAGATGATCAGGGACTGCAGACATGATACAGGAGATGGTCAGGGACTGCAGACCTGATACAAGAGATGGTTAGAGACTGCAGACATAATACAAGAGATGGTCAGAGACTGCAGACATGATACAAGAGATGGTCAGAGACTGCAGACATGATACAAGAGACTGCAGACAGGGTACAAGAGATGGTCATAGACTACAGACACAAGAGATGGTCAGAGACTGCAGACACGATACAGGAGATGATCAGAGACTGCAAACATGATACAAGAGATGGTCAGAGACTGCAGACATGATACAGGAGATGGTCAGGGACTGCAGACATGATACAAGAGATGATCAGAGACTGCAGACATGATACAGGAGTTGGTCAGAGACTGCAGACATGATACAAGAAATGGTCAGAGACTGCAGACATGATACAAGAGATGGTCAGAGACTGCAGACATGATACAAGAAACTGCAGACAGGGTACAAGAGATGGTCAGAGACTGCAGATACAAGAGATACAAGAGATGGTCAGAGACTGCAGACATGATACAGGAGATGATCAGAGACTGCAGACATGATACAAGAGACTGCAGACATGACACAAGAGACTGCCAGTCACTGCAGACATGATTACAAGAAACTGTCAGAGACTGCAGGCATGATACAAGAGACTGCCAGAGACTGCGGACATGATACAATAGACTGTCAGAGACTGCAGACATAATATAAAAGAGATGGTCAGAGACTGCAGACACGATACAGGAGATGGTCAGAGACTGCAGACATGATACAAGAGATGGTCAGAGACTGTAGACACGAAACAGGAGATGGTCAGAGACTGCAGACATGATACAAGAGATGGTCAGAGACTGCAGACACGATAGAGGAGATGATCAGAGACTGCAGACATGATACAGGAGATGGTCAGAGACTGCAGACACGAAACAGGAGATGGTAAGAGACTGTGGACATGATACAAGAGATGGTCAGAGACTGCGGACATGATAGAAGAGATGGTCAGAGACTGCAGACATGATACAAGAGACTGCGGACATGGTACAAGAGATGGTCAGAGACTGCAGATATCATACAAGAGATGGCCAGAGACTGCAGACATGGTACAAGAGACGATCAGAGACTGAGGACATGGTACAAGAGACAGTCAGAGACTATGGACATCGAACAAGAGACGGTCAGAGACTGCGGACATGATACAGGAGATGGTAAGAGACTGTGGACATGATACAGGAGATGGTAAGAGACTGTGGACATGATACAAGAGACTGCGGACATGATACAGTAGTATACAAGAGACTGTGAGAGACTGGAGACAGTACATGACATATTACAGATAAGTGTCTGTCTCCTAAAATGTAAAATGCTGTTAGAGTCCAATTTTCTTGAAGTTGAAAAGAACATGAATAATCCTTCCAGTGAATATGTGCCAGCAGTGTAAGGGTTACCTGCAATGTACCTTCTCCGATCTTCTGGCAGACAATCCCGGTCAGGCAGAGTGATCCTCCCCCTGCCTCCTCTGTGTACAGGAAAACATCACAGCAGGAGGAGGAGGGGTGGCTTCAGGGTACTCGGTCTCCGACACACAGTGACTGCAGGGACAGCCCTGGAGACATCTGGCTGTAATGCAAAGTGTTGTCCGCGGTGTGCGGCAAACAAGACATCCTGCACTTGCCGCGGGCATTCCGGGACTTAGCCCTGATCAGGGAAGGTTGGGAGGTATGCACTACCAAAAGTACCAATACCTGGTTTAATGATCATGGTATCACTGTGCTTGATTGGCCAGCAAACTCACCTAACCTAAACCCCATAGAGAATCTGTGGAGTATTGTCAAGAGGAAGATGAGAGACACCAGACCCAACAATGCAGATGAGCTGAAAGCTGCTATCAAAGAAACCTGGGCTTCCATAACATCTCAGCAGTGCCACAGGCTCATCGCTTTCATGCCACGCCGCATTGATGCAGTAATTCAAGTATTGAGTGCATACTATACTGTACATGAACATACTTTTCAGTAAACCAACATTTCTGTATTAACCACTTCTGGACCGGAAGCATTTGCCCACTTAATGACCAAGCCAATTTTTGCGATACGGCACTGCGTTACTTTAATAGAGAATTGCGCTGTTGTGCGATGATGTACCTAAATAAAATTTATGTTCTTTTTTTCCCACAAATAGAGCTTTCTTTTGGTGGTATTTTATCACCTGTGTGATTTTTATTTATTGCGTAATAAACAAAAAAATACAAGAATTCTGAAAAAAAAAACAACAACAATATTTTTCACTTTCTGTTATATAACACCCCCCCCCCCAAAAAAAAAAAAAAATTAAAAATCACACTTTTTCATCCTTTTAGGACAATTTGTATTCTGCTACATATTTTTGGTGAAAAAAAATCGCAATACGCGTATTTTGGTTAAGTGTGAGCCTAGAAGAGTTTTCTAACTGTATGGGGGAGGGACTTGTGAAATGAACACAGAGACCTGTGATCCTAAATAAGAGGATCATAGGCTCTCTGTGTTCATTCCAGAGAGAACAACGGTCTGCTGTGTTTACGACAGCTGACTGTCCTTCACTCTCAGCGGGGAGCGATTGCGGGTACCCAGAGGTAATCGCAGCCGCCGGCCCCATGGATCGACGTCCCTGCTGCCTAGTGGGGGCAGGCGCGCGCCTCCATACAGGTACAGTGGTTCGCGCAGCTGAGCCAGCCTGCCGCAGTATATCTGTGGCGGGCGGTCGGTAAGTGGTTAAAATCCTTTTTTTTTCTTTTATTGGTCTTATGTAATATTCTAGTTTTCTGAGATACTGAATTTTGGGTTTTCACTAGCTGTAAACCATAATCGACAAAATTAAAAGAATGAGATGCTTCAAATATATCACTGTGTGTAATGCATCTATATAAAATATATTAGTTTCACTTTTTTTGTAACTGAATTACTGAAATAAATGATCTTTTTGATGATATTCCAATTTTATGAGATGCACCTGTATATATATATAAATATATATATATATATATTCTTTTTTTTAACCTCCCATAGAGTGAGTGAGGGTGTGAAAAACTAAACAAGAATAATTAATCTAAAACTTTGTAATAAAATGGAATATCGTGCAAATGCATAATGAAGTCCATTTCATTGTAAATACTGTCATTGTTAGTCTTTCATGCTTACTATAGTCTGGAGGTGTTGGAAGTCTCTGTGCACCACTGATCATCACTCTACTTGATGAATAATTAATACAGAGGTGTTTATGTATTACTCATGGGCATTCTACTGTGTGAAGGAAAATAGTCAAATTCCATTTATCCAGGATCTAAATCTTTGAAATATTAGACTGCTTATCAGATAAAACAATAACAACGCTAATAAAAATAAAAATAATAACAACAATATTACAGTACCATACTTGGACAGCATGTGTTTACTAATTAGATTAAATAATGTGTTCAGGTTAGTTTGACACAGGAATACTAAATCACTTGTGGCTACTGCCATTTTAAAGAATTACCCGCAGCGTCCAGGCACAAAGCACTTTGGAGAAATGCCAACCCAAGCCAGTCACTGGTTATTTAGGGCAAGATCATCCACAAGAGGACCTAGACAATGTCCTATTGTCTGGTAGATGTCTAGGAGCTTAACCTGCTTTCCTTTTGTGGCATCCAAATTATTGTCCCCACCGCCAGCCAGCACTGCAAAGTAATGATAATGGAGTCCCCGTCAGCAGCAGAGATGTAAGAAGCTGAAGGGGCGTAGACTACGTACACTCCTATACTGTTATCTTGGAATTAGCAGGCAGAAAGATGATGTTTGAGGAGGAAGCTGGAGGAGTAGGACAGGCTCTTCCAATTGTGCATTGAGAGGGAAGTTTTCTGCTATATTGTTATGAAGGAATGAGAGCATAAAGCTGAACTACAGTCTTACAGTACCGTCAGTCTTGTACTATTGCACAGACTCCTCTTCCATACTGAAAATGCTTAGTCTGATATCACTGCACACTGTGAGCCTCTCACATTAGGCACTATATGTCCTGGCTGTAGGATGTCCATTAAGAATATATTAAGAAAGGCAAAATATAAGCAGATTACATTTTGGCTTTTAATGCTTTTATTACTTTCTTATATGCGTGCCTTCTAGTCTCTTCTGTTAGTCCTCAGTTATTCACTGTAAAAAGTCACTAACAGAGGCTGGAAGGTCCTGGGAACCTGCCAAAGTCTCTGTCCTTAGTTACTGACATTCAGCCACTTAGGGCAGGGTCATAACAAGTATCCTGACATTGCAGTAAAATTCTCCAGCAAATTACTGAGGAGATGCCGCAGAGACCAGTGTCTTCCCTCCTATTGAAAAAAGTGTTTAGAATGCCTGTGACTGCAGTCTTCTAGTCACTGACCTTTAAATGCTGCTGCTGTTTTATTTTCCTGTTTTTGGTCAGCAGTACAGCAAGGTACTGCTCTCACTAAAGTACAGGGAAAGTCCTGGGCTTGCTGTGCTATACATCCATTCTCTAGTATGCCAGGCATAGAAAAGGTTAGAGGTTACAGAGTTACACTGGTAACCCTGTAAGTACAGAAATTGGCTTGTCTTTCATTAGAAAATCACTAAGGACCCATTCAAATTGGTATGTTATGGTAATGGTCCGTAAAACACGTTTTATTACATTACTGCACCACGTGTACCACAGTGCGTTCAGATGGAATTCACTGAATGGCACCCCAAAGTACTGCACAGTGGTGGGCAACGCACACTCTACTGAAGCACACCACAAAACACATTTCTAAGATGTACTGCATTAAAAAACAAGGTGCAGATCTGATTTTTTTTGTGTGTTAATGTGTGCTGCCCGTTTAATCAAAATGAAAGAGCTGCCTTAAAGTGGAACTTCTCCCAAAGAGGGAAGTTCCCCTTTTCCACCTCATCCCCCTCTAATCGGAACACTAGGCGATCGATGTGGAAGTTCAGCCCTCCCCCCACTCTGCCCACAGTCTTCTGGGACATGTCACAGGTCTCAGAAGGCTGCAGGATCAATAACAGTATGGCTTGCACATGCGCAGTGGGAAGCTAGCTGTGAAGTCAAAAGGAGTCATAGCTGGCTTCCAACAGTTGACTCGCTGGTGCCAGGGACCTGAAGACTGGAGAAGAACTAACTCAAGTGAAGATGGCGCTGGATCCTTGGATAGGTAAGTGTCCTTTTTTTTAAACGTCAGCAACTTTAGTATTTGTAGCTGCGGACTTTAAATTTTTTTGGGCTGGATTGAAGATCCTTTTTAATGCTGCACATCTCAACACACAGTAATGCCTAAAATGTATTAGCGTATAAGTGAGAATACAAAAGGTGGAAGAGCTTGCAATCTCTTAGAGTATAAAGAGGGATACAGAAGGTGGAAGAGCTAACTATTAGGGTATACAGGAGTAAACAGAAGGTGAAAAAGCTTACACTCTAATTAGGGTATAAGTGAAAATATGTTTAGGAAGAACTTACAAGCAATAAGGGTATATATATATGGATAAAAAAGGTAGAAAAGCTTGCAATCTATTAGGGTATAAAGCAGGATGCAGAAGGGTAAAGATCCTATAGTCAGAGTGCTCCAAGCATTTAGAAAGGTGGCATAGGTGGTGGCTAACACAGGTGCGTCAGCACACACCAAAACGCATAGTACTGCAGTACCATGCAATTTGGTACAGTGCAATTTTTATTGACCTCCTGCCTGGCCTACAGACAAATGACAGCTGCGGTGCGATCTGTTACCCGCTGTGTTCACCAGACACAGAGGATGACAGATCAGTGTACCGGGCCGCTGCCAGGTACCATGTGATCACATTGCTATTGTACACAATGAATGGCTACCATTCATACCCATTCATTGTGTGCTATTGTGCTGATCTCTGTATTTGGTAACAGTGATTACATGGTACAGACAGGGCCAATCACAGCCCTCCTGTACCATGTGATTAGCTATGGACAATTACAGCTATTCACAATGGAACACACATTCATAAAATATGGTTGCTTATTTAGCACCCTACAAGGTAGGTGCTAGGCAAAAGTATAGTGGGCCTTGGCTGCCTAACAGCAGGGCCATAATTTTCAGCTGGGCTGTCATGTCTCCCAGGTGTTGCTATTGAGACTGGGGAGTGTCCCCACTGGCTCCATTAGAGGGTTCTCATTGGACAGTAGAGGAAACCCAATCAGTGGCACATTCAGGCTTGTATCTACCCCAGAAAGGCAGATTCTGCCGCACAGGATTCTGGGAGTGGCTATAAGTTTGAAGGGAGCGCATGACGCAGCGTCTTTGGCGGGAAGCAGAGTCCCAGGAGGGAGAGTATATACAGGTGAGAGAGAGCTAGCGCTCTGGCGTGGGCAGGATGGAGCACCGGCTAACTATAGATATTCTAATGACAATCAGGTTTAAAAATGGGGGGAGGACGATATGTGGGCTGGGACAAATGTAATAAAGTCAGTGGAACAACACAGTCCACAATATAAAGTCCTTGTAGCAGGAGTGATGGTTAGCTGCTTCAAAGGGCTAGCTCCGTGGCACAGTGAAGTCACCGCTGTGTAGGCATGTAAGAAAACAAGAGAAAAAACAGAGCGCCTCTAAGTGTAGCAGTTTTATTGATAGGCTAAAAAAACATAATTGGTTAGACTCACTAGATGAAAGTGAGGTAGAAGCTTGTAGTGTCCGGTCATGCGTCAGAAGATGGAAGAGAGTCCCATGGGTCCTGGAAGGTGGAGGAGTCCGTGCCGGTTGGATAGACGGGTGGATGCTGTGCGATTTTTTAGCCTATCAATAAAACTGCTACACTTAGAGGCGCTCTGTTTTTTCTCTTGTTTTCAGGAGGGGGAGTATGGCTGTCAGAAGGATCGGGTGTCTCGGGTGGCTTGCCTGAGGATACGGAGAGAGCTGAGATGAGCTGCAGAGAGGATATGGTGTGCCGAGGACCAGCAGAGTTGAGGGGGCCCAGTTTCAGGAAAGCATTCCAATTTCGTGAGTACTGTAACTGCCCCTGGGGGTCTGCCAAGCTGAGAGGGGACCGCTCCGGTGAAGGTCCAAGGGATCCAGGAGCTAGCTAGAGGGGGGGCCTAGTGAGAGGACCCTGAAGTGTCAGAGGGAATGCCTAGTGAGAGGACCCCCAAGTGTCAGAGGGGGTGCCTAGTGAGAGGACCCTGAAGTGTCAAAGGGGGTGCCTAGTGAGAGGACCCTGAAAGTGCAAAGGGGGCACCAGCGGTTGAGCCCTGAAGAGTTAATGTGTACAGCGTGCAGTGTACAGTGTTAAGAATTGCAGCAGCACAAGCAGTTACAAGGAGCTACCTCAGTCAGTGAAGGGCTGGAGGGAGCGCTTCACAGGACTTTTGAGCTTCACAGAGTGTCAAGAGTCAAGTCTCACTACAGTCCAGGATCTTTTGAGTTAACCAGAGGGTTACGAGACAAGTTCTAGCACAGTCCAGTTATAAAACAATTTTCAAGCGTCAGTTAGCGTTGGTCGGCATCCAGCTGGCGTCAAGACAGCGCTGACAGGCATTTTTCTACAGTGTCCCAGTTTTAACTAGTTGAGCCAGAGGAGTATCCCACTCAATCCCTTGTCCCATAAATGGGCTGAAGGTGTCACCGGTAACAATGGCAGACCCATATCAGGCCCAATGCCTGGAAAACCTGCGACATTTGGGGGCTCATCTGGGATTTTGCCATTGGTTACTGGGCCGGTTGCCACTGGCAACGGCAGAAGAAAAAGTCAGAAAAGTCAATTTTTGTGCCCAGAACTGTTGTTCAAGTATCAAGCCAAGTGTGAGGCCGGATCTGCGGAAGGCAGGGAGAGTGGGATGAAGCTAGAAGTACACATAAAAGGTTGCTTGTGGCAACGCAAATGTTCAAGTAAAGCCTGCAACATGATGATAACCCTTGATATGGACTATGATATGTACTCTGCTGTCAGATGCTGGATAGCAGGGGGAAAAAGTGTAAAAGTGCACGAATGCTGCAACTGCTTAACAGGAAGAGGTCCCAGTGGGGACGGTGAAGATGGCGTTAGGGGTCCCAGTGGGGGCAGAGAAGAGGACGCCGGTGGTCCCAGTGAGGACTGTGAAGATGGAGGCCGGGGGGATGGGAAGAGAGGTGCCAGGGGCCGGGTGTGTGTGCATGCTATGTGGACTGATGTTGACCGTGCATTTGACAGCGGGGCATGTATTCTATATAGTAATTGCACTGATACTGTGAGGATCATAGTCAGCCATGCCGGAAGGGGCAGTGGGACTAGCCTCGGAGACAGTATGGAAAATGTAAATTGCACATGTATGGCTAGGAAGAGAACTATCAACCGTGTGAACGACAGCGGGATATTACTCTTGCCAAGCAAGGAGGGACAACTGGCTTCAGTGAAGGAAGGTGCAGTTATGGCCCTAGTGCAATTGAGAAGAGTGGATGCATGTCTGGCAAGTGACATGATTCGCTTAGCAGCTACTTCCCTGTGGGCTAAAGTAAAAGAGCATGGCATGGGAAGAATTACAGCACCGTGCGGGAAAGCGCGCCACATGCAGATCTGCCTAGCAGGAGGAGTCATCGCCCAACATGGCGAAAAGGTGGAGACAGTGGGAACATCCAGCCAATCAGGAGTGACCAAGGGGACCCTATTAATACCCCCTCCTTTGGGTGTTAGCGAGAGGAGCATGGCGTTTGTGAGAGAGCCAAAGAGTGTACCCGCTATCACTGCCCCCATGGGTGAAGACTCTGCCAGGCAGACCCAGGAGCAGGTCCACCAGCTCGATCCATCCCTAGTATGGGACACAGGTATCCGGATGGTGCCTGAAGGCGGACTCGCACTGTGCACGGGAGGCGGCCGGGACTTCCTAGGAGCGGTATGTCCTCAAGCTGCCACTGTAATATTGAAGGTGCAAGCGTGGGTCCAATGCGGGCAGTGTGGGTATCTGCTGCTCCGGGCAGAAAAGAGCTAGGGCTTACCCAAAAAGTTATATGTTGCGTGGGAGTCAGGCCTCACTCAAGAAGTGATCGGGACTGAATTCAAGTTCCTCCGCAGAGGCGGGAGGGGCATGTTGCGTCTGATGATGCAGCTGGAGGCCATGCCAGCAGTCGGTGGGCCTTCAATGTGTGTACGGGGGACTCTGTCGTAGAGTTCCCTAGGGAGGGGATACCTGCCAGCACAGATGACCGAAGGGTGGCCGGAGGATGTATCTACTCCAGCAGTAATGGCAGGATCCGCCCCGCATTAGTATTCGGCAGCCTGAAAAGCCTGCAGCTACCCAAGCCTCACCCACTAGCACCAGTGGTGAGGAAGAAACAGGCCTTGTACCCATCGGGTCCCCATCTTTCCAATGCAAATACAGATCGATAGAAGAGGGGATCGATGCTTGGGGGTCAGTGGATGAAACGGAGTGGAACTGGGGATCAGAAGCTGGGAGCAGCTCCCCAGGTCCTGAAGCAGCAGTGAACATTGATAAGGGGCTAAGGAAGCCCTAGAGAGAGGGGACTTAGCTCAGAAACTGGGGTTTTGTGACACTTATGTTGAGAGGATTCCAGACCTCACCCCTCCAGAAAACATTGCCAGAGCAAAGGATCAGAATGCAGCCTATGAAAGTATGATCCAGCGAGTGTCCACTCCATTTTCTCCACCAGGGAGGGATAACAGGAGAACTCTTCCCTGGCTCTCCTGGATGCAGAGTTGGCTACGGAAAAAATGTGGCATTTTAATATGGATACAATTATCCATATGCACCTAGAGAGGTGATGTTGCTCGTGGAGAAGTTCAGAGATTTCTGGTGCAATGAGATTACATGGGATTTCCTGTTTGTTCCCAAGCAATACAGGGACTACCCGAAAGAAAAGCTAAAAGAGAAGCTTAACGCTGTAAAAGCCCAGAGGAACTTTGGGCGCTCCATTTATATTGATAGAGTGGAGGTCCACCGCCCGGATGGGTCAGGTCAGGTCTGGTCCATCAGGGTTAAAGATAAACAAGGCGCCTATGTCTGGGTTTCCCGCCCTGATTACTATATCTGAGTGGAACAAATTATTGATTTAAAGAACTTAACCACTTAACCTCTGCTCACATTGCTGCTACTGCAGCAATGTGGCACGATCCCGTCCAGCGACGTAGACCTACGCTGGACTCCTCCCCCTGTAGGCGGCGCTCGCGCGCCGTCAGAGGCGCGCTCCCGCTGTTTTCAGTCACAGCGGGAGTCGGGCCAGGGGAGGAGCGGCGGCGATCGCCGCCACTCTCCCCCGATCGTCGGGGAATCGAGTGAGGAGATCCGCCCGCCTGTGTAAACAGAGCGGGCGGATCTCCTAAGTGACAGGCAGGGACAGATCGGAGTGTTCAGCATAGCTGAACATCCGATCTGTCCTTGTGTCACTCAGTCACCTCCCCCCCACAAGTTAGTAAGCACCAGGCATATATTAACCCCTCCCTCTCCAATAAAATGAACCCCTTCCCTGCCAGTGTCATTTTTACAGTAACAGTGCATATATATAGCACTGATTACTGCAGTAATGTCACTGGTACCCCCAAAAGTGTCAAAAATGTCAGTCAAGGGTCTGATCTGTCCGCCGCAATGTCGCAGTCCCGCAAAAAAAATCGCAGATCGCCGCCATTACACGTTTAAAAAAAAACCACCAAAAATGACAGAAATCTTTCCCTTAGTTAGTAAACGCAATAACTTTTGCGCAAACCAATCAAAATACGCTTATTGTGATTTTTTTTACCAAACATAGGTAGCAGAAAACAAATTGGCCAAAAATTTAAAAAAAAGTTGATTTTTACATTTTTTTGGGGGGGAATTTCATATAAAAAAATGTTAAAAATATTGTTATTTTTTCAAAATAAACGCTCTTTTTTTGTTTATAGCGCAAAAAGTAAAAATCGCACTGGTGATAAAATACCACCAAAAAAAAGCTCTGTTTGTGGGAAAAAAAGGACGTAAATTTTGTTTGGGTACGGCGTCGCACGACCGCGCAATTGTGTGTTAAATTTGCACAGCGCCGAATCGCAAAAAGTGGCCTGGACGTAAGACAGCAAAATCCTCCGGTGGTAAAGTGGTTAAAACTATGCATATCTGGCCGGCTGGCCATCACAACTGACCAAGGAGCTTCTAAAAGGAAATGTAATGCTGAATTTACAAGTTTGTTTAAGGTGTTCAAGTTTTAGTGTAGACCGTTTGGGCCATCGGGCCAGGGTCTTGGAAGACTGTGTGGGAAACCTTCCACAGTTCAGACAAGGTGAAGATACAGTTTGTTGCAGATTCAAGTGTATCCAGGAACTTTGGTGGGGGGTGCCCTGAAGGACCCCTGTGTTACTTCCCTGATTCAGCAGGATTTCAGGCCATCCAGCACTGTGGCTTGCCCTGTTTCCTTCAAGAAGTACTTTGAGAGACAGCAATAGAGCGCTGTGCCTCACTTCATCAACGGACTCTGCATAGTTAGCCAGTGTTAGGCTACAGACTTCTACTTGCCCAGGAGTGGACCCGGCGAGTCAAGACACTGGACAGCAGAGGTAGTCAGGGAAGGGAGTGGAAAGGTCACCCGTAAAGGAGGGTCATTCCACTCAACTGTCTAGATAGTTGGTCTTGTATTTTCCAAAGTGTATGCAGTTGACTAACTTTTGCTTCCATTTTCTCTACAGGTGGGCTCATCTTAGGGACAGTCAGTTAGGGAATGTACATTTCTGTGTGCTTTGAAATCCCCACCAAGTGAGTTGGTTTGGTGGGGGGTGCATCGTTTCCATGCACCTAAAAATGATTGTATATTTGTTCAGCAGAGTATGTATAGCTATATTTTTCCACCCTAATTTATTTGTACATTAGTTTTTCTTTTCCCCTTTTCCAGGTTTGTGGGATACTCCTGAGTTTTTAGCCAAAGTTTTGATAGGAGGCAGCTGCCTCAGAGTCAGAGGGACCTGACTCAGTTTGGTGTGGGGTGGATATAGCACCCTACAAGTGTCAGAGGGGGTGCCTAGTGAGAGGACCCTGAAGTGTCAGAGGGAGTGCCTAGTGAGGACCCTGAAGTGTCAGAGGGGGTGCCTAGTGAGAGGATCCTGAAAGTGCAAAGGGGTGCCAGCAGTTGGGCCCTGAAGAGTTAATGTGTACAGCGTGCAGTGTACAGTGTTAAGAGGTGTTAAGAGGTGCAGCAGCACAAGCAGTTACAAGGAGCTACCTCAGTCAGTGAAGGGCTGGAGGGAGCTGTTCACAGGACTTTTGAGCTTAACAGAGTGTCAAGAGTCAAGTTTCACTACAGTCCAGAATCTTTTGAGTTAACCAGAGGGTAACGAGTCAAGTTCTAGCACAGTCCAGTTATAAAGCAATTTTCAAGCGTCAGGAAGCTTTGGTCAGCATCCAGCTGGCGTGAAGACAGCACTGACAGGCATTTTTCTACAGAGTGTCCCACTCATTCCCTTCTCCCATCCCCAATATAAAATAAACAAAACAAACTAAAATAATAAATACAAAAAATACACTTGGGTATTCAGCTTAAATGGGCTGAAGGTGTCACCGGTAACAATGGCAGACCCATATCAGGCCCAATGCCTGGAAAACCTACTACACTTATAACAGTGATTATCAGTGTTGTAAGCAATCAGAGTGTGTGTAAAAAAACAAAAAAAAAAACAAATCCTGATCACCTTCCCTCAGTAGAACAGTGTTGCTTTGATAACACTGTATTTCTCTGGTCACAGAATATAACAAAAAAAAACTTTTTTTTACATACTGTCACCAGTCAGTATCCCCGATTACCACCACACTAGATATAATATGACACTGTACTGCAATGGTGACAGTATGTAAAAAAAAAAAATGTGAAAAAAACATATTTTTTTTAACTTCCTCATTTTCCAGAAAATTGTGACAAAAAGTTACATCTCGCCATGCCCCCTTCTAAATACCTTAGACTGTCTTCTTTCTAGAAAGGGGGGTAATTGCACTGTTCTGGCATTTTCGGGCTTCAAGAAATGAAATGGTTGTCAGGACATCAGGATTGATACATTTTCAGATATATATACCATTGTTTGTGGACTCTATAACTTTCCTAGAAATGAAGCAGTACATGTTGGTCTAAATTTAAGAAGATAGATTATTTATTTGCAAAATTTGCAAACAAAAACAAAAAAAAAACGTGTTTTGGTTTTTTGTTTGTTTTTTTTTTCAGTTATTTAGCAAAACATTGAAAACCCAGTGGCGATTAAATACCACCAACAGAAAGCTCTATTTGTGTGAAAAAAATATACAAATTTCATTTGGGTAAGTTGTGGCATGACTATGGTTTTGAAGTGGTTAAAATGTGTTAGGCAAATTATTTTGTGTGATTCTTGCGTATAGGGCAATCCACTGAAATTAATGGGCAGCCACTAGGCACTAGGCAGCAGCCTAGGGCGCACTGCCACCTAGGGGGCAGCCACGGCCACTAGTTTCCCTAATTTTTGCTGGCTTCCTAACCATCAACTGGCTCCCCCACACAGTCAACCATAAGACTGCATCTTGCTGCTCACTGCTGTTGTGCACACCTCCACAAGTTCCCTCTCTCTGATTACAGCAGCATTCCTCCTAGTGTGTAGTAGTTGTGTGCATAGGTGTTGGGCTACCCACTCAGTAGTTCACATTATTTATTGATTGCTGTTTTCTAGAATTACATTTATAATTTGAGGTCCTATTTATGTCATTCATAGCTTTTTGGTTTGTTATGGTCAAATCAGGGAGAGTGTAGCACTGTGTGTCGAACACCTTCCTGGTGTAAGGCTTTTTGTGGTTTTTGGAATTAGTAATAAAAGTGCACGCTGATAAAACAAACAACAGAATCAAATAATTTTGTAGGGCAAACTAGATGTAGTATTTGGGGTCCACTCCTCCATACCCAGGACCTGCCCAACTACATAATAATGGATACCAAACTACAATTGTGCTGCGCTTCAACCAAAACTGGAACATAAACTATTAAAATTAAAGTGTAATTAAAGTTAGACCATGACATTAAGGGTAACAAGGTGCAATCCCAAATGTAGCACCCTCCTATGTAGGTGCTAGTGAGAAAGTATAGTTGCTTACAAGAGAGGCTGCAGGTAAATCTATATTGTTCTCTGCCAACCAGAGAGCAGGATCTGTTAGTGAGGTATGCTCATTGTGCTCAGTATCCAATTCATTCAGTCTAGAGAGTGTTTCATGTTGGTCTAAAAGGGAGGTATATTGGACAGTGGGAGGAAACCTGACAAATGGGTGCATGGGCTTTTGATACAATTCTGATGATTTTCAGAAGGCGGGACGCCTCAGTGCATGTTGGGATACTGTATAAAAGCCAGGAGCACATGTGCTTGAGGTCTTTCATTTGAGAACGGAGTCCCGGAGGGAGGGGGTGGCTGCCTCCTCCTCTGTAGAGGTGCGATGCGGCCTCAGGAGGTCTTCCTGAGGGTCAAAAGAGTAGCAGGGAGGAGCTGAACTCAGAGGCCCAGGGAAGCTGACTGAGAGGGCACACTGGAAGACCTGTTTCTACAGTTTCGTGAGTACAGGAACTCATGTCAAGAGGTCTGACCTGAGGGAGGCCCCCCCTGCTCATAGGATAGTCAGTGGATGGGTGTCAGCAGGGATGCTAGTGAGAGTGTCCTGAAGATACGCTACGATAACCAGCGACGCACCTGATGACGTCAGCTGTGACGAAACGCGTCGTGCATGGTTACGTCATTTCCGCCCCACTGGTTATCGTAGCGTCCCGGAAGTAGCCGCCAACGAGTGACTCGCGGCCCCTACTGCTTCCTATACCTGCTTTTACCTCGTTCAAATGTGAGTGCGTTTTTTGATCTTTAATACTAATAAACATATCAAACGGTACATCACTATATGAGGTCTTCCTTTCCATATACCATCTCGGGATCACCCCCCATGGGTGAGAGAGGAACATTAAGGTGAACCTGTCGGTTGGCATATTTGATAGCGCTGAGAAAAGGCACCCAGGGATATTTTCTGCATGAGAGCCCATCGCTAGGATTTACAGAGGCGAGGCTATTATCCTAAAGCTGATTACCCCTGTAGGGGTACCTATCTCTGGTGAGTGCGGGACATACCGGAGGGGTGCACGTTTTTTCTTTCACCCCACACCTATCACCCGGATCACTTCCCGAATTATATTGTATCACCATTGGTTTTCAGAAATCACTTTCTAGCAAGCACTTTATGGACTGTGTTTGGACTTTTTTGAGTTTATATTGATATATACCGCAACAGATTTTGGTGTTTCCACTGGTTATTGTCACTTTAGCACTTTGATATTGTATTTATTGCACATATCACTTTATACCCACGATTTAAGTGTATATTTTATGCTTGATTTTATATTCATGTTTGGGTATTAATCTCTTATATCACGATTTTATTTATTTATATATAACCTTTATTTACCACGTTGTACAATTACACATTTTTGACATACAATCCCTTTCACTATATATATCTTTATTTTACTTCACATAGTAGTATTTTTACCAGTTATTTAACCCCTTCCACACCAATATATATATATTAACTTTAATAGGCAGCGCCATTTTACCTCGTTCTCCTTTACGGTGTGACAAAGATGTTTGTGATTTTCTTTACATCCCCAAACCGTATTGCAACAGGAAGAGGCCTGAGTTGTGGGACATCTTCTTGTCTGTGAAAGCTAACTGGAACTTGGGGCGGTCCATCCACATAGACCGTGTGGAAGTTCACCATCCAAATGGAACAGGCCAGGCTTGGGCTGTTAGAATTCAGGACTCTGCAGGAAAAACTGTCTAGATACCTCATCCGATTACTATTGCTGAGGATGCAGAGTTCCTATTCCCACCAGGAGAGCTGATTTGCTAAGAGGCAAGTTAGCCTGAGTGTTTGCCCGTGATGAGACGTTAATGTAAGAAGGGCTAGAGTGCCCGAAGAGCTTTTACTGAGTGTATATCAATTGATGTGAGCTACATGGGAGTCTTTTAAACTTCAGGAAGGGTGCACTCCATCAGTAGTTTCTAGTTTGCTTCTTAATATAAAATCCAAGACATAGACATGGCAAGCCAAAATGCTGAAATCCAAAATTTATTATGCAAATGTCATATTATACTGAATCCCCCCTCCACCCTCAGTCAAAATAAAAAAAATGAAATAAATAAATAAAAATAAATGTGACTATATAGAAATAAAGGAATCCCTTAGTGTGCCGCTGCATTAATCCCCTCAAAAATTAAATATAAATAGAGGATCAATCAGAATCCTCAGACTTCATGCACACTTCATGGTACATAAGAACTTACTTTCAAAGAGACAGTTTTTGGTGTCCCTGCCCTTCATCATCTTCATGGTAAGTAATAGGGTCGCACCGATATTGTTTCTTTTATTGGCAAGTACGAGCACAGATACTTGTGCACAAGTACTCGCCAATACCGATTACCGATACCTCTATAGTGTGATTTGAGCCCATACAAAATAATGGGCTAAAACCACACTGTATAGAATCGCATGCAATTTATACAGGAATGCGGTGTCCTGTCTGAATCACATGTGGTTTCCTGCACCACTCCTGTGAGAACCCAGGCTAAAGTTACTATGACAAGCCTGGGTTCACACAAGAGTAGTGGGGGAAACCGCATGTGATTCGGATAAGAATTACACAACGCATTCCTGTTCAAATCACATGCAATTCTTTGCAGTGAGACTTGAGCCCATTAATTTTTTAAGGGCCCAAACGCACTGCAAAGTTATTGGTTTCAAGTATCGGAGCATTTGCACGAGTATTCATGCAAATGCTTAGTATTGGCACCAATACTGATATCAGTACATTCCTAGTAAGTAAGACAAATCACAACAGAGTTTAAATGCCCACATATCATAAACATTTCACATAAACAAGGAAAAAAATAAACCGATGTAGGAGATACATATAAGATATTATCGAATTATAGGTTGCACCAATACTAGTGTATAGACGATACTGCTTAATAGGTGACAGAATAGTCTAGAATAGAAGAGAAGAGATCAGGAGGTTCATATCCTTGTCTCAGTTGTGCGCAGTGTCAATGAATAATTAAGGGAAAGGATTTTGTTCACCCCAACACTGAGAAGGTTTTTACAATCAGGGACGATTACACGTCAGTCATCACTTAAGAATTATGTGCTGTCCTGCCCTTGTAAATTTGTTTATGTTGGAGAAACATCTCAGAAAATAAAAGATTAAATAGTCACACAAAGTCATTCAGTCATCCAACCAACATTGCCAGTATCCACACTTTGCAGAGTAAGCTCACTCTGAAAGTGATTTGAGATATGCAGTCTTGGATGATGCTTCTAGAAGCAGGAGAGGTGGAGACAGCATTCAGACACTCAAAAAGAGGGGTGGACTGATGTATTTTCTTTCTTAGGCCCCTTTCACACGGGCGCACCGCCTGACGGAGTCCGTTCTGCTGAGCGGGGGATCGATCCGCTGATCCCCACTGAGCAGGCGGGTGACAGCTCCTTCTCCGCTCTGTGTGCAGAGACCGAGCTGTCAGATCCCCGCTGTCCTCTATGGGGAGTTTGGACGAGAACGGACCACCTGTCTGTTCTGATCCGATCCGATCCTCCAGACGGATGGAAAATAGGGTTTCCATCCGTCCGGATTTCATGGACAGGATCGGAATTAGAGAGCAGGCGGGTCAGCGGACACCCGCTGCCCCATAGGGATGCATGGGGCATCCGATCGGATCACCCGTGTGAAAGAGGCCTTAGGGTTAGGGTCAGAGATTTCTACTTATTTATTTATTTAAATAAACCTTGTATATTGTTTGATTTCTTTACAGGATTTTCCAACACTACATACATCTGACACAATTTATCTTGGTCTGCATGACCCATTAAGTGTCTTAAAAGAAGCCTGCTTTTATAAAGTGATTTTGGTTTTGTGGCTAGAGAGACAGCAGTTATGAGTAGTATTTTTGTATTGAGAATGATTTAAGTGGGAGTAAACTCCCTTGTATGATTTTTACCTATGGGTAAACCTATAAAAAGGCTTACCTATTGATGCAGTAAATACTGTATCTCCTAGACATGAACCATTTAGTAGATATTTACTTTAGATGCAGCCGGTGGCATCACTGGCGCATGCGCTCTGAAGGAATGGTATACCTATGCAATGCACACTAGCACATTATGACTTAAACTGCCCGATGCCTTTTTTTTTTTTTTTGTAAACGGTTCACTACCACTTTTACATGTTAGTTGCTATCTGTTTAGTGAGATTATAATAACTTTCTGTAAGTAGTAATGAGAGACTATTGCAAAAATCTGACATTTGATTGCTTGGATATTATATGTATCCCTGCCAAAGCTTACTTTGTTTCATTCATGTTCTTCCCATGGGGGGTTATTATGTTTCATTCACATTTTGCCATGACAGATTTATGCCTGTGTGAGCATTTAGAGCCGGTTAACACTAGGGCGACTTGTCAGGCGACTTGGTCGTCTGACAAGTCGCAGTGGGTCGCCTGCCATAGATTAGCACAGGACCCGTTCTAATAGGAGCGACACAAGTCGCTCCAACCTAGAAAAAGTGTCCTGTACTACTTTGGGGCGACCTGGAGCGACCTGCATTGACTTCAATAATATGAAGTCCGTGCTTGTCGCTCCGAGGTCGCGGTGCGCGCTGTGCACCGCGACTTCACAGGTCGCCCCGGCAAGTCGGGTCGCCTGTATGTGAACCGGCTCTTAAACTTGTATTATATTGTAATTTCTCTTAATTACTGGGACTGTGGAAAAGGGATGCCCAAAGCTATCTTCTTTTGAAAGCGTGTACTAAGAAATCTGAATATATTTGGGATAAGCAGCATTTTGGAGTGTTTTTTTATTTGTTTGTTTTTTTTTGGCTTTTATGTATTTAGTTCCCACTATTTACAAATGAAGAGCAACCACTTAGCATGCAAACACGACAGCATGACATCCAAACACACAAATGATGAGTGATCCATGCAAGGTTAGTATAACGTGGCATACAAGACCTAACCTCCTTCTCTCCACAGATGTTGCTGATGATGGAGCTGGATGACGGACTGTAAGATGGGCCTAGAACTCCCAAAACTCCTTTGGGTAAGATCTGGCACACTGCAACAAGGAGACAACATTTTCATATAACAAATTCGAAATTTTCATGCATTTCTATATGTAAACATTTCCATGGAGGAAAAAAAGGAGCATAAGTTAAATAAGCATTTAAACACATAAATATCACTACAAGCACGCAGTTTAGCATTTTTTTCACATACAGTATTTGTAAATAAATCAACATCTTTTTGCAGCCAATACTACAAATTAAATTTTTGCATTTCAGTAGCATTTGGTGGAATGGTTCTACAGACTTGTTTTTAATGCTGCAAACCAATAAGAACAACGTGTTTCCCCTGGCTGCCCAGTTCCACTTATTTCTGATAAATTTAGGACTATGACACAATTTAAATTTAAAGATGAAAGTGCCTAAGGCTTTGCACTGGAGGGTATGACCTACCCTTTCCAACCAAGGTGTATAGCACTGTTTCCATGTCATATAACCTTCAAATGGCTTACTTTGTCAAGGCAACAGCTGTGTTGATGTGGACCCTCCAGCTACATTGTATGTGACAGCCAATGAAAGGTAGGTGAACTTGTGAACTTTTTTTAGGATATATGTATTTATTTTCAATGCATTTTTACAAATGTAATAACAAATAAAATAATCATACTAGTCTCTCGTGACTCTTTACAGCAGGTTATTGTAGGCATAATAAAGTCTATGTTGGGCACAGAGAACTGGTCACAATGACAAACTATTAGAAAAAATTAGCTACATGGGGTGGTCAGGAGCCTGGATCAAGAGAAACAATTGCACGTGGATTTGAAATCCATCTACCCTATATTTTATCAAAGGCCTGTGGATTTTTGCTGAGATCATAAGTGGGTTTGTATAATGGTAGATTGTCATCGTCAGTTTCTTCTAAATTTTAGTAGATGGGGCAAGGACACTTTTCACTTCAGGAGAGTATACGTAGTAACATTTTGGCATGTTTAAAAATAGGTAAATGACGAAGGACACTTAATAAGTCTGTTTTTGTGGTACAAAATATTGGGAAGTCCCAGAGCTGAGAAGATAAAGTCATTGACCCTTAGCCAACAATTATAAACATATTGACAGGTCCAAAAATGATGGAAGAAGTTAACAACTTCTCCAATTTCCTGGAAGAAAATACCAGCAGAGTAGACCTATTTTACACAATCTAGAAGGTGTACTATTTTTTATACTGAAATAATTCCAGTCCAGGAAGTCACTGAGTTTTAAAAGAGTTTACACTTTTGGCACTCTGAATAGACCTTGTCACTCTGAATAGACCTTGTGTCTCTGCACCCTCCGTTGACACTTGTTATTGCCCCGTGCCCGTGCCCCGGGCGGTACATCCAGCAGCCTCTGTTTGCCTCCGCCTGATTCTGTGAGATGGGGCGCGGTGCACGGGTGGTTGCTCCGGGGGCTACAGTTGCTTTCAGCACCTGCTCGGTATGAGTTCTAACTCTTAATTCATCTGAGCCAGCTCTGGGCACTTAGCTTAGCTTAGGTTATTGTTATCTGTTCGTTTGATTGTTTTTCTGCTATGTGGTCCATATTTACGGTCCTTACTGTGTTTATAATTTTTTTTTTTTTTTAAGGTTTCCATCGGGTTCCCCTCCTAGTCTCCCCCATATTATAGCCCCCTTTAGGATCCCTTGAAAGGCGCTCCGCTCTAGACCTCTTCCTACCCGCCCCTTCCTCCTTCAGTTGGTAGATTGCAGTAGCTGGTTTAACAGGGGTTGGGAATCGGGAGGGGGGACCTCTGGAGGGCCGATAACCACTCATTCCTCATTCATCCTCACTGTTCACCTGCTCGAGCCCACTTCCATTACCTTAGTTGGCGGTGGCCCATAAGGTTACCACATCCCTCGGGCGGGATGCCTCTCCCTGTCCCTTTCTCGACATACTAGTCTGGGAACCCCCTGGGGAGACGGCCTTGGCCGCAAGGTTGTCGACACTATTTTTACTGTTGTTATTGTTGCACTTGCTGTTTTTATGGTTGCCATGACCTCTGTGTTTTTTTTTTTTTTTTTTTCTTTCCCTTACTGGTCTCCGCATGTTATAACACTCTCTGAACATGGGCTCCTGTTATTTTGGACTCGAGGATGGGCTCTTTTCGGTGAGTACTTGGTTTTCACTCCGTCTTCCGGTTTGTCCTACTCCAACCCCGCTCAGCGGTTGTTGCTATATATCAATTTGTTTAACAGTAGTGCTACTTTCCCCTACCGCTGAATTTCTTTGTTTCTGATCTCCCACTTGACCACCTCCCCCGGTCTCGGTTAGTTGAGTCTGGTGGTGGTCCCCTCCCGAACCTACACCGTCTCATCCCACCCCCCTCTTTTCCCCAGTGTATACTTTCCTCCCCCCTTTCCCTCCCAGTCGTGTCTGTCTGTCCACCCCATACGTCTTCCACTGTGATACTCCCCACCCTTCCCTTTTTTTTTTTTTTTTCATTTTATACATCTCTGCCATGCATACTTCCCTGAAGGTTTACTCCCTTAACGTGAGGGGACTGAACATCCCTGAAAAGCGTTCAAAGCTTCTCCTTACCCTTCGTCGGACGAAGGCTGATGTGATTCTTCTACAAGAGACTCATTATCGCTCGAATAATATCCAGAAACTTTTCACTAAACAGTATCCTACAGTTTATCATGCAACTTCTAAGGATTCTAAGTCTAAGGGGGTCTCCATACTCATGTCCAGGAACTGCCCCTTCGCGGTGTCTGAGTCCTTGGCGGATGAGAACGGACGCTTCCTTTTCCTTACCGGCTCCGTCCATGGCAGGGCCCTGACGCTGGCCAATATCTATGCGCCTAACAAACACATAGTCCCATTTTTCCGCTCTACCCTTCAACGGTTGACAGATTTTTACTCCGGCCAGATTATTCTGGGCGGGGACTTCAACGTTGCCTTGTCGCCTCTCTTGGACACTTCTCTGGGGTCCTCGTCCATTCCCTATGCGGCCTTGCGGTCTATTAAGACGTTGCTCACTACTCTGCTCCTCCACGATTCGTGGCGTACCCTCCACCCGGGCGTCAAGGATTTCACCTTTTTTTCCTCGCCGCACAACCGATATTCGCGTATCGACTGTATTTTCGTCTCCCAGGCTTTGTTGCCGGCTCTTTCTTCAGCGACTATTGAACCTATGCTCCTGTCGGATCACCACCCCATCAGTGCTACCCTCTCCTTCACGGCTCTACCACATCGCTATGGAGCGTGGCGCCTGGACGGCTCCCTCCTAAATGACCCTACTTTTGTTAAGGCCCTCTCTGACCGACTAAAGCTGTACTTTTTGGAGAATGCGGCCCCAGAGGTCAGTCCTGTCAATGTGTGGGCAGCACACAAGTGTGTGATCCGTGGTGAACTAATTGCCCTAGCCTCTAAACGGAAAAAGGAGCGTGTGGCTCACACGGAGACGCTCTTGTCCAAGATAGCTTCGCTGGAACGTTCTCACAAGCTGTCTTTAGCGTCTGATACCCTGGAGGAACTCACTAAGACCCGTCAGGAGTTGCTGGAAGACCTTGGTAGATCGGTTCGCAGGAACTTTGCTCTCTCTCAAGGCTTCTTCTACGAGCACTCCAACAAATCGGGTAAGCTCCTTGCCAGAGCTCTCAAAAAGAAAAGAGCGGCCAACACCATCCATTCCATTTCCGATTCCTCGGGCAAGGCGCACGCCTCTACCCCCGACATAGCGGCACAATTTGTCCGATATTACTCGGACTTATACAATCTGCCACGGGCAAACACGCCTGAACTTGTACAATCTAGGGCGTGTGAGATTCGCCAGTTCTTATCCCAACACTCTCCCCCACCACTTTCGGAGGAAGTATTAGCTCCTCTCAACGCCCCTATATCTGCTACGGAAGTCTTGGCGGCCCTTAAGCAGTCCAAACCTGGGAAATCCCCCGGCCCGGACGGACTGACGGTTGGTTACTATAAGTCTTTCGCAGATCAACTGATTCCGCACATGGTGAGGGCTTTTAACGCTTTCTCTGATATACCTGCCTTGGGGCCGGACTTTTTGGAGGCACATGTCGCTGTCCTCCCCAAACCTGGGAAGGATGCGACGTTGGTACCGAATTACCGCCCCATATCTTTACTTAATGTGGACATCAAATTGTTTGCGAAAGTGTTGGCTAACCGCCTTCTTCCCTCCATCCCCGAGGTGGTGTCCCTTGATCAGGTTGGTTTTGTCCCCGGTCGAGAGGCCCGGGACAACACCACGAAGGCAATCCACTTGCACCATTGGTTGTCCACATCGCGTACGCCTGGCTTCTTTTTATCCCTCGATGCGGAGAAGGCGTTCGATAGGGTGGCTTGGGACTACATGTCTGCCACACTTGAAGCCCTTGGACTAAAGGACCGGTTCTTGCGATTTGTCTCTATCCTTTACTCCAACCCCTCTGCCAGGGTCAAGGTGAATGGGTCCCTGTCGGACGCCTTCTCCGTATCGAACGGTACCAGGCAGGGTTGCCCGCTGTCCCCCTTGATCTATATCCTCACTTTGGAACCCCTCCTGCGCCAGATCCAAGCTAGTCCAGATATCAAGGGGGTGACTTTGAAAGGCAAAACATACAAACTGGCGGCATACGCTGACGATATCCTACTCTTCCTCACCGATCCTCTGCTCTCAGTTCCAAATCTCTTATCCGTTCTTGCACGTTTCCAAGATCTCTCCAATTTGAAAATCAATTACTCTAAATCCCGGGCCCTCAACATTTCCCTCCCTCCCTCTCTCTTACAACTCTGCCAATCCAATTTTCCATTTGAATGGGACCCCCACTCTATCACGTATCTGGGTGTCCAATTACCTAGTTCTCTTTCCGACCTTTATTTCAAGAATCACTTGGCGATCTTGAACACGGTGGAAAGAGACTTGCACTCCTGGCTGCAGGGTCATTTTTCTTGGTTTGGCAGGGTCGCCATTGTCAAAATGAATGTCCTACCTCGCCTGCTCTATATCCTTCAAGCTCTACCCATACGTATACCGCCCGCCTTTTTTAAGTCTTTCCGGCTTATGTGCTCTAGATTTCTGTGGTCCTCTAAGAAACCCAGGCTTAGTTGGGATCTGCTTACACGTCCTAAACAGGAGGGCGGTTTAGGATTCCCGCATTTACTCAAGTACTACCAGGCATGCCATCTATCCAGAGTGGTGGATTGGCATGCCCACTCATTGTCTAAGGATTGGGTGTCTCTTGAGGGGGCCTTGGCTTCGTTCCCAGCACACCACTTGCCTTGGTCGGCTCTTTCCAAGATTCCACGCCCCACATTAGCTAATCCCCTTACTGGAGCTACTGTAAGGGTATTTCATGCCCTCCGTGAGCAGTTGGATCTCTCGCCGAAGCGCAGCCCTTTGACTCCCTTACACTCCTCCCCTGATTTCCCCCCTGGCCTTCCATTTGTGCCTACCGAGGGCCCTTCCTCGGATATACCCTTTCAGGCTCGTCACTTTCTTGATAGCTCTGGACTACTCTCCTACCAGGATCTCTGTCAGCGTTTTCCGAAGGTTTCTATTCCCTTCTATTGCTATCTCCAAATTCGCCATTTCCTGACTCACACGCAGCCACTGCCAGAATGGGGCCGCCCCCTGACCTCTCTGGAACGTATTTGTGATGCCCCTGGTCCGCACCGGCACATGGTTTCGATTTTGTATTCCATGCTGTTCCCCCCCTCACACGCCCCCACGGAAGCTCTTCGAGCACAGTGGGCGCGTGAGTTGGGTGTGGACCTCACGGAGGAGGACTGGTCTCGCGTGCTTTTTCACATGCACAAGGGTTCCTTAAACGTGTTGACCTAAGAAACCGGCTATAAACTTTACTCTAGGTGGTATAGGACTCCAGACCTTTTGCACAAGTTTTCCGCCTCGAATTCTCCACAGTGTTGGAGGTGTCTGCAACATAAGGGGACTCTGCTGCACATATGGTGGGATTGCCCAGTTCTGCAACCATTCTGGAAGGAGGTTCACGCCTTAATCTGTCGTATTACCACGTACACACCTGACTATTCACCGGCGCAATTCCTTTTGCACCACACCTCCCTCTCCTATGCCAGCTACAAAAAGTCCCTGACCTTGCATCTGATCAATGCAGCCCGGATGTGCGTACCGTGCCATTGGCTGTCCACCACACCCCCGTCGGTTGCTGACTGGCTTCGCAGGGTTCAGCGGGTGGCGGAGATGGAGGACATCGTGGCCCAGGCCAAGGATACTCACCACCAGTATCGTACAACTTGGGTGCCCTGGACTCACTTTCAATCCTTGCCAGATTTCCAACGATTGAGCACCTGAGACTTATAGTCCACCTTGTGGCTCTTTGGATCCTGTACTAGGGGTTAACCCCTTATCCTGGGGTGCTTTCCTGGATGTTCAGTTCGCTCTGCCTTTTCTGACGCTTGTATTATGCCAGAGTGTATTGCCCCTTTCCACACGTTGTCCTTCCCTTCCTCCTTTCGTGTATCCCCTATTTACCCTACCTGTCTCCTCCCTCATCCTCCTCCCTTTCATCCCCCCCTTCCTCATTCCCTCCCTTTTACGCCTTTCAACAAATTACTCAGGGTTCTTTAGTTCGCACTCGGTGGTGGCTCGGCCTCCACCGACAACAGCTATGGCGCCCACGTTCAGAGATGTGTTTACCGGATCGCCACCTGTATGCGGTGGACCCCCCACTCCTTGACACAATTAGTTCCCTTTACGGGGTGTCGGGAATGGGGGCGCCACTATGCTTTATCATAGGAAGCTCCCTTGTTTCGGTTCTCATCAGGTGGATGGGCGCTCTACCCAGCGAACCCTTCCAATAGCCCTATGTCCACTTGGTGCTCCCACTGGCCCTCTGTTTTTACACCGAGTTATCACATGACACCTTGTGGGATTGCCTGTGCTCTCTTGTTGCTCCATGCATGCATTGTACTGTTTATATGTGTATCACTTTTGTATTTGATCACTTTTTGTGGGCTTTGTAACCTGCCCGTTACTGCTTTGTTCTTTTGTGCTATGTATGCTTTATTCCTTAATAAAATGTTTTTGAAAAAAAAAAAGAGTTTACACTTTTGGTATCTAGCGTTGGAGGTAGCAGTAAGTGTGGAATAGAAGATAGAAACTAGCTTGGTAATATTTTGTCTCCTCAGAAGTTTTTCAAAGGGAGCAACAATTGTTGGGTTAGGATAGGTTCCAAATTGCGTGCAACTAGCATGGTGAAACTGGTAATTGTACAACCCCATTTCTCAAAATAGTTAAGACGCTGTGTAAAATCTACATAAAGACAGATTGCAATGATTTGCAAATCTCATAAACCCATATTTTATTCAGAGTAGGATAGTATATCACATTTTTTAAACTGAGAAAATGTAGCATTTTAAGAAAAATATAAGGTCATTTTGAAATTGATGCTAGCAACACATCTCTCAGGGCCATGCTTACTGCAGTTTAGCATCCCCTCTTCTTTTGACAACACTCTGTAAATGTCTATGAACTGAGGGGACCAGCTGCTAGAATTTTGAGAGAGGAATGTTGTTCCATTCTTGCCTGATATAGGACCCTAACTGCTCAAAGTGATACTGAAGGAAATAAATTATTTAAAAAAAAAAAAATAACAAATATGATATACTTACCTGCTCTGTACAATGATTTTGCACATATCAATCCTGATCCTCCTGTAATCGGGTCCCCCGCCGGCACTGGAACAGGGCTCAGCCCCCCTCCCTCCTCATTGGCTGTGTTTGACAGAAGCAAAATGGGTCCTGCTGCCATGTCTGAGCCAATGAGGAGGGAGAAAGTCGGGAGAGGAGCTGTTCTCGTGCACATCGCTGAATCAAGATTGGATTCAGGCAAGTATTGGGAGGGGCTGGGGTGAGGAGGGGTTGGGGGGAGGGGGGGGGAGCTGCAGCTCAGTTTCAGGGTCTTGGCAATCTTGTTATAGCCTAGGCCATCTTTATGTAGAGCAACAATTATTTTTTTCAGATCCTCAGAGAGTTCTTTACCATGAGGTGCCATGTTGAACTTACAGTGACCAGTATAAGAGAGTGAGAGTGATAACACCAAATTTAACACACCTGCTCCCCAAGTCACCTGACACCCGGGACCCAATTTGGACATTTCCACTTAGGGGTGTACTCACTTTTGTTGCCAGCCGTTTAGACATTAATGGCTGTGTGTTGAGTTATTTTGAAGGAACACCAAATTTACACTGTTATACAAGCTGTACACTCACCACTTTACATTGTAGCACAGCGTAATTTCTTCAGTGTTGTCACATGAAAAGATAATAAAATATTTACAAAAATGTGAGGGCTATACTCACTTTTGTGAGATACTGTGTGTGGTGGAAAGGGCCCACAGAGTTCCAAATGGCCTCGACACACCTGGGGCTCCACCGTGGCCTTTCCTGGTGAGGTTCCTCAATTACAGAGACCGTGACCACATCCTTAGTGAGGCCCGCAAGGATCACACCCTCTCATATGAGCACACGGCGGTGCAACTTTATCCTGATTTCTCAGAGGAATTGCAAAGGCATCGTAAGACCTTCACAGATGTCAGAAGATGACTTTGTGAATGGGATATTAAATTCTCCTTGCTCTACCTAAGTCACCTGCGGGTCCAACATGGCAGATCGGTGAAGTTTTTTGATTCCCCTTACGAGGCTGACACCTGGCTCTTTACCCTATGGTAATCCTTGCGCCCAATTTCCAAGTTGTGCCCATGGCAGTTGTTGCTGTTCCATGGTCCCTCATTATCAAGTTCCAAGGTTGCTGAAGATATAACACTGTTACAATACAGTATAAGGAGCAGTGCTGATCTCCTAAAATGGTGATACGCAGGCGGACTTCTCTGACCTGATGCCCGTCATCCTCCCTCACCCACACGGTCACCTTGCAGGACTACCTGGATGTCTCCTTTGCATCTCCCTATGGCATGTAGGTTGGCCTGCTATATGCTTAGCATCGGTAAGGTTGTCTATCCTGCTCCAGCGCGTTCTTCCCTCAATCGGAGTTGTCCTCTGCTGTGATAGGTGACATTTACAGTTTGCTACCCCCCTTTAGTTTGGAACTTTGTGGGGTCGTGCCCCCCCCCCCTTCATCTGCTGTCCTAGCTCAGACATGACCTGGGCTATAGATTACAGAACTCTGTAACTTAGTAGATGATTTTGTTTCCTTTTTTCTTTATGGTTAGGGATTTAAACTGCCTTGGCTAGTTTGTTGGGGAATGCTAAGCAGTAGGGAGTTCTTTTTTCAGTTCTTGTTAACCATACACCCGCTCTGGATCTACAATTTGCTTCTCCTCCTGATCTGCTGCCTCCCTTCCAGTTACTTGCACGTCCTCAGGTGGGTGTGTGTTGGTCTCCTGTCCTTCCACAATACTGGAGTTCATCCTGTGTGACTCCATCCTGGAGCTTCTTGTTCTGTCACAACAACCATGGACATAAAGTTACTTTCCTGGAATATACATGGCCTGAACGACAAAGTGAAGAAGTCCCTGCTTTTTAAATACCGGCAGTCCCATAAACCACATCACTTACTCTTGCAAGAGACTCATTTAACAGGTAGCACATATCTGTCTCTTAGAAGAGCGTGGGTCCTGCAGGGTTTCCACAACACTTACTCCACTTATGCGAGAGGAGTTGCTGTCCTCCTAAATAAGTCACTCCCTTACTTGGTGGAGCAAGTCCTTACTGATCCGGGGGGGGTAGATACTTCATATTGATTCTGCAATTGTATGCACAAAGATGGGCATTGGTTAATGTGTATGTCCCCCCCCCCCTCTTTGTTTCCACCATCTTTTACACAGTCTATACCAAATTAGCTCCTCTCCAGGAACAGCATCTAATCCTAGGGGGGACTTCAATGCTATTCTAGATAATATGCTAGACACATCAAACCCACTCAAAGCAGTCCCTTCGGATCTGGCTGTTTGGGCAGATGTTTTCAATTTGCAAGAAATTTGGCGGTGGAAGCACCTGGGGGTCAAGTTTTATACTCATGTTTCGAGTACCCATGAATCAGGTTCTCGTATCGATTTAATGTTTGGATCTACCTCTGCCCTCTCCTGTGTTTGCACAGCCTCCTACCTCCCAGCAGGTCTTTCGGACCACTCCCCTTTTGAAATATTGTTATCTTTAGGTAAGAGCCGAGACCCGAGACTTGCGCCACATTGGATTGGTGACCCCAAGGTTCAGGAAATGGTATTCCCTAAAATGTTAGAATTTTGGCAGAACAATGAGGATTCCACCTCCCTTGATGTGGTGTGGGAGGCGTGCAAGGCTCATGCTAGAGGTGAATACATTTCCTCTTTTAAGGCCCTGCGCTCTGATTTTGCCTCGCAGACCACTCAACTGGAACAGTGTGAGTCGGAGGCCTCAGTGGCTTTTGTAGAGGATCTGACTTCTGAATCATTCTCGGGCCTGTCGCAGATTAGGAGGGGGGTCAGGCTCCATTACACCTCATTCATCCAGTCTGACGCACAACGCCTGACTGCCAAAGTGTTTGAATTAGGTGATAAAAACGGAAAAATGCTAGCCAATTCAAGCAGTAGAACCTTCCTATCAAACTGTGATTCCTGGGATATAGTCTCACGCGGGGGGGGGGGGGGGGCTATGTTATTGACCCAGAGGGCATCATAAGGGAATTTCATCAATTCTACAATATGCTGTATCAGTATTCCCCTCTAGACCCGTATAGGTCCCTGCTGGATTTCCTGGGAGATGTACGATTGCCTCCTTTGTCTGCTGAGGATAGGGAAGTACATGACAAACCCCTGTCACTCTTGGAGATTGAGGCTGCTATCCAATCCTTCCCCGATCATAAATCCTCAGGGCCAGATGGTCTGCTGGGAAAGTGGTACAAAGCACATATGGCCCTATTGGGCCCTAGGTTACAAAAACTTTTTGCTTATTGCTTGGAGGTTGGAAAATTACCAGACAATATGTATCAGGTACATATTGTGCTATTGCCCAAGTTGGCAAAGATTTGATGCAATGCTCTTCTATAGACCTATATCACTTCTGAATTATGGCTAGGGATGAGCTTTTAGTTCGAGTCGAACGTAAGTTCAACTCAAACATCGGGTGTTTGCTGAACACACGAACAAACGGGCCGTTCGTGGGAAATTCCCCCACCATAATGCAATAATTGTGATTGGCCAAAGCATGCACCTTGCCTTGACCTGTATGCTTTGGCCAATCACAACACAATGTTCTGTCAGAGCCATGATTGGCAAAAGGCAGGGTGCCTTTAGCCAATCATGGCTCAGAGGCTAAATCCTCGCCCCACACTATATAAGGCTGCTTACACAGCAGCCATGTGTAGTGTGTTAGAAGACGAGATAGTAGTGGGATTAGGCAGGAAGTTAGTGGATTGTGTGTTTTATATATTAATAGATCAGACAGTGTAGTATGTATATATATATATATATATATATATTGCAGGATATATCAGATAGTTCAGTATATATATTTATCAGTTATTGCAGGATATATATCAACCAGAGCAGTATATATATCAGCCAAGTCCAGTGTATATATCGGCCAGAGCACTATATATATATATACTGTATATATCAGCCATTGCAGTGTATATATCAGCCATTGCAGTGTAATGTAAGGCTGATTCTTATGTTACACAGTGTACTGCAGTCAGTTTAGTGCTGTGCTTTGATTGTAGTGGGGCCACTGAAGCGTATTGTATACAACACGTCTGTGTCACCCCACCGATAACCCTTTTTATTGCATATATACAGTATATATATATATATATATATATATATATATACAGTGGGTACGGAAAGTATTCAGACCCCCTTAAATTTTTCACTCTTTGTTATATTGCAGCCATTTGCTAAAATCATTTAGGTTCATTCTTCTTCCACATGAATGTATACATAGCACCCCATACTGACAGAAAAACACAGAATTGTTGACATTGTTGCAGATTTATTAAAAAAGAAAAACTGAAATATCACATGGTCCTAAGTATTCAGACCCTTTGCTGTGACACTCATATATTTAACTCAGGTGCTTTCCATTTCTTCTGATCATCCTTGAGATGGTTCTACACCTTCATTTGAGTCCAGCTGTGTTTGATTATACTGATTGGACTTGATTAGGAAAGCCACACACCTGTCTATATAAGACCTTCCAGATCACAATGCATGTCAGAGCAAATGAGAATCATGAGGTCAAAGGAACTGCCTGAAGAGCTCAGAGACAGAATTGTGGCAAGGCACAGATCTGGCCAAGGTTACAAAAAGATTTCTGCTGCACTTAAGGTTCCTAAGAGCACAGGGGCCTCCATAATCCTCAAATGGAAGACGTTTGGGACGACCAGAACCCTTCCTAGAGCTCGCCGTCCGGCCAAACTGAGCTATTGGGGGAGAAGAGCCTTGGTGAGAGAGGTAAAGAAGAACCCAAAGATCACTGTGGCTGAGCTCCAGAGATGCAGTCAGGAGATGGGAGAAAGTTATAGAAAGTCAACCATCACTGCAGCCCTCCACCAGTCAGGGCTTTATGGCAGAGTGGGTGGCCCGACGGAAGCCTCTCCTCAGTGTAAGACACATGAAAGCCTGCATGGAGTTTGCTAAAAAACACCTGAAGGACTCCAAGATGGTGAGAAATAAGATTCCCTGGTCTGATGAGACCAAAATAGAACTTTTTGGCCTTAATTCTAAGCGGTATGTGTGGAGAAAACCAGGCACTGCTCATCACCTGTCCAATACAGTCCCAACAGTGAAGCATGGTGGTGGCAGCATCATGCTGTGGGGGTGTTTTTCAGCTGCAGGGACAGGGTGACTGGCTGCAATCGAGGGAAAGATGAATGCGGCCAAGTACAGGGATATCCTGGACAAAAACCTTCTCCAGAGTGCTCTGGACCTCAGACTGGGCCAAAGGTTTACCTTCCAACAAGACAATGACCCTAAGCACACAGCTAAAATAACGAAGGAGTGGCTTCACAACAACTCCGTGACTGTTCTTGAATGGCCCAGCCAGAGCCCTGACTTAAACCCAATTGAGCATCTCTGGAGAGACCTAAAAATGGCTGTCCACCAACGTTTACCATCCAACCTGACAGAACTGGAGAGGATCTGCAAGGAGGAATGGCAGAGGATCCCCAAATCCAGGTGTGAAAGACTTGTTGCATCTTTCCCAAAAAGACTCCTGGCTGTATTAGATCAAAAGGGGGCTTCTACTAAATACTGAGCAAAGGGTCTGAATACTTAGGACCATGTGATATTTCAGTTTTTCTTTTTTAATAAATCTGCAACAATGTCAACAATTCTGTGTTTTTCTGTCAGTATGGGGTGCTATGTGTACATTCATGAGGAAGAAGAATGAACCTAAATGATTTTAGCAAATGGCTGCAATATAACAAAGAGTGAAAAATTTAAGGGGGTCTGAATACTTTCCGTACCCACTGTATATACTGTATATATAAAATAAAAAGTTGTGAGTGTATAACCTCACGTGACCGCGCCTAGGATTCTAGTAAAAGGAAGTTGTGATAAATTATATTGTGAATGAAATGTTGCGTATCTGTGCAACTATAATAAATAAATAAATATTTTTTCTTGAGCCGCTAGTCAAAAACAACAAGGAGTTGTGTGCTTAGTGAGTGAGGAAAGGGAGACAGCGCTAAAAGATATTATGGTGTCCTATTATGCATCATCAAATACACATTTTTTTCAGATAAAATAAAAATACACTTAAAATTCATATGAAAAGTGAACCCCCAACTGGTTCTTCACAGTGCTGAAATTTAAAGTGTCCGTGCTTCATAAAAGTTCAAATTATAAATAATGGTGCAAAAGTGCAATATTCCAAAACAATTCCAAAGTGCTATGTGCTCAGTGCAAAGGGATGTCCGCATGCAGGATCAAAACACTGGGGGGAATCCGTCACCGAGTTATGCACCCACTTACTGGACATCCCTTTGCACTGAGCACATAACACTTTGGAATTGTTCATATATATATATCTATATATATATAGATATATATATATATTTCTTTTTTTTTCTATTTTTTTTTTAGCAGCATAAGGTACTGTTGCTGCAATATTAGTTCCCCCCCTTCTTTGTCACAGGTGCTAGTGCGTCCTTCTGCCCCTGCATGACAAGTACATGCTATTTCAATTTTGGATCTAATTTTTAACAGCAGGGCCCATTCCTGCGTCCAGCAAGAGTAACTGCGAGGGGTTGCGGTGTTCAGGCACCACCAACACCCAAGGCCCAATTTTTCTGCACCTGTATGACAAGTACATGCGATTTCAATGTTAGTTTCCAATTTTTAACAGCAGGGCCCGTTACTGCGCCCAGCAAGAGTAACTGCGAGGGGTTGCGGTGTTCAGGCACCACCAACAACCAAGGTCCAATTTTTCTGCACCTGTATGGCAAGTACATGCGATTTCAAATTTATATGGAATTTTTACCAGCAGGGCCCGTTCCTGCGCCCAGCAAGAGTAACTGCGAGGGGTTGCGGTGTTCAGGCACCACCAACACCCAAGGCCCAAGTTTTCTGCACCTGTATGACAAGTACATGCAATTTCAATGTTTTTTCCAATTTTTAATAGCAGAGCCCGTTCCTGCACCCAGCAAGAGTAACTGCAAGGGGTTGCGGTGTTCAGGCACCACCAACACCCAAGGCCCAATTTTTCTGCACCTGTATGACAAGTACATGCGATTTCAATGTTTGTTTCTAATTTTTAACAGCAGGGCCTGTTCCTGCGCCCAGCATGAGAAACTGCAAGGGGTTGAGGTGTTCAGGCACCACCAACACCCAAGGCCCAATTTTTCTGCACCTGTATGACAAGTACAT
The DNA here is from genome assembly GCF_965119305.1 of Pelophylax lessonae. Classification (NCBI taxonomy): domain Eukaryota; kingdom Metazoa; phylum Chordata; class Amphibia; order Anura; family Ranidae; genus Pelophylax; species Pelophylax lessonae. The sequence goes on from NC_138779.1 coordinate 121,339,610, forward strand.
GCGATTTCAATTTTGTATCAAATTTTTAACAGCAGGGCCCGTTCCTGAGCCCAGCAAGATTAACTGCAAGGGGTGCGGGATTCAGACAGCACTATCACCCAAGGCCCAATTTTTCTGCACCTGTATGACAAGTACATGCGATTTCAATGTTTGTTTCTAATTTTTAACAACAGGGCCCATTCCTGCGCCCAGCAAGAGTAACTGCGAGGGGTTGTGGTGTTCAGACACCACCAACATCCAAGGCCCAATTTTTCTGCACCTGTATGACAAGTACATGCGATTTCAATTTTGTATCGAATTTTTAACAGCAGGGCCTGTTTCTGAGCACAGCAAGATTAACTGCGAGGGGTGCGGGATTCAGGCACCACTAACACCCAAGGCCCAATTTTTCTTCACCTGTATGACAAGTACATGCGATTTCAATGTTTGTTTCTAATTTTTAACAGCAGGGCTCGTTCCTGCGCCCAGCAAGATTAACTGCGAGGGGTTGCGGTGTTCAGGCACTACCAACACCCAAGGCCCAATTTTCCTGCACCTATATGACAAGTACATGCGATTTCAATTTTGTATCAAATTTTTAACAGCAGGATCCGCTCCTGCACCCTGCTCCTATGTGTTGTTCTTTCTAATTTTGGCGTAACAGATCCAAATCCATACCAGACCCGAAGGGACTCAGGGGGGCCCTACGCTGTTTTTTTTTTTTTCATTTTTTTTTTTACTGTATTGCCGGGAGCCGATGTTTACATTCAATTTTTTCCTTTAGAAATGTCAGTATTGCTGCAGCAGGCTACATACATCGCACAAATGCGCCACTTTACAGGCACATTAAGGGGACCCCCAAGCACAATATTTAAAACTAGAAAATTATAGTTTTAAAAAAAAGATTTTTGCATTGGTACTTTTGATTTTTCAGGTTCGAGTCCCATAGACTTTAATGGAGTTCGAACAAACTTTTCCCCCGTTCGCGGTCTTCTGGTGCGAACCGAATAGGGGGGTGTTTGGCCCATTACTAATTATGACCTAAAGCTCATCACTAAAACCCTAGCCAACAGGATAATGCACGTGTTCCATCAATTATCAACATTGACCAAACTGACTTCATGCCTGAGAAATCCACCAATGTTAATATCCGCAGGGTTTTCACACATCTCCAGCTTCAGCCTGAAGAGACTGCCTCAAAGGTCTTGGTAGCCTTTGATATTGAAAAGGCTTTTGAGACAGTCCAATGGGGTTACTTGATGCAGGTGTTAGAGCTCTTTGGTTTCGGCCTGGTCTTTATTGAGATAATATACAAAGTCCCTTTAGCTAGCATTAAGCTGAATGGCAAGTTGTCGTATCCCTTTCCGATCCAGAAGGGGACGAGGCAGGGGTGACCTCTTTCCCCTGCCTTGTTCATGCTGGCCATGGAACCGTTAGCAGAGACATTGAGGGCATCCAATAAGGTAGCTGGGATTTGTGTGGGCTTCACTGTAGACAAGGTAGCGCTCTATGCTGATGATTTCATTCTCTTTCTACGGGACCCTTGCCCTTCACTTTTGAAAGCACTATGGATCCTGGACCGCTTTGCGCCCCTTTCGGGTCTACATATATACTAATTGGGATAAATCCCTTGTGTTACCGATTGATCAAGGGGCTAAAAGGTTGACTGACCCCAATTCTCCTTTGCAATGGGCAACGACTATTAACTATTTAGTGATCAATATTTCTCACTATTTCTCTCAATATTTATCCAACACTAAGGATTTTAGACATCTTAATTTGTCCCCAGCTCTTCAGTGGTGTAAACAGAGATTAAAAGCCTGGTCACATCTCCCTATATCCCTTATCGGGAGAATGTATTTAATTGAAATGAAAATCCTTCCAGTTCTATTATACAGCCTTAGGCACACCCCAGAGTGGCTACCGAAATCCTTTTTTTAAACAATTAGATTCAATTATAGGCTCCTTCTTATGGTAATCCCAACCAGCTAGATTTAGCAGGAAATTTTCATGCAGACCTTGGACGCAAGGGGGCTTGGCTTGCCCAGACTTTCATACCTACTATTTGGCGGCCATGCTTACCCACCCTCATAACTGGCTTATCTCTGATGATACAAATGCCTCAGTAGTATTAGACGCGATGCATTCAGGATCCTATGGGACCCTCCGTAATCTCCTCTACAGGGGTCTGAGAGTCTCTCACCCGCCCCTTACAGTCGCTATGAGGGCAGTTATAACGGCCTGACATGCTGTCATTACTAAACCCAATACAGTGAGGGGTAAAAGGTCCCCATCAACTCCGCTTTGGTTTAATCCCATTCTACCAGAATTTCATTCCTTACCAGACCCTGGTCTTAAGGCTGCTAAAGGAATCACATACCTTTCAGATATGTATTATGGGAGTGCACTATTTATGTTTGATAGCTTGAAAGATACATTTACACTGCCTAATGCATTCTTCTTCCAATTCCTGCAACTCCAACACGCCTATGCAGTGCAATTTGGATCCTCCTTGTGTAGATTGAAGCAGGACAATTTGGAGGTTCTCCTCTGGGACAGCACTCTCAAAAAACCTACAAGTCACTACTTCCCTCTGTTCATGTGGGACTAGATGCCCTGCTAACTGCATGGCGTTTGGAGAAGCAGGACTTGGACAATGAAGAATGGGAAGATCTCTAGGACAGCTCATTTCAAGCACTGATATTGACTAAAGACCGGCTGATCCAATTTAAAATAGTGCACAGAGTTTATTTTACACCACAATGACTACATCATATATACCCTTGTAACGAAACCGCAACCCACACTGTGTTTGTGGGATTCCGTCAGTATACGGCTTCCTTCAGTCTTGAACATAGACTGATATTCCAGCTGCCCTACATACAAAAACAGCCGACAACTTAGCTTGTATGTATCTGAAAACAACTGAACAAACTATATAAAGGTATGGCTCTCAACAAAGAAATTGAATCACAGTAATATATTAAATAAAACCACAAATGTGCTGATAATTAAAGTGAATGTGCCAAACTTTTGTGCTCAGTCCATAGAGAGTGGCAATGAATAAATCAAGTCTCTGGTGCTCAAAAAACATCCAAACAAAAATCCAAGTAACAGCAGTTAATGGAAAAATCCTAGACTTGATAGGAGTGTGTTCCTTTAAAAGCCTCCACCTCCACACGTTCACCCAGTGCAAGCAAATATATATGCTTACCAGAAATATAGGACCCCTTGATTATAGGGGGTCACTAAAACATATTCCTTTCCACATGTGTTCCGACCAGACCATACATCCTTTTTATATTAGCGTTTGGTATAGAGGGAACGCTTTCTCACCGAAGAGAGTATATATCCAGACCAAATGTTACGACCAAGACATGAATAGAGAGAAAAGAAAAGCTCTCATGACGCAGTATCTCATGACAAAAACCGTTTAATCGTTTAAAATCACACTTACTACATCCAAGATAACAAAGAGCCTTCAATGCAGGAATCACGGTTACAAGGGATAGGAACGCCGCTTCCGCGTTCCACCTGTGTTCCTCTCGACCGGAAGTTACGATCTCACGTTCCCAACGTACGTTTCGTCAGTCCGACTATAGGTCTCACAGTGTAAAGTGGGATTAAATCTTCATATTTATTGAGAGATATTGTTGACAAATATTACTGTCCCATTTGAGTAATCCAAACCATATTCTGTGTCCATAATTTCTTGACCAACCTGTGCCCCTAATAGACTCAGGTTGACTTACACATAAGAGGGGCCTAGGGATCTGAGACAGGGATTTCCCAACCTCTCTAAGGTAAGCTGGGTTCCATGGGCCCCCCACCCAAAGTGACTCCCATCACATCTCTACTCTTTTCAAAGGAGACTAACGCAGGAGGAGACCCCAAACGGGTTGACTTTGACGTTAGTCCATAGTTCCTGTCCCCCAATGCCTGTTCCCACACAGTACCCCAAACAAATTGTCCGGAACACAGCGTTACTCACCCAGCCAACCTCTGCCTCTCTCGAGTAAAACATACCCACCGCTGGGGAGAAACGTGGACTGGCTCTTCTCCTTGAAGTTCTTTCAGCCATTGGAGACAAGACAGGGTGGCAGGGCTCACTTTGTCAGGCTGTTGGGGATCTGGGCCGACTGCCCAGCATCCCTGGGGTATACAAGTGAAGACTGTAGTCCCATCCACTTTCTCAGGAAACCCATCCTTTGTTAGTTGAGGACAGAGTTCAGTGATGTTAGGCCCTGATGCCCGCTGTTCAGCAGGGAAGTAAACTGAAAAGTCAATGGCCTTGCACACATCTTCCTGGGTCACCAATTGTTGCAGGCAGAGGTTAGCAGCGCTATGCCTGGATGCCCACTCTTCTGCTATAAACTCACTGGGACATTCCTCCTCAACAGAAAAGTCTATTAAATCCCCAGTCTCTGGAATTGCTGAAAGTCCAGGGCACAGGCTGGTGGTCCTCGGGCCCAGTGCCAACACTTTGGCAGGTGATTTATCATCCATATCATCCTCTGATGAAAAGTCAATTAAATCTGTAATCCATGGCTGGGACTGGGTAGTGGGACCGACCATCTCCACCCCCAGTGCTGTTGACTGCTGCTAGGATGAAGGACCTACAATCTCCTCTCCCGGTAACGCTGGCTGGTGCTGGGTAGGGGGCGCGGCCATCTCCAGCCCCAGTGCTGTTGGCTGCTGCTGGGACAAGGGACCTACAATCTTCTCTCCCAGGAACACTGGCTGGTGCTGAGCAGAGTCTAGCAGCCATCTGTATGCGATCTCCAGCTCCCATTCCTGAACGGCCAGAAACTCCATATCTTCCAGTGCCCAGAACACTTCTGAGATGTTCAGGATCTCTTCTCTGGAATCCATAATTTTCTCTAACCGCCACTCCAAATCGATCCCATAGCTGGGGTCCTCTGACCACTTCTCTAATGACAGTCCCAGTCTGCAATAGCCAAAGCCTTTTATTGGGCTGTCATCCGCTGTCCACAGGCACACATGGGTTACATACCAGAGGAGAGCTCTGCATCTCCTCCTGGACAAGCCTGCTTAACTCAGCTTTCCTTTCCTTGTTCCTCAGCTTTCCATTCCCAAAACCAGCACCCAAAATCCATACTGCGACCAGTACCTTTCCTGGAAGGAGGGGAGTATTTTTCCCTGCTCACGGGCTAGCATTTCCTTCCAGAGTTCTAAGCAGATTAAATCATAGCATCCTAGCAGGACCTTCTCTGACACTGGTCCCCTGTGCTGTATCCGCATCTCTCCCAACCTCCTTCCGAATTCCTCTTCCTTGGATCCCAGTGGATGTTTGGATGTCCCAGACTGCAGAAAGCTTCCCGCCACTGCCAAACAGTGTAACAAAACTGCAACCCACACTGTGTTTGTGGGCCTCCATCAGTATATGCCTTCCTTCAGTCTTGAACATAGATAAATATTCCAGCCGCCCTACATACATAACCAGCCGACAACTTAGCTTGTTCTTATCTGAAAACAACTAACTAATTTTATTGAACAAGAAACAACCTTTTATACACGTGAGAAGTATGTCAGTCACTACAAATATTACCCAAAACATCACACAATGGTTAGATAACGAGGTACAGCTGACTCATGGCTAATCCCATCTAGACAAGGTTATCATTAACATGCTAATTAACTCAGCGCACTTAAACCAGACTGCCGGCAACAAGGCTAAAACAAAATACAAAATTACACATTATCCTAAGTAAAAACACAGAGCACCTTATTATACAGACTATATAAAGGAAGAGACCCCAGTAAAAGTCTGTCCGTCTCTTACATTAAAGTACATGGAATACACATCTAAGCATTGCTTTGATTATTTAGGAGTCACAGACTTCATGACAACAGGATTTAGGTCTCACAGTGTGAAGTGGGATTAAATCTTCATATTTCTTGAGAGAGGTTGTTGACAAATATTACTGTCCTATGAGTAATCCAAACCATATTCTGTGTCCATTAAGTCCATTGTTTCTTGGCCACCCTGTGCCCCTAATGGACACAGGGTGACTTACACATAAGAGGGGCCTAGGGACCTGAGACAGGGATTTCCCAACCTCTCTAAGGTAAGCTGGGTTCCATGAGCCCCCCAACCAAAGTGACTCCCTCACACCCTAATTCCTCTTCTTCCAGTTGGAGATGCTCTAGTGACCCTGCTGCATTCGCCCATATCTTTTGGGAGTGCCCTCAGATTAGTAGCTACTGGCAGGAAGTGACCCAGTTTATATCTACCCTAACTACTATACAGGTCCCTGTAAAAGTTGGTGTTTGCCTACTGGGGTTAGTTGACTCTCTGGCTGTTAGTAGGGCGATGCGTACTCTCTTGGGTCTCCTATTATTTTATGCCAGGAAGGCGATAGTGCTCAAGTGGAAATCAGACACAGCCCTTAATCTGCCCTTCTGAAAGCGTTTAATCAATAAGGTTGTACACCTATACAAAGCTAATTATTTGTCCCAGGGTTGCCCGAGGAAGAGAAGGTCTGGCATTTGTTGACAGATTCAGAGTATACAACAGATGATCAGGAGTCCACAGACTGAATTCATTCCCCCCTGTTAAGGTTTAGTTTATAATATGAACACATTCATTCCTTTGCAGGGACTCACATTACATTTATTCAGGTAGGATTCTAAACACAAGTTAATATTATTCCGATACATTATCTTTTTTATTATTATTGGTTGAGAGGGAACAGGAATTTCCTTATAATTCATCAACCCTTGAAGTGATTTTATAAGAGAATGACAGAGTGAGGTGTATGGAAGGTGTGTTGTTTCTTTCCACCTTTTTTTGGGGTTCTATAATAGGAGGTGTTTTTAGTAGTTCTATGTTTTATGTATTAGCCAGGGAATGCCCAAAGGCTATGTTTTGTACCTATACATCTAAATTTTTCAATAAAAAGACATTTTAAAAAAAAAAACAGATACAATTAATTGAGTGGAGCCACGTACACATGCTACTGTGCATGCACAACCAGAGTTCGGCCATCTTAACTGTGGGAAGCCCACCTGTTTATCATGTTTATCATGCTTGGGAATTTTTATATCGTCCTAAATGTAAGTGCACTACTATTTGTTTTTAATAAATAATACAAGTCGTACAGTACTGCGCTATGTGGAGTTTATGTCTTTTATATACCCCGCCCATTGAATACGAATGATGGCTTGCAGTAGCCTACTTCCTGGAGTGTTTACTCGTGTATACACTTATCTTCTGAGGCAATCATTATGACATCTGAATCAGTCTGGATCTGAGATTCAACCAAGTGAGTTTTGATCTCCCTGAATAAGGGTGATCGCTTGCTTTCTGGTAAGCCTCCAGTGTGGATTGAATGTTGGTGTCACTGCTGTGATCTCTGGATCTCTTTACTGAGCACAGATTTCCTTTGAGACTTTCTTCCTTTTGGAGTTTTCTTTTATGGACTTTGGTTTTGTCTCACTAGTCTATTATTTACATTTATTTGTTTTTGTATACGCACTTAATATATGTACAGGGCCACATTTTGTTTATAAATTGTTTATATATCTAGTACCTGGGTTATAGTGCTTGGCTGCTGATAGAGGTTCCAAGCACAGATAACCCTCTCTTTTCTGTAATCACACCAGCTTGAGCCTGTAGCATAAATGTTTGTTTGTAGCATTAGAAAAAAAATGCTTACTTGTTTCTGCTGTTTCATACTCGCTGTCTCTCAAAAGCTCAAAGATGTCAACCTCAAGTTTGGATTTTCCTTGTCTCTCAGGGTGTCGATTTATTCTGTCCTTGGCCAATGTAATGGAAAGTCTCTCTCCTCTACTGCATTCCATGGGGTCATCCAGAATAGCAGCTGGTGAAAGAAAAAGTGATGTTTTACTTTCTTTACCTTTCTACCTTTTGTGGCACTGTTATACTACACAATGACTTAAGCAGGGAAAGCACACCAAAAACAGTGTTTTAGGTAAGATATTGGGCAATTTTTATATTGCTGTATTTTATTCACATGGTATTTCTTGCAATACAAGTATCACTCCTTGGTCACCTGTACCATATTTGATCAATGCATTTGTGCATGTTTTTGAGCATTTAAAAAAAAAAAAAAAATTATGTTGACTCGTGCAGACAGAGACATTTAGAATAGGTTTTTGTCACAGTGCATATGCGCCACAGGTGATAGAAGATTCTGGAATAACCTTGTACTATAAAGCAGATTCAGTTTGGATAAATGTGTCAATTGACATTTGATAAAGAAATTCTTGAAATCTTAGAGAAAATACAGAACACAGCTTGGTATAATAAGATAATAATCTTGGTATTGCTGGCAGTAAGGGAAGCAATAAAGATGTGTATCTGTTACAAGGTCCTCAGGATTTTTGATTTGCCTAAATCGTTATATGAATATGTATTAATAGAATTTTTTAAATCATTTTCCTGTAGGGATGAAAAATCTATGCAGTTTTGTTTTTTGCAAGGTGGAGTGATGTTTTAACTTAACACCCTAAGGGTAGTTATTTGATAATTGATGTATATATATTTATTTGTTATTTTCTGTACATTGATTGTTTTAAGAAAGAATGATTTACTTCACTAAAACACCTTCAGGCAATGCTATTTATGAGGGCAATAAAAAAAGAGCAACACCACTCCAGGTGATACAATCCCCTCTCTGAACGGCAAGGTGCTGGTCCAGTCCGTGCCCTGGGCATGACAAGCAATGTATAGAAGGAAGGGCGACCGCACTCCAGACTTCAGAGAAAATTAGCTATATTGTGTAAAATCCACAATTGGCATCACAATCCCACAACACACAAGGTCAGCAGCATGGTTGATGCATTTCATGAAACAATTTGCTTACTCATAACCCAAAAGGCACCTGCATAGTTAACCTTTAGGTAACAAAGATACAACTGAATGTAATAGGGTGCTCAAAGGGTAACTCTACTTTTGTGGGGGGAAAAAATAGCAAATAAAGAATAAATAACATGGCATATACAATTTCAACACAAGTCAAATTGTAATTGAATGGTATTAAAAATGACCTGTCCTTTTCAGTCTTTAGCTCTGTAGTTTTCTGAAAATGCAATGCAATATGGGTACCTGCAGGTGTTCTGTACACAGATAGTACAAACATGTCATTTTTGGTAAGATTGGAAGATACTTCCAATAGGAAATCACGTCTAAAGGGATGGAGGCCCAGAAGTTTTTCTCATTAGAGCCCTGCAGATGCACAGCTGATTGATAATTATGTAACCACTCCCATTAGACTCAATTTCCCACATGGATACAGACAAACACACAGGGATTTCTTCAGAATACCAAAATGTAGGAATCTGCAACAAAGTTTGTTAAAATCTTTGTAATGTACATAGATCACCCAGAGGGGAATGTTTTTTTCTCAACAAAAGTAGAGTTATGCTTTAGTTAATCTGCCAAAACAGACACGGGTTAATGTCTATACATGTACAGATAAAAACAACAAGAATAAATAGAAAAATTATAGCAAAACCCAATATGTTTGCAGACACAAAGACCATGTATATCACACCAGGTGTGCATGAATGCAGGCACGGTAAAGAGAAGACCAGTTGCAGGAAAATTATATATATATTTGAAAAAATCACAAATGTAAGCACATATAATAGTGACCTTAATACTGGAAACGCATAGTATGTAAAAAAGTAAAAATAAAAATAAAGCAAATATTTAGATTTACATCAAAACCAATAGCATTATCATAACTCACATACGATGAAAAATGCAAAGTAGATCCAGCATGGCAAATGTTAAAAAAAAAAAAAATAAACAAAAATTTGACTGGAACTAATAGAATCCATGAATATTAAAACACAGAAGTGTAATATGTAGCTTAAGTGCCGATTCACACACTTGCGAGTGCGGCGATCGCATGTAATATCGGAGCGCACTGCTCCTTCATTACATGCGATCGGCTGTGCGGTGCGAATTCAGCCATACACTTTGTATGGCTAAATTCGCACTGCACCCGCACAAAAGACGCACAGGACCCTTTTTTCAGCCGCATCAGGATCGGATCGCACAGTGGTTCACACTTGTGCGATCCGATCCTGTGCGAACTGTAAAGATCGCACTGCGATATGCGATCAAACTGGGGGTGTCGTTAACATTTCATTGACACCCCCAGCGTATCGCATATGGCAGTGTGAACTGCCAGGGGTGCGTTATCAATGCGGGAACAGGCTGCAAATTCGCAGCCTTCCCGCATCGCATAAGTGTGACCCGACACTAAGTCTAGTAAAGAAGCAAGGAAGGAACAAAAAAAACAAAATAGCTATTAATAAAGCAATCTAAACAATGAAATTGGGATGTTTATAAATAGCATGGACAAGCTATAGACCCACAAGAACAACTAGATGGATAGAGGTAGGTAACAGGTATGCACCACCACGAGAAAGAATGGTCACTCATAGTAGTGCGTAATATCCCACTCAAAATTTAAACCATCAGGCATTCTCGTTTGAAGTCTATAAGTACCAAATACCTCTCTTTTACATAGGAGGTAAAAGGCATATACTTCCCTCAATGGTAATTTAAGCCTTTCAATGACTTGTACTTGGACTAATGATAGATCACCCACATGTATACTGAGTTAAAGTAGTGAGCTACATTTGTAGACTGATAATTGTTAATATAACTTAAATGTTCTGGAAAGCGATCTCTGAGTCAGCGAATAGTCCATCCTACATAGTTTATAGAACATGCACTACAAGTAAATACACAGATAATGTGTTTAGTGTTACAATTATGGAAACCATCAATTTTAAACGACTTGCCATTACCTGTAGAATGTATGTTATCTCCTGACAGTATGTGTGAACAACAAGGGCAGTCCAAGGTACCACATTTGTAGTTACCCTTACAGTGGAGCCAGGTGAGAGGCTCGTTAATTACCCACAGATCGGGCCTTCCTTGCTACAATATTAATGCGCTGATCCAAAAGTGGACTGGCTGATGCCACCCAACATTCGGCCCATCTCTAGAACTGAATATCAGCTTTAAAAAAAAAAAAATGCTAAAGTGGTGCCTAAATATACTATACCTACAGATATGACCAAATGCTGGGCTGTTCTGGCAGGCAGATTTCCATCACTTCCAGGTAATGTCCAGGCTTGCACCTAGTCCCAGCCTGGTCACACTTTAGCACTATGAGGTAGTGCCATTTGCCTGTCAGAATGGTCCTTCATTTGGCTATATCTACAGGGTTTATGAACTGCTGCAGGTATGCGCAGGCACTTCTAGGAGAGTTTCAAATTCTGTTATAGTACTAATGATTATGATGGGGCATAGAGTAGGCTGTTTACAACAATATCAAGGACTCTATTGTGTACATTACTGCAATTTGGTGAAGCATGTACTAAAGGATGCAGTGAAAGGTTAAATATGTTATAAGATAAGGCTCCACATCAGGTAAGTAAGGAAAAATCTTATCAAAATAGTGTTAACAGCCTCAGTGAGCAGTGAGCAAGAGCACACACTATTGTAACACCCTCCTAGGGAGGTACTAGTTAGAAAGTATAGTTTTGAGCCCTACCTGCTTACCAGAGGGGCTGCAGGTAAATCTATATTGTTCTCTGCCTACCAGAGAGCAGGATTGGTTAGTAAAGTCTGCTCATTGTGCTCAGTATGCAATTCATTGTGTCTTGAGAAGTATTTCACACTGGTCCAATAGGGAGGCATGTTGGACAGTGGGAGGACATCTGACGAATGGATGTATAGGCTTTGATACAGTCCTGGTGCTTGGCAGAGGGCTGGTCACCTCGGTGCATTCTGGGATACTGTATAAAAGTCAGGAGCACATGTGCTGCAAGGTCTTTGGCTGGAGAGCAAAGTCCCGGAGGGAAGGGGTGGCTGCCTCCTTCTCTGTAGCAGTGGCATGTGGTCGCAGGAGGTCGCCCCGAGGGCCAGAGGAACAGATGAGAGGAGCTGAACCCAGAGGTCCAGGAGAGATGACTGAGGGGGAGACACTGGAGACCTTGGGACCACAGTATGGTGATAGGTCCTAGATGCAGCTTAATCCAATGGTGCTTCTGACATTTAGAGGAAAAGTGCTCTCTTGTTCTCTTCTGCACATAGTTTAGCAGAGTATGTGATTTAAATGAGAAAAGAGAAAATTGATTGTGTTGATGTTGCACTTAAACGATAGACAGCCTCTGAAGCAGCCGGGACCCCTGACGAAACCCGTCAGGCTCTGGGCATTGCCCTACTATCTGCTCCGTTGAACTTTCCTGCACCCTTGGCGTATTGAGTCTACACACCACCAGTGAAACTTACCTGGAGAAATGGTTGCCAGCAATAACTCTGAACGATAAGTTCCCTTCTGATCCCAATGGGGTTCTATTGAATATGCTAATCCTTCATCTATGGCAAAAAGACTGTATCATAGCATACATTATGGAGTAACGTGTTCTTTCCAAGGAAGTTCAATGTGTGATCAATGTGTGATTGGGGGTCACTGGCATACCATATAGTCCATGAGTACAATATGCCATATAAATATCTTTGGAAGATGATACAAGTAAGATATGCTTCCTGAGCTGGGTGTGTTTGTGTACACATCATTGGAACTGTTCACCTGATATACCTTATCATTTCATTCACCATTTACTGTAACTTCAAAAAGGGATTACATAGTTACATCCAGTTCAACCTATGATGTGTGTGTGTTTGCTGTTAACCGTACATTGAATACCCCTGTATGTTGTGGTCTTTAAGGTGCCCATCTAATAGTTTTTTGAAACTATCGATGCTCCCTGCTGATACGACTGCTTGTGGAAGAGAACTCCACATCCTTATTGCTCTTACAGTAAAGAACCCCCTACGTACTTTAAGGTTAAACCGCCTTTCCTCTAGTTTTAGTCAGTGGCCACGTGTCTTATTGTATTCCCTTTCTCTGTATAGTTTGTTCCTTATGCTAGGGTCGCCAGTACAGTATTTGTACATTGATATCATATCCCCCCTCAATCGTCTCTTCTCCAGAGAGAATAAGTTCAGTGCTTGTAGTCTTTCCTCATAGCTGATGTCCTCCATTCCCCTAATTATTTTTGTTGCCCTTCTCTGGACTCTCTCCAGTTCCAGCACATCCTTTCTGAGGACCGGTGCCCAGAACTGGACAGCATACTCCAGATGTGGCTGGACCAGAGTCTTGTAGAGAGGGAGAATAATCTCTTTATTTCTGGAGTGAATCCCCTTTTTTATGCATCCCAGTATTCTGTTGGCTTTGCTTGCAGCGGCTTGGCATTGCATGCCACTGCCAAGCCTGTTGTCTACCAGTACCCCCAGGTCCTTTTCCATCCTAGACTCACCCAGAGGTTCCCCCCCCCCCCCCCCCTAGTGAGTAGCTTGCTTTCTGGTTTCTGGCACCCAAGTGCATTACTTTACATTTTTCAACATTAAACCTCTTCCTATGGGCCTCCTCTAGAGCACGAGTGTGGTTAGTTTGCATTCCAATCTTTTTGATTCTGGATTTAAAGGGATAGAGCCATTGTTCTCTATTTCTTAACTTGAACCTCAAAGGCATCCAAAAAATGATTGAACAGTACTCCTTTTGGGGATAAATTATCCCTGGATGCAGCTTTAAAGAAGCCAACACACAAAACATCAATAACAAACCCTGGGGAGAATATGATCAGAGGGGAGGTTCTGAGAGCCACGGTGCCCAAGCGATGAACATTTACACATTTCAAATGGCCATTGGGTGTTTACCTGTCTGCTACAGTTTTGGAATTCAGTAGTTGAGCGTGCTAGATATGTTATTATCAATATTATCATACAGAGATACATATACATATATAGACAGGCTTAAAGTGGAGTTCCTCTGGCTGTTGTGTTTATTAAAAGTCAGCAGCTACAAAAAGTGTAGCTGCTGACTTTTAATAAACACACACTCACCTGTCTCACAGTCCAGTGATGCAGCCGGGGGGAGACTCGGTTCTCTCCTCTTGGCATCTCTAATGTGGGCACCCAGCTGTGACAGCTTGCAGCTTCACAGCCGGGTGCGCACTGCGCATGCGCGAGTCGTGCTGTGCGTCCTGAATAGACGGACAATCTTCTGGGACCTGTGTCGTTCTAAGTGCCGTTTATCTTTGGTGCATTGTCCCCCTGTTATCAGCATTTGTCACTTTGGAGAAGTTTTCCGACACACGAGATAAAATTTGCGTCGAGGAGAGAGCTCAGCACGCAGCTTGTCTATTTAGAACACAATTCTTCTGCTGTGTGAAGGGGGGGGGGGTGTTCCTTTCCTCCAATCAGCTGTCACACAATATAACTGCAGCCTGTCCACCCCCTACTCTGTGTTCCTGACAGATGAAGAAATATTTCAACACTTTCTGCCCTTTTGAAGGGGTGTAGGGAAGAGAATTCTGCAGATAAACAAGTAAAACATATGTAGAAAGATTTGATTCATCTCTGTGTATCATCTGAGGCTCTTCACTTCACTGGGTATATGTGAGGGTGTACCACTTTACCTGTTCCCGCCCAGCCTATAGGCGGTTGGCACTAGTGCTGGCCTCTTGTTGATCCAGGTGAATGTCACATGACGTCCTCCCGGATCCCGCCCTCTGGAGCGCGATCTGTCACCAGATGCGTCCACCGGACACAGCCGATGACTAATCCCTGTACCGGCCCGCTGCTGGTACCATGTGACAGCTGTAACCAATCACAGCAGGTAACATGACAGTTGTAAACAATGGATGGCTTCCTTTCAAGCCATCTATTGTATACAATTGTGTTGCTAGCTGTGATTGATTACAGTGATCACATGGTACAGACTGGGCAATTCACGGCCAATCTGTGCCATGTGGTCAGCTGTGGCCAATGACAGCTAATCACAACAAAAAAAGTGAATGAATCTATTTCATTCAGTAAAATGCTTGCATATAGCAATGGAATTCATTGCCATATGAAAAAAACATAACATGTAAAAAAAAAAAAATGATCAATTCCCCAGAGTAGTACAACGTTACTGTTACTGTGGTAACATGATATTTCTCTGGTCAAAGTGTGTAAAGAAAGTCATTAAAAAAATATATATTCTTTATTTTTTCCATACTGTCACCAGTCAGTGTCCCTGCCACACCCGTTAAATGATGATACTGTACTGCACTGCTGACAGTATGTATAAAAATATATATTCACCCAAAACAAAATAATGTATATATATATATATATATATATATATATATATATATATATATGTATATATATAGGTGCTGCAGCTCATAAAAGTCTAAATACTCAACTTCAAGAACATATGTAAAACAATATACAGGAGAGAAGTATGCTTGGAGAGTTTCTCAAGGGCACCGAATCCCAATTGGAGGATACAAGAAAAGGCAAAAAGCCTCCATAAATAGGAGAGCTAGGGATTTTTAAAGTGCCAAATAACTCTGGTCGTAACATTTGTCTAAAAGAAATACATTTTTATTGATCAAAAGTTTAAAATACATAAAAGGACCACAATATTTAAAAATCGCCTGTGTCAATTTTTCCAAAATTTATCACATAGATTGTTTGCGATATGGTCATAGAGTAGCAATCCTGACATGTTTCACCGAATGCGGTTTCTTCAGGGGATATATTTAGTGCTACCTCTATGGTCAATTATCACGGACTCGAGAACAAAAATCTGAACTGCACATGCTTTAACCACTTGCCAGCTGCCTAACGCCGATCTTACATACATAGTTACATAGTTACATAGTTAGTGAGGTTGAAAAAATACATAAGTCCATCCAGTTCAACCTATGATGTGTGTGTGTGTTTGCTTTTAACCGTACATTGTATACCCCTGTATGTTGTGGTCTTTAACCACTTAAGCCCCGGAGGATTTTCCTGCTAAACGACCAGGGGGTATTTTGCGATTCGGCACTGCGTGACTTTAACAGACAATTGCGCGGTCGTGCGACGCTGTATCTAAACAAATTTGGCGTCCTTTTTTTCCCACAAACAGAGCTTTCTTTTGGTGGTATTTGATCACCCGTGTGATTTTTACTTTTTGCGCTATAAACAAAAAAAGAGCGTACATTTTGCAAAAATAACAATATTTTTCAAATTTTTTTATATGAAATTCCCCCAAAAAAAAATGTAAAAATCAAAATTTTTTAAAATTTTCGGCCAATTTGTTTTATGCTACCTATGTTTGGTAAAAAAAATTGCAAAAAGCGTATTTTGATTGGTTTGCGCAAAAGTTATCGCGTTTACTAACAAAGGGAAAGATTTTTGTCATTTTTGGTGTTTTTTTTTTAACGTGTAATGGCAGCGATCTGCGATTTTTTTTGCGGTACTGCGACATTGGGGCGGACAGATCAGACCCTTGACTGACATTTTTGACACTTTTGGGGTTACCAGTGACATTTCTACAGTAATCAGTGCTATATATATGCACTGTTACTGTAAAAATACACTGGTAGTGAAGGGGTTAACTTTATTTGGGAGGGAGGGGCTGTGTGTGTCCCTAGGGGCGTGATTCTTACTGTGATTGGCTGTGGCTCTAGCTGTAAGGACACTGATCAACGGATCTACATACTAGATCCGAGTGATCAGTGTTTTTACAGCGAGGAGAATGACAGGTGGCTTGTTTACACAAGCTGCCTGACATTCTCCCCCGCCGATCGCCGAGTGACCGGCGGACATCGGGTCCGCTGGTCACACGCGCGGGGGGGTCCGTGACCGCGCGGGAGCTTTGCTCGCGGCGGCTTGGCATTGCATGCCACTGCCAAGCCTGTTGTCTACCAGTACCCCCAGGTCCCTTTACATCCTAGACTCACCCAGAGGTTCCCCCCCTAGTGAGTAGCTTGCTTTCTGGTTTCTGGCCCCCAAGTGCATTACTTTACATTTTTCTACATTAAATCTCATCTGCCATGTAGTTGCCCACCCCGTTATTTTGTTCAGGTCTGCTTGCAAGATTTCCACATCCTGCATAGAAGATATTGGCATGCCTAATTTAGTATCATCTGCAAATACTGAGATTGTACTAGATATCCCCTACTCTAGATCATTTATGAATAAATTAAACAGGATTGGTCCCAGGACAGAACCCTGGGGGACCCCACTTTCCACACCCGCCCAATCCGAGTACTCCCCATTAATCACCACCCTCTGTACTCTCCCCTGGAGCCAGTTCTCTATCCAGGTACTCACCTTATGGTCCATACCTACCTTCCTTAGTTTGTACAGTAAGCGTTTGTGGGGAACGGTGTCAAAGGCCTTTGCAAAGTCCAGATACACCACATCCACAGGCTTACCTTTATCTAAGTGGCAGCTCACTTCATCGTAGAAGGTTAATAGATTGGTTTGGCACGAACGATTTTTCATGAATCCATGCTGATTACTACTTATAATACCGTTTTCATTACTAAAGTCTTGTATGTGGTCCCTTATCATCCCCTCCAAAATTTTGCAGACTACTGATGTTAGGCTGACGGGCCTATAGTTACCCGGGATATATCTCGGCCCCTTTTTAAATATTGGTACCACGTTGGCTTTTTTTCCAATCAGCTGGCACCATACCCGTCTGTAAACTATCCTTAAAGATCAAGAATAATGGTCTGGCAATCACCTGGCTGAGCTCATTAAGAACCCTTGGGTGCAAGCCATCCGGTCCCGGGGATTTATTTATGTTAAGTTTCTCTAGTTTAGCTCTAAGTCTATCCTCTGTTAGCCATGGCGGCACTTCCTGAGGTGTATTATTTAGTTCGGCCTTACAAACGGGGTTCGTGTAGCCCCCCGATTCCTTTGTGAAGACTGAAGAAAAGAAATTATTTAACACTTCTGCCTTTTCTCTGTCCTCTGTGGCCATTTTTCCTTTATCATCTTTTATGGGGCCAATGTGCTCTGGCCTCGCTTTCCTACTGTTTATATACTTAAAGAACTTCTTGGGGTTCTTTTTACTCTCCTCCGCTATATGTCTCTCGTGTTCTATTTTAGCCGCCCTGATTTCGTCTTTACATTTCTTATTACACTCTTTGTAGTGCTTAAATGCTGCCAATGACCCCTCAGTCTTGTATTTTTTGAAGGCCTTTTCTTTAGCTCTAATATACATTTTTATGTTGGAGTTTAGCCACCCAGGGTTTAGTTTTGCTCTTTTAAATTTATTTCCCTGTGTAATGCACTGGCCCACCCCCTTGTTAAGTATGCTCTTGAAGCACCCCCATTTTTCCTCCGTGTTCTTTGTTCCCAGGGTTCTATCCCATTTGATATTTTCTAGCAGCGAGCGCAGTTTAGGGAAATTGGCTCTTTTGAAATTCAGTGTCCTTATATTACCCTTGTGTTTCCTATTACTGTAATTAATACTGAAACCAATTGACCTATGGTCACTGTTCCCTAAGTTGTCCCGTATTTCTATATCCGTGAGCAGGTCTGTATTGTTGGTAATCAGTAGGTCAAGTACCGCATTGTTTCTTGTCGGTGCATTCACCATCTGACCCATGAAATTGTCCTGCAAAACATTTAGGAACTGCCGAGCCTTGGCTGAATGCGCGGTTCCTTCTGCCCAGTCTATATCAGGATAATTAAAGTCCCCCATTATAATGACATTTCCCATCCTTGCTGCCAATCCTATCTGTAACATGAGGTCCGCCTCACCCTCCTCCCTCTGGTTGGGGGGCCTATAGCATACGCCCAATATTACCTTCCCCACCGTGCCTTTCCTTTGAAGCTCTACCCATAGGGATTCTGCCTCGTCCATAGCTCCATTATTAATATCATCCCTCATATTTACCTGTATACTGTTCTTAATATACAAACATACCCCTCCCCCTTTTTTACCCTCTCTATCTCTGCGATAAAGGGAATACCCCTGAATGGTCGCCATCCAGTCATGAGAGCTGTCAAACCAAGTCTCAGTTATCCCCACAAAATCTAAGTCCTCCTCAAACATCAGCAGCTCCAGCTCTCCCATCTTGTTGGCCAGGCTTCTGGCATTGGTATACAAGCCTCGTAATTTTGATCGGTTACATTTATCCTCATTTGATGTTTTTAGGCTGCTCTCTTGATTTTTCCCCGTACCCACCCTGGGTATAGGAGCTCCGAACACCCTACTGCTAATGCCCCCATTTCTGCCCTCTGAAACTTGCTTTCCACTGGCTAATTCTACATCTGTACCCTCCCCCCCCATTCCCTAGTTTAAAAGCCCCTCTAACTTTTTGGCCATCCTCTCACCCAGTACGGCTGCACCCACCCCATTTAGGTGCAATCCGTCCCTACCAAAGAGCCGGTGACCGACTGAGAAGTCGGCCCAGTTCTCCAGGTACCCGAAACCCTCCTTACTACACTAGCTCCTCAGCCACTCGTTAACTTCCCTAATCTCCCGCTGCCTCTCAGGTGTGGCTCGAGGTACAGGTAGTATTTCGGAAAATACTACCTTGGAGGTCCTAGTCCTCAACTTAGCGCCTAAGTCCCTGAAATCGTTTAGGACTCTCCGTCTTCCTCTGCCTATGTCATTGGTACCCATGTGTACCATGACAGCTGGGTCTTCCCCAGCCCCACCCAATAATCTGTTCACCTGATCCGCGATGTGCCGAACCCGAGCGCCCGGCAAACAACAGACTGTTCGGCGCACACGGTCTTTGTCACAGATTACACTATCTGTCCTTCTAATAATTGAGTCCCCTACCACCAGCACCTGTCTTTCCTTTCCCTTTCTCCCGGCCTCACTGGAGGAGTTCTTCCCCTGGCAGCTAGGGGCGTCGCTCTGCTCCAGCAATGCTGGTCCCTGACTGGTTTCCCCAACATCACACAACGGGGTGTATCTATTGGGGTGCTCCAGCCCAGGATCAGCCTCCTTGCCTTGTCCCCTTCTACCCCTCCTAACTGTCACCCCTCTACTCTGCTCTGATGCCTGCACCTCCAATACTCCGCCCACATCTACGTCGGCAGCCAGCCCCTCACAGGCAAAGTGACGTAGGGCTACGTCACTAGCTTGTGAGGGTCTAGGGAGCGAGCGCACGCTCCCGGAGGTGCGCTCCCGCTCCCGCGTGGTCACGGACCCCCCCGCACGTGTGACTCGGCGATCGGCGGGGGAGAGGGAGAAAGTCAGGCGGCTTGTGTAAACAAGCCACCTGTCATTCTCCTCAGTGTAAAAACACTGATCACACGGATCTACTATGTAGATCCGTTGATCAGTGTCCTTACAGCTCAAGCCACAGCCAATCACAGTAGAAAGCACGCCCCTAGGGACACACACAGCCCCTCCCTCCCAAATAAAGTTAACCCCTTCACTACCAGTGTATTTTTAGAGTAACAGTGCATATGTATAGCACTGATTACTGTAGAAATGTCACTGGTAACCCCAAAAGTGTCAAAAATGTCAGTCAAGGGTCCGATCTGTCCGCCCCAATGTCGCAGTACAGCCAAAAAAATCGCAGATCGCCGCCATTACGCGTTAAAAAAACAACAAAAATGACAAAAATCTTTCCCTTTGTTAGTAAACGCGATAACTTTTGCGCAATCCAATCAAAATACGCTTTTTGCGATTTTTTTTACCAAACATAGGTAGCATAAAACAAATTGGCCGAAAATGTTAAAAAATTTTGATTTTTACATTTTTTTGGGGGGAATTTCATATAAAAAAATGTGAAAAATATTGCTATTTTTGCAAAATTGACGCTCTTTTTTTGTTTATAGCGCGTGATCAAAAAATCGCACAGGTGATCAAATACCACCAAAAGAAAGCTCTGTTTGTGGGAAAAAAAGGACGCCAAATTTGTTTAGGTACAGCGTCGCACGACCGCGCAATTGTCCGTTAAAGTCACGCAGTGCCGAATCGCAAAATACCCCCTGGTCGGAATGGGGGTAAAATCTTCCGGGGCTTAAGTGGTTAAATGCAAGTAATCAGCTGTTTCACTTGAGATCAGAGTGAGCCCCAGCTGGTCTTGATAATTAACCGCAGGAGGGGTAATTAGAATAGTAAACTTGAATTTTCCAAACAGAGTCAAATCCAAAGAACCCTATGATCAAAATCAGCCTTACTGTTGTTCAACGACAATAGGTGTTTTGTATATCTGTAGATAATGGAGGACACCAGTGAGTCCAGCTTTGTTTACTCAGATTTCACATGCAGCGGTCTTGCGGCTCCCCCGCCGACACTCAACCGGAGTTATTTGGCACCTTAAAAATCCCTAGCTCTCCTATTTATGGAGGCTTTTTTCCTTATATGCAAAACAAAATACGTTTGCAACCTAAAAACATTAAAAATAAAATACTAAGTGTTCAATCAATAATTAAATCTATCTATCTATCTATCTATCTATCTATCTATCTATCTATCTATCTATCTATCTATCTATCTATCTATCTATCTATCTATCTATCTATCTATCTATCTATCTATCTATCTATCTATCTATCTATCTATCTATCCTATCTACATAAATCACAGTGAAAAGAAAAGTCCAGTTATAGTGCTCTTATGAATGTGATTCATAACAACACTGGTGCTTCAAATGGTGCTTTCTCCAACACAGACGACTGCACGCTTCTCATCAGAAAAGATGGGTCCCAAATAATAGGGATTTAATGCACTTGTATCAAAATAGACCAGCTGGAGTATTCCACTCCTATGGCTCCATGAAAGGTAATCCTTACTGGTAAGGTGTCAGCTTCAATCCAATATAGGTCAAATATCCCTGAGTCCTTGGATCATCCTGCTATAGGTATTCTCCAGCATAAGGGGTTTAAGAAGGCGGAGACTTTATAGTGCACTATGTATAATTACCATTTCTTAAAGGATGATTTTTGCACTTACATGAACAAAAATGTTAAAAGGCAAAAAAATACAGCCGCAGACCTCATCTGCAGACTGGGGCATGGTGACGTCACAGATTTCGGCTCCACCCGACGTGTTTCCCCATAACAGGCATCGACTGGGAACGGAGACTCTCCTGAGACGTCACACACCACTCTTTAAATACTTAAACAGGAAGAAAAGACAATTTCACTGCTCCTGTGTCACCCAAATGTCTAGATATTATACTTTCTATACACTCTAATTACCATATTGATACAGGTACTTTACATTAAGCGTCATTCCAACAATTCCAAATATATGTAAATGCTATAAGAAAATTAAAATATTTCCCAAAATGAATTTTCTCATAATAACATCATTCCACAAAGGTCTATTTAAAAAGCATAATCCATATACAGTATATATATATATATATATATATATATATATATATATATATATATATATATATATATATATATATACACTATATAATAAAATACATTTTTAATGCAAGTATATAAAAAATGGTATAAAAAAAAGAAGAGAAAAATTACCTAAAAAAGAAAAAAGAAGAAAGAAATAGAGGAGTTGTCCTCCATTCACTATTCATTCTCTATTCATTAAAAAATGAATTATATCTCCAATCGACTTACTACCTCTATGTTTTCCATTAACCATGCATGCTCCGTTCAACAGCCAAAAAACAAACTTGCATGTATGTAGCTGTAAGTGGTAAACCAATTTGCAATGAAAAATAAATAAAGGTATATGAAACATACCCTATCCTAAACATGTATTAATTCTTGCTTGCTAAATACCAGTATATGGACATAACAGGAAAGGAATATAAACATTAACCAGATAATTAAAAATATTTAAAAGATATATATTAAAACAGATTTTAGGAATCTTCTTATATTACAATATGACCACATTAAGATCTTTTAAATATTTAACTGAATGTCATCTATTGTCAATGTAGCAATTTATGTCTCATTCTACGTTGTGGCCCAGGGGACTAAATTCACCAGGTTTTACGGCAGGAAATAATGGGATTTTTGACTTACCGTGAAATCCATTCCTCTGATTTTCATTGACGGACACAGCTCCTGTTCTTCTAAACCACTGGGTTATACTGCTTCCTACAGGAGAAGGACGCCAAGTGTAAAAAAAGTCTGGCTATGCCTATGGGCAGTCCCAGGTGGGTGCTGTTTTTGTCAATGAACATCAGAAAATGGATTTTACGGTAAGTCAAAAATCCCATTTTCTCTTTCGTTCATTGAGGGACACAGCTCCTGATCTTCTTAACCATTGGGACGTCCCAAAGCAGTGTTACACATGAGGGATGAGAACAGTGAAAAGAAACTCCCAAAAAAAGAGAGAAGAGAAGACCAGGTGCCAATCTAAGTGTAGCAATGCAAGTATTTAATATCAATTAAAAGAGTGTTACTCACAAAAGTGAGTTAAAAGCAGGCATCTCAAAGCAAATAGAGCATCTGGGCAGTGTTCATCCAGGGTGTCGTTTCCGATTTCCTTGCAGAGCTGGCGCTGTAGGGGATGAGCGGCGATCTCCTGTTGAGAGGCAGGGGACATGCTAATCCTCGGCGGTGGTATAGCAGCGTGGGTCCATAGGTCGGAGGGCTATGACATCACTTCCTGGAGACACAGTGTGGATCGAACGGTGACGCGTTGCGGAGCATGCGCTCCTTCTTCAGGCCGTGCATGGGCCATTTTGGATGTGGGTATTTATGCCAGCAGTTCAGGGGACATGTTACAGAGGCTCAGCAGGGACAAATTAAAACAAAGCAAAGCGGCACAAGGAGATGTGAAAAGCGGAGGAGAGGTGTAAGGCTTGGACTGATAATGCTTACAAGGACATATAAGGGGGGGGGGGGAAGAGGGGGAAAAAAGAAGAACCTAAAACGATGTATTGGGAATATATACTGATATATATAGATTGTTATATCTAAAAGCCAATTTGAATTGAATAAAATTGGATGATGAGTTATGGTATTAAAAAATAATAATAATAATAATATAAAAATGATTAAATTATATTGATTAAATAAATACAACAGTAATGATTAAAATACTAGTGGGTGTGCATGATAAGGAGCCAATTGACTATACGGACATGTTAGGACCTTTCTCGACAAGGCGACGGTGTTCGCCAAATCGCTTCTTGAGTGGCCTGATGGTGCGTCCCACGTAAAATAGTCCACACGGACAAGTTAGACAATATATTAAGTATTCAGATGAACAATTGTGGAATTGTTTAATTGGGTATGTTTTGCCTTTGACGGTAAATTCTGTTTGACCATGTTGGATATGGGAACAAGTGAGGCACAGGGTTTTGCGACACTGAAACATCCCTATGAGGGGGATGAGACAAAGGGTATTAGTGGGGTGGGTGGGGACGGACTTAAGTTTGCTTGGAGCAATCAAATTTTTAATGTTGGAGGATTTTCTGTAAGAGACCTTGGGTATGGGGGGAATGGCGGATTTTAAATTTGGGTCCTCTAGCAGGATGGACCAGTGTTTTTGAAAGATCTTTTCCATTCTTCTGTATTTAGTGTGAAACTGTGTAGTGAACCGTTGAGGTTGGGGCGGTGGACTCTGTGGATGAGATGAGGTATGGGAAACATTAGAATTATACCTTTGAAGGTAATGTGAGTGGGCTTGTTGGACCAGGGGTGAGGGGTAACCTTTATCTAGGAATTTTTGGGCCAAAAGAGCACTTGTTCACAGTAATCATGTTGTTTAGTACAATTGCGCTTCAGGCGGCAAAACTGACTTTTTGGAATGTTGGAGATCCACCTGGGATGATGGCAGCTCTGATAATGCATAAATGAGTTTCCAGCGGTGGGTTTGGTGTAGTTCTTGGCTACAATGTGTAACGCTCCTGCGGTTTACTTATGATGTGGATTTTCAGCTGCAGAAATATTCCACTTCAGTAGTCATGTAGAGAAACGCTGAGACACCATTCCCAACTCTCAATGACTCATCATGTGTGGATGATCTCAATTCAGCAAGTGAATACACACACTCAATAAGATGTTTCCTAGAGTGACTTATGTATATAGTAACACAGTGATGATAGGCTGAAGAGACAGGTTGGGTAGAGATGGTAGATGACAGACAGATGAAAGGAAATGTTCTTGAAAGTAAGATAGTAGCAGATGGGATGCAGATAGGTTTAGCAATCATGTATGGTAGTAGATGACAGAGTAGCAGGTGGACATACAAGAGAGATCAACCCAGTGCAAGAACAGGTGGTAGTAGGCTCAAGAGCTAGCAATCTTAGATAATGCAGATGTAGTAATAGTCCTTAGTATGCAGAGCTAGATAGTGTAAGCTTTAGTATAAAGGTTATAGAGGTTTCCCCTGTGGGGTACTTATCACTAATAGCAATGTAGTAGAGGAGAGGTTCGGCAAGAGCGGATGATCCGGTAGCGGGATACAGGGATCAGCGCAGCGTGGTTCCGACAGCGAGGTATGCTTGCAAGCATGAGAGCTTCAAGACAGGTTAGCATCAAGGCACAAAGCAGTTTGAACGAACACATGTGAGTGAGAGCCGGCGATCTAAATAGCCATCCAGTCCGGCGCTCAGTGATGACAGCATCAGTCTTAAAGGTGTATGCGCACCTTACCAAAAGAGAATGGTGGGGCGCATACACTTATGAAAGAGTAATTAGGGTACCCAAAGGTACCAGAACATTACAGTACCCCCCCCTTAAGGCCGGCTCCTGAAGGCCTCTGGAGCTGGTTTGTCTGGGTACTTCGCATGAAAATTGCGAATTAATCTAGAGGCATGTATGTCAGAGGTGTTTAGCCAGGTGTCGTCTTGGGGCCCATAGTTCTTCCATCGAACCAAGTACTGAAGTCTTCCTCTGTGGATACGAGAATCCAGAATCTCTTTTATCTCATATTCTTCTCCACCTTCAACTTGTACAGGAGGAGGAGGTGGGATAGTAGGCCTTATTCCTTGGTCAGGAACATGGGGCTTCAGTAGTGACACATGGAAAATGGGATGTATTTTGAGGTCTATTGGCAACGTAAGCTGTACTGCAGCTTTTCCAATAAGTTTCTTGATTGGGAAAGGTCCCAAGAACAGAGGTCCAAGCTTTTTGCTGGGGATTTTCAGTCTTAAATTTTTTGTTGAGAGCCAAACGAGGTCCCCGATAGCGTACTGAGGAGAAGGTCTTCTGCGAAGATCATAGTACTTCTTTTGTTGACTATGAGCGTGTGCAATGGTAGTATTAAGCAAACCCAGAGAGTCCTTTATTTGGGTAAGATAGTCTGAAGCTACTGGGTTATTTGAAGGAAGGATGCGTGGTGGAAGAATAGAGGGATGAAACCCATAGTGCAAGTAGAACGGACTCTGCTTGGTCGTACTGTGGGTTGCGTTGTTGTAGGCAAATTCTGCCAGAGGGAGAAGATCCACCCAATCATCCTGTTGGTAAGAAGTGTAACAACGTAAATATTGCTCGATGCATTGGTTGACTCTTTCAGTCTGTCCGTTGGTCTGCAGATGGTAAGGAGAAGTGAGCTTTCGCTCGATCCGTAGTATGTGACATAGTTCTTGCCAGAACTTGGAAATAAATTGTGATCCACAGTCAGACAGAAGAGTTTTTGGGATACCATGTAACTTAAAGACATGTTTCATCAGGAGTTCTGCCGTTTGTTTAGACGAAGGTAGTCTGCGAATAGCAATGAAATGTGCCATTTTTGTCAGATGGTCCACTGACACTAAGATGGTATTAAATCCTTTGGAAGGAGGCAATTCCACTATAAAGTCCAAGGACACAACTTCCCATGGAGTTTGGGGTATTGGTAGACTGCATAGTAGACCGGATGGTCTCGTAGTGTCAATTTTGGACCTGGCACAGACATTGCATGAAGAGACAAATTTTTGTATAGATGTTTTCATGTCAGGCCACCAGAATTGCCTGGTAATCAGATTAAGAGTCTTTGTCATACCCATATGTCCTGCCATAGGCACATCATGCGATAATTCCAAGATCTTGGTGCGTATGGTAGGTGGTATGTAAAGTTTGTCGTTGTAGTAGAGGAAGCCTTCTGCATCAGTATTTAGTTGTGGTGGGGGTGAATCCAAACTTATACCATGCAAAACCTCTTCCTTCAAGGAACGGACAACTCCAATAATGCGTTTGTGAGGTATTATAGGAACGGAAGGGATTTCGAAGTAGTTTTCTATCTATGGTGATACTGAGTTGTATCAATGCATCCAGGGTTTTTGGCAGATCCGCTCGGGCGAGCTCGTCTTTAACGGCCTCTGATAGGCCAAGCCTAAATTGGGTTTTCAGAGATGCATCATTCCATTCTGAATCAAGGGTCCATCTCTTGAATTCTGCGACAAAGTCTTCTACAGGTCTCCCACCTTGTTTCAAGGATCTTAATTGAAGATCGGCAGTACTCTGCCTATTGGGATCATCATATAGGCTAGTGAGTTCTGCTAGGAACAAGGCATAGGAGGTGAGAAGCTGATCGCTTTTCTCAAAAAGAGAGTCTGCCCAGGCCCGAGGATCGCCTGTTAGGTAAGAAATAATAGTACAAACCTTAATGTGATCAGTAAGGTAGGTACGGGGTTTTAGCAAGAAAAGTAACTCACATGCGTTTTTAAATTCGCAAAATTTTTTGCGATCGCCTGTAAATACCAAAGGAGGATTTATTTTGGGTTCAGGGGACTGAGCAGTGGTAAGTTGTGTCAGTCTAATTACCTGCTGCGACAGAGCCTGATTGTCTTCTTTTAATTCAGCAAGTGCGTGTATTAACGCAGTTACTTGCTGTTTTAATTGTGTCATCTGAGTGGTTATTTCTGCTGAATCCATTTGTGGTTCGTTCAATCTGTAACGCTCCTGCGTTTTACGTATGATGTGGATTTTCAGCTGCAGAAATATTCCACTTCAGTAGTCATGTAGAGAAACGCTGAGACACCATTCCCAACTCTCAATGACTCATCATGTGTGGATGATCTCAATTCAGCAAGTAAATACACACACTCAATAAGATGGTTCCTAGAGTGACTTATGTATATAGTAACACAGTGATGATAGGCTGAAGAGACAGGTTGGGTAGAGATGGTAGATGACAGACACTTGAAAGGAAATGTTCTTGAAAGTAAGATAGTAGCAGATGGGATGCAGATAGGTTTAGCAATCATGTATGGTAGTAGATGACAGAGTAGCAGGTGGACATACAAGAGAAATCAACCCAGTGCAAGAACAGGTGGTAGTAGGCTCAAGAGCTAGCAATCTTAGATAATGCAGATGTAGTAATAGTCCTTAGTATGCAGAGCTAGATAGTGTAAGCTTTAGTATAAAGGTTATAGAGGTTTCCCCTGTGGGGTACTTATCACTAATAGCAATGTAGTAGAGGAGAGGTTCGGCAAGAGCGGATGATCCGGTAGCGGGATACAGGGATCAGCGCAGCGTGGTTCCGACAGCGAGGTATGCTTGCAAGCATGAGAGCTTCAAGACAGGTTAGCATCAAGGCACAAAGCAGTTTGAACGAACACATGTGAGTGAGAGCCGGCGATCTAAATAGCCATCCAGTCCGGCACTCAGTGATGACAGCATCAGTCTTAAAGGTGTATGCGCACCTTACCAAAAGAGAATGGTGGGGCGCATACACTTATGAAAGAGTAATTAGGGTACCCAAAGGTACCAGAACATTACACAATGTTGCCATCTTGATGATATAGAGTAAGGTCCAAGAATGCCAATTCGGCCGAATCGCATACTGAGGTGAAAGATAAGTTGAAGGGGTTTTGGTTGCAATACTGTACGAACTGAGTGAAAGTGGATTGTGGGCCATCCCAGATGACGATGATGTCATCTATATAACGGGCATAAAATATGATGTGAGGGGTGAAGGGGTTATTGTGCCGGATGTGCTTGGCTTCCCAAAAACCCATGGTTAGGTTGGCATAGCTGGGGACAAAATTTGCTGTGCCAGTGACTTGGAGATAAAAGTCTCCATTAAATTCAAAGTAATTCCGGGTGAGGCAAAATTTGGTGGCATCCAGGATGAATTGGGCTTGTTTGAGGTGAATCGTGGGATCTGCAGACAAAAAAATGTGTGACAGCCCTAAGTCCGACCTGATGGGGGATGGAGGTGTAAAGGGAATTGACACCAAGGGAAGCCCACATGTGGGTGGGCTCCCAGGAGTAGTGACTGAGGAGGTCGAGCAAATAGACACCGTCTCTGATATATGAGGGGAGATTTTGTGCTAAAGATTGCAGAAATTGGTCAATGTATTGGGAGAATGGGCTGGTGATGCTATCCATGGCGGCTACGATGGGGCAGCCTGGGGGATGGTTACTGTCTTTGTGAATTTTGGGTATATGGTAAAAGTATGGAGTGGAGAAGAAATCTCTGTTAAAAAATGAAAATTCATGTTTATTAATTATCCCATCTTCCTTAGCATCTTTAGCAAGAGATTGTGCCTCTGCTTGAAACTTAGCGAGAGGGTCTTGCGGGAGAGGATGCTGTAGCCCATCTCCCATCCCCTATACAACGTTCACATCTAATTGACTTTAGTTATTAACTTGATCATTTTTTGCCCAGGTTCATCTTATCCTCCAGTGGTCTCTCTCATCCTCTTCGACAATTACTTACCTATCATATGTAACTTCAAAAGTAAGTACCCACTATATAGGTCCTAATATGTCCGTATAGTTTTTTGGCTCCTTATCATACACACCCTCCAGTATTTTAATCATTACTGTTGTATTTATTTAATCAATATAGGTCCTAACATGTCCGTATAGTCAATTGGTTCCTTATCATACACACCCACTAGTATTTTAATCATTACTGTTGTATTTATTTAATCAATATAATTTAATCATTTTTTATATTATTATTATTATTTTTTTAATACCATAACTCATCATCCAATTTTATTCAATTCAAATTGGCTTTTAGATATAACAATCTATTCAGTATATATTCCCAATACATTGTTTTAGGTTCTTCTTTTTTCCCCCTCCCCCCCCCCTTATATGTCCTTGTAAGCATTATCAGTCCCAGCTTTACACCTCTCCTCCGCTTTTCACATCTCCTTGTGCCGCTTTGCTTTGTTTTAATTTGTCCCTGCTGAGCCTCTGTAACATGTCCCCTGAACTTCTGGCATAAATACCCACATCCAAAATGGCCCCTGCACGGCCTGAAGAAGGGGCGCATGCTCCGCAACGCGTCGCCGTTCGATCCACACTGTGTCTCCAGGAAGTGATGTCATGGCCCTCCGACCTACGGACCCACGCTGCTATACCACCGCCGAGGATTAGCACGTCCCCTGCCTCTCAACAGGAGATTGCCGCTCATCCCCTACAGCGCCAGCTCTGCAAGGAAATCGGAACGACACCCTGGATGAACACTGCCCAGATGCTCTATTTGCTTTGAGATGCCTGCTTTTAACGCACCTTTGTGAGTAACACTCTTTTAATTGATATTAAATACTTGCATTGCTATACTTAGATTGGCGCTTGGTCTTCTCTTCTCTCTTTTTTTGGATCCATACAGGGTTACATCACCCTTTAAAGCCTGCAGCCATCAAAGTGATCTAGCAATTTCCCCGGACTTTGTCATTTGCATTTTGCCCATATCTAGACTACTGCAGCAGCTTGTGCATTCCGATTGCACCAATCTCTCCCCGTTTCCTTGCAAAAGAAACTGCCAAGGCTAACTATAGCCAACCAGGTAAACAGGAGCTCAACCAAAACAACAGGAGCACACCTGAAAAGAACAATACACCCTCAAAGAGGACCAGGTCCTCTAAACAGCAGCCTGCAAAACTTTGTTGCCAAAGGAAGCATCCGCAGATACCAACACATCCACTTTACAGAACTTTGTGAAAGTGTGCACCAACGACCAGGTGGCTGCCTAGCAAACCTGCGTCACTGACGTCTGATGACAGAAGGCCAAGGAGGCACTGAGTGCCCCGAGTAGAATGCACCTTGACAGAGAGAAGGAACCAAAACCTTGAATAAGCCTGAACCACCGTCTGTCTGATCCATCTGGAAATGGTGGCAGAGGAAGCAGACAATCCTTTCCAAGGCCCATCCATGAGCACAAATAGTGAGTCTGATTTCCTAAAAACCTCTATAGCTGCCAGGTACACCCTAATCGCCCGGACCACATCCAAGACATGCAAAGCAATTTCTTTCAGGTGTTTTGGCCCGGGACACAGGGAAGGCAACACAATGTCTTCATTCAAATGAAAATCAGAGACAACCTTTGGAAGGAACGACAGACAGAGGCGAAGAACCACCTTATCTCTGTGAACCACCAAGAAAGGTGAATGACAGATAACACCGCCAATTCCGACACCCTGCACGCAGAGGGGATAGCGTAGGGATAGGTGGGGTATGTTGGCGCTGCCTATACGGATATTAGGTGTATGGGAGAAAAATGACTGGCAGTATATAAAAAAAGATAAGTGAAAATAAGTAGGATTAGGTCAATCAATGGTGTAAATAAATAAAAGGAAAATAGGTCCTTATAAACACCAAAAAGTGCCCGACAATGGGATAAATAATTGTATCACAAAAAGCACTAATAAAAATTGGTGTTAAATAAGTTAAATAAGATATGTCTTAAATGAATCTAAATCAATATTGACAATACATATAATAACAAGTGAAAAATGGTGTTAAATGAATTAATAAGATATCTCTTAAATGAATCTAAAACAATATTGACAGTACATATACAAGTGAATGGTGTGTAAAAATTTGATTAAGGTGACTGGTGCAATAAATAATATAGCCACTAGGTGCCAGTGTGGTGTATAAAAAATTATAAAAAGGATATCCAAGTGATATACCTAGTTTATAATGTGCAAGTGACAAGAAAATTGTGCTGGGTGAAAAAAATTCTCATGAAAGTAGATATTCCAGAGAAAATAAACAGTAAAATATGTGTATGGATATCCTAGTAAAAAATGTTAGATTTTATGTAAATGACTCTAGTAAATCGCCGGCCGGATGTGCAACTCACAGGGCGGAACTGACGTGCCTAGGCACGAGCGTAGGCACGTCAGTTCTGTGAGTCGCACATCCGGCCGGTGAAACGCACGGCGTCCCGGAAGCACCGGAAACACCGCTACACGAGGGGTTTGCGGTCCCTACACACCTACGGATGCTATACTCTGCTTTTAAATGTGAGTAATATTTGTGATTTATTAAATAAATGGAATTTCCAAACGGTATATCACTATATTAGTGTTTTTTTATCTGCATACCCTGGATACCGTTTTTACCACATCTTGGAGAATTGCCTTAAAGTTACCCTGTATTGCACATCGCTTGCTTAATATTATCATAAGAGGGAGAAAGTGAGTTATACCCAGGAGGATTGGAGAGATTTACCGAGAGGCATCGGAGGTTTTTACCCCATATAACCAACGCTGGTTACCCCTGTAGTGGTGCCGCTCTCTGGTGAGTGCGGGCTTTATTGAGAGGGCAGCACGGATTTTTATCACCCGGCACCCACATCTAGGATCCAGCACTGGGACTCACTCCTTCCTTAATATTTATTTGGCACCTTAATATCTACTACTGCCGCACTTTCCTGGAAGACCATTATATTGATTACAATTTGTGGACTTTCTTTTATGAGATATTTATCAACAACTAGATTTATTTATTGGCACAAATTCAACTTTATTTATATTTTATATATTTATTTATTTCACTAAATTCACAGTTTTGGATTTTTATGAGATTATTTATGTGGCACCATTTACTAGAGTCATTTACATAAAATCTAACATTTTTTACTAGGATATCCATACACATATTTTACTGTTTATTTTCTCTGGGATATCTACTTTCATGAGAATTTTTTTCACCCAGCACAATTTTCTTGTCACTTGCACATTATATACTAGGTATATCACTTGGATATCCTTTTTATAATTTTTTATACACCACACTGGCACCTAGTGGCTATATTATTTATTGCACCAGTCACCTTAATCAAATTTTTACACACCATTCACTTGTTATTATATGTACTGTCAATATTGTTTTAGATTCATTTAAGGCTTCTTTCACACGGTCCGCCTCCGCAGGCGGATCCGTGTTGCTCAGCGGGGATCGATCCGCGATCCCCGCTGAGCCGGGCGGATGACAGCTCCGTCTCCGCTTGCAGAGCGGAGAGGGAGGTGTCTCAGCACCCGCTGCCCTCTATGGGGGATCGGAGGAGAGCAGACCGCTTGTCCGCTCTCATCAGATCCGCTCCGATCCGATTACTGAACGGATGGAAAAATAGGGTTTCCATCCGTCCAGATTTCAGCACAGGATCGGATGCGGATGGCAGCGGGTGTCAGCGGAGGTGACCTCCGCTGACACCCGCTGCCCCATAGAGCTGCATGGAGGATCCGATCAGATCCGCCTAAAAAACTGATAGGCGGATCTGATCGGACCGCCCGTGTGAAAGAGCCCTAAGACATATCTTATTTAACTTATTTAACACCAATTTTTATTAGTGCTTTCTGTGATACAATTATTTATCCCATTGTCGGGCACTTTTTGGTGTTTATAAGGACCTATTTTCCTTTTATTTATTTACACCATTGATTGACCTAATCCTACGTTATTTTCACTTATCTTTTTTTATATACTGCCAGTCATTTTTCTCCCATACACCTAATATCCGTATAGGCAGCGCCAACATACCCCACCTATCCCTACTTTTTCAGATATAGTTTATCTATATTTTGGGGTAGGCTGCAGCCATTAATTAGCTTAACCACATCCACTTGCGCGGAATTTTCTACTTCTTCGCAGAGGGGATAGCGACCACAAAGGCCATTTTCTGAGACAGTGTAAGCAGGGGAATCTCCTGAAGATTCTTAAAGGGAAGCTTCTGGATGACTGAGAGCACCAGATTGAGGTCCCAAGGCAATAACGGAGAACACACTCGAGGAGCCAAGTGCCGAACTCCCTGAAGAAAAGTACGCACCAGGGAGTGTGTGGCCAAGGGCCATTGAAAAAAGACCACTAAGGCCGACACTTGGCCCTCGATAGTACTCAAGGCCAGTTTCTGCTCGATCACCACTGAAATAGAATGAGCATGAACCCCAAGAGACTCACACCACGCAATGTACGTCTTCCACGTACGATGATAGATCTTCCTAGAAGTAGATTTCCTAGCTTTTAACAGTGTTGGAATAACTGACTCAGACAAACCTCTATCCATCAGCACCTGGCATTCAACAGCCAAGCTGTCAAAGCCAGTGACTGTAAAGTAGGTTGGAAGATTGGTCCTTGGGACAGCAGATCCTCTCTGAGAGGAAGCTTCCAAGGAACGGTGGCGACCAGCCGCACCATATCGTCGTACCCAGCCCGGCGAGGCCAGTCCGGGGCCACTATGATGACCGGAATCCCTTCTTCCTCAATCCTGCGCAGAAGCTTAAGAGGAGGAAAGGCGTAAATCAGATGATACTGACCCCATGGAGTCACCAACGTGTCTGTGGCATCCGCCAGAGGATCCCATGACCGAGCCACAAAATTCTACACCTTTCTGTTTAGCCGGGATGCCAACAGATCCACCTTGGGAATGCCCCACCAGAGACACAACTGATGAAACACCTCCGGATGAAGGGACCACTCCCCTTGGTCCAACACCTGCCTGCCAGTTTTCCACCCCGGAAATGTGTATGGCAGAGAGGGCTGGAATGAACCGTTCTGCCCACCTTAGAGTGTCGGCTACCTCCAGACACTTCTTGTGCCCCCCTGGTGATTGACATAAGCCACGGCTGTGGCATAGTTCGATTGAATGAACACTGGACATCCCTGAAGATGATCTGTCCAATGCTCCAGGCACAGTCTGATCACTCAGAGTTCCAAGACATTGATCGGTAGTCTGGACTCTTCCAGTGTTTAGATCTCCTGAGCAGAATTTTTGCCGAGGGCACCTTCCCAGCCGGACGGGACAACATCCGTGGCCACCAATGTCCAATACAAGGGGAGGAAGAATTTTCCCAGCCCAGAGACTGTGGAGTCTTGTCCCATTTTAGGCTACTAATGTCAAGGGCCCAGAATCTACGACGAGGGCCCTTGACATTAGTAGCCTGCGGAAGAAAGGCACTCTTCCCCCCTGTGGGGACCCTTAATGATGTCATCCAGGGTAGCTCCAAACAGGTGATCTCCTTGAAAAGGAAGAGCAGTCAAGGGCTTCATAGAGGTCTGGTCCACAGACCAGCATTTGAGCAAAAAAATACGCCGAAGGACCACTGCCAAAAACAGAAACAAAAACTAGAGACTAGGGGAGCCGCATCCACAGAGGCATCACAGATAAACTGCAGCCCCCGGAACCAACTGTTCTGCCAGCTCAGCAAAGGCAGGGGGGAGATGCTCCCCCTTCAGGTCACAGCGTAAAAGCTTAGCCCACACAGTCAGAGTTTGTGACACCAGTGCAATGGTAAATACCAGCCTCAGTGCAGTACCAGCCAGGGTGTACATATTGCAGGCCACAGCCTCCACCTTCCTGCCAGCCGGTTCCTTAAACGCTGGGGACTCTTCAACTGGAATCATGGTTGCTTTATTAAATCTGCTGGAGACCAGAGGGTCCACCACCGGTGGAACAGTCCACTTTTTTTTTTTTTTTAAATCAAACGAGTCTTATTGTACAAATATCCGTAAACAACAGTAACAGAGGAATGCAGTGAATCACAGTCAATGAAGTGAGCAACTCAAGGTACATCTGTACATAAGTATCAAACAGGGCGTAATAAAATAAAAAAACAAAACACAAACATATACAGTGCGAAAAGTGTGTCAAGGAGGCGTCTCCTGTGTGGAACAAAGTCCGAATATAAAACACGAAGACCGAGGCATACAATAGCCGGCCGACAGACCATCTGCACAGCACAACATAAGAGGGGAACCCAGACTAAACACACGTTTCCGGGGCCTGCGTCCATCTGTCCCATATCTTATTAAATTTTGTGGGGCAACCCCGATGTGTGTACAACAGCTTCTTGTAGGGCACAGTAGTATTAACTTCCTTAAGCCAGTCATGAAACGTGGGGGGTCAATCACGCATCCATCGGCGTGCTATCAATTTCCGGGCGGAGAATAAAGTTTCGTGCAAGAATATAGTAGTAAATTTATTCATACTGGTATCAGGAAAAATTCCCAACAAGCACGGTTTGGGGAGCAGGGAGAGGGGGGAGCCCATAGTGTCATGAAGGAATTTAACTACCTGAGTCCAGTAACCCTGGATTTCGGGGCAGCTCCATATCAAATGATAAAAAGTACTCTCGGCTACACATAGGGCAGGCGTCCGTGGCGTCTCGTCGGTATTTGGCAGTCAGCAGGGGGGTAAGGTATGCCCTATGTAAGATGTAAGTCTGGGTGAGTCGGTCGGATAGTTTAGGGGAGACTAATTTACAGGCATCCAGAGCGTCACTCCACTCGTCATCCTCCAGGGGACCCACATCCTCCTCCCACTTAGTCTTAGGTGCATACGCAAGGACCGTGGAGGCCGGTTCGTGTAGCATAGTGTACAATATCGAAATAAGGTGACTAGGGTTCGAGCAACCGACCACATCAAGTACTGGGACCGGGGGCAGAACCGGCACCGGTTGAGGGAATTGCGTGTGGAACGCATGCCGCAGCTGAAAGTACCGGAAGAGCATAGTACGCGGGAGGTGAAATTGAGCGGCCAGGGACTCAAAGCTCCTAAGCGAACCATTCGCAAGGATATGAGTCAGAAAGATAATACTGTGTCGAACCCACACATGCACATCAGGGATAGTTCGGAATTCAGGGAGGGACACGTTGTACCACAGCGGGGTATATTCATGGAGCCCAGGGAGAGCCAGTCTGCTCGAGACAACGTCCCACAACCTCCTGTATTGGTATAGCATTGATGCCCGACCATCCCTGTGATCCGCCCCCCGAATCCCCGATACAATAAGAGAAAGGGGGTCTGTGAGTGCATGGGGCCGAGTCGGTGCCAGAAGTGCCAGAAATCTATCCCTGTCAGAAGAATTATAATGGAAAAAATGAGACACTGCGCCGCAATATAATATAAGTTAAAATCAGGGAGAGCCAAACCACCCAGATTGGTAGCGTTCTTCAGCTTCCGCCAGGACAATTTGTGCCTGGAGGTTCCCCAGACAAACGGCTTGAGGAGAGACTCCAGCTGGAGAAAATAACGGAGCGGAAGATAAATTGGGGAATGCCACAGCACATAAAGCAATTTAGGAAGCAACACCATTTTTATCAGGTTAACTCGACCCATTACCCCCAGCGGCAGTCTAGTCCACGTCTGAGTCCTCGCTTTAATCATAGTAAGGAGGGGTAGCAAGTTGTCCGACACATAGTCTGTCGGCCTCACCGTGACCTGAACCCCCAGGTATTTAATGCGATCTACTCTGCACAAGGGGAACTCGGGATTAGAAGGGAATGACGAAATATCATCAATAGGTAAAATCTGGGACTTGTCCCAGTTGATCTTCAGACCAGAAAACTGGCCATATCGACCAATCAGGGAGAGTGCAGTATTCAACGAGGGCCCCGGGTCAGCGAGAAACAGCAACGTATCGCCAGCGTACATACTGATTTTCTCCTCCAGGGGCCCAACGCGGAGACCTCTGATACCCGGGTGATCCCTAATAGCAATAGCCAAAGGTTCGGCGACCAGGGCATACAATAGTGGTGACAGCGGACAGCCCTGGCGTGTCCCTCTACTCAGAGGGAAACTATCAGACGTCCAGCCGTTGGCCAGCACCCTAGCCACCGGGGCCTGGTAGAGAACCTGCACCCAGCGGACAAACCGCGGGCCAAAGCCATAGCATTCCAAACATCTCCATAGAAATCCCCATTCCACAGAATCAAAGGCCTTGGCCGTGTCTAAGGACACAACTACCCTGGCTCCCACATTGTCATGAGTGGCCTGTAAATTCATGAATAGCCTTCGCAGGTTGAATGAAGTATTTCGGCCAGGCATAAAGCCCGATTGATCAGTGTGTATTAATGAGAGAATAATCTTGTTGACCCGAGTAGACAATATTTTCGCCAGAATTTTAACGTCCACCTGGAGGAGAGATATCGGCCTGTAGGACTCAGGTCGTTGCGGATCCTTACCAGGCTTGGGTATCAGAACCACCAGAGCCTCCCGCATGGACGGGGGAAGGGAAGATGTCTCAAAGATATCCTCAAACAACGCTAGTAGGCGTGGGGCAAGGTCTTCAACATACATAGAATAGAATTCTATCGGGAGTCCATCCAGGCCGGGTGACTTAGCCCTTGAGAACTGCGCTATGGCCTCCGAGACCTCCTCCCCCTTGAGCGGGGCCTCCAAGGACTCAACCTGCTCTGCAGTCAATTGAGGAAAGGTCACGAGGCCAAAAAGGTATCCATGAGAGAATCATCCGCCGGGGCCGTGGAAGTATAAAGGTCCTGAAAAAATGCCCGGAAGGCGTCCGCCACCAGTTTTGGGTCAGTAACTAGGGTTCCCTGCGCGGAACACAAGCGAATCACCACAGGGGGCCTATCCTCACAATGAACCAAATAAGCCAGGAGCTTACCCGCATGCTCCCCGTGTTCAAATAATTTCTGTTTCTGGAAAAACATCTTCCTGCGGGCCCTATCATACTCCAACTGTGTCACCACTCTAGTGGCTAGTTTATACTGTGCAGCTCCCTCCTGCGTAGGAGCCGCCTGAAAGGCCCGCTCCGCCACGGACAGATTGCTCAGGGCCCTGTGATAGCTCTCTAAAGAGTTGGATTTGAGCTTGTTAATTGCAGCCGTTAAGTGGGACCGGACATGGATCTTGAACGTTTCCCAGACCACTGACGTGGACGCAGAGTGAATATTGTCTGTAAAAAACTGTCGCCAAACCGATGCTAGATCCGCCTCCACTGGGAGAAGCCCAAGCCAATGGGGGTTGAGCCTCCATGCTGGGAGGGGGCGGTTACTGCCAAAGCCAATCTTCACCCAGTAGGGGCAGTGGTCTGATAGCCCACGAGCCGAAAACCCAGCATCCACCAAACGTGGGAGGAGGGAGGGGGAGACCAATATAAAGTCTATACGAGACATGGACTGACGAGCAGAGGAGTAACAGGAATAGGCCCGTCTGTCAGGATACCTGGCTCTCCAGGAATCAAACAGGTTAAATTCCGTCAATAGTCTAGCAAATCTGGTCGTGGTAGGCAAAGGGGATGTCGGAGCTGTCGTGTGCAATCTGTCAAGGGAGGGGTTCAAGGTATTGTTGAAGTCGCCCAACCAAATCACAGGAATATGGGGGTTAGATAACATGAAGTCTAGGCCTTCAGTAAGGATAGTGGATGAGAAAGGGGGGGCACATAAAACGCCATGAGCAGGAAGGGCTCTCCGCATAGCAACACAGAAAGAAAAACGTATCTACCCTGAGGGTCTACTAGGGATCCCCGAAGCTCAAACTGCACCGGTTTGGCCACTAAAATCGCCACTCCCCGAGAATGGGAAGTAAACATGGAGTGGAACGTCCAGCCGATCCACGGGCGTCGAAGCGCCATCTGGAGACGGCCCTCCAGATGGGTCTCCACCAGCACCACCACATCCGCACGCTGGCCCTTAAGATAGGCAAACACTGCAGAGCGTTTAATTCTATCGCCCAATCCCCGGACGTTCCAGGTAAGAAATTTAAGTTGAGCCATCAAGTACTAGGAGAGATAGGTAACATAGGAGCCTCGGGGGTCCTGTTCGACGCGACATAATAAAGGTCATAAAGTGCATTAAATGAGTAGCCTCGGTCAGGCAGGCATATAACTGTTCCTGAGATAGTGCATCCACACGTAAAAAACATACCAGAATATTCGATGTACATTCCCATAGACATAAAACAAATGTGAGCAATAAAGAAAACAACAACACCCCCCACCCCGCCCTGCACCAACCCAAACACGTGCGGGCATACCATTTCCCAGTCCAACCACAGCAAAGACCGGACCTGCAAAATATAGAAACATAATAACAGCACGAAAGTAAATTAGACAAGCAGGTCCAGTATTTGGCCCAGAAGAACAACAATCTGAGCATAGGCCCCCACTGACCACACAGACAGTGGAGGGGTGGTTGGTGCGCAGCTCTGTCACTCACAGAGCTTGCGGGCGAAACTTCGCTGGGTAGCAAAGCACAAGCGTAGGAAAATACTAGAGAGCCAGAGAGAAACACAGAGACAAAAAGAAAAGAGGAAGAGGGGGAAGGGGGAGGAAGAAATACAGCCTAAAACCACAGAGAGACAGAAGACCAGCAGAGAGGAAGAAAGGGAGGGAAGGGGAACCAGAAGGGGAAACATGTATGGTAAAAGAAAAGACGAGAGAGAAAAAGGGGGGAAGAGAAAAAAAAAAAGACCAGGGCTCGCCGGCCATAGTCATGGATAGCAGCATCCGGAAGGATAACCCGAGACATCTAAGAGAAATGTAGAGAAGTCAGGGATAGACCAGAAGAAAAGAGATGGCAAGGATCAGGAGGTAGGCACGGAGGGAGAATGCAGTCATAGGAGGCAAACGAGTCACCATGGAGAACAGCAAGGTCCTCCTCCAGACTGAGTAAAAACCTGAAAGATGACAGGTGGCCGGAGGGTGTATAAGCGAGGCATGTCCATTCAAGCCAGTAATTTCACAGCCACTCCGCAGATGGAGGTGCAGAGCCTCCCTCCATACCGTAGACCAATAGGCAGTAAAGGATATTGGGTAGAGAACAGTCACCTGCAGGCATCAGGGGTAAAAATCTTGCTGGAAAGGAGTTCAGTTCTGAGTGTCCAGGCGTTCCAACCATGATATGACAGCCTCAGGATCATCAAAAAATTGCACTCTCCCCTCCCCTTCAACCCGCAGTCGGGCAGGGAATAGCATGGCATATTTGATATTCTTGACGCGAAGTCTGCGCTTGGCCTCCAGAAAGGTCTTGCGTTTCTTCTGTACTTCGGCCGAGAAATCGGGGAAGATTGCGATCCTCCCGTTCCCAAAGGGGATATTGCCCTTTTCCCTGTTTAGGCGCAGAATGGTGTCTCTATCCCTGTAGTTAAGCATCTTAGCAATAAAGGTGCGGGCAGGCGCCCCCTGAGGAGGGGGCTTCCCCGACAAACGGTGGGCACATTCCACAGTGAATGTGGGGGAGAAGGCCTCCCGGCCATAAGTATCGGTCAGTAGACGTTCCAAAAAATCAGCCGGGTCCCTGCCCTCAGCCCCCTCAGGTAGCCCGATCAGTCTGATGTTACAGCGTCTCAGACGATTTTCCATGTCATCCTGCTTGACTAATAGCTGGCTCACCTGAAGTTGGAGGCGATCAGAGACATGCTGCAGGGGGGGCAGGGAATCCTCCACACCACTGATTCTGTGCTCAGTTTCGTCGACCCGTTCCCGCAGCTTCTGCTGGTCCTGGCGGAGCAGGGATATGTCCATCTTAACTTCCTCAATCTTCGCCGTAAGGGAGGCTTGGCATACCGAGATTGCATCTAAGACACGGGTAGTGTCTGCAGCCACCACGCTCCCCCCCGCTCCCGCCTCGGCGCCATCTTGGGCAGCACTGTCCTTCTCCTGACGGCGGAACTTATCGAGCTTCGCTACGGTGTCTGTAGGCTTCTTCGGCGGCGACATGATACCTGGGGCGTCAGGACACCGGCAGGAAGCTGTAGAGCCAAAAAGTAGGGTCCGAGATGCAGGATAAACGGGGTAATAGGATAATCAGCGGAGCTCCGTGCACTAGCTTCCTACTTCATGCCGCTCCAGGCCACGCCCCCGAACAGTCCCCTTTTTAAAAAGGGACTCCACATAGGGGTACCGCATAGCAAATCCCTTAGGGATCACAAGGGGACATTTTGGCCGTTCCCACTCTTTAGCGACAATTCTGTCAAAATAGGCGGGGAAAGGAAACACCTTTGCCGCTCTGGATGGCTTGTGAGTGCCAAAGGAAACCAACGCCTCTGTTGCAGCTTCAGCTGCGTCCTCCATTTTTAGGGTCTCACGCACAGATACAATCAGTGCATCCACCAGCCCCTTTTTGTTAGCGGTTGCAGAAGTGGAGAAATCATTCTCAATATCTGAGAACTCACTATGTGAGTGTCTCACGTCCATGGTGGTTGAAACAGATTCAGGATCTGAGGAGACAGATGAGGCAGGGGAAGGCAGGGGGTGCTTTTTGCTAGCCCGTCGCCCAAAAACCACCTCCACCTGGGACACAAAGGACTTCAGGACCACCGTCAGTGCATCAATGGATGGTTGGGACCTGGAGGGCCCTGCAGCCTCTGAAATCCATGAGTCAATAGGGGGACCCCATAAGAAAAGGTGTAAAAACACTGCTAAGGGACACCCCCACTGCTCTGGCAGCACCAATCGGTCGCCAGTAACAGAGCACCTAATAAATCCTCAACAGAGTGGGAGAGGACCCCACAAGACTCACCACCCAGCAGAAACAGACACCAGCAGCCACCAGGATAATCTGCAATCCACGTGCGGTGATCTGGAAGTGAAAAGATCAATGAGTCAGCACCAGGAGATGAGGAGGAGCTCCCACCGCCAAAATTGCCACCCACAGGGCTCCACTGTCATGGCTGCCACTATTTTCAAAGGTAAACCATTGCAAAATAGCCACCAGACTACACAAACATGTCTGCCGTGCATTAAGCACACAGGCTACAGCAAAATGGCGGCCTAGCGCAGCACCAGGAGGGATCTCTAGTCCTCAGAAACTGGGACAGGCAGGAAGGGGGGCCCCCAGCAGGACCCCCCACCAGGTACAGCCCCTCCCACAGCCAATCACCCAGTCACCGGCGAAACACCCTCCGCCCTCATCGCCAGCACAGCACCCTGCCCCCACCCCCAACCCCCCTCACACACATTTATAGCCAAAGTAAAGGGTGGGGGGGAGAAGGGGGGCGGATGGGGTGCAATATTGCCCAAAGGGACCACCAGACTGATGAGGGGGTACCTAACAGGAAGGAGGGGAACCCAGGGGTCCGACCCTACCATGAAGGGGCCCACGTCCACCTCAAAACCCGCCCCAGACAGAATCTCCTCTCCATCGAAATGGGGGGCTGTCAGCCAGCAGGAACACCGCGACTCGGGCCAAGACCCAGTTGTATGCGACCTTGTGAGGTGTATAACTCACAGGCTAGCCCCCCGTCCCATGGGGCTATGTCGCGGCCAACCTAGCGCGGAGATGAGTTCTGCACGCGCTCACTGGCAGTCAATTGCAGATCTCACAGGAAGAAAAAAAACAGGAGGAAAAAATTATATCTAAAATGTCTTTTTAAATTGCTACCTCTCCAGTGTGAAGTGTACTTTTTAATCGCTATAACTTGAAACAAGGAAGGATTTCTCCTATGGTAATCACAAAATTGTTTGAACAGACTGTGTCCTACAAATCCCTTTGAATATTATACTGCTGACAGTATGTAAAACAAACAAAAACAAAAAAATGTAATTTCTTAATTTTCCAAAAAATTATGACAAAAAATGACAACTGCAAAAAAATTGCCATGCCTCTTACTAAATACCATGGACTGTCTACACTCCAAAAGGGGGTAATTTGAGGGATATCTGTACTGTCCTGACATTTTTGGGCCTCAAAAAATGAGATAGGGCATCAAACATGTTGTTTGGGTACAGTGTTGCATGACTGCACAATTGTCATTCAAAGTGCGACAGCGCTGAAAGCTGAAAATTGGCCTGGGCAGAAAGAGTGTATAAGTGTCCGAAGTAGTTAACTCTTTCAACCAAAAGGGCTTCTGGAAACAGCACACAGCCAAAAAACATTATTATCAGTTCTTCCAGTCTATCAGTCCCACCCTCCTACCACCCTAATGTTGGATCTATGATTTGCTTAATCCTCTGACCAATTTGCAAGGCTTATTCTGTATACTGGAGCCACTTACTATTTTAAATCATGATGGTGCCAGCATTAGTCAATAGATAGGAAAGTTTAGAATATTTACTTGTTTAAAACATTTTCTACATTTCTTCAGTTACTTCAGTTACTTGCTGGTTCCCATGCCTAGGCAAATTACATCATACATCCCAGGAGTCTACAGGAGAGGAGGAGGGGTTTTCTCAGCCATCCTGCCTGCATGGCTGAGCTAACAGCAGATGGATTCCTGGAAGTAAATGCTACATGAATCATCTTATTCATGTTGCCCCAGTGACAATGTTCATTAGAATGAAACGTACGTTGGGCGGTAGTGGTAGCGGTGACATCTGTAAGGACGCCAGATACTGTGTGTAACCGATTTGCCTATAATATCCTTCTTTCTTGTAAGAACATGTCTACACCGATAAATTGTTTTCTATGGATGTCTGCGCAATGAGTTGTTTCCCCCTTTTCCATGTGTGACACAAAGAGCTGGAGTGTGGATTACTAGAACAGCTGGATGTTAATGAGATATGGTTTATCCCTCCATAGTGAGAGCATGGATTTGCTAAGAAAGTGTCATCCCATAGATGAGGCGCTCTTTGTTTGCATTGAAAAATTAGCAAAAAGGCTGTGTTAGACCTGCAAAGGTCGATTCATCTGGTAAGAGGAAATTCCTCTTTTGTGTGCAGTGGAGCACGGTGTATTTAAATAGGTTCACAAATTTATTCAGGAAGAATCACCTCTGAATGGTTGTTGGGAATCTATACCTGATCACACGATCTTGTGCATGGGACTTTTTTCATCTATTTTTTAAATCATTATTTATTTATTTAACCATTTATTTTTGGTTTAATTATTTCACTTTGTTTGTGAAAAACAACCTTTTTTTTAATTGATGTTATTAATGTTTTTTTTTAGCACTGTTGTTTTGGATAAGCACATTTACTTTCTATACATGG
The DNA here is from genome assembly GCF_965119305.1 of Pelophylax lessonae. Classification (NCBI taxonomy): domain Eukaryota; kingdom Metazoa; phylum Chordata; class Amphibia; order Anura; family Ranidae; genus Pelophylax; species Pelophylax lessonae. Next base: position 121,384,175 of record NC_138779.1, read on the forward strand.
AATTTTCTATTGTTTTGTGCAATATATTTAAGTGCTGCTATTCCCATTATTATTTGAAGTCACATATATCATATGTACATATTTGTTTTGATGATTGACACCTTGAAATTTCACATATTATTAAAATACTAGCATAGATATTACACTTTTTTCTACATTAATCATCCGCCCTTACTCAACATGGCCACAGCCAGAAATGCTAGGTTTTTTTTTAAAGGGATTTTTCAGCAAAATAAAATATGGAGATATGAAGGGATGGATTGAATACTAACCCCTTTTTGGCTGACCGTACGCAAATATGCAGCCTCAGCTTGAAGGGGTTGAACCGGGGTGATGCCTTTAACCACACGTCTGTGCAATAACTTTTGCGCAAACCAATCAAAATACACTTATTGTGATTTTTTTTACCAAACATAGGTAGCAGAAAACAAATTGGCCAAAAATTTTAAAAAATGTAGATTTTTACATTTGGGGGGGGGGGGGATTTCATATAAAAAAATGTTAAAAATATTGTTATTTTTTCAAAATAAACGCTCTTTTTTTGTTTATAGCGCAAAAAGTAAAAATCGCACAGGTGATCAAATACCACCAAAAGAAAGCTCTGTTTGTGGGAAAAAAAGGACGAAAATTTTTTTTGGGTACAGCGTCGCACGACCGCGCAATTGTCCGTTAAAGTCGCACAGCGCCGAATCGCAAAAAGTGGCCCAGAGGTAAGACAGCAAAATCCTCTAGTGGTAAAGTGGTTAAAAAATGACAGCAATCAAAACAGCCCAACTTGGCATTTTGAATGCTTTTAATGCAAAGGAGGGATTACAGGTCTTATAGACCACCAGATCCCTCCATAAAGAGTACCTGTCACTGCATATTACTGTCACAAGGGATGTTTACATTCCTTCTGACAGCAATAAAAGTGATCAGAATTTTTTTTTTCAAAGGTACAGGGTAAAAAAAATAAAATAAATAAGTGAAAAAAAAAATTTAAAGCGTCCAATCCCTCCATTCTCGCACGAGAATTGAACGCATGCGTAATTCGCAAACTGCAAATGTAAACAGTGTTCAAACCACACATGTGAGGTATCGCCGCGATGGTTAGAGAGAGAGAGAAATTACACCTTCTCTGTAACTCTAAACTGGTAACCTGTAGATATTTTTAAAACGTCGCCCATGGAGATTTCTATGTACCAAAGTTTGTTGCCATTCCACGAGTGTGCCCAATTTTAAAGCATTACATGTTGGGTATCTATTTACTTGGCGTAACATCATCTTTCACATTATACAAAAATTGGGCAAACTTTACTGTTTTTTTTGTTTTTTTTTTAATTCATGAAAGTGTATTTTTTCCAAAGAAATTGCGTTTGTAAGACCGCTGCGCAAATACTGTGTGACATAAAATATTGCAATATTGCCATTTTGTTCTCTAGGGTCTCTGCTAAAAAAATATATGTAATATTTGGGGGTTCTAAGTAATTTTCTAGCAAAAAATACAGATTTTAACTTGTAGGCAACAAATGTCAGAAAAAGGCTTAGGCATGAGGAGGTTAAAAATCAATTAAATTGTGTTTTTTTTTTTAGGTTTGTGGTGCTCTGATGCAGTATAGTTCCTGCTTTAGCGTTCAAAGTGGCAAAATGGTCCCACAGCTGACTGATGCAGGTCACAGTTTCAGACCCTTGGATCCTCAACATCTGAAAGTCAAACCTCAGTTAGATACCAGATTCTTCCTTAAGTTGTCATGTGTGACTATTTTAGCTATTTTTTTCAGACCCGGCCAGTGGTGTTGACCTGAGGTTGTCCTGTACTTCATGCTGGAAACTTTCCAGCTTGAAAGGAGTTTTAGGCACTCAATTTGTAGATGTCATGATGTTCTGTAGGTAAACAGAAAAGGTTCCGGGCAAGATAAATGTCTGTATACAGAGCCTGGGTGAACAAGATAGATATGGCAAATTCTCAATGAGCAGTAACTCACTGTGTATTGCATATAACTCCATTGGCAGTCAAGCCACATCTCCCTGTGTAAACTCTAATCTTTTGTGAACTGTACTCTCTGTTTCACTTCTTTATGTACTAATAGATTATATTGGGTCTTTCTAATCCATAATAGACAGTATGATCTTCCGAATCTACTCATTTTATTCCAATTAAGAGGAAACACATCCTACTTTGATATTTGGCCCTTTATACCTGATAGATTATAATATCTATCATATATGTGCTAAACAAAGAAGTGATAACATTCACAAAGAAGTGATTTACATTAGAAACGATTGTCTAAAACTGCATAGGCATGTGCTAATTATTAGCCAGAATATGCAGTTTGTACCTGGATTATAAATGAAAGTGATAGAAAATGCATGAGTTGCCCACATATACTGTACACGCATTGCACAAAATTGTACTGTTCAATATGCACACTCAACACTTAGAAATGTCAACCATCCAAAAATTTATCTGACTACCCTGTATTTATACTCATTTTTCTTTTACTCACACTCAACAGCCAGCACTGGGAGAGTGAAACTGTCACTGATGAGGAGATACATGGCAAAGAAGAGGGGAAAGAGCAGCTGGTCTGGAGTTAGAGTCGTGTCACAAGATATGCCAGGCAAACGTCAGTACATCAATGTACCATCATTTGGATATGTTGCCATCATATGATATTTGGATTGCAATTACGCATGTGAACATTCTCACACATTTGCACACACGTGGGCATAAAATCCCAACCCTAGGCTTCCATTTAGTAAATCAGCCTTACAAAATATGAAGAAAAAAGGAGCGAAGGTTAAGATTTAAGGAAATAACTATTTCTTATTTGGCTCTGTAGCTTCTTACCCACACAGGAAAAAGGTGAAAAAAAATAAAAAGAGAATTATCACAAAAATAATCCTTCACTACTGATGGACTATGCTTAGCTCTGTATCACATTTTATAAGAGCAATAGCATATTCGTTGTGTGAAAGCAATGTGTCCATATCAAAAGTCTCTGATGTCCATGACATTAAAGCAAGGTCCTCTGAAAGACATCTGCCTTGCACACTAAAGGCTTTGCGTCTATTCCCAGTTGCCTCTAAATCCCTCTCATCAGATTCTATGCCTGTGCCTGACATCAAACATTAGCTCTGTCAGTTTAGCTACAGAGAGATTCAGCAATAAGAGAATATTTGCAAAAATAACTCAACTGTTTCCCCCTTCCACACTCCAGCTCACTAGCTAATGCTTCTCCACAGGAGACACAAACTGTGGTTAAACATGTCAAAACTGCATCTGGGCAATGTGTTTGCAATTTCGTAAAGCAAGACACATGCTATTGAGTTGTTATAATTTGCACAGTGAATTCATTAGCATAAACAGACTTTTGAATATTGGGTTTTAATAGCTTCTGCAATGAACTAAAACACTAAAAAAGTTTTTATTTTATTTTATTAACATTGCTTGCTAATACTGTTTATTTGTGCACCATGCACATACTTGTAGAGTAATTGCATACCTCTATATTGGGTAAAAGCGCACTTATTTTACCAAAATATTTAAGTAAAATACATATTTTGCTATTGCTTTAGTTAGGAAAAAATATATCAGTAATAATTTAATAATTATTATATTCAATAATGTGTGAAAGACATTTTTTTATACAGCTTATGCAAATTGATAGGGAATAGGGAATTTTTCAAGCAACATTAGACAGACCAAAGCAAATTTTGTTTTATTTTTTCCAAAGATTAAATATCCTTAACATACATGTTCATAAAAAAAAAAATGAATATATCTATATCTATATATATATATCTATCTATATATATATATATCTATCTATATATATATATATATATATATATATATATATATATATATATATACACACTATATATATATATATATAAATATATATATATATGTATTGTATATATACACATACATAGAATACAGCCTTTGATACTAGCGACAATATCATGTACCATGCTGTTAACCAAAAATTCTTGTTATATTCCCTTAAACAGGACAGGCTAGGTATTTATTGTCATATACAGGCGTTCAGTCACTTATCTAATAAATAAAAAAAATTACCAAATATACATCAGGATCTATATATACCTAAATGTTTCATTGATCCCAATTTTTCACATTTAAAACACTTATCTGTACATAGTAAAATCACTGAGACATCTCTATCTGACTGTTTGCCATCAGTACACTATCAGATGGAAATTAAGAGTCCCCTCATTAATACAGGTTGGGAAAAAGAAAAAGAAGGGAGGCCTTGCAAGAGTACTTGCAATCAAGCACCGTAATTCTAGTGGATATAAATATCACATTAAGATGGAGGAGACAATTTACATACCACAAAGATGAAATGTGAATGCACCAGATCATTAGTGTTTGGTCAAAACCAAATGTCCCCAATAGCGTGCCCAAACAGTGTCGAGGAAAGAGAGGAGCAACCTGCCATTTCCAATTACATTCTATACCCTTCACAGGTCCTGCCTTGGCGCTGGGCTTCAAGCAGGTGGGGCCTACACCCAGCACTCCTCACTTCCAGGTGTAACAACGTCACAAACCCTGCCACACCCATGCAGGAAACCAAATCCATCATGTGCAAGCATGAGGACATCAAAGCGCAGCCACATATATGTGTTTAAGCATGCCACACCCATGTGGAAAACCAAGTCAATGCATGTGCAAACATGAATACATAAAAGCACCACCACATATATGTGTTTAAGCCTGCCACACCCATGCAGGAATCCAAGTCCGTGCATGTGCAAGCATGAGAACATCAGAGTGCCACCACATATATATGTGTTTGAGCTAGAACTCCCTCAAATTTCCCCTGCAACAGTGGATTCCATATTGTGTGCTGGTATACAATGGCCCAAGCTCAGTGCAGAGAATGCCAAGAAGAACTGCTCAAAACAAGGGACATGTGGAGGCCATGCAAAAGAACACGAATGGAAAAAAAAAATTCACAAGGAAGATTTGAGAAGCCAACTTCAAAGGGATACTGATAATTTATATTCGCATTGGAGTAGATACACCACTCCCAGGACTTGCCAGTTGAAAAAATTATTTGAATAAAATTACATAGCATACTAAAAATTTGCAATACAACAATTAGCACATTTAAAGGTCAATGGTAGCATTGCACCTTGACTGAAAGCCTATATGCAAAAATAAATACTCACCATGTCCTGATGAAGCGGCTACACCGCAAAATGCATCGACAAGGGTTTTTGGTTATTAGCATGGTAATACATGACAATGTCACTGGTGTCTAATGCTGTTTTTTATATGTAATGCACATATGTAGGTATATAATCAATTTTTCTTATTTAAATAGTTTATTCACTTTAACAAAGGGGGTACAGAGAATGTACAATTGTTACATGAATAGGAAACAGACTCTATGCAGGTAGGAATACTTAGTAGTTTTTTCCAATTCAAATTCAACACAAGTAAACAGCCCCTTGTTGAGACAACAGAGTAAGCTTCCCCTAGTGCATAATCAGAGGCAGAGGGGGTGATTTACTAAAGGCAATTAGGCTGTTCACTTTTCAAAGTTCAGTTGCACTCTGCAAGTGCAGTTGCTCCAGAGCTTAGTAAATGAGGTAAAGCTTCACTTGGCAAAAAATACCCAATCATATGCAAGAAAAATAAAAAACAGCATATTTGCTTGCACGTGATTGGATGATGGAACTCAACAGAGCTTCTGCTTTTTTTACTAAGCTCTGGAGCAAGTGTTCTTGCAGAGTGCAACTGCACTTTGCAATGTGCACAGTCTAGTTGCCTTTAGTAAAGAGTCCAATGGTGGGTTAAGCTACAGTATATTCAATGAGAACAATATAATTCCTAACAGAGTATTCACTACAAGCCTCTCCCCAGCAATTGCTTGGGTGATTGTGGGGCAGAATGAAACCAGAAAGAGGTCAGAAGAAAAATTAAATAGAACTAAATAGCAAGATTTGCCCAGTTTGCCTGCCCAAATTTATGGGTACTACAGCTAGAAGTAATTTATTTAGTGGTGGTATAACTACAGCCACTAAATAAATTACTTGCCACCCATCGGCTTGCTTCACATTGACAAGAAGCCAGCAAGTGAGCATCGTTGCTGATGTCATTGACCAAGTATGGTCAGACAACACCCTAATTGGTATATCTACAGTCAGCAGCTGGCTCCATTTGTGATGGAGTATCAATGGGATAGGAGGGACCAGTGGATTTCAGGCTGAGTTCAGCAAACCGAAACCAGACCAGCTCACTAGTTCAAAGTAAATATAAAAATGTGTCCAACTTGGACAATTTATATTTGTTCAAAGAAAATCTATACATCAGGGCTAACAGGGCAATTCATTTTTTGTTTTTTTTTACTAAAGGTGTGTGGGGCTGCTCACGTAGCAAAGTACATTTTTCCTTTGAAAGGGAATTCTCACTTAGCTCTGTGAATGAGATCAATCTGTGCTGACTTCAATCATCCCATCACCCCACACACACTAATCCTGTTATTTTAATTTTCCATGCATGGGATTTGATATTCTTGCAAAGTGAACTTTCACTGTATTCAATAAGCTATGTGAAAGTTATTTTTGTAAAGTGAACATGCTATACTTCTTTAGTAAATCAAACCCAATGAGATGCATGGTTTCCCTAGGGTCCTGATAAATAAAGCACGAGAAGGACTGTCAAAGTGATGGATGGGCTCCATTGATTAAGCCAGGAGATTTGTACTCTCCCTGTGCAATGTGTAGAACTAGGCTATCAGTGTGACAGCCCAGTCCTGCTCTTTATTTAATTAAAAAAGTAAAAAATTGTATATATATATATATATATATATATATATACACAGTATCTTAAAAAAAATACTGAAGCAGAGCATGATCCCCTCCCTTCAGAGACTGGGTATGAAGGGCAGTATTCCAACATGATAACGACCCCAAATACACCTCCAAGACAACCACTGCCTTGCTAAAGAAGCTGAGGGTAAAGGTGATGAACTGGCCAAGCATGTCCCCAGGCCTAAACCCTATTGAGCATCTGTGGGGCATCCTCAAACGGAAGGTGCAGGAGCGCAAGGTCTCTAACATCCACCAGCTCCGTGATGTCGTCATGGAGGAGTGGAAGAGGACTCCAGTGGCAACATGTGAAGCTCTGGTGAACTTCATGCCCAAGAGGGTTGAGGCAGTGCTGGAAAATAATGGTGGCCACCAGTGGCGGCCGCCCCCCCCCCCCCAAAAAAAAAGAAAAAAGAAAAAAAATTTTTGCCCACAAGGGGCGCCCGCCTCATTGGTGCCTATGGGGGGTGGGGTTTTCCACCCGCAGAGGCACCGAGAGGCGGCCTTCTGGGGCATAACTGTAGCGCAGAGCACTGCGCTACACCCACCCCCCTTTTGGAGCCCGCTCCATTGGTGCCTATGGGGGGGTGGGGTTTTCCACCCGCAGAGGCGCCAAATGGCAGCCTTCTGGGGCGTAACTGTAGCGCAGAGCACGGCGCTACACCACCCCCCTTTTGTGATGTCTTGGATCATGATTGGTCCAGACTCCAGCCTGGACCAATCATGATTAAGGACATCCATGCTGACCTTGTTGGGGGCGGTGCCGGTGCGTGCATCAGTCACTCACCGTCACCGCCCGGTCAGCTTCCCGCCGCCGAAGAGGAGTCCAGTCCTGAGAAGAAGCCGGCGCCGGTCACCCGCCGCAAAAGAGGCCGAGAGGGAGAAGAGCCGCTCACCTTCCCACCGCCGAACGAAGAAGAGGAGAGGGAGAAGCCGCCGTGACTCACAGGTAAGTGCACTCTCAGTCGGGCACGCACGCATAGCTCTGCATTGGGGTACATTACTGGTGGTCACTGGAGGCACGCACGCACGCATAGCTCTGCATTGGGGTACATTACTGGTGGTCACTGGAGGTACGCACGCATAGCTCTGCATTGGGGTACATTACTGGTGGTCACTGGAGGCACGCACGCATAGCTCTGCATTGGGGTACATTACTGGTGGTCACTGGAGGCACGCACGCATAGCTCTGCATTGAGGTACATTACTGGTGGTCACTGGAGGCACGCACGCATAGCTCTGCATTGGGGTACATTACTGGTGGTCACTGGAGGCACGCACGCATAGCTCTGCATTGGGGTACATTACTGGTGGTCACTGGAGGCACGCACGCATTGCTCTGCATTGGGGTACATTACTGGTGGTCACTGGAGGCACGCACGCATAGCTCTGCATGGGGGTACATTACTGGTGGTCACTGGAAGCACGCACGCACGCATAGCTCTGCATTGGGGTACATTACTGGTGGTCACTGGAGGCACGCACGCATAGCTCTGCATTGGGGTACATTACTGGTGGTCACTGGAGGCACGCACGCATAGCTCTGCATTGGGGTACATTACTGGTGGTCACTGGAGGCACGCAGGCATAGCTCTGCATTGGGGTACATTACTGGTGGTCACTGGAGGCACGCATAGCTCTGCATTGGGGTACATTACTGGTGGTCACTGGAGGCACGCACGCATAGCTCTGCATTGGGGTACATTACTGGTGATCACTTGAGGCACGCACGCATAGCTCTGCATTGGGGTACATTACTGGTGGTCACTGGAGGCACGCACGCATAGCTCTGCATTGGGGTACATTACTGGTGGTCACTGGAGGCACGCACGCACGCATAGCTCTGCATTGGGGTACATTACTGGTGGTCACTGGAGGCACGCACGCATAGCTCTGCATTGGGGTACATTACTGGTGGTCACTGGAGGCACGCACGCATAGCTCTGCATTGGGGTACATTACTGGTGGTCACTGGAGGCACGCACGCACGTATAGCTCTGCATTGGGGTACATTACTGGTGGTCACTGGAGGCACGCACGCATAGCTCTGCATTGGAGTACATTACTGGTGGTCACTGGAGGCACACACGCACGCATAGCTCTGCATTGGGGTACATTACTGGTGGTCACTGGAGGCACGCACGCATAGCTCTGCATTGGGGTACATTACTGGTGGTCACTGGAGGCACGCACGCATAGCTCTGCATTGGGGTACATTACTGGTGGTCACTGGAGGCACGCACGCATAGCTCTGCATTGCGGTACATTACTGGTGGTCACTGGAGGCACGCACGCATAGCTCTGCATTGGGGTACATTACTGGTGGTCACTGGAGGCACGCAGGCATAGCTCTGCATTGGGGTACATTACTGGTGGTCACTGGAGGCATGCACGCATAGCTCTGCATTGGGGTACATTACTGGTGGTCACTGGAGGCACGCACGCATAGCTCTGCATTGGGGTACATGTATACTGGTGGTCACTGGAGGCATGCACGCATAGCTCTGCATTGGGGTACATGTATACTGGTGGTCACTGGAGGCACGCACGCATAGCTCTGCATTGGGGTACATGTATACTGGTGGTCACTGGAGGCACGCACGCATAGCTCTGCATTGGGGTACATGTATACTGGTGGTCACTGGAGGCACGCACGCATAGCTCTGCATTGGGGTACATGTATACTGGTGGTCACTGGAGGCACGCACGCATGGCTCTGCATTGGGGTACATGTATACTGGTGGTCACTGGAGGCACGCACGCATAGCTCTGCATTGGGGTACATATATACTGGTGGTCACTGGAGGCATGCACGCATAGCTCTGCATTGGGGGACATGTATACTGGTGGTCACTGGAGGCACGCACGCATAGCTCTGCATTGGGGACATGTATACTGGTCACTGCATTGGGGACATGTATGCTGGTCACTACATTGAAAGGGGGCATTTATACTGGTCACTATATTGAAGGGGGCATGTACTGTGGGGTTTGTGCTAGGGGCCTGTACTGTGGGGTTTATGCTAGAGGGCCTGTACTGTGGGGTTTGTGCTAGAGGGCCTGTACTGTGGGGTTTGTGCTAGAGGGCCTGTACTGTGGGGTTTATGCTAGAGGGCCTGTACTGTGGGGTTTGTGCTAGAGGGCCTGTACTGTGGGGTTTGTGCTAGAGGGCCTGTACTGTGGGGTTTATGCTAGAGGGCCTGTACTGTGGGGTTTGCGCTTGAGTTGTTTGTGCTTGAGGGGTTTGTACTGTGGGGTTTGTGCCACTCTCAGTCCATGTATCCCATAATAGGATGTCTCTCACAGTATATCCCATAATAGGGCCCCTGTTCCCTATTATGGGCTTCTGAGAAATGGGAGGGGTCAAAATGGAAGGGCGGGGTCTTGCGCCCCCCCCATCTTAAAACTTCACCAGCCGCCACTGGTGGCCACAGAAAATATTGACACTTTGGGCCCAATTTGGACATTTTCACTTAGGGGTGTACTCAGTTTTGTTGCCAGTGGTTTAGACATTAATGGCTATGTGTTTAATTATTTTGAGGGGACAGAAAATTTACACTGTTATACAAGCTGTACACTCACTACTTTACATTGTAGCAAAGTGTCATTTCTTCAGTGTTGTCACATGAAGAGATATCATAAAATATTTACAAATATGTGAGGGGTGCACTCACTTTTGTGAGATACTGTAAATATATATATATATATATATATATATATATATATATATATATATATAGTTCCTTGTTTTCCCACTAACCCTTTTTTTTTTTTATCAATCCACTAATATGTAAGAAACAACATTGTGTCACCAGCAGCAGCAAACTCACATTCAATAAAACATTGTGGAAAATTGTTGATATTTGCCACAAACAGTTGTTAATGCAGTGGAAATCACAGAGTACTTTAGGATATACTTTTTAGTATTCATTTTTATTTTTTACTTCTTTTGTCCTTCTATTTTGTTTCTTATTTTATTATTAGCTGTTTTTGTTTAACTGTTTGTATGCAATCATGCTTTTAACTACTTTAGATCCCGGATAAAAGAAGACATTTTGGCCACAATAATGTTGAAGAATATGTTAACATACCATGACAACTATCCCATATTCAAAATGTGAAAAGACGAATCCTCTCTATAGACCTGAACCCTTTTGTGGTTTACCCTACTGTTGCGTCCCCATTATTAGGTTTAATGTTTTTGTTGTACTAAGGTATTTTATTTTCTGGTCTATTTTTATTGGTTTTTGCTCTGCAATTTCTGCAGGTCTTCCCTCAGAGTGTGGAATTTTTTTGTATTTTTTACTTTTTTTTTTCCTTATGATCAGCATTGTATCTTGTTCTCTTGCAAAACTGCTAAAAAAAAAAAAAAAAGAATTAAAACAACCCCAACATTTCATATTGCTGATATGTATTTGCTGTACCATGTACTTGTGTGATTGCTTCCTTTGTGTGAAATACCTGGTGTTCCCGCTAGTCCCTCTGCTCTTCTTTAAAAACTGACCATGCTAGCACAGCGTGGTCAATTTTCTCACTGTGCTGCAAACTCAGCCTGCTCTCCTCCAATGATTAGCTTTGCACTGACATGCCACCCCTGCACAGCCATTTACTGGGAATGTCAGCGTGCTGCTGTTTCTCCTCCACCAGCTCACTAAGCCCCTTATGAAGATGAGAACAGAGGGTATGTGATCACTTAAATAAATAAATAAAGTATTTATAATGTTTTTTAAATATATACCCAAATGTTTGTCTTTCATTTCTATTTTAAACTGAATGAGTTGTTTTACAAGGTAAGGGTATACATATATATATATATATATATATATATATATATATATATATATATATATATATGTACTTTAATTGAACCAAAAACATAGGAGAAGATGATTCCCCCGATAAAGGACTCAAGTTGTACTAAATAAACACAGTAAATAAAGTATATGGCAAGGAAGCCTACCAATTGCCCATTTAAGGTGTTAACAACACAAAACCCTTAGATGAACCAAAAAAAACTGAAAGAAGGGTTCTTAGTATTTACTAAAGAATAACCAGCACTGGAGCACCAAATCACTCAAGGGTAAGTGACTTGATGAATCTAACAATGCTGACTAATAGATGACTAAAACAGTCTGTAATTAAAAAAGTATGTGTCTTTTGGAACAAGTAGATGAAAGAAGTTGTTTGGAGGGAATCCCAATCACCACTATATGCATTGTGCGTAATTAGTGGAGTAGCTACCTCTTATGATCAGTGGTAAGTGCCTGCTCCACACCCCAGGTGAAGTGTGGGCTTACCAGATCGATGCAGCCGACAAAGCAGCCTTTACGCTGTTTAATGAAGATCCTTCAGTGATAGTGCATTTCTCTTCACTATCCTCCTCTGATAAGTCCTACTACAGATCTTTTGTGAAGTAATGTCTTATACCATGGTACACACAATTCTACTTGTTCCATAAGACACTGACTTTTTGCAATACAGACTGTTTTAGTCGTCTATTAGTCAGCATTGTTATATTCATCAAGGTCTTTATTGCATGTCACTTACCCCTTGAGGGATTTGGTGCTCCAGTGCTGGTTATTCTTTAGTAGATACTAAGAGCGCTTCTTTCTGTTTTTTGATACTTTACTTGTACCCTGGCTTTTTTATTTTTTTTAACATGCTCATTATGACTAAAACACACTAGTTGAAACCTGCCACAACACCTCCCCTAACCAGTTTTGTTCTTGAAGGACCAAAAGGAGGCAACCACAGGATCGTTGAACAGTGACTATAATTCCTGTATCCAGCACCAGCCCAGCCACTGTATGTGTGGGATGTTCTTACTCCTTCTGTCCGAGCTCAAGAGGCGCAGGGTATTTTATTATACTTGGCTTGGGTGCTAGAGGACCTTGTCCTGGCACTAGCATAATCCCAACATAAATGACCTGAAAATCACTGTTAGTACAGAATATTAGAACACTGAGAGCTTAGAACTTACATTTAAACTCATTAAAAAATTAAATATCTTGCATGGTGGGCCTAGAGAGTAGACATTTTTGCCCACTTTGCTTAAATTAAAACATAAAATCATCTTAGGTTGACCTAGAGATCTGTTAATTTCCATACATAAAGGCTTTTTACTATTTCAAAAGACTCCATCATCATGAAACAGTTCACATCTTACACCTAGGCCCAAACTGAACAACAAATTTTCCAGTTCAAATGTAATTTCTTTGACTGGTCTCCAAAAGTATTAACTGTACCTAAATATGTATATGAAAGGTCATTTCTGCAATTTGCACTTGTTTATATAAATTAATAGCAACGTATGCCATGAGATTGCTAAAAAAAAAAACACCTAGTATAAACCAGGCATGCCAAACTCCAGTGAAACAGTGGGTTGAACCGTGGGCCACGTCTACTCTATACAGACAAAGAATATAGCATTTTGGTGATTAAAATTATAGATGTCACTTCAGCTTATAACATTTTATCACAGGGGAGGTGGACTATTAGGCATTAGCAGCAGCTAGGGTCTCATCCAGTTTAAATGTTCAAACAACTGACTGCTAAAAATTAAGAGTGAGAGGGTTGTGTGTGGCTTGAAAATCACCAGTCTTGCATGCCACAAAGGTCACCTTCAATCACATGTTTTTGTTTTGAGTGGCTGTCTGCTAGCTGAATCACAATTACATGTCTTAACTCACTTGTAGATTCCAGTGGTAATATAGCCCCCTCCAGAATTTCCAGTTTTGGCTAGCAGACGATGCCATAAATTCATCAAAATATACATTAAATGACTGGGGGATCCATCTGCATTACAATTATACATGTATTTCAGCTTTCTGTGAAGACACACAAAGACAGACTACTGCTGAGAAATTTAATGACTGAAGTCACTGAGTAATAAGAGAAAATTGGATGACTAACCCCACAATAAAATCAAGAGGGTACTAACTTAAGAATGCAATAGCAGTCTTTGGTTTGTTTTAGTGTGAAACAAGGTTTGTTTTAGTTTGAAATAAGGATAAAACTGAGATATTATCCTGTTGTTGGTCTCTTCCCACACTTTCAGATACTGTATGGCAAGTAGGGAAATCTGTGAATGTGTCTAGTTTTGAGTACTTTAATCAGTTCAGCACTAGATGTTAGTCTAGAAGAATGTTAGTGGGTGATGGCAATCGTAGCCACAGCAGTAGATATGTGCAGTTTTTTTCGTCCCAAATCAAAATTCGGACTAATATTTGTTATTCGGAAATTCAGATGTATCCAAAATTCTAAATTACAATAGTGAAAATTTAAATAAATGCAAAAAAACTAAATAAAATTTGTCCGAAATTGGAATTTGATTCAAATCTATTTTAAAAACAGATTTGAAATTGAATTCGAAAACAGGAGTAGAAAAAATAGAATAGAAAATAAAAGAATAGAATAAAATATAATAGAAAATAAAGGGATACAATAGAAAAAATTAAATATTGGAATAGAAAAAAAATAGAATAGAACAAAAAAGAATAGAGTAAAACTGAATTGAATAGAACAAAACAGAATAAAATAGAATAGAAAATAAGGGACTAGAAAATAATGGAATAGAACATTAAAGAATAGCATTGAAAATAAAAGACTAGAATAAAAAAAGAATGGAATATAATATAAAAGAATAGAATAGAAAAAAATAAAGGAAAACAGAACAGAATAGTATGGAAAATAAAAGAACAGAACAGTATAGAAAAGAAAAGAATAGAATAGAAAAACATAGAGTAAAACAGAATAAAATAGTATAGAAAATAAAAGAATAGAATAAAATAGATCTGAAATTAAAGGAATAGAAAAGAAAAGAACAGAATAGAATACCTTTCTCTTTTTGTGCATATGTGTGGAGGGGGGGGGGGGGGTGAAGCCATACCACACTGCAATCCTGTAAAGGCTTATGCTGCTGTCACTGTGATAATGGGGTTCAATAAAGCAATACATGTGACACCAAACATCCAGTGCAGGACTCAATCACTGTAATTTTAAACATATTCACCGGAAGTGTTTTTTTGTTATTTTATGAGTAATTGTCTTATTCACTGCTTTATAAAACTCCCCAAATGTCTTGTACTTCTGTTTTTGCTAATTTTGCCTATGTTCTCGTGCATGTTTGATGTTGCTAGGGCCATTTGTATGTAATAACATTAAATAAATGCAGAACTAAAGATTATTATAAGTCACTTATCTACAGTTTTGCATACATTTAATTTGAAATGGTTTGCAAAAACACAACATTTGAAAATGACACATATTTGATATTTATTACAGTTGTTTGGTTAGTTTAATCGTCTAGCAACAAGAACCAGGCCTTTTTCTGACACTCTTTGTTTCCAAACAAAAATAAGTATTTTTTGATAGAAAATTACTTAGAACCCCCAAATGTTATATACATTGCTCAAAAAAATTAAGGGAACACTTTTTAATTAGAGTATAGCATCAAGTCAATTGAACTCCTGGGATACTGATCTGGTCAGTTAAGTAGCAGAGGGGGTTGTTAATACGTTTCAGCTGCTTTGGTGTTAATGGTTTTACAGGTGGAGGACACTGACATTTTTTTCCTTACTTATCAGTGTCACTACTGGTAGCTCCAAAAAAGATATGTGCTATACAGCACCCCCCTCCTGCGCTCAGAACCTGGTCCTCAGGCTGCCTCAATCTCGGAACTCGTGCTAATACTTGGCATCCATTATGGCTAGCATTAGACAATAGCTGGTCCCTATAGAGGTTGCACAGGCGTTTCGATTCCTCCAAGATGGCACATCAATACGTGTCATTACCAGAAGGTTTGCGGTGTCTCCCAGTCTCAAGAACATGGAGAAGATTTCAGGAGACAGGCAGTTACTCTAGGAGAGCTGGACAGGGCCGTAAAAGGTCCCTAACCTATCAGCAGGAACAGTATCTGCTCCTTTGTGCAAGGTGGAACAGGATGAGCACTGCCAGAGCCCTATAAAAGGACCTCCAGCAGGCTATTGGTGTGAATGTCTCTGACCAAAAAATCAGAAACAGACTTCATGAAGGGGGTCTGAGGGCCCGGCATCCTCTAGTGGGCTCTGTGCTCACTGCCCGGCACCGTGTAGCTTGATTGGCATTTGCTAGGGAATACCAGAAATGGCAAGTCCGCCACTGGTGCCCTGTGCTTTTACAGATGAGAGAAGGTTGACCCTGAGCACATGTGAAAGAGGTGAATGGGTCTAGAGAAGCCATAGAGAACATTATGCTGCCTGTAACATCGTTCAGCATGACCAGTTTGGTGGTGGGTCAGTGATGGTCTGGGGAGGCATATCCATGGATGGATGTAAAGACCGCTACAGGCTACACAATGGCACCCTGATTGCCATTAGGTATCAAGATGAAATCCTTGGACCCATTGTCAGACCCTATGCTGGTGCAGTGGGTCCTGAGTTCCTTCTGGGGCACGACAAGGTCCATACTCATGTGGCGAGAGTATGCCGCCAGTTCCTGGAGGATGAAGGAATTGATACTATTGAATGGCCCCCACACTCGCCTGACCTAAATTCAATAGAACACCTCTGGGATATTATGTTTCAGTCCATCCGACGCCACCTGGTTGCACCTCAGTCTGTTCAGGAGCTCAGTGATGCCCTTGTCCAGATCTGGGTGCCATACAAGTTACTGGGTCACATTTTGAGTTTCTGCAATGAAATTTCAGCAAAATGACTAAGCCTGCTGCATAATTTTTTCACTATGATTTTTGGGGTGTCTTTGAATTCAGCCCTCTATAGGTGGATCATTTTAATTTCCATCAAACGATGTGGCATTGTTTCGTTCCTAACACATTACCCAGTCCATATCAGTATAGATATCCAGCATGAGATTTTTCCCTGTTGAGATCTGATCTGTTTTCAAGGTGTTCCTGGAATTTTATTTGAGCAGGGTATATTTTTTAGCAGAGGACCTAGAGAATAAAATGGTGTTTTTTGCTATTTTTTTTATGTCACATGGTTTTTGCGCAGCAGTTTTTAAAATGCAATTTCTAAAAAAAAATACACTATAATGAATTAAAAAAAAAAACACACAATATATACCTTAATTCTTTGGTATACTGTAATATGAAAGATTATCTTACGCCATGTAAATAGACACCTAACACGTCATGCTTTAAAATTGCGCATGCTTGTGGAATGGCGCCAAACTACAATAATTAAAAATCTCCATAGGCAATGCTTTTTTAAAAATTCTACTGGTTACCAGTTTAGAGTTACAGAGGAGGTCTAGTCCTAAAATTATTGCCCTCGCTCTGACATTCATGGCAAAACCTCACAAGTGAGGTGTGAACATAATTTACTGTATATATGTGGGCATGACCTATGTATGCGTTCACCACTGCACAAGAGCACGAGGGGATGGGGGCGCTTTACTTTTATTATTTCTTTTATTACTTTTTTATTTTTACACTGTCCCCTGAATTTTTTTTCTCACTTTTATTGCTATCACAAGAAATATAAACATCTCTTGCAATAACAATACAACATGACAGGTCATCTTTATGAAGAGATCTGGGGTCTATAAGACCCCAAATCTTCCCTCTTCCTTTAAAAGCAAAAGATAAAAAAAAAAAAAAAAGATCTTTTGCTTAAAAGAAAAAAGGCCTTGTTTACATTGGGCCGGAATCGCAAGTGACATCATGACATCGCTCAGGTCCTCCCAGGCCATAGAGATGAGCGGAGGCCATCTTTCCTTCGCTCATTTCTGTGACCAGCCACCGCCAGCGCCAGATCGGTTACCGGAGTTACCGATCAGCGAGGTAAGCCCAGGAATCACCGGAAAGTGTGTGTGTGTGTGTGTGTGTGACGGGGGGCGACCCCTCCAATTGCTGCTAAAAGTGATCCAGTAGCACACTACTTTTATCAGAAAGGGGGGAAATGTAATACTGGAGTTTTGGCATCTAGCTACAGTCCTAACTCCTGTATTAAACGTCAAAGTAATGATATATTTTCCCAGTTAGGTGGTCGGCAAGTTGTTAGATTAAGCAGAATTTTACAGTGCCAATGTTGCATGGCTTGCTCATGCATTTCCTAGCTTGGTCATGTGATCTGATGAGAGCACAAGGGATTTATGGGAGTGTATCACTGCGCTCCAAACCAGCCTTGTCAAATAGTTAGGTGCATAGAAAGGGTTGGGCATGCTAAAGGGGCCAAGCAAGCAATAAGGTTCCATTCCCTCTGACTTTCAGGTCATGAATACCTAAAGCAATGCTTGGTTAATTTGTTTTTTATTTTGTTAATTTTTTTAAAGTTTGGGGATGTTTGTTAAGTGTTGAAATGCTTACCAAACATGTTTTTTGATGTCCACGGAGCACAGCCAAAGGCGGGTCTTAGTCCAAAAGTCATCAGTAGAACTTTACCAAATCACATTATTATTTTTTAATTATTTTTCGTAGCAATTTACAGATTCAAGCAATGAACAGTCAGTGCTAACCCTGATGCAGAAATATCAACCTATTACAGGCAAAGACTAGAAATGCAAGAGTTAGAACAAAACAATTGAAATCTTTACAGTCAAAATATGGTGAGAAATTGCCTAGAGCAGGACTAAAAAACAGCCGAAAAGCTGTGAAAGGAATCAGAGTGATAAGGGTATAAGTCGCTTGTACGAGGAGCTGGTGTACCCCACTACAAATTTTAAATTTTCCTGAAGAAAGAGAAAATGAAGTAAATAGTAGAGGGGAGAAAAAGAGATGGAGGAGAGAGAAAGAAGGGAGAAAAAAATGGGGAAGGGTAGAGGACAGGGCAGAGGGGGGAGACCCCTCTCTAGTCCTACATAGCTCCATCAAGGATGTCTTAGCACTTATCAGAGAAAGTTAATAGGGTCCAGTAAAAACATATTTTACAGAAGCGGGCCTCTTGTTTTTTCAGAGAGGAAATTATTTCTTCCATATGCATGCTGTCGTATACAGATGAGATCCACTGACTTAGTGGGGGGGGGGGGGAGCAGTAGTAAACTTAGGTGCAGTAGGCAGGCAGCTGTGCCAGTTAAATCTCGGATCAAGGTATTCAGATCCTGAAACAAGTCCAAAAGATATGCAACATTGTACCCCTGGATGCTCCACACCTCCAACAGTTGAGGTCCATTTCTGGAAATATACAGTGTACCTGTCAGGAAAAGGGGGGTTGATCCTCTAAATGGTCCTGCAATAAGGGTTTTGCCACCGTCCCTGGGGTAGTGTGTGTGTAGATTTTGGTGCCTCAAACCAGGTTATATGAGACTTTAAGGGCAAATATACGAAGAAAATATGGCATATAAGTAAAATTCCAATAATTTATTTTCAAAGTTTTTAAGATAGTAGAAAGATTGTCATGTGTGGGTTAAAAACCCATTTGTGGAGAAGTGAAGAAGTAAGAAGTTTGGGTGACTTTTTGGACATTTTCCTCTTATTATTCCATGCATGTGTGTCAGGCCTGGAACTTGTTCAGAGTAAATATCCAGAAATAAATCCTACGCGTTTCGGCTAATGCCTTTTTCAAGGATAAATCACCATGTCTAAAATTAACAAAATATTATTATTAACAAAGAGCACATATGCCAAATCAGATAAAATTTGTGCAACATGCTTTAATTTTACCTACATCATTCTTTTTGTCTAATCCATGTAGGGAAAGTTGTTCCCCCATGGTTCTTAAATTGCATCAGGAACTATGCTGCTTCTATGGGTAATGTATAGTGGAAAAAGGTATGATGGAAAAATTAGATCATTCCTTATATCGTGTGGCTGGAAGTTTTCAATAGAGAAAAAAAGATAACTTACAAGCTATAAGAGTCAAATTAAGGAGATCATAGTTGAAAAAATAATAATACATTTGAATAAATTTAAATGAAAAATAAAAATAAAAAAGCTGATTTGATGAAGGAAAAAGTGTATTATATACTCTTAACCACTTAAGCCCCGGAAGATTTTACCCCCTTCCTGACCAGGGGGTATTTTGCGATTCGGCACTGCGTGACTTTAACGGACAATTGCGCGGACGTGCGACGCTGTTCCCAAACGAATTTGGCGTCCTTTTTTTCCCACAAACAGAGCTTTCTTTTGGTGGTATTTGATATCCTGTGCGATTTTTTGATCATGCGCTATAAACAAAAAAAGAGCGACAATTTTGCAAAAATAACAATATTTTTCACATTTTTTTATATGAAATTCCCCCCCAAAAAATGTAAAAATCAAAATTTTTTAACATTTTTGGCCAATTTGTTTTATGCTACATATGTTTGGTAAAAAAATCGCAAAAAGCGTATTTTGATTGGTTTGCGCAAAAGTTATCGCGTTTACTAACAAAGGGAAACATTTTTGTCATTTTTTTTTAACGCGTAATGGCGGCGATCTGCGATTTTTTTGCGGTACTGCGACATTGCGGCGGACAGATCGGACCCTTGACTGACATTTTTGACACTTTTGGGGTTACCAGTGACATTTCTACAGTAATCAGTGCTATATATATGCACTGTTACTGTAAAATTACACTGGCAGTGAAGGGGTTAACTTTTTTTGAGAGGAAGGGGCTATGTGTGTCCCTAGGGGCTTGATTCTAACTATGATTGGCTGTGGCTTCAGATGTATGAACAGTGATCAACGGTTCTACATAGTAGAACCGTATGATCAACATTCATACACCGGGAGAATGACAGGCGGCTAGTTTACACTAGCCGCCTGCCTTTCTCCCTCTCCACCGACGATCGCGAGTGACCGGCGGACGATCGGGTCCGCCGGTCACACGCGCGGGGATGGTCCGTGACCACTCGGGAGCGGGAGCGCGCCTCCGGGGGCGCGCGCTCGCTCCCTAGATTCTCACAGGCTAGTGATGTAGACCTACGTCACTCTGCCTGTGAGGGGCTGACCGCCGCAGTAAATAGTGCGGTCGGCAAGTGGTTAATAAAGAGGAAAGCATAGAGGGCTAAACAGCTTTTATGCTTGTGAAGGTTGTCCAAGGAGCTAAAGACTCACTTTTAGCAGCGTATGGTTCCAAAAGGCAGCGTCTCTCAAGGTGTTTCCTCTTCCTTTTGCTGCGAGGAATGGATCCCTGAGTCAATTCCCCGGCCTTTTAAAGCTGTTCGCGAATGTGCGTTGCTGGGCTGTGCGATACCGCGTGACCCAGCTATGATGCCGCTAGTCCCTATTGCGCAGGCGCCGATTGGCAGTTGCGCATCTGGGACGCCGTATAGCTGTGGCTTATCAGGCCACCGGCACTTACATAGGAGCTGGGTGCCCCTGGAGGGGGAACCTGGGGAGGCGGAAAACCACCATCCTTTTTAACTCTAAAAGGACCCGATTTGATCGGGGTTGGCCGTGCCGGGTGCAAAATAAAGAGCCGAAAGGGGCGATCAAAACATGGATAGACTTGACATAAATTGTACACAAGTTGTGGCGATCATGGATGTGATCAATAATGCATCATACATTATACAAAATATATGTGTATACTTCAAAAAAGGCTATACATTTATTTATTTAACAGCAGTTGAATAAAGGGGATACGAAGTGACACTTAATGTGCCTTTTTGGGGGTTTCTTGATAGGGGGGAGAAAGGGGCAATCCCTGCTAGCATTCGGATGTAATTGCTGCATGGAGATGAAGATATGTAATTAAGAAGGTGTATTATTGTGTCATTTTGGATAGATAAATGGGTTATTTTGAAAAAAATCCTTTAAGAATTTTTATGAACGGATTTCTTTTGCGGTGAAAAAATGTTTTTTAACAATGGAATATGCGACTGTAGAATATATGGAGTGTATTTTATTTCATTTTTTGTTCATTTGGGGTTTGATGTATGTTGAGAAAGAGTCATTCAAGGATTTTGATGAATGGATTTTCTAGAAAAAAATAGTGAATGGATTGAAGAAAAAGTAGTTTAAGCAGTTTTGCCTGAGGTGAATCCGTCTAGAAATGGGCGGAAGCTTTCCGCTTCATTTAGGCCTGGTGGTCTTTTCGCTTTGAGAAGGTTAATCCATCTCATTTCAATTTGTAATAAGGTCTTGTTCCAGTCCCCCCCTCTCAGGTTGGATTCTATCAAGAGCAAGAAAGGTTACTTTGGGCATTCTAAATGTATGGTCATATGCTACGTGTCTCCCTAGGGGGACATAGTAGTTGCCAACACGCATAGTTTGTAGATGTTTGTTCACCCTCTTTCCAAATTCCGGTCTAGTTTTGCCGACGTAAAATGAGCCGCATTCACATAGCATAAGATATACTATTCCTCTGGTTCTACAATTTGTGAAATGTTTTGGCTTGAAGACGTCTCCATTTGGCAGTGTCTTCGTTGTAGATTGCCGGATAACTGGGCATTGTGCGCAGCTTCCGCATGGGAAAGTTCCCTTTGTTTTGCAAGGATCCTTTCTGTATCCTTCCTTGTGTTCGCTGTGTACAAGGCTTTGCCTTAGAGAGCCAGCTTTCCTAAATGTAATGGGGGGGTTTTCTGGTACCAGTCCCGTGATGTTTGGATCATCCTTAAGAATGGACCAATGCTTCTTAAAGCGGAGTTCCAGCCATTTACTCACCTGTCCAACGGTCCAGCGATGCGGCCGCCGGAAGCCTCGATCCTCTCCCTCGGCGCCGGCATCACTGCTGTGGGCACCCGGCTGTTACAGTTTGCGGCTTCACAGCCGGGTACCCACTGCGCATGCGCGAGTCGCGCTGCGTGCCGTGATTGGCCGGCAATCTTCTGGGACCTCTGACGTGTCCCAGAAGATTGCAGGGAGGGAGGGGGAGAGGAGAACTTCCGCTCAGGGCGCCGCGGCGCTCCGAGCGGAAGTGGGAGCGGGTACCTGTCAAAACTAGGTACCCGCTCCCCCCCCCCAAAAAATGACATGCCAAATGTGGCATGTCGGGGGGTCAGGACTCCCTAAAGCGGAAGTTCCACTTTTGGGTGGAACTCCGCTTTAATGATGTTTCTTATTTTCTGATGCTCATTGGTATATCTCATAATGATTCTGGTAGATGGTTCCTCATTTCCAGATTCCGTTTTTTCTTTAAAAAGAAGCTGTTCTCTGTCTTTTTTCTTTACTCTGTTAAATGCCTTTCTCAGAGATGTCTTTGTGTAGCCTCTGTTTAGGAGGCATTTGTTGAGGGCATCTGCTTCGTTTTGAAAATCTTTAGGGTTGGTGCAGTTCCCTTTTTGATTCTCACATATTGGCTATATGGGATTGATTTCTTTAACGGTATTGGGTGAAAGCTGGAAGCATGTAAAATTGTGTTGCCAGCGGTTTCTTTTATGTATAGTGTTGTCATGACTTTTCCTGTTTCGTTTTTATAAATCCAAGTATCAAGAAAGGAGATCCGTTGTTTACTGAAGTTCATTGTGAAGAACATATTATAGTCATTTCTGTTCATCGCTTTGAGGCAGTCATGTATCATGTTTTCAGGGCTGTTCCAGATGATTAGTATGTCATCTATATATCTCTGACATATCATGATGTTATTGACATATTTGTTATTTTCTTCCTTGGCTAGGAACTCTTCTTCCCACATTCCTAGGTAGATGTTAGCATAGGAGGGGGTGCAACTGGTGCCCATGGCTACGCAACAGGTTTGTAGGTAATAGTTACCACAGAAGGAGAAGACATTGTGGTTTAAAATGAAATTGAGCATATCTATGATGAAGTCATTACATTTCTTGTCATGTTGGCTTTGTTGGCCTAATGTTTTTTGGACTTTTTCATGAGGAATATTATTATATAATGATTCTACATCGATGGTGATCAGATTTGCTTTGGTGGGTATTATTAAATCATCGAGGATTTTCAGTAAATTAACTGTATCTTTGGTGTAGGAGTGTAATTTTGTCACGTGGGGTCTAAGATACATATCAATAACCTTGATGATTGATTCTGTGATGTTTCCGTTGCCAGAAATTAGTGGTCTGCCCGGCGGGTTTGTTGAGTTTTTGTGAATCTTTGGTAGAGCGTAAAACGTGGGTACTCTTGGGTGTGCCATTCGTATGTATTCCCACAAGGTTTGGGATATTGTTCCATTATTTACAGCTCTGTCTATTTTATTGTATTAATCTTCATTATATGTTTGTATCATTACTGGTGATATCATTTTATAGCATTTTTTGTTTGCTAGAATGCTAAGGCACATAGATTTGTACCTGTCAGGAACTCTGTATCAGCTGGTGAGTGACTAGTAATTTGATTCCTGCAGATACTATTTTCTTTCAATACATGACATTTATAAAGATATTTTGTATTTACTTATAGTATAACTAAAGAAAAAACTATTTTTTTAATTTCGGATATTGAGGAGAGGTATTAAAACACTTATTTTATTGCTGTCTGTGCCCCCATTAACCACTTCCCAACCGCCCGCCACAGTTATACTGCAGCAGGCAGCCCCCCCTGCGCAAACCGACGTAGGTATAGGCCTATATAGTAGAGCAGGCTGTGTCCATGTCCACTCTGCATATGCACAGTGGACACAGACCATCTGCTCCTCTCATTGTGCCCCACGACTGGTTACCAAGTCGCTAAAGTGGCCCTCGCTCTTCAAAAGGTTGGGCACCCCTGATTTACATCATATATCATCAGAGGCCAGTAGAAGGAGCTGTCAGCTCCGAGCGCATAGCCTGCCCTTGCTTTTCAGTGTGTGCATCTAGTGCTCCGGACCTCTGCCCCGCAGTGGTGATGTCACATTCCCTTCCACGTTCCACGCTGGTTAGCATGGAGGGACATCATAGGACATCCAGCTATTCACCTCCTGTGGCGTTTGGGGTGGGTAAAGCCCACAGGACCTCCACGGACACCTGGAACTCACATATTATGACAAGTCGAGATTGCTTTGCACTCCTGTGTTTTTAATCCTTTACTTAAATGTTACATTTTTATACTACACTTAATGGCGCCTCCCCCCTGCTTTCTTCATATATCATCAAACCTTAGTAAAGTGTATGGCCTAAAGTGCTGAAATGGTTAATGTAAACTAAGCCCTGGCAGCTGGAATAGTGGGCAACCAATGGGCCACAATGTGATGTGAATAAACTTAGTAAACGGCTTGGGCCATCCTAAAATACACATATACAACAAGGCATGATAACCCATCATATTAAAGTGGTTCTAAAGCTTTAAGGTTTTTTACCTTAACCACTAGCCGACCGCTCACGTTGCTGCTACTGCAGCAGAGCGGCTCGGCTGGGTCCAGCGATGTAGACCTACGTCGCTGGATTCCTCCCTCTCCCGGCAAAAATCTGGCCTTTATGGAAGAGTGGCAAGAAGAAAGCCATTTCTTAAAGATATCCATAAAAAGTGTTGTTTAAAGTTTGCCACAAGCCACCTGGGAGACACACCAAACATGTGGAAGAAGGTTCTCTGGTCAGATGAAACCAAACTTGAACTTTTTGGCAACAATGCAAAACGTTATGTTTGGCGTAAAAGCAGCACAGCTCATCACCCTGAACACACCATCCCCACTGTCAAACATGGTGGTGGCAGCATCATGGTTTGGGCCTGCTTTTCTTCAGCAGGGACAGGGAAGATGGCTGGAAGAAAACCTGATGGAGTCTGCAAAAGACCTGAGACTGGGACGGAGATTTGTCTTCCAACAAGACAATGAGCCAAAGCATAAAGCAAAATCTACAATGGAATGGTTCACAAATAAACATATCCAGGTGTTAGAATGGCCAAGTCAAAGTCCAGACCTGAATCCAATCGAGAATCTGTGGAAAGAACTGAAAACTGCTGTTCACAAACGCTCTCCATCCAACCTCACTGAGCTCAAGCTGTTTTGCAAGGAGGAATGGGAAAAAAATTCAGTCTCTCGATGTGCAAAACTGATAGAGACATACCCCAAGCGACTTACAGCTGTAATCGTAGCAAAAGGTGGCGCTTCAAAGTATTAACTTACGGGGGCTGAATAATTTTGCACGCCCAATTTTTCAGTTTTTTATTTGTTAAAAAAGTTTGAAATATCCAATAAATTTCGTTCCACTTCATGATTGTGTCCCACTTGTTGTTGATTCTTCACAAAAAAAATTACAGTTTTATAGTTTTATGTTTGAAGTCTGAAATGTGGCAAAAGTTTGCAAAGTTCAAGGGGGCCGAATACTTTTGCAAGGCACTGTATCTATATCTATATGTGCATCCATCTCTTACTTTAAGGCTTACTTGATATCCAGTCCCCAGGTCCTTCTTGGTGCGAAGAGACTGAAACAGAGATTGCGGCCCTGGGTCCGCCATGAAGGATACTCTGTGTATCCTCAGCATGTTGCGGAGGTTAATTAGCTGGCCAAGCTGGGATGAGTATTGGTGAGGGAGAACACTGTGCTTATTCAGTGAGATGGCTGAGCCTTGAAATTTGTTTGCAGCGAGGTCCTTGCATTGAGTCTGTTTGGGAGCCATCTTAGCTTGCACCATGCTGGAAAGAGGCAAAGGCGAGTCTTAAGGGGCAGAAACCCCACAGGTCTTGTTGTAGAAGGGGCCCAGAGGTAGCTCTAGGTTTTCCCAGCTCTGGTGCTAGGATAAAGCCACTGACTGCAAAGATGTGAAAAGCCTGGGTAGCAGAATCTGAGCTGCATCTGCTCCTCTCCATGGACAGGACACCCTCATCCGTTCATGTTACTATTTTTAGATGAAAAAAACTTTTTGCTTGCTATTAAAGTAAAACTGCTGATTCAGAGTTCCATGCTGACCTAAACCCTTGGGTAGTCTCTAGAAAAAAAAAACAAAAAACAGTACAAATGCTATAATTCTAATTTTTAAACATGAATAAGGTGCATAATAACTGCCAAAAATGAATTTAGAAAAACACCAAATCAAGTAATTTAGAGTATTAAGGTGACATACATTTCTCAAGTCTACAACTCGCATTGGTAATCACTTTATCTTTAACACATTTTTGGACAATTTTGAAAGTGAATGAAATAAATCCATGACTCCATTGCAACATTTGTCATTGCAGGAAGCTGTGCACCTAAAACTGGTTATAGAAAAAGTAGGTTTTAGATGTAGCACCCTACAGGTAGGTGCTAGGTAAAGTATAGGGGGCCTTGGCTGCCTAAAAGCAGGGCCATGATTTCAGCTGGCTGTCATGTCTCCCAGGTGTGTCTGCTGAGAGGGGCGTCTCCCTACTGGCTCCATGAGAGGATTCTCATTGGACAGTGGAGGAAACCCAATCAGAGACACACTCAGGCCTGTATCTACCCCAGAAGGCAGATTCTGCCGCAGAGGATTCTGGGAGTGGGTATAAATTCTGAAGGAATGCATGACACACTGTCTTTGGTGAGAAGCAGAGTCCCAGGAGGGAGAGTAAAGCTGTCTCTCCTCCTGTCAGAGGAAGCGGGTGTCCTGGGTGGTGGCCTGGGAATCCAAAAAAAGTGGAGCTGAGCTGCGGAGGGGATCCGGTGTGCCGAGAACCAGCGGAGAGAGAGGGGTCCAGTCCCAGGAAAGCCTACAAAGGTCATGACTACTGTGGATTGCCCCTGGGGGTCTGCCTAGTGTCAGAGGGGACCACTCCGGAGAAGGTTCTAGGGATCCAGGAGTCAGCTAACTGTTAAAGGGGGTGCCTGGTCAGAGGACCCTGAAGTATCAGAGGGGGTACCTAGTCAGAGGACCCTGAAGTATTAGAGGGGGTACCTAGTCAGAGGACCCTGAAGTATTAGCGGGGGTACCTGCAGTTTGGGCCCTGAAGAGTCAGTGTACAGTGTGAAGTGTACAAAGTTGAGAGTTGCAGCAGCACAAGTAGTGACAAGGAGCTACCTCAGCCAGTGAAGGGTTAGAGGAAGCTGTTCAGTGACTTTTGAGCTACACTAAGTATCAGGAGTCAATAGTTCTACAGTCCTGGAGCTTCTGTGCTAACAATCCAAGTTAAATTCGAGGTTTCAGCACTAAGTCAGTCAAGCAGCATTTGAAGCGTCAGGGAGCGCTGGTCGGCATTCAGCTGGCACCAAGACAGCGTTCGTGAGCATTTTTTGTACAACGTCCCAGTTAAGCCTAGAAGAGCCATTCCACTCATTCCCTTCTCCTATCCCCCTAAATACAATAAAACAAAACAAACCAAAGATGCCGGAATGGTCATTGTCTCAGCTCTCACACCTGGGTTCACAGCTTAAATGGGTTGGAAGTGTTACCGGTACTGATGGCAGACCCACCTAAGGCCCAAGGCCTGGAAATATTGCTACATAGACATATATAGAGCTATATTTGACTAATATGGGCGTGAAAGCTGCAGGCTGGTGGTAAAAGTGTCCTTGTTAACCTTATACTATATTTTTTATGTACTGTATTTTACTTTTTAAATCTACCCCACTCTGCTTTACTTTGCAGAAGTAATTCCTTTTAGATATATGAAAATTACTTATCCTGCAAGCAAGTGGCTTTTTTAGCTAATGTATATTTTCTGCATCTACAAGTTGGTTGGGGTCCATCCATGTATTTGTAACTTCTGCTGAGAATAGATCTTTCACAAAAGAGCCCTTGCCTGCCACTGAGCAGTGTTTTCCTATTGTTTGGTCTTTATAATCTCTACCTTAAGAGACCCTGGGGATTTCTAGAAAACAAGTATTACATGTCAATTTGTGGGTCAATTACTCACCTAATAAATCTGGTTTCTTGCTGCTGCCTTTTTATTGTAAGAACATGGCATTAAAATGTTTGCAGGTTGATTTCACCTGCTTTCATTAACAACAATGAAAAAATCTATGAGAAATGCTTGAATGCAGTGGACTGAGGGCTGTGAGTGAAATCAGACCAGAAAGATAACATGTTAAGTGAGAAGGAACAATTTCCTGACTGGCTGATTAATTGAATGTAGAACAGGGGAGGGTTGGCAAGTATTGGCCTTCGGGGCAAACATAAATAAGTGGCCTACACTCTTCAGCATGAAACCTTGCTGAGCAATAATGGGAGAACACATTTCCTTTGATGCCCTTTATTTAAATCATTTTTATGTACTTAAAGAGCACTTCTTTGTACATTTACAGGTCTATATGAATACATTCCTGATATGTTACAATATACAGCAACAGTATGATATTTTCATAATGCTACAGCTTTTAAGAATAAAGTGCAATCCCTGAACTCCAGTAATCAGTGAACAGTTTAGTCATGAGGAAACAAAGCCCTATACTTCTACCAAGATAGCCACCCCACACAGAAGCACAGTGCAGAACATGGCATGGTAAGTCAGGAATGGGGAAAAGTAGGAACCCACAGGCAACACTGGTGATTACTCTTTTGCCCTCCTCTTGCCCTTTTAGATCAGAGAGGTCAGATCCTCTCTTAAGTGGTAGTAAATTCTGTTCTACCATTTGTACCGACAGGTAAGCCTATAATAAGGCTTACCTATAGGTACTGTGAATATCTCTAAAACTGTTTAGGAGATAGTCAGAGTGAATGCAGACGGTGACATCAGAGCCCGTGCCATAAGCGACAGCTCCGCTCAGCCCCCCCCTCGGGGCACTCATGTAGCCAGAGTCCGCAAACCCGGAAGGAAGACCGGGGGAAGATGTCAACCCGTCTCAGCAGTGACAACGTTGTGCTGGAGGGCTTCATTTTGAGGTACGTCTCTTATAATGTGCTAGTATGCGATATACATTATGACATTGCCTTGCAGTGTTTTTTTTTTTTTCGTCAACTGCGGTCTACTACTGCTTTAAAGCATATGTAAACCCTTGCCTTGTAAAACAACCTAATCAGTTTAAAATAGAAAGGAAAGGCACAACATTTATGTTTTACATTAAAAAAATTATAAATACCTTTTTTTCCCTTTTTATAATAATTCATATATATATTTACATAGTTACATAGTAGTTGAGGTTGAATAAAGACTATAGTCCATCCAGTTCAACCTGTGTAGGTATGTGCGGCTGTAATCATTTCACATACCCCTGAATGTTCTGGTCTTTGAGATGTATGTCCAAGAGTCTTTTGAAAGTAGCCATACTTCCCGCAGTAACTACCTTTTGTGGCAGAGAATTCCACAGTCTTGTAGCCCTAACAGTAAAGAACCCCCTGCATTGCCTGAGGTTAAAACACTTCTTCTCTAATCTCATTGTATGGCCTCATGTCCTCATGCAATACTTGCAACTGAATAGTTTTTTTTCCACACTGAGAGTATCGTTGAGGTATTTATAAATTGCTATCATGTCCCCTCTCAGGTGTCTCTTCTCCATGGAGAATAAATGAAGCGATTGTAAACGCTTTTCATAATTAAGGTCCTCCAATCCCCTAATTAGTTTAGTTGCCCTTCTCTGGACTCTCTCCAGCTCCAACACATCCCTTCTGAGGACCGGCGACCAGAACTGGACAGAATACTCCAGATGCGGTCGGACCAGAGTTTTATACAGTGGTAGGATTATAGTTTTATCTCTGGAATACATCCCCTTCCTTATGCATGCTAATATCCTGCTGGCGTTGACAGCTGCAGCTTGACATTGCATGCTTTTGTAAATCTATCTTCTACTAAGACTCCCAGATCTTTCTCCATTTTTGATACACCCAAAGCCCCCCCCCCCCCCCAAAGTGTATTGTGCTTTTATGTTTTTAGTCCCCAAGTGTAAAACATTACACTTCTCCACATTAAACCTCATTTGCCATGTATTTGCCCACTTTGATATTTTGTTTAGGTCATTCTGTAAGATTTCTGCCTCATGTTGTGAAGTTATTGCCCTGCCCAATTTTGTGCCATCTGCAAAAACTGAGATTAAGCTAATGATCCCGTCCTCAAGGTTGGTCCCAGGACTGAGCCTTGGGGGACCCCACTTACCACCCCAGACCAGTCTGGGTATGCGTTATTTATTACCACCCTTTGGACACGCCCTTTTATGTTTCAATGTTTTTATTGAAGTTTTGGAAAGAAAGTTTTAACAGTGCACAAGGAGCCAACATGGCTCAATTACTTCTTATGTATACAGTAAATATCTCAGAAAACAGGAGATACAATGGTGCCAATGCAAAATAAAACACAAAATCAAAAACGAGTAGTCAATAAGACTGTAACCTAAAATGTAAACTGAAGTTAGGCATCCAACCATCAGTGTGGAAGCATAGCGACACATGGACAGACAGTGCCCCCGCCATTACACACCACAGGACCGACGGTCCGGGTCCGACCCCCCAATGGCGCCCCTACGGGAACTTACTGCGCCCTTCTGGGGGGGACGACCCCCAACCCCGGCCCCAATACCAAGCCCTCCACTAGTGGGGGGCACAGCCTGTCGTCCGTGCACTGTCAGAAAATACCAGGAAAAAAGAGAAAAAGAAAAAGAAAGAAAGAAAAGAAGAAAAAAAAAAAAAGAAGGGGGGGGATCAGACTGAGGGAAAAGGAGGAAACAGCGGGGGAGGGCAGCAGGAATGGAAGAGTGAGAGAAAGGGAAGAAACATCAGCGGCTATTGAAAAAGTAGAGGGTCGAGGGTCGACACCCAGGCCCCGTCCACCCCACCGGGGGAAATTGCCCCAGCAACAACTCGTCCAAGGCTATGAGGGGCCCGCCAGGTACCTTATCCAGGGGTCCCAAGTTTTATCAAACATTCGCATCCTATCATTCAAAATTGCCACCATCCGTTCGTTTAACATGATCCAGGTCAGTTTGGCTTTCAAGAGCTCAAATGGCACCACGGGGGTTCGCCACGAGCGGGCTATGGCTATTTTAGCGGCTAAGAACACAAAGGCAATGAGGCGCTTAGCGGGTTTAGTTGCCCCTTCCACTGGTTTACCCAAAAGGGCATTTTGGGGGTCCTTCGTCAAGTTGACTTGAGTCAAGGAGTAAACAAAATTGTAGACTCGGATCCAGAAGCGGCGGACTTTCGGGCAAGTCCACCACGTGTGGAGCACCGTGCCCGCCTGGCCACATCCCCGAAAGCAATTGGGGGATGCAGTGCTCACCGCCGCTGCCAGCCTGACCGGAACCATGTACCAACGCAAAAACACCTTAAAGTTTGCTTCTATCAGGGAAGTATTAAGTATGGATCTAGAGTTAAACTGTGCTAAAGTATTCCATTCCGCCCTGTCCAGAGACTCTCCCAGATCCTCCTCCCAGCGTAACATGTATGGTAGTTTACTGTCATCACCGTGGAGTATATTATAAATCGTAGATATGTAGCTGTTTTGTTTATCTAGTGTGCTGCAAAGATACTCCATTGGTGTGGAGGTAGTGATATCGCTCTTACGCCTAAGGGAGGCCGCAAAATGGGAGATCTGGGCGTAGCGAAAGTACTCCCCCTCAGGGAGGGAATACTTCTCCTGCAGTTCGGACCTGGTAAATAGTCCCCGGTGGTCGCATAAATCTGCCAACCTGAGAAGCCCCTTGTTCGTCCACCAGTCAAACATTGCCGGGGTTAGACCCGGCGGAAACAAAGGGTTGCCCAATAGGGGTGCTAGCGGAGCATGGAGGGACTTAAAGGAGTGCCTGCCCGACAGCCTATCCCAAACCCCCAGGGAGAGGGAGAGGGCGGGACAGAGCACCCCGGGTCTGTCCCTAGCTCTTAACCACAGCGAGTGGTGGACCGGAACCCCCAAGTGGGCCGCTTCCATGTGCATCCAAATCGGGAGAGGGTCCCGGGAGTGGAAGCGTACCAGTTGGGCCAATTGAGCTGCATGGTAATATTTGCTCAGTTCCGGGACCCCTAGTCCCCCTCTGAGTTTAGGGGTAAAAAGAGTCCGCCTATTGACTCTGGGCCTCTTGTCCCCCCATATAAACCTGATGACTAACCCCTGAAAATCTTTAAGATCAGTCATATTAAGCATTATGGGTAGAGTGCGAAACAGATACAACAATCTAGGCAATATGTTCATTTTCACCGAATTCAACCTACCGAACCATGACGGGGGGCTAGCAGACCAAGTTGCAAGATCTTCCCGTAGTTTTTTGTATAAAGGTGGGTAGTTACATGCATAAAGGGTAGTTATGGAGGCCGTGAGATGAATTCCAAGGTATGGCAGTGACCGTTCTTGCCAGGCAAATGGAAAGTTGTCCCTGAGGGCAGACAGGGTAGTATCATCTAGTGTTAGGTTTAAAGCCCGAGATTTGGAGGGGTTTATTTGGAGACCTGAGATGGACGCAAACTCCTCCATGTCCTTAAGTAAATTGGGGATAGAAATCAGTGGGGCCGAAATGTACATCAAGATGTCGTCCGCAAACAGGGCGCACTTATGCTCCACCCCCCCACATTGTATGCCCTTAATATCCGGGTTGGATCGCAATTTAATGGCTAATGGTTCCAGGGCTAAGATAAATAAGAGCGGGGATAAAGGACACCCCTGTCTAGTGCCCCTCCTAATGTTCAGGAAAGGGGATCCGTAACCCTTAATAGACAATTTCGCGACTGGGTCACTATATAACGTACGGACGAGAGATAAAAAGCGTAGTCCAAAGCCAAAGCGCTCCAGTGTCTGTAAAAGATATTCCCAGGACAGGGAATCAAAGGCCTTGTGAAGATCGAGGGATAGTAGCATGCCCTTTCTGGGGCCTACGTTATCCCAGTTAGATTGGAGGGCTGAAATCACATCTATCGCACGCCGGGTCTGGTCGGGCGCCTGTCGGCCCTGCACAAAGCCGGCCTGGTCTGGATGTATATATTCCGCCAAAAAAGTGTTGAGCCTAGTTGCCAGCACCTTCGCCATAATTTTAAGGTCGACATTGATGAGCGATATCGGCCTGTAATTGAGACAGTCCCCATGGTCTTTGCCCGGTTTCGGCAGCACATGGATATACGCGTTATTTTCATATGTCGGGATGGGGGTTCCCGTTCTAATAGAATTAAAGTAGGAGCAAAGATGGGGGGTCAGGGTCTCGTGAAATTTTTTATAATAATGGCCTGAGAAACCGTCCGGTCCCGGCGCTTTATTAGGGTTGATGGATTTGATTGCTGCCAATATTTCTGTGGTAGAGAACTCCCTATCCATAATCTCCACATGGGGGGAGGAAAGGCTAGGGAGGGAGATGTCCTGGAAAAAGGCCGTTACCGCGGACTGTCTGGGCGGCTGCGGTTGGGAATAAAGCTTAGTGTAAAAGTGATAAAATTCGTTGACCACCAATTTGGGGTCCTGTGACCGGAGACCAGACCTAAGCCTCAGTTTTGGTAGCGCCGGGGAATAGAGTCTCGGGGCCAGCTTGCGGGCCAAAAGGGTGTGCGGTTTATCGCCCAGTGTGTAATAGCGATTTCTCGACCAGCGAATGGACTTTTCCGCTTTGGTGGTCAAGCTAAAATTAAGGGCCACCCGAGCCGCGTCAATTTTGTGTCTGATATCCACCCCAGGATTCCTCTTCTGCTCCCTTAGGAGGTCCCTCAGCTCCGCATCCTGACGCAGTATCTCCCCGTCGCGTTCCCTCTTTTTCCGGGAGGCAATCTGGATTAGCTTGCCTCTAATCGTCGCTTTATGCGCCGCCCATACCATGGCCGGGGATGTATCAGTCGATGGGTTGTCCAGAAAATATTGATGTAAGCAATCGGTCACTTCCTTAAGTATAAGGGGGTCATTCAGTAGGGAGGCATTGAGCCTCCAGGAGGAAAATTTAGGTTTAGTCCAAAAGTCAGAGACAGTCATCACTACTGGGGAGTGGTCAGACCACGGGGTGGGGACGATTCGTGTCTTTAGTACAAACGGAAGGAGAGCCGACAATGCAAAGAGGTGGTCTATTCGGGCATACGTCTTATGCGCATGAGAGTAGTGGGTGAAATCGCGCGTCGTGGGATGATCATTCCTCCACACGTCCACCAAGCCCGTGGAGTGCAATAATCTAGCCAATTTCACCCCCAGACGCGGGGCATGTTTCAGAGAGGCACGCAAGGCATCCGACCTGTCCATGACCCGGTCCAAGGGGACATTACTGTCACCCCCAAACACTACATGTCCCGTCGCGCGCGGCATCACCACACTCAGCATTTCCTGGAAAAATTGAATTTGCCCCACGTTCGGAGCATAGTAGGAGACAAAGGTTACGTCGTGCTCATTTATTTTGCCCTGGACCATTAGGTACCTTCCCTCCCTGTCTCTGATCACCTCTTTAGGTATGAACGGGACCCTCTTGGCTATACAGACCGCCACCCCCCGTTTCTTATCTTCGCTATTAGACATGTAACAGATGGGAAATTTGGCGCTAAGCTTTTTGGGTGCGGAAGTGCGAGGGAAGTGGGTCTCCTGTAAGAGGAGGACATCGATTCCTTGTTTATGGTAAAACTGAAAGGCTTTTGTTCTCTTCACTGGTGCGTTAAGGCCCTGGACATTATGTGTCAGAATTTTAAAGTTACTTGGCAAGGGGTTCGTCATTGTGGTTCGGTAGGTTGTACTCGCCTGAATGTCATGATGGATGATCCGCCTTTCCTCCCCACCTCTGGGAATGAGCCAAAGGAGCCTGGATGTCGAGTAGCCGCCATGTCAGAGGGGAAAAAGAAAAAGGGGTTAGAAGAGAGACAGTATAGTAAAAAAAAGAACACAAAAAAACAGAAGGACCCCCGCCTTCCCCCCCGCCGCCCATATGGCGGGGGGGGGGGCGTAGGGTATGCCAGTAGTACCAACAATTTATGCAGTGTAAGCTGGTTGTGGGGTCCAGCACCCCATGTATATGCGCGAGGTTGTTCACTGCGCATAGCAGCGAGCAAGGTCGCAGAAAGTGGCATGCGGAAACAACCCGACTCGCTTCAATCCATGCCATAGAACCATGTAACTATAAAAGAAAACATAGTGAAACCATAACTTCTCAAATCACCGGTCAAATCCAATGGGAGACCCGCAGATCCCCTGATAACCCTCCGCCACCGATCAACCACAACATGGCCAACCGGCAGCTAGAGGAAAAAAATACAAAAAAAAAAAAAAAACCAAAGAGAAAAAAAAAAACCCAACAAAACCCCCCTCCCCCCCAACATTCCCATCCCAGCAGGTATTGTAACTTTGAATCCCCCAGGGTGGGGAGGTAATAGCGTCCGTGTCTTAACAGCAGGGACCGGAGACCCCTGAAGTGCAATCAACAAGAGACAGCATAATAAACCTGGAACGGCTGTCATAAACAGTAGGAACCCTCGAGTTCTGGAATCTGAGTCCCCAGCGAGGGCTTGCATCAAAAGTTTCTTTGGTGTAGTGGAAGCTGGCAGACCA
Organism: Pelophylax lessonae; assembly: GCF_965119305.1. Classification (NCBI taxonomy): domain Eukaryota; kingdom Metazoa; phylum Chordata; class Amphibia; order Anura; family Ranidae; genus Pelophylax; species Pelophylax lessonae. The sequence goes on from NC_138779.1 coordinate 121,420,047, forward strand.
GCGTCCACTCAGCACAGTCTACAGACAGAGTTCGGCCAAAAAACAAAATGTAAAATGGAAGTGAAGGCGTGAACGAACAAAACAGGTTGGCCCCCCGTCAAAAGTAAAATGGAGTGGAGCAGGTGGGCCGCATCATCTCACGGCGGGGTGCGTTGTTTAGCATTACCCCTCTTGGCCGGCTGTGACCACAAAGGTGACAGTGGTCGGGATGGCTCTTCCGGGGAGCCCCGCGGAGATCTGGCTGGGGGGGGCTCTCGTGAAATAATTCCCAGCCCCAGAAGGACATCTTCGCCTTCATGAAAATTGGAGAATGAGTAGGATCTACCCTTAAACGAGAAAGACAGTCTGAACGGGTAGGACCAGCGGTACTTAATCTGGCGATTTATCAGATGAGTCAGTAGCGGTTTCAGAGTGCGCCTTTTTTGTATAGTCGCCTGTGATATGTCGGCGAATATCTGCACTGGATGATCCAATAGGGTGACATCATTGCGGTAGCGGGCAGCTGCCATGACCTTTTCCTTGATCCTGTAGAAATGGGGTTTCACAATGATATCCCGTGGTAACCCATCTGAGCGTGGTGCTGTCAGGGCCCGATGGAAGCGATCAAGCTCAAGGTGGTGAGGGGAAATATCGGGAACGAGGTCAGTCATCAGTGTATGGATAGCTGGTTCCAGATCAGTGACCGACTCAGGAAGTCCTCTAATTCGAAAGTTATATCTGCAAGATCTGTTTTCAAGATCCTCAATTTTAGCCTGGGCATCGACTAATTGATCCTGGAGCGTGACTATTAGCCTATGGTTTTGGTTGACTCTCTGAACTGTCCCGTCCATTTTAGATTCAATGGAATCAAGCCTGTCTCCAATTCCTTGGAAGTCCCCCTTCATCCCTGCAGCAATGGTGGCACAGGCCTTAGAGAGTTCCTGCTGTAGCAAGGCCGAGAATCTGGCTATGAGCACAGAGTCCCCTGAATATGAGGGTTGGGGGGGAGGGAAAGCTGCAGAGCTGCCTTGGCTCAAAGCTAATTCCGCAATATCCGCCATTTGTCTGTCCATAGAGGATGATGGTGACAATGCCCCCTCCACTTCCTCATCTAGTGAGGCCTGATATGGGGAGAAGCCATGGGATGCAGCCTGTGGGGACCGAGTGCTGGCTCCTTGGGACTGGGATGAGAAGGGATCCCCTACCTCCTCCATCCTGGAGACTGCTGGCGAAGGGTGTCCTGTGCGGTGGGGGGATGAGGTGACTGTCCCCAATGTTGGCGAGGCTGGTGGTTTGGTGATGTTGGGCTTGGCTGGGAGCGGGCCGCCTCGTGTTGCCGAGCCGCGGGTCGCGGCCATCTTGGGTTGCTGTGTGTGCTGTGGCAGGCGAGGAGAGGACAGACGCTGCTTGCTGGAGGGCTGTGCCGGCGTGGAAGACTTTTTTTTGCCCGCTCCGGTGTTCCTCCTGTGCATCCTCCTTTCCCCCGTAAGCTGCTGCCGTTCGGTGACTCTTTCCTCCGGTCTAACCGCCTATTATATGCTATGAAGACGGCGGGCTGTGCGGAGCTCGGTCAGTGCATGTCCTGACCCGGCGCCGCGCGCATGCGCACTTGGACACGCCCTTTTAACCAGTTCCATATCCAAGAGCAAACCCTGTGGTCGATGCCTGCAGACCTTAATTTATAAATTAAGTGTTTGTGGGGAACTGTATCAAACGCCTTAGAAAAATCCAGGTACACCACATCCACTGGTCTCCCCCTATCTAGCTCACTTCCTCGTAGGATGTTAACAGATTGGTTTGACAAGAATATGATCACATAATCTCTTTACTCAGCTGCATAAGGAGCACAGGGAGGAGAAACAGCAGCACACTGATCATCCTAGTAAATGGCTGTGAAGAGGGAGTATGTCAGCAGAAGTCTGATCATTGGAGAAAAGCAGGCTATGTTCCAGCATAGCCAGAAAACAGAAAGCTGTGCTCTCTGGCCTAGTGTAGTCAGTTTTTAATAGGAAAGGAGAGGGACTGGCAGGAGCACCAGGCATTTCAAACAAAGGAAGCAGTAAAAAGAGAACAGGATACTTTTTCATACAAGTACATGGCACAGCAGACACATATCAGAAATATGAAATGTTGGGTTTACATATTCTTTAAGCTCCAGTCAATTGACCCTGCTTAGGCTAAGTTTCTTTTGTCGCTGGCCAGTGGGAGCATCATTGTTCTAGCTCTCTCGGTAATATCAAAATAAAAGCGCAGTATCTTCTAGCATCAGGATAGCTTTTTAATGATTTTGGTGCGGGAACTGCATGCTACTGGCACACAAACTCCTGGTGAATGATAAGGTAAGTATGCAGCAGAACAGGGATTTAAATGTATCCCTAGGAATTGCTTTTGGGGTTTTTCATGGTATAAAGTAGGGAATTGATACAACCCCTATCCGTCTTTTTTTTTCCATGATTACCCCTCACTTCCTGTTAGGAACAATAGGACAAAACAAGAAGTTAATAGAAATATCTCAAAATCACCAAAGGTTCCAGTAAAATATTTGGCCACAGCTCCAGTTGCACTGAAGGCTGTGTCATTTTAGTCTGAATATATTTTTATTAGAAAGTGTTTGAAAGTTGTAACAAAATATCGCATTGTATACAGATAGAAAACACAACATTTTAAGTTCATCTCTAAAAGGCATCTAATGCCATTAGTACAAGAATGTGGCAAGCAATACTAACAAATATGATATATATAGAATGGGGTCACAACTTTTTTTTTAGAGGAATCATTCAGTCATAGTGTACATGTCATGCATTTAAATCAGAAGTGTGGGATAGCAAGGGGGAGGAGCCTAGCAATGGCACCAGTGTCTGGGCTAGGAACGCCAGGGAAAGCTCCCCACCTATAGGGAAAGCATTCAGAAGCTTCCCGACTTCCCCTGTCTGGTGGAGCCTGTGTGTGGGACTAACCTGGGACGGTGGACTGGTGCTAGGAGAGCAGCTTGTGGGGCCGGTCCTGGCAGAGGCTGGTGGCAGAGCCGTGTATCGGGCTGGAGGGGACAGAGCTGCGACAGAGCTGTGAACTGAAGCCGGAGCAGGGGCTGAGGGGATCCAAAGTGGTATCTCCGACAAAGGTGGGTGATCCAGTGGAGGTCAGCTGCATCCGGCGGCCATGCTCAGAGGTGCTTGGAGGCGCTCGGAGATGCCAGGAGGAACTTGGTCACACTTGGAGGGACTTGGCAGCACCTGGCAGATTCTGGCAGCCCCAGTGAGCTGAAGGGCTGAAGTTTAAATGTGCACCAGCACCTAAAGAAAAGGGCAACATCTACGCCCTATGGAAAAACCAGGCAAACTAAGTCAAATAAAAGGACAATGTCCTAGGAGAGTAACAGGAGGAAAAGGGAGACAACAGAGAAATCCCTCTAATAAAGGGGCTGTGCACTGAGAATATAATAAAGGACTAAGTTGGTTAGAAGGAAAGAAAAAGAAGATTTACCCCCAAAAGTCGCATAAGGTGTGGTGAGGGAGCTCTCATTTTTTTTGCTATCACCTGCACTCGCACCCACACCAGTTACATCATAATTAACAAAAAACAGTGGAGGGCAACAGAGACTACTGTTAAAGAGATAAAATAAGAAAATGCGCTGAAGTGAAGCAGAGATAAAGAAGGTTTCAAGATGAGGGGTAAATCTGGGAGAGGGGGTGGAACAGTAAAATCACCCAGAGTCAGTGCCAGTCTGGGGACTATAATGAAATATATGTCACAGGATGGGAACTCGGAAAGACTGACTTCGGAAAGTCGATTGGGGGCCTGTGGAAAACAAACATCAAGAAACAATAAGAGTGTACAAAAAAAATACTCAAGTAGAGAAGAATACCCCCAATAAGTCAAAAATAGATCTAGATACCGAAAGTGATTCTGAGGCTCACTTGCTTACAAAATCAGAAATGGCGAGCACTTTTGCTAACCTAGAACTATCTCTGAAGATAGACATGGCAGCGCTACATAGCGACCTAAGTCAGCTATTGATAAGAGTGGAGAGAACACAGAAAAGAGGCTAGATACCCACTCTCAGGCGATGAAGGAAATAAAAAAAGAGATAAATAGCTTACAAGTTGAACAAAGGAGTTTGGAGTATAAAGTGGAAGACTAAGAAAATCAAGATAGAAGGAAAAACCTGTGGATTAGAGGTATACAGGAGTCACGACAAGAGGAAGATCTAGCAGAAAATATGAGAAAAATATTTAACCCACTCTTAGGCAGACCACCACCAGATGATTTAAAATAGAGAGAGTACATAGGGTTAGAAGACCCAGAATATTGTAAAATACATACCAAGGGACAAAATAGTAAGATTTCATAACTATAAAGAAAAAGCGCAAATCTGGGGAAATATGCGGAAAGTAGCACCTTTAAAATATGAAGAAGTAAATTTGCAGATCTTCGTGGACCTATCACACAGAACTTTAGACAGAAGCAGGATTTTAAAACCACTCCTGAACCAAATGCGTAAATATAATATCCAATATAATTGGGAATTTCCAGCATGCTTAGTGGGCAGGATAAATGGAGGCTCAGCAAACTGAGATTTCCGGAGGAACTGCAGGACTTCTGTAAACAGCTAGATTTTCCGATGATAGATATTCCCAGGTGGTCACATAAAAGGAAAGAAGGCTTACCACCAGAAGAAGTTCAATGACAATTAGTCCCAAAAAAGAATTCGATATGAAATGAAAGATAAACAGACAATGGACTAATTAGTTGTTAGGGAGAGACATGTAAAAATAGAATGGGAAAATAGGGGAGGGGAAAGCAAAATAGTAACAGTGTAGGTGCGGACCCTGGGGTACTTGGCAGTTTGGAGCCATCCACCCTGAAGGAGGGTTCCTAACAGGTGTCAAAGATAGAGTGTCCACCCTAGCTCAGGAGCAGATTGGTAGATGAGATCTAACTACCTAATGACCAGGGGGAGCTCAAAAGCTCCAATTCTATGAATCAGTAGTAGGGGGGAGGGGTGGAAGGTAAAGGGAGGGGAAGGGGGGGAATTATTTTTTTGCCACAAGCATAAGAGCCTCACTAGTAGCAATGCTCTCTCTCGTTCGCCAAACCACTCCCCTATACCCTAAGATTAGCAAGCATATTGAGCGCGATGGCTTGAACAGAAAGGAAAGTCGATGGAAGGATGAGGGGAGGGAGCAGAAAGATTGGAGAAGGAGAGAGAACATGATGTCAAGAAATATTTTTACATATAATGTACGAGAATTAAATACCCCAACAAAAGTGACATAAGGTCCTCAGGGAAATTAAACAATATTCTGCAAGTATCAATTTTTTTACAAGAAACACATATAACACATGAGACAAATGTAAGACTATATTCAAAAAATCACCCCATTTGGTATTTCGGAGACTCCACAACTAAACAAGCAAAGGGAGTGTCAATAGGATTTGTAAAAGAGGTAAAATTCTCCCTGGAGGAGAGAATAGTGGATCCGATAGGGGGAAATGACAAGAGAGAGAGTGTTCCCTGGCAAACATATACTGTTCAAATGAAAACCCGACAGGTTACTTGAATAAAGTGATGGAGAAGTTAATGGACTTTAAAAAAGGATTAGTAATATTAGCTGGAGATTTCAACTTTTGTATGAACCCACAAATAGACAATACATCACATGTACTGGAGAAGAATGGTCATCAACTGCGAAAAGTTATGAAAAAATTATACAGTTGATGTGGTGGGTCCCTGGGGGCGCCGTCCTGTCTCCTCCGCACAGTTTGTACCCAGATGGGGTGCGGGGGGACGGGCGGTCCCCAGAGGTGCTCTGCCTAGCTCTCTCCAGACTAAAGAGTGGATTTATCCTATTTATCCTATTGTTACACTATGTCATCCACACACGTGACTTCCTTCTACGGCAATGTTTAATCAATCTATAACTGAATTGTATGATCTTCTTGACTACCCTTGTTTGTATTCTCTGTTTACCACTGTACGTTGCATTGGTCTGCATTGCTTGTAGGTTTTGTTTTTTGAAACCAATAAAAACTATTGAAAAGAAAAAATTATACAGTTGGTAGATGTATGGAGAGTACAACACCCAGGGGTTAAGGACTATACATTCTACTCAACAGTGCATGGTGCGTATTCCAGACAGGACTATATTATGTTAGATCACAAACTCTTAGACTAAGTAGTTAAAACATCCATTGAAATAATATCTATATCAGATCATGCACCAGTTATAATGAAAATAAAGTAATTGGAAACTCAAAACAGGATAAGTAATTGGAAATTAAACTAAGATTTGCTGCAAGAGAAAGAGGTAGAAAATAAAATAAAAGAAGAACTACAACAATATTTTCTGTTTAATGAACGCCAGGGTTATCAGGGGCCACAATTTGGGAGGCAGATATAGGTGCTAAAAAGAAAAGGGAAAGTATAAGCATTAAGAAAACACTAACCACAGAAATATGAGTTAGAACAAACACATAAAAGAACACTAGATATAGGAAAACAATAGGCCCTGATCTTAAAGAGAGAAGAACTAAAAGAGTTAATGGAGCAAGAGGCAAGAAAAGTATTAAAAAAAAAGTGGCCAAAGACACATATAAATTGGAAAATAAACCCAGGAAATATCTTGCAAGTGTAGCAGGTTTTCCAGACATTGTGCCTGATATGGATCTGCCATTGTCACCGGTTACCTTTCCAGCCCATGTGAGCTGTGACCCTGGGTGTGAGAACTGAAGCATTGACAACTCCAGCATCTTTGTTTGTGGTTCTTATTGTATTTTAAGGGGATGAGAGAAGGGAATGAGTGGGATACTCCTTTAGGCTTCAACTAGACACACTTGGGACTTTGTTTCTGAAAAATGCCGTTGGCGCTTCCTTGATGCCAGCCGGCACCAGCCAATGCTCACTAACTCTGAGAACACTCTGTAACTCAATAGAAGTGCTAAATCCTCGACTTGAAGTCCAGAAGATCCAGGACTGTAAACTGTAGAACCACCGACACTGTTATACTGCAAAGAAGTCACTGAATACATCCCTCCGCCTTGCACTGGCTTGAGGTAGTATAATGTAGAATTCTGTAAAGGTGTAACTTCCAACTGGCACACTTTGTACAATTCAGGGCCCAACTGCAGGTGCCCCCTTTAACCTTGACTCTTCGGGGCTCACTGACTATGTACCCCCCTCTGCAACTTTAGGGTCCTCAACCTAGGTACCCCCTTTTCAGCTAGCTGACACTGGATCCCAGAACCTCTTCCAGAGTGGTCCCCTCTGACTTCAGGCAGACCCCCAAGGGCAATCCTCAGGGGACTGGACCCCTCACGCTCTCCGCAGGTTCTCAGCACACCGGATCCCCTCAGCTCAACTCAGCACTCTCTGGATTCTCAGGCGACACCCCGAGATATCCACTTCCTCAGACAGGAGGAGAGACAACCGTACTCTCCTTCCTGGGACTCTGCCCCCGCCAAAAGACACCGTGTCACGCACTTCCCCCAAACTTATACCCACTCCCAGAATCCCTTGCAGCATAATCTGCCCTCTGGGGTAGTTACATACTTGGATGTGTCCCCTGATTGGGCTTCCTCCACTGCCCTATGGGGAGCCTTCTCACAGGAGCCAGTGGGGATACTTCTCCCCTCAGCAGGCACATCTGGAAACCATGACACCCTAACTAAACAAATCCCAGCCCTGCTGTTAGGCAGACAAGGCCCAATATACATTTTCCTAGCACCTACCTGTAGTAGGGTGCTACACATGAATGATAAGCAATAAGAAATTGATTAATTTTATAGGGAAAATGAAAAACAAAAAAGGGAAAATGGTTTATTCAAGTTTTCCAAAATTATTATAGCTCTTTATACTCGGTAAGATCAAAAGGATCCCAGGAAACAGAAATAATAAGATCAAGATCAAGATTTATTAGAAGAACCAATAACGAAAGAAGAAATGGAATCAGCGTTAAAAAACACAGCGGGGAAGAGTCCAGGACCTGATGGATTCATTATCCATTACTATAAAATCTTTAAAGAATTATTTATTCCCAAATTTTGTTCTTATATAAATGGGGTAGGTGAAGGAAAGGGGTTGAGGAAAGAGTCACTGCAAGCACATATCACAGTACAGTGTAATACCTAAAGAAGGGATGGATTTAGCTTTGTGTTCTAGTTGCATCATTAAATGAAGATACAAAACTATATGTAAAAATATTGGCCAGTAGACTAAAATAATTAATTCCCGTATGGATCCACAAAGATCAAACAGGAATTATAACTGGGAAGAGAACGAAAGGATAATGGAGTAAGAACCGTGTTCCTGAAGCAAAAAGCGAAGGGAAATGGATCCCCAGCACTACTCCTTTCAATAGACGCTGAAAATGCATTTGACAGGGTAGACTAGGGATTTATGTTTGGCACACTGGAAGCATTGGGGCTGGGCCCAAAGATGCTCCAACGGATTAAAACATTATATAAACAACCAGTACCTTAAGGTAAGGTAAATGGCACCCTGTCAGCACCTTTTGTGATGCACAATGGAACAAGACAGGGATGCCCGCTTTCCCCCCTGCTATTTGTGCTACTATTGGAGCCATTACTGGCTACAATACAGAACAACGGCGACATAGAAGGAGTTAAAATATTAGAAGCTGAACATAAAGTAGCGACTTACACAGATGATATGTTGTTTTATATATCAAAACCAAGAATTACATTACCAAATTTAATAAAAGAAATGAAAAGACACAGTGAACTTTCAAACTTAAAAATAAACCCTATGAAATCTGAAATTTTAAACATAAAAATGAATAAAAAAGAAATATTGGCTCTACAGAAAATGTTTCCATTTAGCTGGGGGGGGGGGGAGATCTGAAATATCTGAGGATAAAACTAACACCATCTTTAAAAAAACTTTATTTCATTTTGAATAGAGTAAAGAAAGTTTTTACTGTAAGTAGGGCTAAAACAACTAATTGACATAATAGATTTTAAAAATAGTTGTCAACTATTTGCATTATCATTTAGTTGGTCAGTTGATTAGTTGACCTGCCTACATAATGCAATATTTGTTTACATATCAGGAAATACAGTGATTTAAAGTGATCCTAAAGGCAGAGTTATTTTTTATAGAATAGTATATTTTTAGTAGTGATTATCTGCTGTTTTTGTACTATAAATGGCTCATTTTTGTTTTTTAATCCCATCATGACAGGTGATACGAAAAGCATGCTGCTTCTACTAAATATCTTAGTGACAGCGGGTGCAGGAAGCTCGAATCAAGCTTCCTGCCTATGACAAGGGAGTTTGTCATACATATTATATTACAATCCTTTCTGAAAATCTGCAAAACAGTGTTTTCAGTCTTTTTCAATTTAATTTTCTTTTCTAAATAACAATTTTGATCTCTGAGTGATATGCACCAGATTCAACCTCTAATAGTATATATATCTCTTCTGTCTGTTATTCTCAGAGTGAATTAGATATTTTGTTCATTAACCATATACTGTAGCTGGTGTTTTATTATCTTCCACTGCATATAGATATTGAGGAAAAAATTGTCTTTTTTTAAACTTTACATATTAACTAAATTATACAGCACACTATTTTTATGTTTTTATCTAATTAATCAAAACAATAATCAATCAACGAACTAATTATGAAAATAATTGTTAGTTGCAGCCCTAATTTTAACCCCTGTCCATTTTTATTTTTTGCCATCTGTGTCCCATTGGTGAGATTTACCTTTATTTCATGTCCCATACCCAAAACAAAAGTGAGAGGAAATCCCTGCAAATTAAGGGAATAACTTGGGTTCCCAGTTTACCAGAATTAGTGTCCCCTTTGGGAGATTTCTCCTCTGTTAATTTTTGTGTACAATCCAGCATTTGGGATTTTCTTTTACTTTCACCTTTGTTGAGAATGGTAAACAGGACAAAAAGAAAGGGCGGCTTTCCCTAACGGGGGCACAGACAGCAATAAAAATAGGTATTTTTATCCCTCTCCATTCTGTCCAAAACTAAAAACAGCTTTGCCTTTTGTTATACTTGAAATGCATTCCTTTAGTGTAGTTGTAAATGCAGTATTTTAACCACTTTGGCACTACAGCAATTTGTTTATTTTTTACACACTTGTAAAAATCTGCATTTTTGGCTATAAAATTACCTAAAACACTCAGAACTTTATATATTTTCTGAAAGCAGAGGACCTGTAGAATAAAACGTTATTACATTTTTTTCTTTTTTAATGTTGCATGGTATTTGCGCAACTGTTTATCAAACACATACTTTCAGAGAGAAAAATAATAAAATAATTTTAGAGCACACAAACACATAACAATATAATAAACAATTTTTTGGTAAAATATAAAATATGGAGTTGTGATATACATAGAATAGGTACCAAACATGTCAAGTCTTAAAACTGTATATGCCATGATATTGTGAAAAACAATGGTACCCAAAAATCTTCATAAGCGAAACTTTAAAAGCCTTTACTTGCTCTGATGCTAGAATTATTCCTCTCACACCAACATTTGCGGCGAAACCTCACATGTGTGGTGCAATCAGGGTTTACACACACATACGCACCATAAGGGCATAGTTTGCAGGTGTGTGAATGACAGCAGTGGTTACGGTTTATGTTTTTTTAAATACATTTATTATAATTGAATTTTTTTTTTTTTACATTTTTTTTTCTTTTTTACGTTTGTGACGGTGTTTCACCATCACTGGAAGTTAAGGACAGATGGGTGATGGTTTGGATTGCTTCATATTTGTCAGCAAGGTCTCCATGTAGAAATATTGAGATTTGTTCCCATTTGCCATGAGGTCTCTGACCAGGAAGTACAACTCCTAATATGGTCATTCCAGGAAGTTCAATGAGGAGACTGACTGTCTAACAATGTTGCTTTTGTCTGAGGTGGCTGTCCATTCACCTATTGTCAGGTGTGCTAATGAACTCACCTGTTGTCTGCTAAGGGATGTATTGACACTCAGAGTAATGTGTATTGGGGGCTCGTTATGGAACCATTGTTCTGTGTCTGGCAATTGTGTACATTGATTGTCCCCTGGGGGTTTCTGTCTCATTACACATAACAGTCCTTCTAATCGGACCAATCCCTGCTGACTCATTTTCAAATCCTCATTTGCATGGCTAAGGAGGACCTGAAGGAGAACGGCATGTACTTTGCAATAGACCAATGGGAAAGCGGTTGTTGGGGGCAGGATGTTCCAAATTCTGTATATAAGTGTGTTGTGTACTTCCAATAAATCGTCTTCCTGTTTGAACTTACATACAGCCTGCCTGGTGTTTGTTCTAATGGATTCCGAATGGCACATAGCTGTAGTTCGGATCCCGGAGCCTTGGTTGACTCAACCATCAGACGTTGCAATCTGCAAGCTGACTCACTAGAAGCAGAGGAGTGTCGGGAGAGCGGAAGCAAGCGAGCAAGGGTCTCGTCACATTGGTTGGCAGCGGTGGGATTTGCTGTCCAGTTACTGGGACACTCCAAACCACCACAGTCAATGACCAGCTATGCAGCATGCAGGAAAACCACGCTGAAAGACTTACTTGAGAGCCGTGGAGGGACCGGTAGGACAAAGAACAAGGCCACCCTAATCAGTGAGCTAGCCGAGATGGATCAGAGGGGTAGTGATGCAGGACCCCGGTCAGTTGAAGACTTGTTTCAGCAACGAGTTCGAGAGCGGTTGGCATTATATGGTGCTAACCCATCAGATACCGCCATACAGAATGCCATTAGAGACATCCAGCTGCAGGATGAGCGACAAGAGAAAGAACTAGAACGATAAGAGAGAGAACGAGAGCGGCAACATGAGCAGAGAATGGCAGAAATACGGCAATCGGAGAAAACGCCTAAAGATGCAGCGACTTTCCGTAAGTTGCCCTTTCGTGCGTTCAAACTATTTAAGGAAGGAGAGGAGGAAATTGAAGCATTCCTGCAGGACTTTGAGAGACTATGCCAGATACATGAAGCACTGTCCCAAGATTGGGTCGTCTTACTGGCGAGTAATTTAACTGGCAGAGCGGCGGATGCATATCGGGCCCTGGAGGACAAGGACGCTAAAGACTACGACCGGGTAAAAGAAGCTTTGCTAGCCTGATTTGCCATTACACCCGAAGCCAGCCGGATTAAGTTTCGAGAATCCCGGAAACAAACCAACACAACATACGTGGAGTGGGCACATCGTCTGCAGCAGAACCTTAAGAGCTGGTTCCAGGGAAGCCACGCTCATACCATAGAGGACATCACCCAGCTAGTACTATTAGAACGGTTCTTTAAACACACCCCTCCGGTAGTACGGGATTGGGTGCGAGATAAGCAACCACAGACGGTACAGCAAGCGGCTACTTTGGCCGATGAATATCTGGACTCTCGAAGGTCAGGCGAAAACGAGCGCTATCCACTATCTCGGCCCAGTTCATCGGTAATGTTATTTGATGTTTTGGCGCGGTTTTAATAGCGCGGTTTCAACAGGTGCAAGGCAGCCAATCAACAAGCGTTTAACTAGTGTGCCCTTGAAAGACATCACAGCCATGCCTACTAATGGCATGGCTGTGATTGGCCAGTGCAGCATGTGACCCAAAGTCTATATAAGCTAGAGTCACATAGTGCCGCGTGTCACTCTGCTCAAACTATACTAGGGAGAGGTTCCTGATGCTGCTGAGGGAGAGATAGGGAGATTATTGTAGGGACAGGCGCGAGATTGCTTTGAGGGAAAGAATAGGAAGAATCTTCTTTAATCAGACAGCGATCTACATTGATTGTATTGTGTGGGGGCGCAGTGCACGATCTTTATGCCCTGACCTGAGCCCAGTGAGGAGGAGAAAGGAGAAGTAAAAAACTTTTATCAGTCTGTTAGGTGGGCGGCGTGCGGTGCTGCACATTTAATGCAAGCTCAGTGCATATGTGTCTGCTTAATCTGCATTTAAAAAAGAAAAAAACTTTTTTCCTTCATATTTTACTTTGACATACAGTGTTTAGACAGTCACTGCTTTTCTAACCTGCTCTTCAAAAAGCACCAATGTAAGGGGAAAATAATTATTTTTCAGTATTTAGGGAAAAAAAATATTTTTCATTTTTTCATTTAAATTGTTTTTTTTTTTTATTCAATAGTGGAATAGAACAACAGTATCCAACCTGTTAGGCGTGCGGTGTGTTTAGCGGCCATTTCATGCAAGCTGAGTGCATATGTGTCTGCTTAATCTGCATTTAAAAAAGAAAAAAACTTTTTTCCTTCATATTTTACTTTGACATACATTGTTTAGACAGACACTGCTTTTCTAACCTGCTCTTCAAAAAGCACCAATGTAAGGGGAAAATAATTATTTTTTCAGTATTTAGGGAAAAAAATATATTTCAGTTTTTCATTCAAATGTTTTTTTTATTAAATAGTGGAATAGAACAACAACAGTATCCAACCTGTTAGGCGTGCGGTGTGCAGCGGCCATTTCATGCAAGCTGAGTGCATATGTGTCTGCTTAATCTGCATTTAAAAAAGAAAAAAAAACTTTTTTCCTTCATATTTTACTGTGACTTACAGCATTTAGACACTGCATTTCAAATCAGCTATTCAACAAGCACCAATTAAGGGGACAATTATTTTTCAGATTTTCATTCATACGTTACAGTGTGATACACCCATTGCATACTGTTGTTGTATTCCCACTTTGCAATAAAAACCAATTTAGGGGAAAATAAATAAATTGCAGCCTAGTCTGCATATGGTACAGTGAGATACACTCATTGCATACTGTTGTATTCCGCTTTGCAATAAAAACCCATTTAGGGGATAAAAAGTTAATTGCAGCTTAGTCTGCATATGTTACAGTGAGATACACCCATTGCATACTGTTGTATTCTGCTTTGCAATAAAAACCAATTTAGTGGGAAAAAAAGTTAATTGTGGCCTAGTCTGCATATGGTACAGTGAGATACACCCATTGCATACTGTTGTATTCCGCTTTGCAATAAAAACCCATTTAGGGGATAAAAAGTTAATTGCAGCCTAGTCTGCATATGTTACAGTGAGATACACCCATTGCATACTGTTGTATTCCGCTTTGCAATAAAAACCCATTTAGGGGGAAAAAAAGTTAATTGCGGCCTAGTCTGCATATGGTACAGTGAGATACACCTATTGCATACTGTTGTATTCCGCTTTGCAATAAAAACCCATTTAGGGGATAAAAAGTTAATTGCGGCCTAGTCTGCATATGTTACAGTGAAATACACCCATTGCATACTGTTGTATTCCGCTTTGCAAAAAAAAAAACAATTTAGGGGATTAAAAGTTAATTGCGGCCTAGTCTGCATATGTCACTGTGAGATACACCCGTTGAATACTGTTGTTATATTCCGCTATTCAATAAACACCCATTTAGGGAAAAAATATTAAGTTGCGGCATAGTCTGTATCTGTATGTGTGAGATACACCCGTTGTATACTGTTGTTCTATTCCACTATTCAATAAACACCCATTTAGGGAAAACAATATTAAATTGCGGCCTAGTCTGTATCTGTACGTGTGAGATACACCTGTTGTATACTGTTGTTCTATTCCGCTATTCAATAAACACCCATTTAGGGAAAAAAGATTAAATTGTGGCCTAGTCTGCATCTGTACGTGTGAGATACACCCTTTTAGATACTGTTGTTCTATTCTGCTATTCAATAAACACCCATGTAGGGAAAAAAGATTAAATTGCGGCTTGGTCTGTATCTGTACATGTGAGATACACCCTTTTAGATACTGTTGTTCTATTCCGCTATTCAATAAACATGCATTTAGAGAAAAAATATTAAATTGCGGCCTAGTCTGTATCTACGTGTGAGATACACCCTTTTACATACTGTTGTTCTATTCTGCTATTCAATAAACACCCATGTAGGGGAAAGAAAGATATTAAATTGCGGCTTAGTCTGTATCTGTATGTGTGAGATATACCCTTTGTATACTGTTGTTCTATTCCACTATTTAATAAACACCCATATAGGGAAGAAATATTAGATTGCGGCCTAGTCTGCATATGTTACTGTGAGATACACCCTTTGGATACTGTTGTTCTATTCTGCTATTCAATAAACACCCATGTAGGGGACAGAAAGATATTAAATTGCAGCTTAGTCTGTATCTGTACGTGTGAGATACACCCTTTGGATACTGTTGTTCTATTCTGCTATTCAATAAACACCCATTTAGGGGACAGAAAGATATTAATTTGCTGCTTAGTCTGTATCTGTACATGTGAGATACACCCTTTGGATACTGTTGTTCTATTCTGCTATTCAATAAACACCCATTTAGGGGAAAATTAATAATTTTGCAGCGTTTGCTGATTATGTTACTGTGAGATACACCCTTTAAATTTGTTTGGCGCATCTCCTTCCACCACCGAGGATTGCAGGGCGCTTCAGTTTGCCTCCTGTTGCTAACTCCTCCTACTCCGCTTCCTCATCCTCATCCTCTACCGCCTCCGCATCCGGAGCAGTGATCATTTCCAAGGCTTTCAGGGCAGTCATTCACAAGTGGCTCCAAGGGTGGGTTCCTGCACCCACAAACGCCAGGTACACAATTATCCAGCAAGGGCACAGTTCTGGAGGATGATGAGGTTGAGGATGAGGAGGGGGAGGAGATGGAGGAGGAGGAACCATGTTCACAGCAGGGTGGCACCCAGATAACTGATAAGAACAGATACTACACCTGATCTTAGCCAAAAGGTCGAGAAGCAATGCTGGTGGCATTCCCACCTGACAGCGGAGGCACAGTGGAAGCACAAGGCAAAGGCAGAGGAGGAGGTTGCCAACGCAGCCAGGGCATCGCCAGCACCTCATAAGGCAGGGTTAGCATGTATGAAATGTGGAAAAGCTTGGTCGGCACGCCACAACAACCAGGACCACCAGCTGTTTTTTTTTTTAAGCCCGTGGTGTGTGAACACACTCAGACTATCACCCGGTGGGTGCATAAAAAGTGCACACCAAAAAAGTGAAACACAAAAAGTGCACAGCGTGTACACATGGTCCTTGACCCTGATCCCCTGGGGTGCAAGGCTCGTGACAGGGACTGGGGTACTTACACTGGCTAACCTGGCCGAAACCAGGCAGCCCCGTTCTTTAGGAGGTCTGCTGAAACAGACCACCCCAAGTAGTAGGTGGGGCTCTCCCGAAGAGAGACCCCATGATAGAGGGCAAACCAAGCCAGAAGGCCATATCCACCCCCTCCCAAGAATTTCAGGGACAAGCCCAAGGACCTACACCCTACTAATCATGCTGTGCAAAATAAAGTGTACCGCCACAATAAAAAACACAAAACGTGAGACACACAACACATAAAAGCGGGGAAAGGGATAGAAGTGCAAGGTTAGTGCCACGTTGCAATACTATGGCAGGCCCTTCGGCCAGGAATAAAACATTCCTCTGGTCCTGACTCCTGACCAAAAGGCCCGGCCCTAGAGGCAGGTGTGAAAAATGTGTGTAGGAAGTGCAGTGTCCTTGGTGCCATACTCATAGTGTTGCCATCCACCATGAATTATGGCACCCCTGGACTGCCATTCCAGGGGCACATACACCACAGGCTTTTCTGAATCCCGGTCCCTGGCAAGACCAGTGCAGCCCCGTCCCTACCAGAAGGCCTCAGAACTTAGAAAGCTTTGGGAGAGCCCGGCCCACAACCATGGACACATACCTTTTCCAAGGCCAGACTCAACCCAGAAGGGGGAAAAAAGCCCCCCCACCGCCATCACCGTTCCTTACCATAAACCATATACAGTTCCTTACCGTTCCTTACGTACTATACACGTACTGAATGACAGGTCTGCCACCTTCAACTTCTGGGCCTCCAAACACGGCCTGAGCTTGCCCTTTATGCCTTGGAGGTGCTGGCCTGCCCTGCAGCCAGTGTATTACCTGAACGTGTATTTAGCATGGCTGGGGGCGTTATCACAGACAAGCGCAGCCGCCTGTCCAGAGCCAATGTGGACAAGCTCACGTTCATTAAAATGAACCAGGCATGGATCCCACAGGACTTGTCAGTACCTTGTGCAGAATAGACATGCATACCGGCCTTACCCAGCCATTGTTGTATTTTTGATCTTTCTAACTCTTTTGGGGTGTACCCTAATTTAAAAAGGAATAAAATTAAAAACTAAAACCAATGTTGGCTACCTCGTCCTCCTCCACCGCTGCTTCCACCTACACCGCCACATCCACCACCACCTCAACCTCCTACTCCATATGGGCCTCGTCATCCTCCTCCACCGCCGCCGCCGCTTCCACCTACACTGCCATATCCTCCGCCACCTCAGACTCTTACTCCATATCGGCCTCGTCCTCCTCCTACATCATTCAAGATTATTTGTTTTTATTTTTCTGTTTTTTATGTTATTTTAAGTTATTTCCCTATCCACATTTGTTTGCAGAGCACGTGCCATGCTCTTAAGATGATTTTGCTGCCATTTGCAGCCCTCTAGCCATTTCCATGTTTGTTTTAGAGCCATTTTAGTGCTCAAAAGTTCAATGGGGTTCGGGATCGGCGTAAAACGCGGGTTAAGTCCGGGTCACGAACCCGGATTTTTTTTTCAAGTTCGGCCGGACCCGCCGAACCCGAACATCCAGGAGTTCGCTCAACTCTACTCAGTAGGAGATGCATTTCCATTAGGTACATGCAAGTCAGGAACTGTGGTTAAAGGCTCTCTAGTCCAGTTTTATAGAAAATGAAAAGTTCAACACCTCAGTAAACCAAAAAGCCAAACCACCTGGCTCTCCTTCCAGTAGCACTGCTGCTCTAATCCCTGGTCTCTCAGACCTGGCTCTCTGGGTTTTCCTGGCTCACTCATCCTTTAGTTACAGCCCCCGAGCTGTACAAGCCCACTCCTAGCCTCTTGGTAGGTGTTCTTCTGACACCCCAAGCTCTCTCCCTCTCCTGGGACATACGGACTCCCTTCAGTCCGCTGGACTCACTAACTGCCTCAGCTTTCTCAGTTCCCCAGACTCACGCAGCTGTTCTGACTCTCCCAGTCCTGTGGGCAAGGAATCTCCCCAACAGGGGGGTCCTAGCAGGAACACAAGTTGTGATGAGAATGCGGACTAGGCACCTCAAAAGGCTGTGTGAAAGGGCAAGGCCGAGATGTTGTTCAGAATTCCTAGTCATGATAGTTTTTAACAATAGGAGACACATAATAGCAGTAATTTTCTTTGCATAATCCCAGGAAGGCTTCTTATACAATCAATAAACTTTTAGCTGTATTACAAACAATATTATCAGTACTTTGATAGGATTAGCAGAATCTAACCCAATACACATCTCAGTCTCCGAGCCAATATAAAACTGTCAAGCTTTCAGGCTTGAGTAACTACAAGCTTAACAAGCATTCCACATCCTAAAAGTATCAGATTTATCACCCAACGTAAAAAGCTTAGCTGGAGTAGGTGGCAAATACACATTACTGCCTTTTTTTTTTTTTTTTTTTTGGGAGAATCAAAACTTTAGTGTATTCTGTAACTCCTGAGGTAATAACTGTACAGACAGAATAAGGAGAGATTTACTTGTATCAGTTAATTGGCAGCATTTTACACCCAAACACCACTATCCTAGGAGGTATCGGAGTGGATTAGGCCCATCACCTCTCCTAGGTGGAGTAGCCATTCGATATCCATTATATATGTATTCATTCCAAAGGTAATTTTATGCTGGACAATAATATACATGTTATCAGACTGCAACCTGTAAGTATCTAAAAATAAAAGCTATAGAAAACTGTATCTGTGGGAGGGCTGCTGCACGGTCATAAACCTGTGACATCCCATTAACCATCCCTCAGACCTCAGGTTGGTCAAATTATTTCTGTTATACCATCCTCATGGACCAGAAAAGAGGGGCTGGATCAGTCATAGAGAGTTTAACATAAAAAACAAGGAACATCATGCAAAATCTATTAGAGTCACAGATCCATCTTGCTCATTGATTTGACTTTGCCAGACTCTGTTAAGTATTTTTATTTTAAAACCGTTTTTGTTTTTCTGGAAAAATCTTTTTTGTTTGCACCATTTTACCTGCTTACTTATTCAACAAAATTTTTTCTGTAAAATTATCTCTGATGCACTAATGCAGAACAAAAATCCCTGTCTCTTTAAAGGACACTACTATATGGTAAATCTCTTGATATACCTGTCTGTGGTGACATTTACAGTAGTTTAGTTAAAGATATATTTGTATTGCTAATATTGTGAACGTTTAATATTTTACAATATAAATATCTGGTGGCAGTTATTGATTTTGGGTATGAAGTGTTAATTGCTTAGTTAACCAAGCCCAGTAACAAACGCTCTCAGTCTGCTTGTACGTAATTGTGGTCTTGCAAGCAAGAAAACCTTTTCCCTATCCGACAAGAGAGCAGGAAAACGTCCTGTTCCAGGTGACACAGTGTTCAATGCATGTGTCATGGTCAGGCTTGAGGGTCAGTAGCAAGAGGCTAAAAGGGTAATTGTCACCCATCAGTAACAGCCCAGTGTGAGTTTGACCAGCTATTTGTCACAAGTTGGTGGAGCTGACATTGCGTCCGTCACACGTCTCTCCTGGCTGGAGCACACAGCTCTGGCTAGATTGTCGCCATGAGCTATAAGGCTTGGATATTACCTAATCTGCACACCCGTGCACTTAAATGGCCTACAGATCCACAGCAAGACCCAGACACAGAATTTGAAAGTTTTGAAACCTTCAAGCTCCAGACCTCAATCTGGAATTACAAAACCCAGAGAATACTGACAAGCATGTCTTCTCTATTTAAATCAATGCTCTGGAGCTTCACACTCTGCCCTAATGCAAATATTGTGCAACTTTTTCCTATAATCCCATAATGGCAGGGTCTAGCACTGTCACAGTAGTCATTAGTGTAGTTATTAGGCCTGTGCTGTTTGTTTGCCCTACACTGTAATGATTGGCTCACAGTTGTGGCTGCAGTTTGTAGTGTCCTGTATGATGGATTCCCATATGTTCAAATATTCCTTCAGCTAACTTTTGTCTATTCCCCAAGAGAGCAGGACAACTTCCTGTTCCAAGTCGCACAGCGTCCAATGCATATGTCATGGTCAGGGGTCAGATTTGAGTGCCAGTAGCAATAGCAGTGGAAAGGTTCACACAGGAGCCAGCAGGATAAATGCATAAACAAGTCCCCCTGGCGGGTGACATGTGCTCACCAAAGCTATGGGGTCTATGAACTAACCAGTCTTCATCACAGGGGTTTTGCATGATAATCTGGCAAACTGGAAGTGTAAAGACATGACCTAAATAGGAAGTTCATGGGAGGAGCAAGGAGTTCAAGGTTAACCAGGAAAAAAGATAGAAAGTAAGACTGTTTATGTTATCAGGCAGGGAGTTGTTCACCATCTCAGGTGGCACAATAAGAAGAGTCACTGGCAGGCACAACAGAGGTCCTGGGTCCAGATCCTGACACCATGATTTGCTATGTGCATCACAAATGTTGGAGGGCTAATGTAATAAAAAAAAAGCATCTTACAGCCGCATCAGTGAGCTGTCTGTGTCAGATCTAATTACTGTGAACTACACAGAAATGTGAAGACTTACTCTACTATAGGTAAAACACACAGTGCAAGTAGGAATGTTTATAATGATTCTAAAGCAAAGATGTTTCCAATCTTTTAGGCAGCTAAGTAGAGGTGCTAAGAAAGCATTCTAGTACGACCACAAAAGCTTATCAATAGTTTTCTTCCTGGCAACATTCCAGTTTGATTTGTGTGAACCAATATTAGGAAACTGGGGTTAAGTCGAAGGACCGTTTTCCTCTGAATAGCTTTAAGTTACTATTACTGAGGAAGATGGGCTTTTAGCTGGGGCATTGGATGGGTTGGGTTTCAGTATGATTATTATTGATGTTTACGGCATATCTGGTAGCCCATGCCTAATAGAGTCAAAAAGCGATGCTAGTTTAGTAGTTAATAATTGGGGATCCTTCATAAATTATAGAATCCAAACGTGGAAACATTTCCTGCATTTAGGTAAAAAATGTCCCAGTAGCAGTATTGCCCCCTCACCCCCTAAATACAAACCTGAGTCCTCACTTAATCCAGTGCTGTGCCCGCCTGTAGCGGCTCTCTCCTCTCTCCTTGTATTTACATCTAGTATGTGACATCCAGTCCTAATATAAGTGCATTTTATCCTGTCTAGGCATTGATGATTTGCTTTATTTTCCCTTATTATATATGAATTACAATGAATATGCTACTGTATTTGAAGTGCTACCACTTTTCATTTATGGGTAATGTAGCCTGTAGCCACCCTGCCCTAAGCATGTGTGCGTATTTGAATTGTGTATTGCTAAGCTGCTTTTAGCTTAGCTGACTTGATAGCTCTTAGGTCTCTCCTAGGCTCTGATTACTGTTTGTTCCTGTCTCCTGCCAGTAGAAGTCACTGGTGCCTCTGGCAATAGTATGTGAGGCTGCACTAATTAGAGCTCTGAACAGTGGCGGCTTGTCAATAGGGGGCGCAGGGGCGCCGCCCCCTCCAAGGCAAGCCACTGTACATCAGCATTAAAAAAAAAAATGTGTACCTTTAAGTGTGAGCGGGGGCCCCGGACACACTGCTGTCTATGGAGAGGGGTGGGGGTTTTGGTATCATGTGCTTTTTTTTAGGAAAGCTGATTGGCGTCCTTTAGAGTGTCCTCGGGGCACAGAGCAATGCGCCCCAAACACTCCCACTGTACCATTGCCGTCCTGTGATCGGTCCATAGGACGTCCGACGTCATAGGGCGGTGCTTGGGCGTCACTGCCTGAGCCTCAAGGAATGCAGACATCCACTGTCTCTGCTACACAGGACAGACCGAGAGGACAGCACTACAAGCCAGCCAGGAGGAGGACAGTGTTTTGACTGAGAGCAGGAGGGAGCCCAGTCGATCCCCAGACCCCAACTTTAACCCTTACTCTGCGAACACAGGTGAGTGCAGGGCTGCTGATAGGGCAGTACAGCCGGTCCTCCTTTACTGGGCCCTATCAGCTTGGCAGGGCTGCCCAGGCAGCTTTAACACTATAGTTCATTCGTTTTTAACTAGATTCAGCCAGGTTCCACTTCCTAGGCATAGCAGGACTTAAAGTACATTTCTCTGGGCCCCATCAGTCCAGCAGAGGGGCCCAGGAGGCAAAAGCAGAGAGGGGACTATTTTTTCATTTTCGGCTCGAAGGTGCAGGCTCCACTGTGCTTTTGTTGCTGTTAAATTCTCAGCCAGCCACTCACTGCTTTTCCCTGGCGGAGTGATCTACCTTCCTCTGTTCCGAGGAGGGAGGGGGGAGGAGGCAAAGGCTGTACACTCGTGGCCAGAGGTGACAGGACAGGGATGCTGCTGACAGCCCAGCACATGGCTCCTAATGCACAGGCAGGCAAGTGAACTTCGCAGCACTTCTATATCATTATTGAAGGTAGTACAGAAAGATACAGCACCAGGACCTGTTGTATTGCATGTGGCAAATCAGTGCAGACAGCTACACAGCCCTTGCTGTGTGATGATGATGATCATCATCATCATCAACACAGTGAGATGCTTACTTTTAGGTCTTGTTTTCACATATGTTTTTGGAGCAGGAGTTGCATTTACCGCCAACCAACCACTCACCTATATGCTGCAAAGGCACTGCCACCATCATATGCAGTAGGACAGTGGTGCCAGGGAATCTTGTACACATTCCCAATGGCGTCCTCCACTGGGGGTGTGTAATACTACCTATAATGGTGGTAGTGCGTTTGCACCATAAGGGGGAGTAATTGAATGATGGTAAATGCAGCTCAGCTGTGCATTTTTACTGCCCCAAAAACATAAGTGAAACCAAGACCTAAAAGAAGGCATCTCACTTAGTGTATGTGAATCGGTAATGCTAACTGCTGGCTATCAGAAACAATCCAGTAGCAGTGCAGCCACCAGATCGCTTCCACACACCACTGTTAGCGCCGGCCACTTTCCTCTTTCCACACACGGGATCTGTGCAGCCATGGACAGACCCAGGACTGGCGTGGCAGGTAGCGCCAGGTGGAAGGAAGAGAGATCAGCGAACATACATTTCCTGATCTCCCCTTCCTGTTTGATGGCCCAGAAGCAACATGTAAAATATAATTTCCCATCCTGGTGTGCAATTTTTTACCATGTTTTTTGCCGCGAAGCAATGCCTGTTACATTTTTCTGTTTCGCCCCCCCCCCCCCAAAAAATTTTGAGCACCAGCCGCCACTGATGAGGCCCACCTGAAAAAAACAGTATACACCCCCAAACAGGAATTTAAAATCATCCTTGACTACAATATTCAACATAAAAAAGTTGAAAAGATCATCTCTAAACATTGGGGAATTCTCCTTAGGGATCGTATAACTGGGGCCTGTTTTACCTCCACGCCCACAGTTTATCTACCGGCGAGTGCCAACTTTGAGGGACATTATCGCACCAGGGGTGGTTGACCCGCCTGTCCAAAAGGAGAATAAACTTTGCTCTTTCCTTTCTGGCTTTTTTGCGTGTGGGAGATGTTCCGCAGGCAAACAGGTCAAACATAGTAATAAAAAACGGAAGGAGTTTATTGCTCACAGTACAGGTAAACAATATAACATCAGAGACCTTATCACATGCAACACGGAAGGGATTGTTTACATGCTGGAATGCAAGTGCGGCTTCCAGTATGTAGCCCGGACTTCAAGAGCCCTGCATGTCAGAGTTGCCGAGCATATCGGTAACATTAAAAAAGGAAAAGTAACACATAGTGTATCAAAACATTTCCATATTCACCACAACAGAGATCCCAGAGAATTAAAATTCTGGGGCATAGAACGGGTTAAAAAACACTGGAGAGGGGGTCATTTTGATAGGAGGCTTAGTCAACGAGAATCCTTTTGGATCTTTGAAACAGGGGTGTTATCTCCAATTGGGGGTTAAATGTGGAATTTGACCTCAATTGTTTCATTTCAGATAGATACAATCTTTTATTTGGTTTTAAATCATTTTTAGATATCTTATTTATACATGTATTATGGATTTTGTTGCTATTTTGTTGTAATATATATGTTGTGATTTGTCTTGTGGGTGCAGGATCTATAGGGATGATGGAGGGTGATTAGGGAAAAACATTTTTTGCCTTTTATATATTTATATATTCAACGGAGGACACATCGGAGGTACCAAGTGTCGCACCCCCTTGATGAAGCTGCGCACCAGGGAATGGGTGGCTAATGGCATTTGGAAAAAATTGCCAAGGCCGAGCCCTGACCCTTGATAGTGCTCAATGCCAACTTTTGATCAATATCACGTTGAAGGAAGGCCAAGATCTGAGCCACCGAGTAAGAGCGAGGGGGAGCCCCAAGAGACTCACACCGTGCAATGTACAACTTCCACATACGATGATAGATCTTTCTAGGAGTCGCTTTCCTCGCTTTAAGCAGAGTGGGAATCACTGAAGCATACAATCCCCTGTCCTTCAGCACCTGGCTTTCAACACCCAAGCCGTAAAAGACAGCGACTGTAAAGCAGGATGGGAGATTGGCCCCTGAGACAGCAAATCCTCCCTGAGAGGAAGTTTAGTCTGATATATGGGAATTTGAGCAAGTTTCTCTAAAATGTAATTATTACATCAGCCACTAGATGGCGATGGGAGACATTGCAGTCTCAGCAGTGCTCGTTACAATGATTATCTGGTGCAATTTAAGGAAGTGGGTGACAGACAAACTTCACCCCCGCTGATGAAGAACCCTTTTTGGACGATACGCGTACGGGAAGTGTAGCCACTCGTCACCCGCCGCCATCCTTTGGATCAGCTGCATCTTGAAGTTGTGCTGTATCGGCACCGTGTCTCTCCGGTCTAGAGGCACGGTGACATGAAGAGAACACTATGCTCTAATATACTTTTATTTCAAGCTTTATGTAAGTGCAATACCTTCTTTTATGTTTAAAAATAAAGTGTGTTACAGGGAGCACTTAGAGTATCTCTCTCTTTTATATATATGGTATGCACATTGATGAGTCCGGATTTGAGCAGCTGATAGAATCCCTTGCCTGAGCAGTGGTTACTGAGGAGTGTTCCTGGTGATTAACCCCTTGGGGAAAGCGCTATTTATTTCATTTTCAGGTGAGCGCGGTGTATTCACTGGTGGAGGGGACTGAGTTGTTTCCTTATTTCCTGCACAACCCGAATTGGATTGGGATCTTGCTGTCTATGGACTATCTTTTTATCTTTTTATCTTGCGCTGCACTTTATTGTTTATGGAATATTTTATGAGATAACATAGTGTGTTCAGCTGCAATATTTTATTTAATTTTACATCATCTGTCTGCGCTGATTGATTTTTGTATTAGGACACCCTCGAGGAAGGCCAAGAAGCCCCCTAAACAGCAGCCTGCAAAACTTTGCGGCCAAAAGAGGCATCTGCAGATGCCAGCACATCAACCTTTATAAATTTTGGTAAAGGTGTGAACAGACGACCAGATAGCCGGCTTTCAAACCTGAAGCATAGATGCCTGATGGCTAAAAGCCCAGGAAGCACTAAGCGCCCGAGTAGAATGTGCTTTCACAGGGAAAGGAGGAGCCTGACCCTTAAGTGAATAAGTAAAAAAAGAAGGTAAGGGATGGTGGCGCTGCCTAGGGAGATGAAGTCAGATGTGTCTAAGGAAGTATGTAATAAGACAAGGTGTCAGTAATAAATAACATATAAATTAAATCAATTAAGTATACCAAAACTAAGTGGGCCAAAACCGGCCAGTGATAAAAAGCAGTGTAGATAAGTTATTAACCTCTTAAGCCCCGGAAGACTTTACCCCCTTCCTGACCAGGCCCTATTTTGCTATTCGGCACTGCGTGAGTTTAACAGACAATTGCGCGGTCATGCAGCGCTGTACCCAAATGAAATTGATGTCCTTTTTTCCCCCACAAACAGAGCTTTCTTTTGGTGGTATTTGATCACCTGTGCGATTTATGCGCTATAAACAAAAAAAGAACATAAATTTTGAAAAAATAACAGTATTTTTCACATTTTTTTAATATGAAATTCCCCCAAAAAAATTTAAAAATCAAAATTTTTTATCATTTTGGGCCAATTTGTTTTCTGCTACATAATTTTGGTAAAAAAAATCGCAATAAGCGCATTTTGATTGGTTTGCGCAAAAGTTATTGCGTTTACTAACTAAGGGAAAGATTTCTGTCATTTTTGGTGTTTTTTTTTTTTTAACGAGTAATGGCGGCGATCTGCGTTTTTTTTTTTGCGGGACTGCGACATTGCGGCGGACAGATCGGACCCTTGACTGACATTTTTGACACTTTTGGGGGTACCAGTGACATTACTACAGTAATCAGTGCTATACATATGCACTGTTACTATAAAAATGACAGTGGCAGGGAAGGGGTTCATTTTATTGGAGAGGCAGGGGTTAAATGTGTCCCTAGGGGCGTGTTTATAACTGTAAAGGGGCATGGCTTTTCATGTAACCACAGAGATATACGATCCTACATAGCAGGACCGTATGATCTCTGCAGTTACACAAGGGAGAATGACAGGCGGCTTTGTTTACATTAGCCGCCTGCCTTTCTCCCTCTGCACCGGACGATCGCGATTGACCGGCGGACCACACGCGCGGACTTGTTAGGGAATGAGCGGGGGCCCCCTAGAGGCTCACAGGCAAGCGACGTAGCCCTACGTCACTTTGCCTGTACGGGGCTGACCGCCGCAGTAAATAGTCGTGCGGCGGTCGGCAAGCGGTTAAGTTAAGGTGCGGTCATAAGTAGAAACAAATTCATAAAGGGTGAACTGTTCAACAGTACATAGGTGTAAAATAAAGTGACTTAGTGCAGATATTGATGCAATTTGTCCCAACATCTGCACTAAGTCACTTTATTTTACACCTATGTACAGTTCACCCTTTATGAATTTGTTTCTATTTATGACCACACCTTAATTGAATCACCTATCTACACTGCTATTTACCACTGGCCGATTTTGGCCCACTTAGTGTTGGTATACCTAATTGAGTTAATTTATATGTTATTTATTACTGACACCTTGTCTTATTACATACTTCCTTAGACACACCTGACCCCATTTCCCTAGGCAGCGCCACCATCCCCTAACTTCTTTGTTACATATTCATATAGCCTTTGGGTTATATTTTGGGGAGGCTGCAGCCGTTTCTTTCTACCATAGCGCGGGACACATTTCTTATTTACCTTAAGTGAATAAGCCTGCCCAACTGTCTGTCTGATCCATTTGGAAATAGTTGCAACAGACGCAGGCAGCCCTTACTGTGGACCATCCGTGAGTACAAAGAGCGAATCAGACTTCCGAAAGGACTCGGTGTCTACAAGTACACCCTGATTGCCCGAAACCACATCCAGAGTATGCAGTGCAAACTCCTTAGGATGTTTTGGCTTAGGACACAAAGAGGGTAACACAGGGTCCTTATTTAAGTGGAAACTGGAAACCACCTTCAGAAGGACGAAGTACCACTTTATCCCTGTGAAGTACCTGATAGAGAGAACGACAGGACAACACCGCCAATTCTGACACCCTGCACGCAAAAGTAATAGCCACCAAGAAGGCCACCTTCTGGGATAAGGTAAGCAGAGGAATCTCCCGAATACTTTTAAAAGGAGGTTTCTGAAGAACCGACAGCACCAAATTAAGGTCCCAAGGTGGCAACGGAGGACACATCGGAGGTACCAAGTGTCGCACCCCCTTGATGAAGCTGCGCACCAGGGAATGGGTGGCTAATGGCATTTGGAAAAAAATTGCCAAGGCCGAGCCCTGACCCTTGATAGTGCTCAATGCCAACTTTTGATCAATATCACGTTGAAGGAAGGCCAAGATCTGAGCCACCGAGTAAGAGCGAGGGGGAGCCCCAAGAGACTCACACCGTGCAATGTACAACTTCCACATACGATGATAGATCTTTCTAGAAGTCGCTTTCCTCGCTTTAAGCAGAGTGGGAATCACTGAAGCATACAATCCCCTGTCCTTCAGCACCTGGCTTTCAACACCCAAGCCGTAAAAGACAGCGACTGTAAAGCAGGATGGGAGATTGGCCCCTGAGACAGCAAATCCTCCCTGAGAGGAAGTCTCCAAAGAGCGACTGCAACTAGCCTGACAAAGTCGGCGTACCAAGCTCGGGGAGGCCAGTCTGGAGCCACAAGAATGACCGTAATCCCTTCTGCCTCGATCCTGCGAAGAAGTCTTGGCAGCAACTTGAGAGGAGGAAAAGCATACATCAGCTGATACTGACCCCACGGGGAAACCAGCACATCTGCTGCGTCTGCCAGAGGGTCCCGGGTGTGGGCCAAAAACCTCTGCACTTTTCTGTTGATCCGAGATGCCAACAGATCTACAACAGGAGTGCCCCAACGAAGGCACAACTGCTGGAACACCTCCGGATGGAGGGACCATTCCCCTGCATCCAAGGCCTGTCGACTGAGGTAATCTGCCTGCCAATTTTCCACTCCTGGAATGTGAACAGCGGAGAGAGCTGGAACAAGCGCTCCACCCATGGAAGGATGCCAGCCACCTCCAAGGCCGCAAGGACACTATTGGTGCCCCCTTGGTGATTGAAATAAGCCACGGCCGTGGCATTGTCCGATTAACTGCGCACTGGACAACCCTGCAGGTGCTCGGTCCAGTGGACTAGGCAAAGCCAGATCAATCTCAGCTCCAGAACATTGATCGGTAACCTGGATTCCTCCAGGGACCAGACTTCTAGAGCAGACAAACTGCCGAGAACTCCTCCCCACCCGGACAGACTTGAATCCGTGGTGACAAATGTCCAATATATAGGGAGGAAGGATTTTCCTTGCTTGAGCATCTGGGACTGAAGCCACCAGATCAGGGACTCCCTGGTCACCTGGCTCAGCTGCATCTGATTGTCCAGGGAATTTGGATTCTTGTTCCATTTGTGAAGGATTTCCTTCTAGAGGATCCTTGTGTGGAATTGAGCGAAAGGAACCGCCTCGAAGGACGACACCATCAGTCCCAGGACTCTCATACAGGTCCGAAGGGATGACCATTTGCTGGGCAGCAACAGTTGAACCGCAGTCTGGAGTTTTTCCGGAGGAAGAAACACCCTGGCTGAGGACGAGTCCAAAGTCAGGCCCAGGTAGTCCAGTCTCATGGAAGGGACCAGGGACGACTTCTTCTGAAGGTTCAGAATCCATCCGAACTCCTCCGGAGTTCTCATGGTGATTTCCAGGTTTTTCACCAACACTTTTGGAAACTCCGCACAATAGTCCAAGTAACCCAGGACCAAT
Source organism: Pelophylax lessonae (assembly GCF_965119305.1). Classification (NCBI taxonomy): domain Eukaryota; kingdom Metazoa; phylum Chordata; class Amphibia; order Anura; family Ranidae; genus Pelophylax; species Pelophylax lessonae. The sequence goes on from NC_138779.1 coordinate 121,449,290, forward strand.
ATATTCCACGCTGCAGTAACAGCGCCAGGACCAGAGCAAACACCTTTGTGAAGACCCGAAGAGCAGAGGAGAGACCAAACTGATAGTGATCCTCCCCCACTGCAAAACTGAGAAACCGACCAAACCCCCGGGCCTTAACATGGCTATATCCTTTAAACTATTTTTGGAGTAATTATAAGGCACTTCCGTTTGGCCTTGGTTGCCTTACCACCACACAAGTGTATTGTGTCTTTGATTTTGATTTTCCTTTTTATTAATCCAATTTTTTTTTTTTTTTTTTTACCCCCCTCTTCCCCTTCCCCTTCCCCTTCCCCTTCTCTTCCTACTTTCCAGATTCTCAATATTTGATGTGTTTTTTACACACTATACAAATGCCTATATGTATTGAGAAAGAATTTACATTGTATTATGCATTGTAATTTTTGACAAAAATGATAAAATCATTATATCTATATATTGAATATCTTTATATGAGTAGGACCAATAATAACTATGTATAATTGTAAGGCTTTCCATTTATTGTGACTTAAATCCTCCTTGGTTGTCATTGGCACAATTTGAATATAGGTTCTCTCCTCCTATGTTGGTGTGTGCTTGGGCGCCATGCCAGGATCTGAGGGGTGAGGTTTTTTCTATCTTCCTTTCCCCTTCCTGAATCCGCCCCTTGTGTGTGGGTGGAGTTACTGCGGTTGTCCCTGGTGTGTTCCCGCATTTCCTTGAGGTTAACGCTGGTTCAGTCCGCAAGATGGCGCCCGCACCGGAGGTGACATACAGAGGCCGGCTTTCGGCCGCGTCACTTCTGGTGAGACCGGACTATTTATGTGCCTGCGGCGGAGCAGGAAGCCTGACATGGCTCCCCCTGCATGGAAACACCAGGACCGTCACTTTAACTTTGCAATAACATGCAGAGATCAATAAGCAGGTGAGCAAGAACCCTTTTTATACGGCAAAGTTATTGCTTCTTACTCATGTTAAATCTATTGGCTTTTATGAGCCTGACGTTGATCAGGTCATACTTATGGACAGTTTCTGGGACTGGTAATTTGATTAAGCACTAGAACTTTCTTACTAATCTGGGCAACTGCCCCCCTTTCGTATCACCTTTTCTATTCCCTTCACTTTTGGCTCTGCTCTTTTCATTTGGGGTTATCTTTGTAGCACTCTCTCGCTTTGGGAGAATACTCTTTTTCCAATCCATATGCCCCTTGGCATTTCTGCTGTGTGGACCCCACCTATTTTTAGGTTTGGTCTTTCATCTTTTTTGTCTACACTTATCTTTATTGTTCTCTTTATACTTTATGAGTCATAATATCTGTTTCCATCTTTCACTAATTGCCAGCCCACTGTCCACCCAAACAGACATGTTTTTTTTATGATCAGACCCTGATTTCTACTCTCTTTTGTTTCTCCCTGTTTGGTCTTCTGCATATTTATGTTCCTAGGAAATTGGACTTTTTTTACTTTTCCCTCCCTGGTCATTGCATCTCTGCCCTGGACAGTGGCCCGGTCCAGTACTCACCTTTTTGGGGAGTCCCCGGCTTCGGTTCAGTCCTCTCTGACCTTGGCCGTATCACTTTTGTGCTATGCCTCAGACCAAGGATGATACTCATTCCTTAAATATAATGGTAAGTCAGGAAATTTAAAAAAGGCGAAACATGTAGGGCCTATGTGATCGATTGCTACCATGTATGATTCATTCATTGAAGTTAACCACTTTACGACCGGCGCACGACGATCTACGTCGGCACTCAGCCCCGGCCAGGCAAACTGACGTAGGGCTACGTCAGCACTTCCTGCCGGTCCTGTGCGCGCTCCCACGCCCCGCCGCCGATGGCTCGATTGGGTTCAGAACCGATCAGTCATCAGGCCCAGGCCAATCATTTTTGGTCTGGACCTGTTGATCGGTCCTGCCCAATCAAATGGCACTCTAAGCCTGTGAAATGTAAACGCAGGCTTAGAGAAGATGTGCCCTCTCCTCACAACGGTCTTTTTGGATCCAGCGTGAGAGGAGAGCACATCTAACTGTGAGTATTGCACCAAGCACGTACATACACACTTAGATAGGCACATTTACCCCCGATTGCCCCCCCCCCCGATTAACCCCTACAGCCCCTGCCACAACACACTGTATACAGTATATAGCATTTTCTATATACCCGTATAAGTGTGACTTGTGACCAGGTTTAGCGCTTGCCACCGTTTATTTTATCCGTAGGATACCCGCCAGCCCCTTCCAATAAAGATTTAACCCCCTGATCCCCCCCTGATCACATCCAGTTAACCCCTACACCCTCTGTCACATTAGCACTAATACACACATAATATACTGTTTTTACTGTATTTTGTATTAGCGTGATTGTGACTTGAGGTTGCGCTAGCGAGTTAGCTTCTATCCCAAAGGAGGTTTAGGGTCCCCACCACCCCCCCCCCCCAGATCCCCGGCGCATAGTTTAGAAATAACCCCTTGATTACCACACACACACGCACGCACGCACATACACTTCCATTTCTAGTATAGTGTTTGAACAGATCAATATCTGATCTGATCAGAACTATACTAGCGCCCCCATAGTTTAGGGTTCCCAAAATGCGGTGTTTGCACGATCAGCACTGATTCATGCCAGCACCTGCGTTTAACCCTTTCACCCAGGCAAGTGTAGTAATCAATAGATTACTGTCACTTGCAAAAAAACACAACACACAAAACCGCTGTGTTAGCAGAGTCAGGCCTGATCCCTGCTAGCATTAGCAGTTTTTTTGGTAGCGCTTGAAATAGTACTTGACAACCAGGTGCTTTTATTACCTGTGAGTTGCATCACTGTCTAAACGTTCGTACAGTGATGAAGCTATATATAGTATAATGACCATGTCAGGTGAGAGCGATGGGGAAGCCTCACTGGCAGAATCAGGGTCAGTATACGAACCAGATGACAGCAGCGGCTCCCTGACAGATAGCTCCGACGACAGATGGGTCCTTGTTAGACCCAGGCGTACCCGACCCCATTCTGGAGTTGTTGAGATGCAGGAATCGCAGGGTGCTCGTATGGAGCAGAGTGTGGTTACTAGTGCCGCTCATCGTTCCGGCGACCTGGCAAGCGCCAGCGGCCTAGTACACCCTGGACCTAGTACAACCAGCACTGCAGTAACACCTGGTGACGTGGCGAGTCCCCTAAGTGCAGTTGAAGCTGGTGTGGTGGCTAGCACGAGTAGTGGCCCGCAGCCACTGCGTATTTGAAGACAGGCCCGTAGAGCCCATAGTGCCCTCCCTGATGCGCTGACATATCCCAATTGGCAACCCACTGATTCTACAGCGCCAGTACTTCCCCCATTCACTGCCCAACCTGGAATCCACGTGGAGACAGCTGGTTTTACGCCCCTGAACTTTTATGAGCTGTTCTTCACGGAAGATCTTTTCAGATCTATTGTGGATCAATCAAATTTATATGCACAACAGTTCATCGCCGCCAACCCAAATTCGCCCCTTGCCAGACCATTCGGCTGGAAACCTATAACGGTTTCCGAATTTAAAATCTTTCTGGGCCTTTCCCTCCACATGGGCATAACTAAACAGAGTGAATTGCGGCTATATTGGTCCACTAGCCCACTTCACCATATGCGCATGTACTCTGCCTCCATGTCCAGGGCGAGATATGAGCAAATTCTGCGATTTATGCATTTCAGCGACAATGAAATCTGTCGTCCTCGGGGAGACCCTGCATATGATCGGCTCCAAAAAATTCGGCCCCTCATAGACCACTTCAATCAGCGGTTTGCAGCCCTGTTTACCCCCGAACAAGTTGTCTGCGTTGACGAGTCCCTGATTAAATTTACTGGCCGCCTTGCTATGAAACAGTACCTCCCCAGCAAGCGTGCCAGATACGGGGTCAAACTGTATAAATTGTGTGACAGGGCCACAGGCTATACAGTTAGTTTCCGGGTCTATGAGGGAAAAGATAGCTGTGTGGAGCCCCCCAACTGCCCAGACTACATAGGGAGCAGCGGTAAGATTGTTTGGGACTTGGTGTCACCCTTATCCGGAAAGGGGTACCATTTGTACGTGGACAACTTTTACACAAGCGTGCCATTATTTAGTCACCTGCTCGAATTACAATTTGGCGCATGTGGCACCGTGCGACCTAATCGCCGGGGCTTCCCCCAACGGCTTGTAGATTCCCGTCTTAGTCGGGGGGCGAGAGCCTGCTTGAAAACGGACAAATTGTGTTCGGTGAAGTGGAAGGATGCATGGGATGTTTATGTTCTGTCCTCCCTTCACGCAGACACGACGATCCAAATCACTACGGCAACTGGCGTTGTGGAGAAACTCCTCTGTGTCCACGAATATAACCTTAACATGGGAGGGGTGGACCTTAACGACCAGCTTTTGGCGCCGTATTTAGTTGCCCGTAAAGCCAGACGCTGGTACAAAAAAGTGTCTGTTTACCTTTTCCAATTGGCGATGCTGAACGCCTTTGTCCTATACAGGGCGTCAGGACGAACTGGATCTTTCTGGGAATTCCAGGAAGAGATCATCCTTGCCTACCTGTACCCAGGAGGCATGCCTGCCCAACTTCCCCTTCCAGATGCAGTGAGCCGGCTGCATGAGAGGCATTTTTCACATGTCCTCCCGAGTACCCCTACCCAAAGATGGCCCCAAAGAAGATGTTGTGTCTGTAGCAGGCGCGGATTTAGGCGTGACACCCGTTATTATTGTCCCAAATGTCCTGACCAACCTGGTCTCTGCATCGGGGAATGTTTTGAGCACTACCATACACTAGTGGAGTATTAGTGTAGGGTACAGCAGGACACAGTGTAGGGCACACAAACACAGGGTCTCGAAGGATGTTGGATGTCCATCGACATTTTGAGAGACCCAAGCTGGAAGATCGCAGTCCCAAATCAAGACATCAAGAAACAGTTAGAAAGAAAAATAAAAGGATCCAAAAACTGTTGTTGTGTCAGTCATTTTATATGTTCTACTCTTCCTACTGTACTTTTTTTAATGTACTTTGTTTGTTTTTTCATTCTTTTGTGACCTGTTTCTCTTGCAGGTACTCGTCGGCTACCACGCATTGATTTTATATATTCTGACACAAACAGCGTTTGCGCTCAGCATATATGGATACCTTTGCTGATAGCAGCTGTGGTGATTTTCTGATTTCAGCACTGCAGTTAAAATCCTATTTTGGTATACGTGGATAGTGTCGTGTATACCCATCATTAAATTCAGTGGGTGGTTGTTTGGGCGGTTAATGATGAGTAATACTACGCATTATTCCTGTGCTGATTTCTGATAGGTTCTCTTTTTTTCCGTTCAGCCCACAGGCTGCATGAAAAAAAAAAAAAACCTATATGCCAAACAAGGACCAGCAATGTACTGGTACGTTGCTGGAATTTGAGTGGTTATACCAGGATGATGCCTGCAGATTTAGGCATCATCTTGGTATCGTTTTTTACAGCCAGCGGTCGGCTTACATGTAAAAGCAATCCTAGCAGGTAATTGGCCGCTAGACTGCTTTTACATGCAGTGGGAGGGGCCTCCCCCCCCACCGCCGCCTTCCGCAGCCTTCCGTGGTTTTTCTCGGGCTCTCCTGTCCCACCGGTTAACCCGAGAGTGCAGCCGGTGGTTCAATTATCTAACCATAGAGCTAATTGGAGATTAGAATGGCTCCAATCATCTCTATGGCCTAAGATACCGGAGGCTACGAGCATTTCATGACTTCTGTTTCGCCAGAAATAAACAGGGCCATTGGGAAATTGGGAAAGTATTTTATCACACCAATTTTGGTGTGGTCAGATGCGTTAAGGTCAGAGGAGAGATCTAGAGTCTAAAAGACCCCAATTTTTTTAAAAAAGAATACCTGTCACTACAGATTGCTATCATAGGGGATATTTAAATTCACTGTGATAACAATAAAAATGATTAAAAAAAAATGAAAGGAAAGGTGTCAAAATAACATAAAAAAGCAAAAGAAAAAAGAAAAAAAAAAATCGAGCCCCCCCCCCTTTCCCCCCGTGCTTGCGCGCAATGGCGCACGCAAGCGTTGGTCTAGTGTCATATGTAAACCGCAATTGCAGCATGCATGTGAGGTATCGCCGTGATCGCCAGATCGAGTGCAGTAATTCTTGCAGTAGACCTCCTCTGTAAGTCTAAAGTGGTAACCTGTAGAGACTTTTAAAGGTTTTTAAAAATGTACGTAAGTTTTTGCCGCTGCGCAGGCATGCGCAATTTTTAAAGCATGTCATGTTAGGTATCTATGTACTCGGCATAAGATCATCTTTTAAATTTTACCAAAAAAAATGGAATTATATAGTGTATTTGTGCAATAAATTTAAAAAAATGTATTTTTTCCGAAAAAATTGCGTTTGGAAAATCTGTGCGCAAATACCGTGTGACAAAAAAATTTGCAACATCCACCATTTTATTCTATAGGGCCTCTGCTTTAAGGAAATATATAATGTTTGGGGGTTCAAAGTAATTTTCTAGTAAAAAAAAAATATTTTTTCATGTAAACAAAAAGGCACAGAAAAGGATTGGTTTTCAAGTGGTTAGAAGAGTGGGTGATGTGTGGATAAGATTGAGCATAAAATGCCGGGACAGTTCGAACACCCCCCAAATGACCCCTTTTTGAAAAGTAGACACCCAAAGCTATTTTCTGAGAGGCATGGTGAATCCATGGAATATTTTATATTTTGCCACAAGTTCCGCGAAATATATATATATATATATATATATATATATATATATATATTTTTTTTTTTTTTTACAGAAAGTTGTCACTAAATGATATATTGCTCACGCATGCCATGGGAATATGTGAAATGACACCCCAAAATACATTCTTTTGCTTCTCCTGAGTACAGGGATACCACATGTGTGAGACTTTTTGGGAGCCTAGCTGTGTACGCGACCCCGAAAACCAGTCCACATCTTCAGGTTTTCTAATGGCGTAAATTGCTGATTTTATCACTGCGCTACCTGTCACAGTTTCAGAGGCCCTGAAATTTCAAGATAGCACAAAACCCCCCCCCAAATGACCCCATTTTGCAAAGTAGACACTCCTAGCTATTGGCTGAGAAGCATGGTGAGTTCATGGAATAGTTTATATTTTGCCACAAGTTTCGGGAATTTTTTTTTATTTATTTATTTTTTTTTTTTTACACAAAGTTGTCAATAAATGATATAATGCTCACACATGCCATGGGTATATGTGAAATGACACCCCAAAATACATTCTGCTGCTTCTCCTGAGTACAGGGATACCCCATGTGTGAGTCTTTTTGCCAGTCTAGCCGCGTACAGGACCCGGAAAACCAATCTGCACCTTCTGGCTTTCTAAGGGCGTAAATTGTTGATCTCACTCCTTACTACCTATCACACTTTTGAAGTCCATAAAAAGCCAAGATGGCACAAACCCCCCCAAATGACCCCATTTTGCAAAGTAGACACTCCAATCTATTTGCTGAGAGGCATGGTGAGTATTTTGCAGCTCTCATTTTTTTTGGAAAATGAAGAAAAAAACAGGAAAATGCATTTTTTTTCCTCTTTTTTAAATTTCCAAAACTTTGTGACAAAAAGTGAGATCTGCAAAACACTCAACATGCCTCTCTGCAAATAGCTTGGGGTGTCTACTTTCCAAAATGGGGTCATTTGGGGGGTTTTGTGCTATCTTGGAATTTTAGGGCCTCCAAAACTGTGATAGGTAGTCAGGAGTGAAATCAACAATTTACGCCCTTGGAAAGCCTGAAAGTGGAGGTTGGTTTTCGGGGTCCTGTACTCGGCTAGACTTCAAAAAAGTCTCACACATGGGGTACCCTGTACTCAGGAGAAGCAGCAGAATGTATTTTGGGGTGTCATTTCACATATACCCATGGCATGTGTGAGCAATATATCATTTACTGACAACTTTGTGTAAAAAAAAAAATATATATATATTTCCCAGAACTTGTGGCAAAATATAAAATATTCCATGGATTCACCATGCCTCTCAGCAAATAGCTTGGGGTGTCTACTTTCCAAAATGGGGTCATTTGGGGGGGTTTTGTGCTATCTTGGAATTTTAGGGCCTCCGAAACTGTGATAGGTAGTCAGGAGTGAAATCAACAATTTACGCCCTTGGAAAGCCTGAAAGTGGGGGTTGGCTTTCGGGGACCTGTACTCGGCTAGACTGCAAAAAACTCTCACACATGGGGTATCCTTGTACTCAGGTGAAGCAGCAGAATGTATTTTGGGGTGTCATTTCACATATACCCATGGCATGTGTGAGCAATATATCATTTACTGACAACTTTGTGTAAAAAAAATAATATATATATATATATATATATATATATATATTTCCCGGAACTTGTGGCAAAATATAAAATATTCCATGGATTCACCATGCCTCTCAGCAAATAGCTTGGGGTGTCTACTTTCCAAAATGGGGGGGTTTTGTGCTATCTTGGAATTTTAGGGCCTCCGAAACTGTGACAGGTAGTGCAGAGGTGACCTGAACAATTTACGCCATTAGAAAACCTGAGAGTGTTGATTGGCTTTTGCGGTCCTGTACACAGCTAGGCTCCCAAAAACACAGCTAGGCTCCCTCTCACACATGGGGTATCCCCATACTCAGGAGAAGCGGCAGAATGTATTTTGGGGTGTCATTCCACATATACCCATGTCATGTGTGAGAAATTTATCTCTTAGTGACAACATTGTGTAAAAAAAAAATTAAAAAAAAAAATTGTAATTTTCCAAAAACTTGTGGCAAAATATAAAATATTCCATGGACTCACTATGCCTCTCAGCAAACAGCTTGGGGTGTCTACTTTCCAAAATGGGGTCATTTGGGGGGGTTTTGTGGTATCTTGACATTTCAGGGCCTCCTAAACCGTTATAGGTAGTGAGAAAATGCAATGAAAAATGTATGCCCTTTGAAATTCTGATGGTGGTAATTTGTTTTCGGGGTCCCGTACACAGCTAGGCTCCCAAAAAGTCTCACATATGTGGTATCCCTGTACTCAGGAGAAGCAGCAGAATATATTTTGGGGTGTAATTACACATATACCCATGGCATGTGTGAGCAATATATCATTTCAATGACAACTTTGTGTAAAAAACACCTGTGACAAAAAAATGAAATATTCAATGAGCTCAACATGCCTCTCAGAACATTCCTTAGGATGTCTACTTTCCAAAAAGTGGTAGTTTGGGGGGGTTTTGTACTGCCCCGCCATTTTAGCACTTCATGAAATGAGATAGGCAGTCAGAAATTAAAGCTTCGTAAATTTCAGTATATACACCATAGTTTGTAGACGCTATAACTTTTGCGCAAACCAATAAAAATACGCTCATTGTTTTTTTTTGTCAAAGACATGTAGCTAAATATATTTTGGCCAAAAAAAATGACATAAATTGAGTATATTGGATATTTTTTAAAAGACAAAGTTGAAAATGTCATTTTTTTGCAAAATTTTCGCTCTTTTTTTATTAATATCACAAAAAATAAAAAGCGCAGAGGTGATCAAATACCACCAAAAGAAAGCTCTGTTTGTGGAAAAAAAAAGGACGTAAATTTCGTTTAGGTACAGTATTGCATGACCGCGCAATTATCAGTTAAAGTCAGGAAGTGCCAAGTTGAAAAAAGGGGTCTGGTCTTTTAGCAGCCAAATCCTCCGGGGCTTAAGTGGTTAAAATGATTATGCACATGTCTGTTTTTTCATGTTTTTAAACACATTGTATTTATAATAAAAATTATTTTTTTATTACAATTTTGGTCCTTATTGGATAATTTACTGTCACCTTTAATCTATGCCTATAAAGTCCCATGCTCATGGCAGGACGCAGTCCGTTTATCTCTCTAGCCTAGGGCTTGACCGTATATCGGACGCGTTTCCTGCCTAACCCCTTTTTTCTTCCAGTTACATTCAGGGATGTGGCAATGATTGGTGGAATTATGTGACCCAGTGTTCCTCTAATTTCTTTTCCTTGGAGAAACCGTTGATGTCCTGCCCAGATTGGGATGTGAAGGTAGGCATCTTTGATGTCTATGGAGGCCAGGAAATTCCTCTGATATAGGGAGGCCACCACCGTGCAAGCAGATTCCATCTTGAATTTTTGAACTCGCACAAAGCAATTCAGTGCTTTCACGTCCAGGATTGGACGCACCTTGCCTCCCTTCCTGGGAACCGTGAACAGGTTTGAATAAAAGCCCTGAAAATGTTCCGCACAGGGAACCGGAATTATTACTCCCTGTTGTATTAGGTCCTGAACTGCCCCAGAGAGTTCCAGCAAGTGATCTGGGGACAGTCGCACATTGGAAGGGAAAAACCTTACTTGCAGGACGGATCGAAACTCGATCTTGTAACCGAACTGTATGACCTCTTGAACCCATTTGTCTGGTATACGGAATAGCCATAGGTCCACAAACCGGCAAAGACGCCCCCCCCACCCCAGATACGGGTGAGGGCGCACCTTCAGGCCGAGGTGGTCTTGTCCTCAGGTCTGGTGAAACCAGATCTATGTTTGCCAGACCAGGGTCGTTTGGAACCGCCCGAGGGTGTCTTGAAGGGCTTCGCCTTATCGACTGACCCTGAGGGGCGGAAAAACATCTTGTGTGCTGAAAAGGAGGGACCCTGTCTATGACAAGGGTCCTTACCCTTGTTAGCCTACGGGAGAGAGGTACTCTTACCCGCCATGAGACCATTGATAATTTCATCCAGAGTAGCCCCAAACAGGCGATCGCCTTGAAAAGGCAGATCAGTCAGGGCCTTCTTAGAAGTCTGTTCCGCAGACCATCACTTCAGCCAAAGTATACCACTGCCGAAACCGACAGTCGGCCCAATATGGGACCAGTGTCCAGCGTGGCATCACAAACAAATTGCAGCCTCTGCATCAGTTGGTCCAACAGCTCCTCAAAGGCAGGGGGAGACGTTTTCCCTCCAGGTCACATCGTAGTAACTTAGCCCATTCAGTCAATGTTTGCATGACAAGGGCAAAAGTAAACACCAGTCTTAGTGCAGACCCCGCCAGGGAGTACATATTGCGGGCCACAGACTCCGCCTTCCTATCTGGGGGTCCTTAAAGGACGGGGAATCCTCCACTGGGATCATGGTAGCTTTATTCAATCTTGAGACCGGAGGGTCCACCGCCGGTGGCACAGTCCACTTCTTTATAAGGGACTTCTCAAAAGGGTAGCATCTAGCAATCCTCTTAGGCACTCCAGGGGAATGCTTTGGGTGGTCCCATTCTTTTTGAGCATGCTGTCAAAATACGCGGGAAAGGGAAAAACCTTTGCTGCTCTGGATGGCTTGTGAGTGCCAAACATAACCCGTGCCTCAGTCACAGCTTCGTCCTCCATTTTTAGGGTCTCATGCACAGATACAACCAGTGTGTCCACCAGCGCCTTATATTGCGTGGCAGTGGAGGTAGAAATGTCATCCTCACTGTCAGAGGAGACAGGGCGCGAGGTAGCGGACCCGGCAGGGAGACCCATGTCTGTGGTGGCTGAGTGAGACTCAGAACCTGAGACATCAGATGAGGCAGGGGTAGGCGGAGGGCATTTCTTAGCACCTCGCCCTTTAAAGGCCACCTCTACCCGGGACACATACGATTCCAGGACCGCCGAAATTTAATCTATAGACAGCTGGGATCCCCCCAAAGAGGATCAGGTGGGGACATATGATCTGTAGGGTCCATATTGCACCAGGGGAACCTGTCAGCAAAAGTTGAAAAAAAGTGACACATGTTTTTTAAATCCCACCACGCTACAGCGATCCCCCCCCCCCCCCGGAGGTCAGGCAAGCACACTGGAGACCCCCAGCAGAGAGAGAGAGGCCCCTAGACTTACCCCCTAAGACCAAAGATGCCCAGGAGGCCCAGAACCTCTGCACAACACGGGACAGCAGCAAACTCGATCCAAAAGGGGAGGATCTGAGAAACAGCCTAGGGTATAGGCAGGGGCTCCATCCACAAAAAAAACACCTCCAGGAACTCCCATTCTGATTCCTATTAGAGAAAACCACTGCAAAATGACTGTGCTGGATGTACCAACATGGCCGCCGATCTTCTCAGCACATGAGGCTACAAGAAAATAGCGGTCCCTCGCGGCCTGCAGAGCAGCTGAAGACCATCGTGGGGACCCCCCAGACTCCAAAACAGGATTGATTGGCAGGTGGGCCCTGGAGGAACAGGCAGAGACTCCCCCCCACAAGATTGTTCGTCCGGCGCCTGCTACACCCCCCCCCTGCCCCCACATCCAGCCTGAAGCGTGGTGCCAGCCCCCAAAAGTCGGCCCAAAAGCCCCCAGCATGAGGGGGGCAGGTAGAAGAGGATGCGCGTGACAGGACAGAGGGGAACCCGGGAATGTGAAGGTCCGACCATCCCAGGGAGCGGCCCGCGTCCACCCCAAAATCCGCCAGGGGAAGAGGAGGGAACATTTACTCACCATACCGGAACAGGCAGGTGCCATCTCCTGGCAGAACCCCTCTCTGCCGAAGAGGGGGGGCTATCAGCCAAATAGGAACTCTGTGACTTGGGCCTAGACCCAGTTGTGTGCGACCTGGTGAGACGTTTAACTCGCGGGGCCAGTCCCTATCCAGTGGGACTATGTCGTGACCGACCCAGCGCCGAGGTAAGGTCTATGCAGGAAGAGAGAGGGTGTACCCCCTGTGATTGCCTAAACGCGTAGCCAGAACTTTTTTCAGCCTAGTGTCCTACTCCTATAGGGGGCAGCATAACCCTACTGATATGGATCAGAGACTGCATCCGTCAATTAACGATAGGAAAAAAAAAATTTGAAATCAAATTTTTTCATCCTTTTAGGCCAATTTGTATTCTGCTACATATTTTTGGTAAAAAAAAATCGCAATAGGCGTATTTTGATTGATTTGTGCAAAAGTTATTGCATCTACAAACTAGGGGAAAGAAATATTTGTCATTTTTTTATTTTATTTTCTACTAGTAATGGCGGCAATCTGTGATTTTTAGTGGGACTGCGACATTGCGGCGGACAGATCAGACCTCTAACTGACATTTTTGACACTTTTGGGGGGACCAGTGTCATTACTACAGTAATAAATGCTAAAAATGTGCTTTGTTACTGTAATAATGACACTGGCAGGGAAGGGGTTAACCTAGGGGTGATCAAAGGGTTAAGTGTAAGCCTAGGGGAGTGTTTTCTAACTGTGGGGGGAGGGACTTGTGAAATGATCACAGAGACCTGTGTTCCTATATAGAAGGATCACAGGCACTCTGTGATCATTTCAGAGAGAACAACGGTCAGCTGTGTTCACAACAGCTGACCGGTGTCTCTCTCAGCAGGGAGCGATCGCGGGTGCCCGGTGACAATCGTGGTCGCCAGTCCCGTGGATTGGCTTCCCGCTTCATAATGGGGACAGGCACACGCATCCGGCGGTGTGTGCGTGCTGCCAGGAGCACTCCTGTGAACCGCCATACAGGTACGGCGGTTTGCACAGCTGAGCCAGCCTGCTGCATCCCCGCTGTCTAGTGTGGGTGCGCGCCGCCCGCCCCCAGGACCACTCCCACGAGTCAACGTACCCCTATGTCGGTTCGCACAACTGAGCCAGCCTCCCGCAGTAAATCTGGGGCGGGCGGTCGGCAAGTGGTTAACCACTTAAGCCCCGGAAGATTTTACCCCCTTCCTTTTGCGATTCGGCATTGCGTGACTTTAACGGACAATTGCGCGGTCGTGCGACGCTGTACCTAAACGAATTTGACGTCCTTTTTTTCCCACAAACAGAGCTTTCTTTTGGTGGTATTTGATCACCTGCGCGATTTTTTTTGATCATGCGCTATAAACAAAAAAAGAGCGTCAATTTTGAAAAAATAACAATATTTTTCACATTTTTTTATATGAAATTCCCCAAAAAAAATGTAAAAATCTAAATTTTTTAACATTTTCGGCCAATTTGTTTTATGTTACATATGTTTGGTAAAAAAAAAATTGCAAAAAGCGTATTTTGATTGGTTTGCGCAAAAGTTATTGCGTTTACTAACAAAGGGAAAGATTTTTGTAATTTTTGTTGTTTTTTTTTAACGAGTAATGGCGGCGATCTGCGATTTTTTTTTTTTTGCGGGACTGCGACATTGCGGCGGACAGATCGGACCCTTGACTGATATTTTTGACACTTTTGGGGTTACCAGTGACATTACTGCAGTAATCAGTGCTATACATATGCACTGTTACTGTAAAAATGACACTGGCAGGGAAGGGGTAAACTTTATTGGAGAGGGAGGGGTTAAGTGTGTCCTAGGGGCGTGTTTCTAACTGTGATTGGACATGGCTACTAGTGTAAAAACAGATCAACGTTCCTACATAGAATAACCGTCTGATCTCCATTTTTACACAGGGGAGAATGACAGGCGGCTTGTTTACATTAGCCACCTGCCTTTCTCCCTTCCCGGCGAACGATCGTGAGTGACCGGCGGACCCGCACACGACTGACTTGTTAGGGAACGAGCCGGGGCAGGCGCGCGCTCGCCCGCTATTGGCTCACAAGCGAGTGACAGGCTAGTATGTCACTTTGCCTGGCCGGGGCTGACTGCCGCAGTATATGTACTTGCGGCGGTCGGCAAGTGGTTAAGTAAGTTTACAATTTTGTGCTGGGCTGCATTCAGAGCAGTCTGGGGCCACATGTGGCCCTTGGTCTGTAGGTTGGACATTCCTGACATTCCTGATGTACATAAATGTGTATATACACATCTGCTAGATCTAGAGACAACCTACAGCTGCCTTCTGATGGCTTGAGTGATTGATCGCAAAAACTCCATATCAAGTTTTAGATCTTGTTCCTTGCTTCTGCTTCATGGCCAAGTTTGCTTTTAAACAAAAAACAATAGAGAATATAATCTTTGACATCTTCTCAGGACAGATGGCTCACTGTTGAAACAAGATTTGGTAACATTTGCTTAAAGCTTTGATTACTCAAAGGAACCATGGTAGGAATGAAATGACTTGGAGAAGAGGAAAGAAAATTCCAATGACTTCCTTATTGCACAGGACCCACGGATCCTAAACCTACTCTGTCAAAAGTTGCATAAATTCCTACAGTCTGACACCTACTGGGTAAGTTTGGGTGAATAAGAACTTTGCTGCTCTTAGGGAGGGGCAGGCTTGGATTTACAAGAAAAAGACAAAGAAAGAGGATTACGGATTATTTCATTCTCTTCTATAGCTCTTCCCAGGTCTACCATGTCTCTAAATCTTAATTTACTTGCTTTATGCCTATTCTCTGGGCATTGGCAACTGACATTAGAAATTAATCCCCATCTTAGATGTCACTGACTCGATCTTGAACAGCTTCCGTATCGACTTAGAAGAGGTATGTGAAGTCAGTGGGTTTAGCCATAGGGCTTGCCTGACCACAACGGAATACTGCATGGTTCTACAGGAACAGCATATTGCATCTATAGTGGCTGTACTGCATCACTGGTGTCTTTAATTTCACTCAGGGATCAAAGACTACAGAGACTTCATTACTCCAATGTTTTGCTTGCATCTTGTCTGCCAAGATTCAAATAACCTTGGCTACGGACGTGAGCTCCAATGCCGGCCACAAAACAATACCTAATGGTAGTATAGACCTTGTTCATTTCCAAATTCATTTTGCTGTTCCAAGACCTCTGCAAGGGATATTGCTTCATCCGCTTGAATGTCACATCTGGCTAGTTTGATGAAGACTCACTATGTGCAGTGTTGGCTTCCTGTCAGGATCGGGCATGTGGGAACTCAAACATGCCCGAGCCCATCTCTCCTTGTGAGACATTGACAAAACAGATAGAACTGTGGACTAGAAATCAGCAAATATTCACACTTGTAATGCCTGCTTTCAGCATTGCAGAATAGCAGCATATACCTGTAGGCAACTCTTAAAGTGGTTCTAAAGGCAGAATGTTTTTTATTATAATGCAATCTATACATTAAGATAAAAAAACCTGTGTGCAGCAGCCCTCCTAATACTTACCTGATCCCCATCTCAATCCAGCGATGTTGCACGAGAGCCTCAACTGTCCGGAACTCTCCCTCCTCATTGGTTGAGACAGCAGAGGGCATTATTGGCTCCTGCTGCTGTCAATCAAAGTCAGTGAGCTAATGAGGAGAGGGAGGGCGGGGCCAAGTAAATTTAATGTATAAATAGAAACACAGAGAAATGCCATAGGTACTCCTATAGCACGCAAACTGCCAACACCAAAATTTAAGTCCCAATGACATAATGGTGGCTTCACAGGCGGAAGCAAACGTATCATTCCCCGGACAAAGGTCTGAACCAACGAATGGGAAGCAATCGGTTCCAGGATGAAAACCGATAAGGCTAAAGTCTGCCCTTTGATAGTGTTCAAGGCTAACTTCATATCTACTCCTGCTTGAAGGAAAGCTAGAACTCTCCCGATAATATAATTTCGGGGGTTGCCATTTCCTGGCCTCACACAAGGCAATGTAGGATTTCCGGACCCTGTAATAAATGTTTCTAGAGACTGGTTTTCTAGCGTTTATCAGTGTATGAACTACAGGGCCAGATACACCCAACTCCTTCAAGATTAAGGCTTCAATAGCCAAGCTGTCAAATTTAGAGACTGTACAGCAGGGTGGAATATCAGATCTTGAGAGAGTAGGTCCGGACGCAGTGGAAGGGGCCAAGGCCTTGTCACTGCCAATCTCAGGATTTTGCAAACCAAACCCTCCTCGGCCATGCCAGAGCTACCAGAATCACTGGTTTCCCTCTAGCTGGATTCTGCACAATAGATGCCGTATCAGCTGCACCGGAGGAAAGGCATATATCAGGGAATATTCCTCCCAAGGCGTCACCAAAGCATCCACTCCGACTGCGAGTGGATCCCTGGTCCTGGACACAAATGTACATCTACATCTGGTACCCCGCAGCATAGGCAGTTTGATTGAAAAATCTTGGGGTGTAAGGACCATTCCCTGGAAACATCTGTTAACGACTCAAAAATTCTGCCTGCCAGTTTTCTATTTCCAGAATAAAAACTGTTGTCGGGCATGGCACAAACTTCTCTACCCAAGACAGGATGAAGTCCACCTCTTTCAGGGCTGACCGACTTTTTGCGCCTCCTTGATGGTTGATATAAGCCTGGACGTCCACAATTTCAAAAACCCAACTGACTGCTCAGATTTCCAAAATGTTGATGGGGAGACTTTTCTCTACCCCTGACCATTTCCCCTGGACAGTGGCTTCCTCCAGAACCGCTCCTCAGCTGGGGAGAATGGCATTTGTAGTGATTCATTTTCAAGTCACGAAGAAAGGATTTCCCTTTCTCCAGATTTCTGGTCAACAACCACCAATTTCGACTCTGACATACTCTTGGTACAAGAGACATGAATCGGTCCAGAGGCAGACAGAATGTTGTTCTGTAAGGCTCTGGCTGGAATTGGGCATAGGGAATTGCCTCGAATGCGGACACCATCTTCCCCAAAACCTCATGCAAAGACGTATAGAAGGATATCTCAGTCTTACTACGGACCAAACCTGATCCTTCAGGTCTGTGACCTTTCTTGCTGGCAAGAATATCTTTGCCTGTGCTGTGTCCACAAGAAGACCCAGATATTCCAGATGCTAAACGGGCTGTAGTGCTGACTTTACCAAGTTCAGTATCCAACCCAGGCTTTCTAAGAACTGTATTGTCTGATGGACATTTTGGCTTTGAGCTAAAGCCGATCGATCTGTTAGTAATAGATCATCCAGATATCCTATTATAGATATCCCTTGGGACCTTACAACAGCCAATACTGGAGGTAGGATCTTTGTGAAAATTCTTGGAGCTGTGGCTAACCCAAAGGGCAGGGCCACAAACGGAAAATGACGGTTCTCTATTGCAAAGCGTAGGAACCTTTGATGAGCCTGGAATATAGGAAAGTGAAGATATGCATCCTTGATGTCTATGGATGCTAGAAATTCCTCACCCTGCAGGGAGGCTACGACTGAACAAATTGACTCCATCTGGAAAGTACGAATGTTGAGAAACTGGTTTAAAGCTTTGAGATCCAGAATAGGTCTCACATCCCCGTTTGGTTTGGGGACTACGAACAGGTTTGAGTAAAAATCCTTCCAGATCATCACCAAAAAGGCGTTCTCCATGAAAAGGGAAGTTATCCAGTAATTTTTTACATGGTAATTCCGAAGACCAATTTTTTAACCAAAGGATTCTGCGCATATGCACTGATATCATAGCAAATCGTGACATTTGCCTTATGGAGTCCGTAAGAGCATCCACTGCAAAACATAAAGTGCAAGGAAGATCTGACAGATCTTCCACAGACTCTCCTTGATAAGAAACTGTCTTGGCCACTTGCTTCATACAGTCTTTCAAAGACTGAAAAACTCTTATGGCTGCTACTGCTGGTTTTATCGCAGAACCTGCAACTGCAAAGGAGGCTTTCAATAAAGATTCCAACTTCTTATCTGCTGGATCTTTAACCACTTTTTGACCGAGCCCATTTCTGACACATGTTGTTTACAAGTTAAAATCTGTATTTTTAGCCAGAAAATTACTTAGAACCCCCAAACATTATATATATTTTTTAGCAAAGACTCTGGAGAATAAAAGGCAGCCGTTGCAATATTTTTAGTCACGCGGTATTTGCGCAGTGGTCTTTCAAACGCCATTTTTTTGGGGGGGAAAAAATAAATTTCACTGCATTTAAAAAACTAAACAACTTCTTCCACATCCTCTGCCCAATCTTGAACTGACTCAGCTGAGGGAGATCTATCACGTTTCTTCCCTTGAGATGCTGCAATGATACCAGGCTGGCCAATGCCACAGCCAAATCGTCTTAGTGAGGTAGGTTTCGGCAGAAGTACTAGAAGTAGCCACTATGCCTGACAACTGTAATGGCTCAGATTGGCAAGATGCCTCTGGCTCTTCAGGAGGAGTAGAAACAGTGGAAACAAGGCTAGGACCTTCAAGGCCTGACGGTGGCATCACAGTGCCTTTTCCATCTGTGCCCCCCCCCCGGCCCTTTTTCAGGCAGACATTGTTTTAAAGCAAGACAAACTTGAGGTACTATCTTGAAGTGTACTCAAGGCTAGTGCCAAGCATATACAGCCTCACACAGCACTGATTATCCCCAGATACCGGACCTGTGTGTCCAGTAACATAAACCCACAGTGACTCACACAACCCAGCTGCTGCTGCTCTGTCCCTTTCAGCCTATGACAGAGGCTAGTGTATGGCTATAGTTCTTTACAGAACACCCCCATTTATGCTTGTGCGGCATGGTACATGGTGTCCACGTGCACACCTATTGCGTTAGAAAATGCCCTCAAAGTGGCATACGCCTGTTCCTAAAAGCAAAGATTCCCGCTCGCACGAATAGGCCTACGCCATAGACACGCAATCAAGGCAGAGACGAACATGCGGATGCCTATGCGCCAGGGCGAACACAAAAAACGTATGGGGTGAGAGCAGCTTAGGCTGAATCTTGTTTGTCACAGCTGATACTATTGAGGTGACCAGCTCAGGGTAAAACACAATGTGAAACAATAGGCAAAGAAATAATGATTTAAATCAAGCTTTGCAACAATCTCATAACAGCCTCAAAAAGATGTAACTTGTAAGCATAACATCCATAGTCTCATGGAGGGATGCACATGGTCCATCCACCAGTCCTGCTGCAGGATTATGTTTTGAAACAGGAATCCAATCTTCACCTATTGCGGCTAGCTTTGTCTTGGCGACCTTTAAGAACTGGGTCCCCTATACAAGAGGGGCCATGGCCTTGGAACTGTAGAGCACCCTGCACGGAGCGCCTTTGGGGTTTGGTATTCCAAGGGTCCGGATCCCAGGGTCCAGTGCCTGAAAAGGACAGCATTACAGGAAAAACCTCATATCTGCTTCCCGAGGCTCAGGTATCATCATTTTAGTCCATTGACTGTTTAGGATGGATCTGATAGCTTAACCCCTTAGATTCAATGATCTTTGATCGGGGTAAACAGCATATCTTCTGTCTTCTTTGAAGAGAACATAAGATGTTGAGAGACTCTCCACAGTGACCATCACCTTTAGACACTGGCGGAAAAAACTAAGGTGCTTCCTGTGTGGGAGGAGTTATTTAGGGGGGGCATCAATTCTGATTGGTAGCCAGTGTCCTTCACCTAAAGGTGGCTATATAACTCATACGTTATGATTTATAGCTCTGTGTCCCGTGATGTACAAAAATAAATAAATGTTGTTAAGAAACATATTACCACATGTTTTGTTCTTTTTTCAAATGCTTCTCATGGGGGACCCCATGTTTTTTTTTTTTTTTTTTTTAACTTACGATCCCTTATTTCACACTACGTATGAAAAAGCAGGCGCACAAGAATCTCTCGGGATGTTTTGTATCACCTTAAACGAACGGGTAGTTTGGCACTCCCTCATTTTAAATTATATTATCAAGCAATTGTTTTAACATGCATCGCAGTCTGGAAAAATGCCAGTGATTCTAAACTCTGGGTGCACCTGGTATCAGCTCTCACAGATAATGATTTGTCCGTTGTTTCATGGCTTCTGCATCCATCCAGGGGGTTGGCACCTTTGGCATCTCCTTTGACCATATCTACTATATCTATATGGGATTCTTTATCTTCCTGTTTATCTTGGAAATATAACTCTCCATTGATGCCACTTCTTAACCACATCTTTATGGAGCAATGGCGTTATGCTCAATTGTCTCATTTTGTGAGTAATTTGCCACAGTCGCTTCGTACATTAGGGTCGATTCACTAAACTTTACCACATGCGATAGAGGTATCATATTACTTAATTGCATAAATGATTGCATGCAGTAAAAAAAATGCAATTCATAAAAAGTCTCGGGACCCCCACGCTGGTATTTGACAGCTGGTTGGTAAGGAGTGGGCCGGGAAGCCGGCCGTTGTGTCTTTAACAAAGAATGACTCATCAGCTCATTATATTTATTAAAGGAATTGTCAAAAACCGTCTCTGTGTAATTCTTACTTTTTTGACACTTTTTGGTGAATGGGTAGGAGTACAATGTACCCCATACTCATTCCCATGGGTGGGGGATCTGGGGGCCCCCTTGTTAAAGTGGACTTTCAGATTCCGATAAGCCCCCTACCTGCAGACCCCCACAACCATTGGCCAAAGTTGCGGGGATGAGGCTCCCTTCAACATGGGGACAAGGTACTTTGGGGTGGGGGGCAGTGTCCCCCCTGCCACAAAGCATCAACCTCCCCCATGCTGAGGGCATGTGGCCTGGTATGGTTCAGGAGGGGGGGGCTCGCTCGCTCCCCCCCTTTACTGACTTGCCGGGCTGCATCCCCGGATAAGGGTCTGGTATGGATTTTGGGAGGGCCCCACACCAGTTTTTTTTTTTTTTATTATTCATTTTGGCGTCGGGGGTGGGGGGTGGGGGTGTCAATGCTGTTTTTTTTTTCATAAATTTTAATTTTCGGCATGTTTTTTCTACATTCAGTTCAACCAGTAGCAACCAGTAGCAACCAGTCCAATAGCACCCAGTAGCAACCAGTCCAATGCGGTAAATTACCACATTAAATAGTTACCACTAAATCTAACGAATACCACACTTGGTATTTAACCCTAAATTCTTAGTGGATTGAACACTTGCAGAATTGTTACCGCATGTGATATTTTATCGCATTTTATTTGCCGTTATTTAACTCTTTGTGAATCAACCCCATAGTCTGAATTGAACCCTGTTGAATCTATAATGCGGTCTAAAGATCCCTTGCCACTTTGTGTATCATTATTTTTTAAAGCTCTACTATCTCTCCAAGGTCCTTGATATCTGGGTTATTTTTCCTCTTTGGAAAAAGATTTGCAATCAAGTATTACTGATAAACAAAATAATAAGATTATGCAGCTTTATTATATGTCCTCTATTCCTTCCAAAATAGAGGAAGTAAAATAAAAACTTCTTATCCGTTGGCATTATGCACCAGTTAAATTGCATGCAATGTCATTATCTGTCTCACCTATGTGTTGGAGGGACTGTGGAGCCACATTTGGTGGGCATGCCTATTTATTCAGGCGTATTGGCAGGCAGTGGTTGACATGATCCCTCTTACACAAGATGACAAAGTTAGTTTAGAACACTGGTTTATGTTATTCCATTGTACAACAGAATCAATAAGCCGATTTAAGAGGTTAATTGTTCCACACTTATTGAATGCTGCTGAAACAATGCACCTTAGCTCAATGGCTATGTAAAGTGGATGATATATGTCTCCTGAACTTATGCATATCGCTAGACGTACGGCTATTAACACTACAATTTGGCCAGTAGGTTTGAGTTCAAAACCACTGATTTATATTATGAAATTATCTCAGGTCTTTGATGGTTTTCTTTTATTAACTGTGGCTGCCTGGAAGTTTTGAATTTACTGTTATGCAACCAACCCCACCCCTTGTCTTCTTTTTTTTAAATGTGAGGCGACCCTGTCAGGGACGTGCTGGCCATAGCGCAACTGAAGCTCCAAGCCCTGCAGGTGGCTGTCTTGCCAGGCACAGGCGCACGAATATGCTCATGCACACAAATATTCATGCACGCAGATGCGAACGCCTATGCGCATGTGTCCGCATGGTAGCCATTAACGCTGGCGCCAAATGGCCTATACACAGTAAGTGCAGCAGCTACATTAGTCCATTGCTGTCTCATCTGCAGTTGTACCAGTGTTCCTGAATCTGATTCTGTTACTTCTGTGTTTGGCCTGTCTTGCTCTTGACTTAGTTTGAATCACTACCTACCCTGACCCTGGCCTGTATCTGGACTTTGCCTCTGCTTTCTGGTCATCTGCCTGATCTCGTGTTGCCACACTCTGACTGTCTGTTGACGACCTGGCTTGTCTGACCACACATCCAGTCTCTCATATGCCCTGCATGGCTTCTGCTGGATCTTCCTCTACTGTGGACGGCCGGACTTCCTGCACCAGCTATTAGTCGCTGCCTACTGCTGCCTGCTGCCCACCAACCCAGGGTCTGCTGTTCATGCTGATAGCTGTTGTTTCAGCTATCTGGTCCATCCTGGTGACACACCCGCCGTGTATCACTGCTTTCAGTGGAAAACTACACAGGCAACCATACCATCAGCGGTCTCCGAGCTGGGGCTGTACAAGAGGCCTTCCCTCTGAATGTCAGGCTCAGTCACAAGGTACGTAACAGGCCCAATGTGTTATTGTATATTGCTTAGTTTTGTGTTATTTACATATATATATTTATTTTTTCTTTTGTTCACATTTTCGCAGCGATACCTCACATGTGTGGTGTGAACGCATGCGCGAGCCACGTATGTGTTCGTCTTTGAAAGCAAGCATGGGAGGACAGGGGCACTTAATTTTTTTTTATATTATTCATTTTATTTTAACTCACTTTTATTGCTATCAGAAGGGATGAACAACATCCTTTGTGATTGCATGGGCCATGACAGTTTCTCTTTATGGAGAGGTCTAATAAACCCCAGATCACTCTTCTGCCCTCCGAAGCATCTGATTAAACCAAGATCAGTTTGATCAGATACTTGTTAAAGCCGGTAATGGCTTGTTTACATGAGACCGAAACTGAAACAGCAGAAATCTTTGTTGCTTCCGGTTTTTGATGTCACACACTGAGAGTAACAACATCAGTTCCAGGAACCAAATGCCACCAGTCTCATTTTTGCCGGGCTCCTCGATCGCACAGGAGAGCCCAGTAAAAGCTGCAGCAAGAGGAGGGTGGGACCCTTTCTACCACCTGTAAAAGTAATTCAGCAGCTTCTTAGCCACAAGGATTACTTATACATTGAAGGGAATCGCAGGCCCTAAAAAATGATATCTTGATCATTGCTGCAGCTGCAGTGATGACTGAGATATCACCCTTCCAGTACGTCGCTGGATGGCAAGTGGTTAAATTGACAACTTTGTTTAAAAAAATACATTTTCATTCCACTTGTGGAAAAAAAACACATTTTCAAAAGACTCATTATGCATCTTAGAAAATACCTTGGGGTGTTTACTTTCCAAAATGTGGTAATTTTAGGGGTGTTTCCACTGTCCTGGTATTTCAGGCCCTCCAAAATGTGACAGGTAGTCAGGAAATTAGAAGCATGCCCCTGGAAAGCCTGAAAATTTTCCTTGGATTTTGGGCCCCTCCATGCATCCAGGCTGTGAAAAAGGCTCACATATGTGGCATCCCCATACTTGGGGGGAGTAGCAGAATGTGTTTTGGGGTGTAATTGCATGTATGCCTATGCTGTGTTTAAGAAATAAATTATTAAAATGACAATGTTGCAGACTCTGGTGGTGCCGATTGAGCTGCTGAAGGCCAAGCTGACCTCGATCATGATAAATGAGAGGATGGTGGCGATACTTAATGACAATTTGCACCTTTTCAAGAAAATATGGGACCCTTGGGTACGATATCTAGCTGGCCCTCCTTGAGTTGAGGAGAGACTCTTATCTGCTGTGACCGCATAACCTGTGTGTGATCCCCGATCTCGGGGACATGAGCCTGGACACCGACACTTTCCCACCGCTACTACTTCCTTTCTACTACTTACTTCCTGCTGTTCTTACTTTTATCCATTCTCTCCATATCTTTCCCTTATCTTTTTCCTTCTCCTTTTTTTTTTCTTTTTTTTCTGGCATGGGGGGGGGGGGGGGGGGCTACGCTTTTGCCAAAGTTTGTGCTACTGTTTAATTATTTTATCTTCTATGTCAGCTGTTTTGAATGGTTTCTCTCTGTTACTTTGTTTTATGGTCATGGACTGTCAGTACCTTTGTGATCTTTTTCTTAAAAAAATCATTCATTCAAAAAATATTGAAATCTAAAATGACAATGTTGGGAAAAAAAATACCTTGGACTATCTAGTTTCCAAAAAGGATCATTTTATGGGTATTTATACTGTGTTCGCATTTTTAGGTCCTCAAGAAATTATGTCAGAACATCAGGGCTCATTTATTTTTAAATACCATGGTTTTTAGAACTTTCACATAGACTAAATAATATACACCTATTTGACTTTGTTCACCAAAGAAATGTAGCATAATACATTCTGGCCTACATTTATGAAGAAAGATTACCTATTTGAAAATTTTTATAACCGAAACTAATAAAAACTTTTTTTTTTTATCCAAAATGTTTAGTCTTTTATTTAATTTACTTAGCAAAAAAAAAACAGTGGTAATTAAATACCAACAAAAATGTTGAATGGGGCTAGGGATGCTTTATTGGTTGCTAGGACACCAGCGGTGACCACAGCCCTGAGCGGGAAGCTGTAGTTTATAAGTGCAGTAGTAATACCCTCACTAATTAATGACTTCCTGCAACAACAGCCAGGGGTTCGCTGCAGAGGAACAGCTAGAAGTTCACTAGAGAGGGGGGCAAACAGGCCATATACCGTATATACTCGAGTATAAGCCGACCCGAGTATAAGCCGAGACCCCTACTTTTACCACAAAAAGATGGGAAAAATCATTGACTCGAGTATAAGCCTAGGGTGAGAATGCAGGGCGGCGGGAATGGTACAGGAAAATGCAGGGTGACTGGCATGGTACAGGAGAATGCAGGGTGACTGGCATGGTGCAGGAGAATGCAGGGTGACTGGCATGGTGCAGGAGAATGCAGGGTGACTGGCATGGTGCAGGAGAATGCAGGGTACTGGCATGGTACAGGAGAATGCAGGGTACTGGCATGGTACAGGAGAATGCAGGGTACTGGCATGGTGCAGGAGAATGCAGGGTACTGGCATGGTGCAGGAGAATGCAGGGTGACTGGCATGGTGCAGGAGAATGCAGGGTACTGGCATGGTACAAGAGGATCCGGGGTTGTGGGCATACTACAGGAGATGCAGTGCTGTGGGCATGGTACATGTGGACCATGCCCGCAGCACTGCATCCCTTGTAGTGTGCCCGCAGCCCTGCATAATGGCCGGTAGTGAAGCTGTTTCACTTACCTGTTCCCGAGGCGCCTTCATCTTAAAAATGGCGCCGCCCGGCGCCGACACGTCATTGCGCACGCGCCGCCGCCGCTCGTATACTTTCGGCTATTCCCGGCCTCTCCCGAGCGGCGCCGGGAATAGCCGAAATTACACGAGCGGCGGCGGCGCGTGCGCGGTGACATGTATGCGACGGGCGGCGCCATTTTTAAACCTTAAACCCGTCGGAGCGGACAGGAATTTATTTTTTTTTTCCTTGACTCGAGTATAAGCCGAGGGGGACGTTTTCAGCACAAAAAAATGTGCTGAAAAACTCGGCTTATACTCGAGTATATACGGTAAGCATTGATTGGCCGACTTTCAATTCATGTATGGTCACCCTGGTTGTACTATTGATAGACTTGTTTACAACCAGCCTGTTGGAATTTTCCTAAATGATTAATGCCGCCAGCTATAGCCGGCAACATTAATTATTGTGTTCTGCCAGCAGGGAAGGCTCCCTGCACTTTCTGCTGGCAGAATACAATAGCGCTGCGGAAGGGATATCCTCATCAATACTGACTGTGTTGTATGGGGGAATCAAGTCGTTTTCTTTTCTTCCACACGTGGTGGAAGGAAAGAAAATTGCATAACCTATGGCCTGCCTTAGTTTGCCCAATGGCTGAAGCAGGAACATCTAAAGTTTGGGGTGAACCCTGCATCACACCAAAAGCAATGCTCATCCCTAGTCAAGATCTAGCCTGTTACATTTAATAATTCTTCATCATTTTGTGCATTTAGCAAAAATGGTAATAGTATTTTCTATTTCATTTACCAGGTCATTAATAAATAGACTGAATAGACGCCGGACTCACTACTGCTAAGCTTAGTCCACTTTGAATACATTACATTTACAATAGCTCCTTTTTTTTTTTTTTAACCAGTTTATTACCCATGTACAAACTTTCCTGCTTAGTCTTTTGCAATATCAACTTCTCTACCAGGATATTATGATAAACGTTAAAAACTACTTAAGTAAACTTTAGCATTAAAGGGCCCCGGGCAATGCAATGCACTGGGGCCCTGCCTACACAATCACCCACTAGAATAAAAATGCAAATTATCGATAAGGCTATATTTATTGGTACAGCAGTGCCAGGGTAATGACAGCTTCCAAGTTGTGGGCTGCCCCTCCATGGCCCAAGAGGCCTGATAGCAGCGCAGGGCCGACAGGCGCTTGCCACCTGCTAAGTTCGGTGGCTGGATGCACACAG
This sequence comes from Pelophylax lessonae, assembly GCF_965119305.1. Lineage (NCBI taxonomy): Eukaryota > Metazoa > Chordata > Amphibia > Anura > Ranidae > Pelophylax > Pelophylax lessonae. The sequence continues at coordinate 121,476,435 of NC_138779.1, forward strand.
GATTCGGGACTAATACTTGGTTGGGGCTGGGTCGCTGGGCAGGTGGGACCCCCTGGGCAAGTGGGGCCCCCGGGCAACTTCCCAGCGTGCCTATTCGGTAAGATGGCCCGGACAACACCCTGATTTAAACATGCCTTTTCTTCTTTGTTAGTTTTTTTCTACAGTATTATGTCCTCAGGGCACACTAACAGGCCAGGTTTGCACGAAAACTGAAATACATTACAGGTGATATAATTTGCTACTCAGTGATTGCAGTATTGTAGTCTGCCTCTCCCCAAGGTAATACTTAAAATCTGGCCTGTTAGTATGCCCTGAGGACCGGAGTTGAGAACCACTGATCTAACACATCTTTTGCTATTTCTACTACAAGTATATTATCCAAGTTATAAATTATAAGTCTTGTATAATGCCCCATGTCTTTATTTAACAATACATAAAACCAATCTCCAATATACAAGACTCTTAGGCAGGCCATACATTATGCAATTTTTTTTCCTTCAACCACGAGATGAAGGAAAGGAAATTTCTTGATTCTCCCATTAACACAGTTAGTGTTGATGAGGGAATGCCTCCCGCAGTGCTATTATGTTTTGCCAGCGGGGAGCACAGGGAGCCTTCCCCACCGGAATAATACAAAGATCACTGATGGTGACTATAGCTGCCAGCAGTGAATGAGTGAAAAAAGCTTGTCAGGCTGGTTATACTAAAGTTATTTGATGGAATGACTTCATTAGGACCAGCCTGCCCACAGACAGATCGTAATTTGGCGCTTCCTGCTGAACCGGCCAAATTTCAACCTGTCTATGGCCGGTTTAGGTGATTCCCTGAGTTGATTAGCATGTGCTCGTCTATTGTGATCTTTGTTTCCCAATGTTCAGACCTGCAAAACCGATATGGTATCTGGACAGAAATAATAAAAAAAAAAAAAAATCCCCTGTAATTAGATCAACTGCAACTTGTGTATGCTGAACCGACCAGATTTCGACCCATCTATAGCTGGTTTAGGTAATTCCCTGAGTTGATTAGCCTTTGCTTGTCTATTATAATCACTGTTTCCCAGTGTTCAGACCTGCAAAACTGATATGGTATCTGGATAGAAATATTAAGAAAAAACATTTTCCCCTGTAGTTGGATCAACTATGACGCATAATATAGAAACAAATCTTTGTCCCTAACTAAAATGCCATGCTTCATTGTCCTAGTTAATGTCTGTATAACGGATAGCACCGATAACAAGGACTGCATTTCTGCTTGCTACCTTTTCGATTTGTAGAGGTACTTGAACTTCAGCAACATCAATTATGTGAGGTGGCCTATAACAAATCCCAAGAAGTATATTATGATTATTACTTTCACCATGTATATTTAGACACAGTGATTTCACACTGTCACAATCTTAACACATATCTTCATTCACACTGGGTCTTAAATTCGATTTTACTAACATGCAATTTTTACATTTTGTCTTATGACTAGATAGGGAGTAACTGTAACTTAAGCCGGCCATACATAGATCAAAATTCATCCGATTCCATAGGAACCAGCCGAATTTCAATCTATGTATGGCACCTCGATGTACACATATAGATCTATCAAATTTCAATCCATGTATGGCCAATTACGTTCATGAGAAGTCAGTATATCGATTGACTTTTCATAGACGAGGCTGTAGAAATTTTTCAGTTCAATCAGCACTGCAGCCAATAGGTTGCAGTTCTGATCTGTGCATTCTGACAGTAAGGAGGCGGGGCAGTCTCCCTACTGTCAGAATACAATGACACGGCAGGAATGATTCCTGCATCCACACTGAATGTGTGGATGGGGGAATCGTTTCTAAACGGAACTATGTTTGTGCAGCCTTAATCAGGATAACATGTGGCTGCACTGCATAATCTTTATAAAAATATACCAAAGAGTCAAGCTTCAGTAATTTAGTAAAACCTTTCAGAAAACACCTACTTACAACTATCTTCATATTCGGCATAGAGAAGTCCACGATAGCTTTGATAACACAGGATAACACCCAGACGGGACTCAAGGTTCACTGGAACTGGAATAGTCTGGTAGCAATCACAGAGGGGCTCCCCACAGCAGTTGGGTCTTCTGGATAGGCTGCATGCTATTAGGAATCATGCACTGGTTCTGACAGTAGAGGGCTTCTCACTTGCCCAGCTACCTCTGACTCATCAGGTCTCAGCTACTGAGGGAGAGGAGCTGAGGTTATTATACCCACTAGGAGTGTCCAGGAACTCAGGGAGCTGTGAGAAATTGAGTCAAAAGGACCTGCTTCTGCATCTATCATAGTTAGTAAATGGGCAATCTGTCACACAACTGTCCGAATTAATTATATATTCACAACTATCATCCAATAATTTTCAATCCTGCTTGTCATCAGCAACTCCAGTTCACTGATTTTCTTTCAATGATTTCTTAAGAATTTTAGTACCAGCCTGTAATACCCCTTCATTACCAGGCCATTTTCAGTTTTCAGCACTGTGATAGTTTAAAATATATATTCTCCGTCATGCAACACTGTACCCAAATTACATTTATATCATTTTTTGAGACAGACAGAACTTTATTTTGGTGGTATTTAAAACCCATCCACTGGGTTTATTTTAGTTTATATTATAAAATGAAAAAAAAAAGACCACACATCTTGAAATAAAAATTGCTTCCCTTACTTTCTATTAAAATAAGGGGAAACACCTAAAATGACCCTTTTTTTTTTTAGAAAAGCAGACACCCTTAGGTGATCTACATGATGGTACTGAGGGTGTTAAATACGGAGCTTGAGAATAGTGAACTAGATACATTATTGTACAGCTCAAACACAGAAGAAGGAATTGCAAGGTTTAATGTACTGGTCACATACAGTGTCAGGATGGAGGTGAATGGGTTACTGTTCAGATGTGCAGGATAAGGGGGTTTCATTTAGAAGTCACTAACGACAGTATTGGAGATAGTATGTGTAAGAGAGGGGTGAGCGGCAAAAAAGGAATAAAATAAAAAAGATTCTTTGTCACTGCAACAGAATGAATGGATCAGCAGCTGCAACTGCTGATACATTCATTCTGTGCCCATTGATAAGTACTGATCTGTCTCTTTCCACTGTTGAAAGGGGAAGGGAAGTGGATCAGAACTGAAAATAGTTCCATGAGATTGCTGTGATGACCAGTCACAGTCACAGGGATCACATGGCACCCAGCCCCTTGGATCATCTGGGTACAGTGTCTCTGTGTACCCAGCTGTCTAAAGACACACAACTTTCACCAGGACGGATCGGCCTTCTGATGGCTATTTATCCATTGCGATTCATAAATGGCAATGGGTCAATAAAGGGCCACCAACCTGCCGTTAAAAAAATACACTGATACAAAAGCGGTTACACTTGCTAGCATATGTATAATTAATTTAATGTCACATTTTGTTGTTGTTGTAGCTTTGGTTACCTCCTTCCTATTTTTGCTAGTCATATCTCCATTATAACATTTTTCAGCCTGAAACCAATCAAAAATATTACAGTTGCTTTACACCCCTACCATCCTTCTTTAAAATCACCAACCTTACAACCATTCCTTTTCCAGGAGAAGCTGCATTCTCCTTGTTAAATACAGCCTGTCAACAGTACAGAACCTTCAGACAACTGAGAATTCAGGTAAGTCAGATTAAAACCCCATTCTTTCCTGCATTTTCTTTTCAAACACTTATAGCTCTTACTACACCACTAATTACAGTTACCTAAAAAAAATCTTAAGAATGACCTTACAATTGTATACTTATGTTTCAATGAATTTAGCCATCCTAAATCTTATTGTGGTCTTTAAGGTATTTTGATATAGAATGCATAGACAGATATAATTGTAAAACTAAGACAACGAGCAGGGCCGGCGTTACCGGCGCCATGGCCTGTCTCCTCCTCATCCCCGATGGATGTCACCTCTGGTCTAGAGCCGCCATCCGTGTGGCCGGTCTGCAGGAGTGTACCGGAGGTCCGGAGCATGAGAGGGAATGTCCCCTACAGGGGTATCATGCAGGGGCGCGGGGTGAGAACTATGCAGTAACAGATCCCTCCTCTGGCTCTCCCAGCTGCAAAGCTGTTTAGGGCTCTGATTGATGCAGAGGAGCTGGCCCGCCCGCTTCAGTGTCACTAGTCCGGACTCGTGAGGGGGCGTGGCCAGCCAAGGGGGATCCTGCCTGTGACTGGGAGGTGGGGGCGGTGCAGCTGTCCTTAAAGCGGAGTTCCACCCAAAAGTGGAACTTCCGCTTTAGGGAGTCCTGACCCCCCGACATGCCACATTTGGCATGTCATTTTTTGGGGGGGGGAGCGGGTACCTAGTTTTGACAGGTACCCGCTCCCACTTCCGCTCGGAGCGCCGCGGCGCCCTGAGCGGAAGTTCTCCTCTCCCCCTCCCTCCCTGCAATCTTCTGGGACACGTCAGAGGTCCCAGAAGATTGCCGGCCAATCACGGCGCGCAGCGCGACTCGCGCATGCGCAGTGGGTACCTGGCTGTGAAGCCGCAAACTGTAACAGCCGGGTGCCCACAGCAGTGATGCCGGCGCCGAGGGAGAGGATCGAGGCTTCCGGCGGCCGCATCGCTGGACCATTGGACAGGTGAGTAAATGGCTGGAACTCCGCTTTAAGGATGATCGCGTGGTTATTCTGGGGTTGAGAGCAACATGGAGGTAAAAACAAAAATGTCTCTAAAAATGCATTTTTTTTTTTTATGCAGCCACTGGACATGAATAACCAAATACAATCCTGATCTTTGTCAGCTTTTTTACTTCTATCTTTAAATTTTTAGATAGAAGTAAAAAAGCTGGCAAAGATTATGATGGTGTCTGGTTTTTCATGTGGCACTGTCCTTACTGTAAGAAATTAGGCAGAGCAGGTTTGAACCCAAATTTTTCACAGTCATCTGCCCTGCTGACTCATCCCATCCCTATTGCCACTTATCCAATCCCTGCTGACTCATCCTATCCCATCCCTACTGCCACTCATCCCATCCCATCTGACTCATCCCATCCCTGCTGACTCATCCCATCCCATCCCTACTGCCACTCATCCCATCCCATCCCTGCTGACTTATCCCATCCCTGCTGACTCATCCCATCCCATCCCTGCTGCCATTCATCCCATCCCATCCCTGCTGCCACTCATCCCATCCCTGCTGCCACTCATCCCATCCCTGCTGCCATTCATCCCATCCCATCCCTGCTGACTCATCCCATCCCTGCTGCCACTCATCCCATCCCTGCTGACTCATGCCATCCCATCCCTGCTGCCATTCATCCCATCCCATCCCTGCTGCCACTCATGCCATCCCATCCCTACTGCCACTCATCCCATCCCTGCTGACTCATCCCATCCCATCCCTGCTGCCATTCATCCCATCCCATTCCTGCTGCCATTCATCCCATTCCTGCTGCCACTCATCCCATCACATCCCTGCTCCCTCATCCCATCCCATCCCTGCTGCCACTCATCCCATCCCATCCCTAATGCCACTCATCCTATCCCATCCCTGCTGCCACTCATCCCATCCCATCCCTGCTGCCACTCATCCCATCCCGGCTGCCACCCATTGCATCCCATCCCTGCTGCCACCCATCGCATCCCATCCCTGCTGCCACCCATCGCATCCCATCCCTGATGCCACTCATCCCATCCCATCCCTGCTGCCACTCATCCCATCCCTGCTGCCACCCATCGCATCCCATTCCTGCTGCCACTCATCCCATCCCTGCTGCCACCCATCGCATCCCATCCCTGCTGCCACTCATCCCATCCCTGCTGCCACTCATCCCATCCCATCCTTGCTGCCACTCATCGCATCCCATCCTTGCTTCCACTCATTCCATCCCATCCTTGCTGCCACTCATTCCATCCCATCCCTGCTGCCATTCATCCCATCCCATCCCTGCTGACTCATCCCATCCCATCCCTACTGTCACTCATCCCATCCCTACTACTGTAATGCATGTTGCTACTCTACATGGCAACAGAGAGTTGTGACATGACCGTAATCATTTCATTTATTTGGAGTCTCCACCAAGCATAAAGTCACGTGTTCTGCTATCCTATTCCAAAATGTACTTATTTACTCTAACTATAAAACTAATATTTAATAGAACTTTCAAAGTTACTCAAATAACACAAATGACTTGAGTAACTTTTATTTGCTATGCCCTTGTTTTGAACTATGTCCTTGCTTTAAACTGTACAGTTAAACAGCTAAATTGCAGCTGTAGAGATAAATCGTATACCATGGTTTTGCTCAGCAAACCTCACTTTCAATTGAACAAATTTATACCTGTTTCAGTGACACAGCCACTGCAGATGCCAACAAAGGAAATTAACAATATATATTTCTATTGATTTACTGTTTTGTTTCAGACCAGAAAAAATACCTACTGTCTCTTTTTAGAAGAATATTTTCTAAGTGTTTGTAAAACGTGTACATTTTATTTCCTTAGTATCTGCTGTTGCTTTAACATTAAAATTCAAGGTTTTATTACCCTACACCAAGTTTTCCCACAGTGTGCGCAGGTCAATCACAACAGTCTATTTACTATACATACAGCTTTCCAGAGCAAATATGTTTTAGGCTCCGTTCACATGTCAGCGTATGATCGCGGGCACAACCGCCGCGGTTCCGCCCGCGATCCGGAGATTTATTGCAAATCGCGGGACGCCTAGCGTTGCCCGTTGATTTGCAATAGCCCCCCAAACGCCGAGCGATGTTGCCGCGATTTACGCCCGCCGAATCGCGGCAACATCGCGCAAACAAAATCGCGGGACGCAATACGCTCCAAAAAAGTACAAGAGCTTCTTTGGAGCGTATTGCGTCCCGCGATTTTGTTTGCGCGATGTTGCCGCGATTCGGCGGGCGTAAATCGCGGCAACATCGCTCGGCGTTTGGGGGGCTATTGCAAATCAACGGGCAACGCTAGGCGTCCCGCGATTTGCAATAAATCTCCGGATCGCGGGCGGAACCGCGGCGGTTCTGCCCACGATCATACACTGACATGTGAACGGAGCCTAAGACAAACCATATACTGTATATTCTGTTATTTGTATCATTTTATTTATGTTTTATGCAAGAAAATAATACTGACTATTTCAAAAGAGAAAATGAGAATATATAGGATATATACACTCACTGGCCACTTTATTAGGTACACCTTGCTAGTACTGGGTTGGACCCTGTATTGCCTTCAGAACTGCCCTAATTCTTTGTGGCATAGATTATACAAGGTTCTGGAAATATTCCTCAGAGATTTTGGTCCATATTGACATAATAGCATCACACAGTTACTGCAGATTTGTCAGCTGCACATCCATCATGTGAATTTCCCATTCCACCACATCCCAAAGGTGCTCTATTGGATTGAAATCTGGTGAGTGTGGAGGCCATCAGAGTACAGTGTACTCATTGTCATGTTCAAGAAACCAGTGACGAGATGATTTGAGCTTTGTGACATGGTACATTGTCCTGCTGGAAGGAGCCATCAGAAGATGAGTACACTGTAGTCATAAAGGGATGGAATGGTCAGCATCAATACTCAGGTAGGCTGTGGCGTTTAAACGATGCTAAATTGATACGAAGGGGCCCAAAGTGTGCCAAGAAAATATCCCCTTCACCATTATACCACCACCACCAGCCTAAACCATTGGCAGGATGGATCCATGCTTTCATGGATTGGTCCATACTTTCATGTTGTTTACACCGAATTCTGACCCTACCATCTGAGTGCTGCAGCTGAAATCAAGACTCATCAGACCAAGAAAGGTTTTTCCAATCTTCTCTTGTTCAATTTTGGTGAGCCTGTGTGAATTGTAGCCTCAGTTTCCTGTTCTTAGCTGCCAGGGTTGGCACCCATGTGGTGTTCTGTTGCTGTAGCCCATCTGCTTCAAGGTTCGATGTGTTGTGCATTCAGAGATGGTGTTCTGCATATCTTGGTTGTAACGAGTTATTTGAAAAACTGTTGCCTTTGTATCATCTGGAACCAGTCTGCCCATCCTCTTCTGACCTCTGACATCAACAAGGCATTTTCAAACAGATATATCAGCCGAGCGCTCACTCCAAAGGGGAAGACTGGCGTGCTGCTCTCCTCAGGCAGGGAACTCCAAAATGGATGCATAAAAGAAAGGAAAAGGAGGCGCAAACACCTAGTGCATTACCCGTGGTACTGTGCAAAATGTTTTAATAAAATGCTAAATGCATACTCACAAACATGAAGAATTAAAATCGTGTTGCAAATTCCCATCACACGTGTGTTGGAACATGTCCTGGAAAATGCGACCGCTAACGCGTTTCGGGAGTCAAGCTCCCTTCTTCAGAGCTGGTCATGACATAGCAGATTGAAGTATATATAGAGAGTAGCTCAATGTTCCTCCACCTTTTCCCCTCCCTTACCCCTCCCTCCCCCCGGAAGGAGGGGGCGGGACCGTCCAGTGTCAACAGACCCACTCCTAATGGGCCTATATACCTTAGCCCTCATATCTGTGTGGCCTCTAGTTTTACGTTTCATGGAACAGTTCAAATGAAAACTACCTTCAGAACATATAGCCACAAACAACAAAGGGGTCCCCAGAGCTGGGAATGTGATCCAGGAACAGCATCTGAGTGATTGTGCAGACAAATGATCTGTATTGTCATTAAATCGTGTGCACATTCTAGATATGCTTTTTCTAATGTACAGATGGAACCTTGAGTGTATAAGTGACTTACCCCTCCCAGAACTCTTTTGTGACTGCTCATGTCCACTTATATTGAAAATCGTGACAGTGCCCCAGTGTTGGCCGCTCGTCTCCTCACTCTCAGGGCCCTCACATGCCAGAATGTAGCTGTTTGAGTGCATTCTGGCTCCTCAGAAGCCATAACTCTTCGGAGGATCGTGACTTCCTTTCTTTTAAACAAGGCATTTTCAGCCACACCACTGCCGCTCACTGGATATTTTCTCTTTTTTAGACAATTCTCTATAAACCCTAGAGATAATTGCGTGTGAAAATGGCAGTATATCAGCAGTTTTGAAATACTCAGACCAGCATATCTGGCACCAACAACCATGCCATGTTCAAAGTCACTTTAATCCCCTTTCTTCCCCATTCTGATGCTCAGTTTGAACTTCAGCAAGTCATCTTCACCAGGTCTAGATGCCTAAATGCATTAAAATGCTGCTTTGTGATTTGCTGATTAGCAATTTGTGATACAAAGCAATTGAACAAGTGTACCTAATAAGGTGGAATATGTGTGTGTGTGTATATGTATATATATATATGTGACAACACTAAAGAAATAGTGAGTGTACAGCTTGTATAACAGTGTAAATTTGCTGTCCCCTCAAATAACTCAACACACAGCCATTAATGTCTAAACTGCTGGCAAAAAAAAAGTAAGTACACCCCTAAGTTAAAATGTACAAATTGGGTCCAAAGGGTCAATATTTTGTGCGGACACCATTATTTTTCAGCACTGCTCTCACATAGAGACATGGGGCATTGAGTTCACCAGAGCTTCACAGGTTGCCACTGGAGCCCTCTTCCACTCCTCCATGAGGACATTACGGACCTGGTGAATGTTAGAGACCTTGCGCTCCTCCCCCTTCTGTTTGAGGATTGCCCACAGATGCTCAATAGGCTTTAGGACTAGAGGCATGATTGGGCAGTCCATCACCTTTACCCTCAGCTTCTGTAGCAAGGCAGTGGTCATCTTGGAGGTATGTTTGGGGTCGTTATCATATTGGAATACTGCCCTGTGGCCCAGTCTCTGAATGGAGGGGATCATGCTCTGCTTCAGTATGTCACAGTACATGTTAGCATTCATGGTTCCCTCAATGAACTGTAGCTCCCCAGTGTTGGCAGCACTCATACGTCTATTTCCCAAATCCTATATCCTCTGGATATGAAGCTGAGCATGTGCACTCAAACTTCTTTGGTCGACCATGGCGAGGCCTGTTCTGAGCAGAACCTGTCCTGTTAAACCACAGTATGGTCTTGGCAACTGTGCTGCAGCTCAATTTCAGGGTCTTGGCAATCTTCTTATAGCCTAGGCCATCCTTATGTAGAGCAACAATTCTTTATTTCAGATTCTCAGAGAGTTCTTTGCCATAAGGTGCCATGTTGAACTTCCAGTGACCAGTATGAGAGAGTGAGAGTGATAACACCAAATTTAACGCACCTGCTCCCTATTCACATCTGAGACCTCTTAACACTAACGAGTCACATGACACAGGGAAAATGGCTAATTGGCTATTTTCACTCACTTTTGTTGCCAGTGGTTTAGACAATAATGGCTGCGTGTTGAGTTATTTTGAGGGGACAGCAAATGTATACTGTTATCCAAGCTGTACACTCACTACTTTACATTGTAGCAAAATGTAATTTCTTCAGTGTTGTCACATGAAAAGATATAATAGAACATTTACAAAAATGTGAGGGGTGTACTCACTTTTGTGAGATACTGCGTGTGTGTGTATATATATATATATATATATATCTTAATTTCTGCATTTGAGACCCAAAATGTTCAGGACAGAGCAAGCGAAGTAAGATCTTGGTCTTCTGTTGTTTTCTACTCATTCACTGCTCTACCTGTTTACTGCAGATAAACAGGACTAAAAGCAGATGTGGCCATCTTTATCCATCTTTTTTTAGACATGTTGGAGATTACTGTGGGCATGTATATTAATGTAGTCTGTTGATAGTAGTGAAAGGTGCAAGGTTTGGAATTGCTTAAGGAGGGCTTTGATGGTAAATACTTCGTAAGTACGGTTGTGATGCAGAAAGGTTGTTTTAGATGAAGCAGCTGCAAAAAACATTCAGTGTGCATGAGGCCTTAAAGTGGTTGTAAAGCCACTTTGTGTACTTAATAGATTCCCCTATGTTCCACAAAGTTTTGTGTCCAGCGTATGTTCTATATCAATAATATGTAGCTGTATACCTTATTTCAGAGTGCAGCTCGGCACTTACGTGACTGTCCACTGCTCTCCTGTCCCGATCCGACAACTACAGTGGGAGGGGCTGAGATTCCCCTGCTGAAATCCGAGGGGAGGAGGGGGTAGAGGCGGAGAGCAGCGGGCGGTCACGTGAGCACCGCTCTAAAATAAAGTATACAAATACATATTTTTGATATAGAACATAGACTAGGCCAGGGGTGGGCAAACTTTTTGACTCAAGGGCCGCAATGGGTTCATTTATATATTGGACCCAGGGGCCGGACCAAGAGTAGATGGACGGTGTGTATGTGTGAATTAATATAAATTGAATTTAAATATGTAACATTAAATGTTTAGATTAATTTAAGGTAGAAAAGCATAAAAAGAGTTATTTTACAAAACCCCTTTCAATGCAGAGAGACCAGCGTGCCCCCTTTCAATGCAGAGAGACCAGCATGCCCCCTTTCAATGCAGAAAGATCAGCGTGCCCCCTTTCAATGCAGAGAGACCAGCGTGCCCCCTTTCAATGCAGAGAGACCAGCGTGCCCCCTTTCAATGCAGAGACCATCTTGCATGCCCCCTTTCAATGCAGAGACCATCGTGCCCCCTTCAATGCAGAGCCTATCGTCCGTGCCCCTTTCAATGCAGAGACCATCGTGCGTGCCCCCTTTCAATGCAGAGACCATCGTGCCCCCTTCAATGCAGAGACCATCGTGTGTGCCCCCTTTCAATGCAGAGACCAGTGTGCATGCCCCTTTCAATGCAGAGACCATCGTGCGTGCCCCCTTTCAATGCAGAGACCATCATGCATGCCCCCTTTGAATGCAGAGACCAGCGTGCCCCCTTCAATGCAGAGACCAGCATGCATGCCCCCTTCAATGCAGAGACCAGCGTGCTTTCCCCCTTCAATGCAGAGACCAGCGTGCGTGCCCCCCTTCAATGCAGAGACCAGCGTGCATGCCCCCTTCAATGCAGAGAACAGCATTCATGCCCCCTTCAATGCAGAGACCAGCGTGCGTGCCCCATTCAATGCAGAGACCAGCGTGCATGCCCCCTTCAATGCAGAGACCAGTGAACGTGCCCCTTCAATGCAGAGACCAGCGTGCGTGCCCCCTTCAATGCAATGTGCCCCCCCGAGACCAGTGCACTTACCTGCAGCGGCGGCTTCTCCTCAGTCCCCCCGCGTCTCCTCGAGTCCTCCCGCCTCCTCCTCGGCCAATGGCATGGGGTTTTCCTTGCGGCCAATCAGGAAGCGGGTATTAGACCAGGAGGAGGATCCGTGTGACAATAGCGAATTTTAATTCGCTATTGTCACACAAAGGGTGGGCTCGGGGCGCACTGCTCTGCGCCCCGAATCCACCCTTTGCTGAAGCCTATTAGAGCCTCTGGCTCTAATCGGGTGATTTAAAAAAAAAATAAAAAAACCCATGCACCGGCCGCCACTGCTAGAAAGTGAGGTGAATAAATGAATAAATTAGCTAGTGCTCCGCGGGCCGGATTAAAAGGTCCACCGGGCCGTAGTTTGCCCATTCCTGGGCTAGGCACATAACTTCATGGAACATTGGGAATTTTTGAAGTACATACAGTTATTTTAGAAGGAGGAGGGAAGGGGCGGACACTGACACTAGCTGACATGCAGGGAGTGGAGGGAGAGGGGGAGAGAGGAAACACAGCGGGCTGACAGAGGCATGTAAACTGGCCATGGTATTAGGGCTTAGCAGCCATTATAAATGTGATCAGTTTACAGAGGGGAGGGCAGCACCAGGCAGGATCAACCAGGTATTTTAGATGATAGAAAGGGCCAAATTACACAGCACAAGCACTGTGCTATTATTCATGCTTTAAAAGAACATTATCATTTTTTTTTTTTTTTAGGGTTTTAATCACTTTAAGGTGATGTTCTAGCTGTAGGCAATGTTTTATTTTCACAAAATCTTTAGGTACGGCAGAAGGTTCTCTGTTTAAGGATAGTGGTGGAAGCAAAGTCTGAAAAAAGCTAGAACAGGTGTTCACATCTCTCTTTTAAAGCTAGAAGTACCTTGTCTTTGTCTTTGTAATCACATCCTTTAGAGGGCCTGAGCATCTCTCTTTTCAGTCTGGGCACTGCGGAGGGGGTCCATTTCTGTCTGCCTAGTAGTAGATCTGGAAGGAGCTCCTGAAAGCAGGCTGTGATTGGGCCTATCATGTCCTCTAGAACCTATACACCATTGCCTGTTTATTACTTTTCATTTCTCCTAAGGCACTTTATTTCTATGCCAATATTATTCAATACTTATATACATTTTCCATATTCACTCATACAGATATCTCTGGTGACTGCTATCGTGATACCGCCCCCCACTCATTATCTTGGCTATACCTCGTTACTCTGAGTGTCCTCCTGATGCGCCCTGTGTTGGCTGCTGGGTGGGCTCCCACAGCTTCCGGCATGGATGTTTTGCCTTCTGGACTTAAGCTTCAGGATGTTCCTACATTTTTGTATACTGATTCTACCGTTTAAACTCCTGTATGATGCACTTGCTCTCGATAAAGTGGAATTGCCCACGAAACGCGTCAAGCCTATTACCGATGCATCTACTATACCATTCATTTGGACTTTATAACTGCCTATCTATAGTTACTTCTGATTTTATGCACATTTTTTATCATCGCATTATGTGCTTATATTATTATGCCCTGTACTGTATCATGGTTTTGAGCACTATATGTATGTACTATGCAATTGATGCAATGTTATACAAGTTTACATGTATTATTAAACCTGTTTATTTCTTTTACCAATGATTCTAATATTTTTATTACCAACCGCTTACCCACACACTTCATATAAAGTCCCATGTTCCCCCTCTTTTTTACTGTTTCCCCTGTTAGTTACCCCCCCCCCCTTTTTGGCAATGGGCTGCATTGTATCAATGTATAATAATAACTGCCAAATTACTATGTTTCTACCTTATTATCTTTGTACAAGCCCACTGCCTGGTGTACTCTTTTTCTACTTATTGTTATTTTTTTCCCTTTATATTCTTATGACCAGGGATGGAGGCATCTAGCCCCAATGGGCAGAGCCTCATATAAAGTCCCACCTTCTGAACTTTTTTTCAATTTTCTATCATGTCCTCTACCATTTCAGGAAAGCCCCCGATCCTCTGGTTATCTCCCCAAGCTCCATTCACATCACATTGCTGCTTATCTGCTTATTTTTTAGTGATTGTAGTACCTATTGCAGGAAGTTTATTTAAAATATTACTAAAGGCAAAACTTTTTTTAGTTTTGGATAGAGTAGATAGGAATTAGAATACTTGTCGGTTTTTATTGCTGTCTATGCCTCCATTAAGGAGATTCCCCCTCTCTATTTGTCCTGATTAACATTTTAATTGAAAATAAAAGTAAAAGAAAATCCCAAATTTTGGGTTGTCCCCAGTAAAGTAATAGAGGAAAAATCTTCCAATGGGGACGCTAATTCTGGTGACCTGGGGTCCCCAAGGAATTCCCCTAATTTGCAGGGATTTCCTCTCACTTCCTGTTTGTCTATGGGAGGGGAAGTGAAGGTAAATTTCTGCAATGAGACATAGATGGCAAAAAAAAAAAAAAAAAATCTGAAAGGGGTTATAACTCTCTCTTGCTCCAAAATGAAAAAAAAAAAAAAAAAAACGTTTTGCCTATAGTTTTACTTTAAGTTGCATGGCCTGTAAGGACCATCATGGAATTAGCCACCCTGTCCCCTAGTGCAACAATATGCTGACCTATTTCTTTGATTTCATGCAGTAAGTCAGTACACATGTTTTTGGATTGTATTGTAATCTCCTCCTGGATAATTTCTTGTAATTAGTCCAGTAAGTTATGGTCTGGCTGAGATGAGAGAGCTGGCCTATGAGGAGTGAGTGTCTCTCAGAGGATTGAATAGAGTTCTCTGAATAATAGGTCTCCATGGACTTGTCATTACAAATAGGAGCGGTCACCATCTTGGTTGCCTTACACAAGGCTGTGGAAGATTACCTCACAGGGTTCAGGCTGTGCTTGGTTTTTCCGTACTAGCTTGACATGTCAGGTTTTTACAATCTGCAGAGTATGGTTGAGTCAGGCAGTGATGTAGGACTGAGGTGTTTGAGGGCTTATCAGTTCACCCAGGGAGTGCAGAGCAGTATCAATATCCCACCATTCTTGTCAGCTGCACGCCTGCACGGCAAAAGTGATGTTGCTTTAGTAGCATTTTACCAATAAAATCATGTGTTAACAAATAAACATAATCTGTTTCAGGAGCAGTGCTGCACAACACACGAAGACTATCCAGTGTTGTGTTAAATAATGAGCTAATATTAAAGCAACTAGAACATCACAGTTTGCTTATGTTTAAATAAACAAAAGATCATTACTTTTTAGATATTTGCTTTTTTCACAGACTTCATGGAAATTTAAAATCAGCTTGATATTTTAACTCTTTGTAAATATCTGCAGGGTTGGAAAACCTGAGAAACAATGTTCTTCTACATCTCTGACTTTTGCCTTCTTGGTTTTCTGCTCTCCAGTTTTTACTTCTCCACAAGATCTTCTGTTTGGCCCCATTTCAACCAGTAAAAAAAACAAGTGCAGTTAACACTCACTGCAAAGACCACCAGTGTAACCTTAGATGATAAAAAGAAGAGTGTGACTTGCCAATATGGAACCTCTATGGCAAATATGAAAGGGGATAGGTCAGGCATACGAAGGGGCACGCAGTCAATTTCAGTATTATTTTTTGCCGTAAGGTCATTGTGTACTTGTTTATGTAGTTGAAGTAAAGTGCAAAGTTTGCATTTACAGCTAATATCATTGCTTCTTAATGTACTTCTATGAATAAAGCTGAATAGCAAACAATGAACTTACCAATTCGAATGGAGTGGGGGCTGCCAGTGGACTCCATCAGCAAAAACAAAAGAAGCACCAGAGGCGCCAGAACACGTAGCATTTTACACAAATCGTCATGAAGCCCTCTTGTAATGTGGGCATTCCATAAATGTCTGCAGAAAAAAAAAAAACATATTTGAAACAGTACTAAAAATATATAGCTTTAATGAGAAGAAAGCAGATTAATTTTGCTATTCACCCCAACAACATGAAATGAAAATACCAAAGTTACTTAAAAGCAGTAGATTAAATGAATATTAAATTGCAGAAGAATCTATTAATTTACTATTACATGACAAGGTCTGACAATATACATGCAGTCTGTAAGGATATATTACCATCACCTCATGTGTTTTCACTTTTAGATACATCTAACTACAAAAATTGGATTCAAAGTGTTTTTATTATGCAGAAGAAAATCTGAAGCAAGGCAACCCTGATTTCCTATGCATGGGGGGGTGTAACATGAAAGCACTCTTGATGAATTACCCCAACAATTTGAAACAATTTACAACTTACCAACTATAAACAAATTATCTTACATTGTCAATTTACTGTGTATTCATTAGGGATAGACCGATTACCGACAAGGCCGATATATCGAGGCCAGATATGCACTTTCCCCCGATATATTGGTATCGGCCCCGAAACTGGCTGATATTTTTGTGACGTCATTATACCTTCTTAGGCCGCCTCCCTTGCCTTGGACAGCCTCGTCTGGAGTTGGGACTAGTCTCGCAAGAGCGTTTCACAGCCATACACCCACCCATAGCAGCCCGGTGCCAGCCACCCACCCACATCCACAGGCCCTGTAACAGCCAGCCACAGGCACTGTACCAGCGAGCCAGCCAGCCACCCACAGGCCTTGTACCAGCCAGCCAGCCACAGGCCCTGTACCAGCCAGCCACCGTCCCTGTACCAGCCAGCCACAGGCACTGTACCAGCCAGCCACCCACAGCCCCTGTACCAGCCAGCCACCACAGCCCCTGTGCCAGCCAGCCACCCACCACAGGGTGCCAGCCACCCACCCACAGACAGGGTGCCAGACAGCCATCCATCCACAGGCCCTATACCAGCCAGCCGCCCACAGGCCCTGTACCAGCCACCCACCCACAGCCCCTGTGCCAGCCACCCACCTACCACAGGGTGCCATCCAGCCACCCACCACAGGGTGCCAGCCAGCCAACCACCCACCACAGGGTGCCAGCCAGCCAGCCACCACAGGGTGCCAGCCAGCCAGCCATTAAGCATTAAACAAAAATTAACATGTTCAGTACCAGATTTGTGTCAAAAATTGTCTTTTTTTTCTTCAAAATTTTAAATGTACAAAATATCGGCCCATATCGGCCCATATCGGCCGATACCGATGGGTTGTGACCAAAATATTGGTATCAGTATCAGCCTTGAAAAAACCATATTGGTCTATCCCTAATATTCATAATATGCAAAGTTACAAAGTGTTAAAATGTTGTACTATTTACTACTTTTATTAATTATAACAATTCACAGTTTTTAGACTTTAATAAAGGCATTTTTAGAGTTGCCTCTGTTGCTTAATGCAGAAAATCTCCATTTTGCACCTATATAATTTCAGACAAAAGAATTTCACATCTCAGAGAAAAAAAAATTGTACTCACCTAGTGGAAGCAGCATTGACCTGATGCTGCATCTGTGCACCACTGCTTCTAAGAGTGAGAACTGAGCAATTAAAGCGGAGTTCCACCCTGGGAATACATTTTTTAATAAAAATACCCCCAGGACAGTCAGGGCTAGTACATTCCACAATGGCTAGCCTCTGATCTGTCCCGGGTTGCACTTACCTTTTAGGAGAAATACTCACCTTGAAAATGTATTGTCCAGCGCTGCCATATCAGGTGTGGGCAGCTTGAAGCCAGCGCGATCCTCTTCTGCGTCCTCTTCCGTCTTCTTCGGTCCCACGATGCACTGTACCGGCCCCGCCGTCACTTCCGGTGCGTGCGCGTCATCCCTCCACAGCTTCTGGGCATGCCCAGAAGCTGTTTAGAAGGGAATGACGCGCGCGCACCGGAAGTGATGGCGGGGCCGGTGCAGGCGCATTGATTCCTGGGAGCGATGACGTTCAGCTCCCAGGAATCATTGCAAAGCCAGGAAGTGACGAATCGCCGTGGCCGCCGAGGGGAGGAAGAAGGAAGTAAGGTAAGTATATTTTCTTCTATACGAGGTAAGTAAAAAAAATAAAAATTGCCATTATCCATTTGTTTTTCAGGTGACCAGGAGCGAGAAGAAGGAGGTAAGTATAAATTTAGGGTGGAACTCCGCTTTAAAGACAACTGATCGCTCAGTTCTCAGTCTAAACTGAGCAAAGAGCAGGTGACTAACAGTCACTCTGCTTTTCCCCTCCAGTGATCACTAGTGTGCTGGGCTGTGGAGGGGGCAGGAGTTGCTGGTTCAGTTTCTCAGCGGCTCACTGAGAGGCTGATCCAGCTACCGATCCAGGCAACTGGGTGTATCTTTCCTGAGCCTGGATCAGCTGAGTGAATGAACTCCACTAACATTCTGTAACTGATCTTGCTTATTATCAAGTAAGGTCATTTAAATTGTATGTAAACCCTAGCAATGAACTTTTCTTAGTTTTTTTCTCTTTGATCTGTTAAATATAACTTTGGGAACTTTTTGCTATATCTGTGCAATAAGTGCAAAAAATAAATCGATCTTGTCAGAAACTCAGACTTATCCTGCATGCTGTACACACTTTCTGTTTTAAGTCAAGGAGTCTATGTAGCCCTCTCAGCTCTTTTAATTGATGAAGATCCTTTACTACATGAATCAAGATACAGCAGATGATACAGCAATGTAACCTTACCCAACAGCAGGACAACTGGCACGTCATGGCTAGGCCTAAATTTACTAGAGACAAAGAGCCGCCCGCAGGCTGGGGCTTTACTCATGAACCAAAACACTGCACAAAATAAAGCAGTGTAAAATTGGCCAGCAGCAGGACAGTTTTATTTAGAGATAATCGGGCCGAACCAGTATATGCCTAACAGGGTACACTGAATGTGAGTAATACACTATATGTGAAGGGGTTTAGGTGCACTCTATTCTGGCACTTAGTTTTTTTTAATTCAAACAATTTAGGCATGTTGTGCCAACAAAAAGAAACTCCAAATTCATTAATAACTGAATGATGCACTTTTGAGCACCCCAAGCCTAAAAAAGGTCCTACCAACATTAAAAAAAAAAAAATGGAGACCCCCAAAAGGAATCTGTGAATGAAAAAACTATAAGGCCCCTTTCACACAGGGAGTCCGTCATACGGACTCAGTTTTTCTCAGCGGGGGATCGATCCGCCGATCCTACGCTGAGCAGGCGGATGGCAGCTGTGTCTCTGCGCTGTGTGCAGAGACGCAGCTGTCAGGTCCCGCTGTTCTCTATGGGGGAATCGGATGGGAATGGACCATCTGTCCGTTTTCATCCGATCCACTGGACGGATGGAAAATAGGGTTTCCATCTGTCCAGATTTGACGGATCGGATTGGATGTAAGCGGACATGTCTCCGCTGACATCTGATGCCCCGTAGAGATGCATGGGGTGACCGTTCAGATCCGCCAAAAAAACTGACAGGTGGATCTGAACGGTCTGCCTGTGTGAAAGGGGCCTAAGTCTTGTCTGCCACCATGAAAGACAGCTTGCAGTTCTCAATCATTTGCAAGGGTGCTGATAAGCGTGCTTCTAGTTCATTCATACTTCCTCCAGCATTGTAACTGAAAGCCTGTACAAAGGAATAGGCACAAAGATGGAAGACAGCCTAATCACGGGTGCAATGCTCTGCAGACTCCTCTAAAAAAACAATAAATGCACATTTTTTCCTGCCAACATATGTTTGTTTTTTTGTTTTTTTAAGGTGAATTTAGCCTTTAATCTAAAAATCTAAAACCAATATACTAGATAAATAAAAATCATAAAACCTTAGCCCTGAAACAAAATGCTCCTTTTTGAGGAAAGCCTAGCTAAAAAAAAAAAGTTAACCCAAAAAAGGCCAATTTATTATAAAATAATTAACAATATGCCCCTGAAATTGAAAAGAAGAAGGATCAAGGCTGCTCTCTGCAAAACCATTGCACAGAGCAGGTAAGTATGAAGTTGTTTTGTTTTTTTTTTTTGTTTTTTATTTTGTTTTGTTTTTTTATAAATACCTTCACAAAAAATAACACCACCTTAAGGGCTCTTTCACACGGTCCGCCTCCGCAGGCGGATCCGTGTTGCTCAGCGGGGATCGATCCGCGATCCCCGCTGAGCCGGGCGGATGACAGCTCCGTCTCCGCTTGCAGAGCGGAGAGGGAGGTGTCTCAGCACCCGCTGCCCTCTATGGGGGATCGGAGGAGAGCGGACCGCTTGTCCGCTCTCATCAGATCCACTCCGCTCCGATTACTGAACGGATGGAAAAATAGGGTTTCCATCCGTCCAGATTTCAGCACAGGATCGGATGCGGATGGCAGCGGGTGTCAGCGGAGGTGAACTCCGCTGACACCCGCTGCCCCATAGAGCTGCATGGAGGATCCGATCAGATCCGCCTAAAAAACTGACAGGCGCATCTGATCGGACCGCCCGTGTGAAAGAGCCCTAAGGCTCCGTTCACATCTAGGCGTTTTGGGGCGTTTTTGGGGCGTTTTTCTGCTCTAGGATCAGCTCTCAAAACGCCCAACAAGACAAATCCTATTCATTTCAATGGCCCCTGTTCACATCTGAGCGTTTTGACGCTGTATACAAAACGCCCAACGCTCAAAAAAGTACATGAGCTTCTTTTTGGGCAGATTACAGGCGTTTTCCATTGATCTCTATTCAATCTAAAAACGCCTGCACAAAAATCGCGGTAAAAATCGCGGTAAAATCGCGGTAAAAAACGCCGCAAAAATCGCTGTAAAATCGCGGTAAAAAACGCGCGAAAAACGCTACGCTCAGGTGTGAATGTAGCCTCAGTGTCGATCCACACTAGAGCGACTTGTCAGGCGACTTGTCAGCCTGTGGAGTCTTTTAAAAAGTTCCACCAACACACTTGTGTTACAGAAAGTTGTCAGTAACAATGTGTTACAACGTGACAAATACAAATTTTTCTAAAAATCTGTAGACACAAAGTTAAAAGTGACTATCTAACATTCGGGCTCTTTCACACGGTCCGCCTCCGCAGGCGGATCCGTGTTGCTCAGCGGGGATCGATCCGCGATCCCCGCTGAGCCGGGCGGATGACAGCTCCGTCTCCGCTTGCAGTGCGGAGAGGGAGGTGTCTCAGCCCCCGCTGCCCTCTATGGGGGATCGGAGGAGAGCGGACCGCTTGTCCGCTCTCATCAGATCCACTCCGCTCCGATTACTGAACGGATGGAAAAATAGGGTTTCCATCCATCCAGATTTCAGCACAGGACCTCCGCTGACACCCGCTGCCCCATAGAGCTGCATGGAGGATCCGATCAGATCCGCCTAAAAAACTGACAGGCGGATCTGATCGGACCGCCCGTGTGAAAGAGCCCTTCCTTTTGTAAGAGATAACCAATCTTTAGTATATTGCTTGATATTAATTCCATTCTATTTTTTCAGGCATATATTTCTGACTTGATATTTAACTTGCTTTGTCGGGTTAACCTCATCAAAGGGTAGTCATTGTCCACAGCATTGAAGCAATGCCCTAATTGCTGATGAGGACTGTGAGGGGCACACATTTCATAGCTCATTTTTGTATGTTATTCTTTCAGTTCTCTTTTTCATTGTATATAGGAAGCTGCTGATTAAAAGATGCATGAGGATACTGAAATAGTTTCCCACAGACCTATGTGATCCCCATATGAAAAGCTTTAAAAATATCATAAACCTAAATAATTAATTATACTCCTCAGTATCCACCCAAAAAGTGGAACATAGGATGAGTATAAGGGGTAGCCCTGGAGTTGAGAGCTGCATAAAACAGGAATGGAGTCTATGCACAGCTGCAAATAGGTGGATTTAAGAAAAAAAAACTTTTTTACTTTTTCTTTCTTGTTCTTCTCTTGCCCATAGTGTTGGTAGTATACATTAAACAGATGTAAGAGAGTGTTAAAGATAGATTTTGCAAATTAATTTTTTTTTTCTAAGGTTATGTTGTACATGTAACAGAGGATAACGGAATTTTTGTAAAATCTTACCTGTAAAATTCCTTTCTCTGAGTCCTCCGACAGTCGCCGCCTCTTCATATTCGTCACATATGGGGTATTAGACTTTGCTCCGAAGGAGTAGCTAGGCAACAGAATATGTTAACATTAAAGCTTTTAACATATCCCACCCTCAAGGGGTGGTCTCCTCAGTCAATACCCTCCTACTTCCTGCAACCATATCTCAGTTTCAGTGGAATAGCAGTAGAGTATACAACCAAACCCCAAAAGAGGGGCGGGGGCGGCGACTGTCGGAGGACTCAGAGAAAGGAATTTTACAGGTAAGATTTTACAAAAATTCCGTTTTCTCTTACGTCCTCCGACAGTCGCCGCCTCTTCATATTCGTCACATATGGGGACGTCCCAAAGCAGTGCAAACATGAGGGGTGGGAAACGCATCCGCGCCGAAAGGCAACGCAGTCTCCGCATCAAAGAAAGGAACCTTACCAAAGGAAGGAAACCAGCTGGGCTACAGGAAAAATAATTGCTCAACAGGAGCAACAACCCAGGAAAAGACAAATAACCAGGGGATAAAAAACTTATCCCAACAGCCAGAGGTCCCCAACAAGGGACCCTAGGGAATTGCCGCACTAAGAACCTTGCGGCCAAAGGAAGCATCCGCCGATGCCTGAACATCTACTTTGTAGAATTTCGTGAAAGTGTGCACGGTCGACCAAGTCGCCGCCTTACACACCTGGGCTACAGAAGCCCCATGACGACAGGCCCAAGACGTACTCAGAGATCTAGTAGAGTGCGCCTTCACAGGCACAGGGGGAACCTTCCCCTGCAAAGCATAGGCCTGTTCAATGGTCTGCCTGATCCATTTGGCGATGGTAGAGGCCGACGCCGCCATGCCCTTCCGAGGACCCTCTGGAAGAACAAACAAGGAGTCCATCTTTCGAAAAGACTCAGTCGATTTAAGGTAAACCCTTATCGCCCGAACAACATCCAAAGAATGTAATCTCACCTCCTTTGGATGTTTAGGCTTCGCGCACAGCGAAGGCAAGACAATATCCTCATTAAGATGGAATTCCGAAACTCGCTTCGGAAGAAAAGAAGGATTAGGTCGCAAGACCACCTTATCCAAATGAACAACCAGATACGGAGACTTGCAGGACAAAGCCGCCAGCTCCGACACTCTGCGAGCCGAAGTGATCGCAACCAAAAAGGCGACCTTTTTGGACAACATAGACAATGAGATCTCCCTGATCTGTTCAAAAGGAGCACGTTGTAACACAGATAGAACGAGATTCAAGTCCCAAGGGGGCAGAGGATCCCTCCTAGGAGGAACCAGATGCCGCACTCCATGAACAAAAGTGCCAACCAAGGAGTTGGAAGCCACGGGACGTTGAAACAGAACGGCCAGCGCAGACACCTGACCCTTTATCGTAGCCAGCGCCAAACGCTGATCGACACCCGTTTAAAGGAAGGACAGCACTCGGGAAACCGAGTACGTGCGGGGTGAAAACCCCCTGGACTCACACCAGGCAAAATAGGCCTTCCAAGTACGGTAATAAACCTTCCCCGAGGAAGACTTCCTCGCGTTGATCAAGGTATGAACGACCTCTGGGGAGAGACCCTTCTCCTTCAGGACCTCGGCCTCAACAGTCAGGCCGTCAAAGCCAGCGACTGTAAAGCAGGATGGTATATCGGTCCTTGAGACAGGAGATCGTCTCGAAGAGGCAGACGCCACGGGGCGTCGACCGCCAGATTCACGAGGTCTGCATACCAGGACCGGCGAGGCCAGTCCGGTGCCACAAGAATCACCGTGCTGCGTTCCGAGAGTAACCTGCGAAGGAACCTGGACAGCAACTGAATCGGTGGAAACGCGTACATCAGCCTGTACTGATGCCACGGGGCCACTAACGCGTCCGACGCGTCTGCCCGAGGGTCGCGCGTCCATGCCACGAACCTTCTCACCTTGTTGTTGAGACGAGACGTGAACAGGTCCACATCTGGAAGACCCCACTTCGCGCACAACATCTGGAAGACAGCCAGGTGGAGAGACCGGGGGTGTGTGTGATCCCTGCGCTGTCTGAGGTGGCCAGAGACTCCCTGCTGCAGCGCCACTGGGACTGATACTAAAGCAGTAAATGATATAATTCAAAGGGTAGTGGTGCGCTTCAGGGATTGGCTCTAATGGATCTCTATTTGGGTTGGTGGCAGTGATGTGTACGAGTTTTAAAACAAGAACCAAAGGACAAACTCTAAACAAAACATCATAAAACAAGGGTGGCAATCAGGCTGTCCTGGAGGACTTATAAAAACAAAGTTGCTGTCTTTGTCTCTGAGGCACACTAAAGATCGGACAAAGAGGATAGTACAAAAAACGATCAAGACAAACATTTAGAGGGATCCAAGATAGCAGCTCCACTAAGTAAGAAAGGACCTGGATTGAGAGAAATTGAGTCTATCGTTGAGCTTGGATAGATACCAAAGGCAAATTGATCTTGCCTATAAGGTGAGAGGCTAGAGCACTCAGAGGTGACACACAAGGTGAAGGAGATCTTAGTCACTTAATTGCATGAGTGAAGCACGGATATAAGCGAGGAACATATTCACACAAGCTATTTTGGATGTTCTCTATATAATTTTTTTCTTTTGGACTATTTCATTTAAATATTTATATCTGAAGAATTACAATTGAATTATTCACAGACATCTTTTCTAGCACCGTTTTAATAGAAAATTGCATGTAGCACTTTATTTTGAGCACAATATATATGTGTTTTACTGTTTATGAATCAGATTGAAGACCAACACTGGATTTATATAATTTATTTATTGATATCACTGGTAAAGAAGTAGCACTCTGATATTTATTTATTTATTTATTTATCCATTGATACACACCGTACTCATATATTTATTTATTTTAAGAAAACCTTGATATTGACTGATTTGATTAATACACCTGCACTTTCATCACCTAAAAACATAAATATTATATTTATCACGCGGAGCACCTTTAAAGCAAGAATTGTACACATCACTGCCACCAACCCAAATAGAGATCCATTAGAGCCAATCCCTGAAGCGCACCACTACCCTTTGAATTATATCATTTACTGCTGCAGGTGGAGAGACCATTCCCCCTGATCCAGGGTCTGGCGACTCAGATAGTCCACCTGCCAGTTCTCCACCCCCAGAATGTGAACCGCCGTTATCGCCGGGACATGAGTCTCGGCCCAAGACAGAATGTCGGCCACTTCTCGAGCCGCTCGGGCACTCCTGGTGCCCCCTTGGTGGTTGATGTAGGCCACCGCCGTGGCATTGTCCGTCTGCACCCGAACCGGGCAGCCCTGCAGCCGGTCCGTCCAGCGATGAAGACAGAGATTTATCGCACGCAATTCCAGAATGTTGATGGGAAGGGAAGACTCCCCCTCCGACCAAGTTCCCTGGGCGGACAGAACGCCCAGAACACCACCCCAGCCCGACAGGCTGGCATCCGTGGTGATCACCGTCCACGAGATAGGACGAAACGACTTGCCCCCGGACACCATCGGGGACTGGAGCCACCACAGAAGGTCTCTTCTGGTGCGATGACTCAACGAGATTTGAAGATCCAGAGATTGAGGTCGCCCGTCCCACATGGACAGGATCTCCGCTTGGAGACCCCGCGTGTGAAACTGGGCGAAGGGAATCGCCTCGAAGGCCGAGACCATCAATCCCAGACATCTCATGCACGTCCGCAGAGGCGAGTGCGGAACGTCCCTGAGGGACCTGACTTCCTCCTGAAGAGTTCTGAGTTTGTCTTCCGGCAGGAAGACCTTCGCCTGCACCGAGTCCAGAATCATTCCCAGGTAGGGAAGACGAACCGACGGACTCAGTGTCGACTTTGGAAAATTTATCGTCCAACCAAACTCCTGCAGTTTGCATCGTGACAGACAGGTCCTTCTCCAGACCCTGGCTGGTCGCAGACCGAACCAGAATGTCGTCCAGATACCCCAGGACAGAAATGCCCTGGGCCCTCAATAATGCCAGAACCGGTGCAAGCACCTTGGTGAAGACCCGCGGAGCCGAGGCGAGACCAAAAGGCAACGCCACGAACTGGTAGTGATCCTCCGCAATGGCAAATCGAAGGTACCTCTGGTGACCCTCGAAAATGGGGATGTGAAGATACGCATCCTTCAAATCGATGGAGGCCATGAATTCCCCCGGAACCAGGGCAGCCACCACCGACCGCAGGGATTCCATGCGGAACTTGCGAACCCGCACAGAGCGGTTCAGAGCCTTCAAGTCCAGAATTGGACGAACCTTGCCCTCCTTTCTGGGCACGGTGAACAGATTGGAATAAAACCCCCGAAATCTGTCCCGATGAGGCACCGGAACTACCACTCCCTGAGCCCTCAGGTCCCGCACCGCCAGTTGCAGGTCCCGTAAACGCTCTGGAGACAGTTGAAGATTTGAGGGAAAAAATCTGCTCTCCGGCCGAGAGAGAAACTCGATCTTGTAACCAGATCGAACGATCTCCTGAACCCAACTGTCCCGCACGCGGGCCAACCAGGGCTAAAGAAAACCGAGCAAGCGTCCCCCCACCCCAAAACTGGGTGAGGGCGCCCCTTCAGGCCGCACTGTTATGGGCTGCGGATCCGGATTGACCGGACTTCTGTTTTCCAGACCAGGGCTTCTTCTGAGAGCCTTGACCTTTGAACGGTTTGCCCTTGTAGTGCGACCGAAAGGCACGAAAGGACCCCTGAGGGGGGCGAAAATTAGCATGCTTCTTCCCAGAAGCCCCCTTAGCCTTGGGGAAATGGGGCAAGAGAGTGCTCTTACCTCCGGTGATCCCCTTAATCAACACATCCAAGGACTCCCCAAAAAGGCGAGACCCATCATAAGGCAGATTGGCTAAGGTCTTACGTGAAGACTGGTCCACCGACCAACATTTCAACCAAACCAGGCGGCGAGACAACACCGCCACGCTGTGCACACGTGCAGCCAACGGGACTAGGTCCAAGTCCGCATCACACAGATACATGACACCCTGGTGGATTTGATCCACCATATCCAGGGTCGCCGGCGAGGCCGAATCGGCCACTAGGACGCGCCTAAGCATCTGCGTCCAACTTGCGACCGCCTGGGCCGCCATGAGAGAGGCAAACAGAGCCTTAAGCATAGAACCCGTAACAGAATAAGTATGACGGGCAAGAGACTCCAATCTCCTATCCGTGGCATCACGGAACACAGGGGAATCCTCTGCAGGAATCGCAGTGGATTTGTTTAAAACCGCAATTGCGTGATCCACTGGGGGTGGCACACACCACCTTTCATCAGTGGAAGGCGAGAAAGGATAACGCAGCTTGAACCTACTTGGTACAGCAAAAGGTTTGCGCAGATTGCGCCATTGTTCCTTAACAGCGCGCTGAAAATCATCATTGCAGGGAAAAACCTGCGGCGTCCTGCGTTTTCTCTGCGTCCCATAAGCCGCCAAGGCAGCGGGGGGACACACTTCATCCTGCAAACGCAGCGTTTGTTTTATGGAAGCAATCAATTCATCCATGATTGCGAGCTCTTCAGGCGAGCCAGGGGGAGAATTATCAACCCCTTCAACTTCAGCCTCCACCTCGGACCCCACTAGATCCAGGGAGGAGCGGGACCCCGATAAGGAGGCCCCCGCCATAACAGCCCCATCACCTTCACCCTCAGAATCAGAGGAAAGAGAAACTCTGGGTCTCTTAGTAGATTGAGCAGCCACCAGCATCTGCACCTGAGCAGCAAGGCCAGCCACAATAGTGGCTAAATCCCCCCCTGGGGGGGAAACAGCGGTCCCCTGGCTTTCCACCAAGGCGGTAGGAAATTTGCCCTCCTGAGAATCCATTGCCCCTATTACAAATGATAATAAAGGGTTAACTGCCCCTTTAACAAGCGCGGCGAGCGCAGCCCACCGCACCACACACAAGCACAATGAGACCCCCACAGGGACAATAAAACTGACACAGGCAATGGATAGGAAGGATATAACCTGAGGAGACCCTCGCCGCTGCTGCTGCCTCGATCGGTGTTCCTGGAGAAGAGGAAGTGATGCTGCCAGGGCGCTCTATGAAAGCCTATGGGAGGCTACAAGAAAATGGCCGCCATGCATGTAGAACATGCGGCCGGAGCGAGTGTAGGCAAAATGGCGCCGTTTGGCGCCGAAACCGCCGCTCCACAGTACAGTAATGCACACATGTCATCCATGTATAAAAAAACATGTCAGATCGCCGCAGCGATCGCTGTATAGTGCCCAAACATGCCCAAAACATGCCCCACAGCACACAGCTTCTCACACTGACAAGGCTGACACACACAGTGTCACACAGCTCCCCCCCCCCCTTGCAGCCCACAGCATGCAGCCGAGTGATAGGGAGACAAACAGTGTGAACAGAGGCAGGTTACACAGTCCCAGACTGACACCCCCCCAGACAGACAGGTCCCCACATAGATACACTTACCTCACAATGGCGTGGGGGACCCGCACAGGCGAACAAGCCGCTGCACATGAGGCAGGGAGAGTCGCATACAAGACGCACAGAATGGGGGTTAAGAAACCGCACAGCGTCCAGTGAGGTAGCCACCTCACCAATCATCCCTGCACCGAACAGGGATGGGTCGTTCACTGTGCCAGGAGCGTTACCTGGCTGAACGCTCGATGGCAGGCTGGGAAGCCACTGACCCACAACCTGCGACCAGGGGGATCAGCCCGAGACCCAGCCCGCATGATCCTCTTCATCCGAAGAACTAACTAACGCTGACAAAAAGAACAGCTAAGTAAAGGTAGAGAGAAAACTCAAACAAAAAATCAAAAAAGAAGAAAGAGTCTGGGGCACAAAGCCCCAGCACAGAGAGAGCCAGCCACTCCTGACAAGCTAGACATTGAAACTGAGATATGGTTGCAGGAAGTAGGAGGGTATTGACTGAGGGGACCACCCCTTGAGGGTGGGATATGTTAAAAGCTTTAATGTTAACATATTCTGTTGCCTAGCTACTCCTTCGGAGCAAAGTCTAATACCCCATATGTGACGAATATGAAGAGGCGGCGACTGTCGGAGGACGTAAGAGAAATTTTGCTTTTGGTGTTGTATTAAAATAAATCCTTATAAATAAAAACAAATGGAAAAAGTAAAAAGAAAATTTGATCATTCATTGAGCATTTCCTTCGAGTATGTAAATGCCCTTAAGAAGGAATCCAAACTAAACGTGAAAAAAGCTTTTGTCACTCCCTCATTCTGAAAGAAGCCACCAGAGCAGTTACAGGTAAGTCACTTTTCAGAAAAGTTACAAGGCAGGTCTCCAAGATCCTTCTAGTATGCTGACAAGGAGGTCCTAGCATGCAAATAGAATAATCACTTAAACAAAATAAACAGTATCTTATACCTCAGCAAAAAGGATGCTTACTGTGGTGTAACAGGTCACATTCTGTTTTGTACTACAAACCTCCAGTGTCTATCTCCTGATTCTTTTCCTGTTGCTTTGACCTGTGCCAGCTGCTATAAAATTACAGAATTACAGAACCGTGGGCAGTTCCCAACTGATATATAGCTTGAAACTCATAACATCCAGTAATTGATCATGCTTAATGGGAAAAACTCAGCAAGCATAGTGTGGTTTATCAGCAACACAGTAGGGAATTCATTGGAGTTAGCTTGCAGAAGCAGTAGTCACACATTCAGTGCTTACTGAGATGTGGCCAGTTTCTATACTGTTAAACTAAAACTGAACTTTGCCATATTTGGAACTATTGTAAAACACAATCATCAGGGCTCAAAATATGATGTCAAATCTAAAACAAATAGTTTTTGTTTGAAAATATAGAAATTCGTACAAAATGACAAGACAAATATTACCCTTTCTTGACCAAAGATCAATAAAGCGTAGGTTGCCCGGTCAAATTAATAGTGTCAGCATGCATCCCTTAACTTGACTATAATTCTGTGCCACTAGCAAAACCTATCCACTGACACCTTCTTTCATAGGGTGAAATTGCTTACTCAATTCAGCTGCAGTGTCGTCACCCCTTCCTGCAGGATCCTAAATTGGAATACAATTGTCAATGCGCAGTATACTGGCGCATTCTGTTGTAGTCAGCAAAGTAAAACATTAAGCTGCTACTGGATCAAGCACATGTCTACACAGAATTCATACATAGTTTTTGCAAGATGTGCATAGTGAGAGGAGAAACATTAAAACAGTAAGGCTGCATTCACATGTCAGCTTATAATCGCGGGCGGAACCGCGGCGGTTCTGCCCGCGATTATAAGCTGACATGTGAATGCAGCCTAAGGCAAACTGTGTTTTGTAAATAAAGAAAAAAAAACATATGTTGGGCACCAGGGACCTAAACAATCCATTTATGTCCATTCAGGTTTCATAGACACTGCAGGTCCTAAACTTACATTTTGGGGCTTTTGGTGTTTTTTTGCCCAAGCCTCTAAATACACCTCAGTAAAAGCCTAAGGGGTTAATTTACTAAAGGCAAGTATATTGTGCACTTTGCAAAGTGCAATTGCCCTCTGCAAGTGAAGGTGCTCCAGAGCTTAGTAAATGAGGTAAGGCTTCGCTTTGCAAAGAATATCCAATCATGGGCAAGGGAAATTTAACACTTTAACACATGATTGGATGATGGAAGTCAGCAGATTTTCTGCTCATTTACTAAGCTCTGAAGCAATTGCACTTGCAGAGTGCAACTGCACTTTGCAAAATGCAAAGTCTTTTTCCCTTTAGTAAATAAACCCCTATGTGTTTATGCACACATAGGCTTTTAGAGGAGTTTAGGAGCAGCAGCGTTCAGAGGCATTCCTGTCCTGAATGCAGAAAAAGGATACAATCTCACTGCAGGAAAACTCAAGAATACAGTATGTATTTTATAGGTAAGGCCTCTTGCACATGGGAGTAAAAAATGCTGAGTCTTTTACTGATCTGAAATGAGATGCATTGTTGTCTATGGGACATTACACCCAGCTGAGTAAAGTTCAGTAATACAGCATTAATGGGCAAGTTTGTGACAATTTTGGATTTATGATGAGGAGATTTAGTGTATGCACCATTTTAATCACTGTTTAAATTCTATAATTCTATACAGAAAATATCTGGTGATATGCACAAATGAATGTGCCTAATACACATTTGAAAGTCTCTTAAATCTTAGCACCAAATGTGAAGGGTAGCCTGCAGGAATGAGCAGTCAGGCTTGGGTTCAGTCCATGGGAGAATCTGCAAAGCCACTGTAAAGTCCAACAACCCTGAACTGAGAGCCAAACCTCACAGAAGCCCACAGGAAGTGAAAGAAATGTATTTATCTTTGGGGATAGTGAGTATGTGTATGAATGTTATAATGGGAGGTATTTTAGGTGCACCCTGTTCTTTCACTTAGTTTTATTTTTTTTACAAATGATGCAGTGGCATATTTCAATCAAAAGGTAGTTCCAAGAACAGATAGTTAGGAACAAGTTAAGTGCTGTGCTTTGAGGTTCCCAAAATGTAAAAACGGCCCTTTCAAGCTAAATAAAAATCAAGAAACCCCCAAAAAGAATGTAAACCCTCAAACAATACCACTGAAACAACAGCCCTCTTTTTAAAGGGAAGCCTTGCAGCAAAATAAGGAAGTTTAATCTAAAAAGGCCCTAAAATCATACACTAAAAACCTATAAAAAAACAATATAACCCCAAAATAAATCAAAACCCCAACATTCTGCACCTGTGAAACAAAACACTTTCTTGATGGAAAGTCTTCCTGCAAAAAAAGAAATTTGAGCCTAAAATAAAGGCTGTTTTTTTTTTTAGAAGGAAGCCTTGCAGCAAAAACGGTTACCCTGGATGGGACATCATGCCAAAAGTAACTACTGACCTGGAATCAACCAAATAAATAAATAAAGAAAGCTCCTAATAACAAGGAAAAAAGAAGGCGGCAAAGGGTTTGTTTGCCCAGAGAGCTATCAATCAGCTTTAAAGTACCCTAGGTCTCTCCATTTGCAATGTTATAGCTTTCTTTTTCCTTTCCCTGCAATATTTTCCAATACAATATTTTCCAATACACAGACATTATAGCTGCTCCATGCCCCCTCATTATTAAGTAGTGGACTGGCATATCACAGAAACCCATTATTGACCCTTCTAAGGTAGTTCAAAGGTCCTCACAATGCATTGTTATTAAATGAATTGAGGTTAACAAATTCCCTCATTAGTTAAAGTGTAACTAAAGGCATAACTTTTTTTTTTTAGTTTTGGATAGAGTACAGAGAGATTAGAATGCTTGTCAGATTCAGCCTCTCTTTTTGTCCTGTAAACTTTATCAATGGAAGCTGGGTTGTCCGCAGAAAAGTAATAGAGGGGAAATCTTCCTATGGGGACACTAATTCTGGTGACCTGGGGGTCCACAAGAAATGCCTTTATTTGCAAGTATTTCCTCTAACCCCCTGTTTGGTTATTGGACAGGAAGTGAAGGAAAATCTATACAATGGGAAACAAATTACAAAAAAAGGAAAAAAAAATCTGACAGGGTTTAAACCCTCCCTTGCTCTATACAAGATAAAAAAAAATGTGTGCCTATAGTTCTACTTTAAGGACTGCAAACAACAAACAGCTTGGGTTCGCCTCAATCTTAATCCCTAGTGGCCTCACTGGTCCAGTGGAAAAGGAATTGGGGCAGGCCAGAGGGAAGTCATGCCAGTTGTACTTGTTGCTTTATGCATATTGCATATTCTGTGGCATAACTGTTACAATTCAAGTACAGTAAGGTAGTGAAGTTAAAAAAAATGATATCCTGGTACTTTCTACTAACTATGCCCACTTATAGCCACACCCACAAAACCACTCCCATTTGTAGTCACACTCACAAAATCACAAGAGGCAGACATTCAAGGTATAAAATAAAAAGAGCAACAGATTTTGAATAGGAAGTACCAAGATATGCGTGCATAGTTATGAGGAATTCCTCTAAAGTACGAAGAAGGAAAAATCCACACCAAAACCAGTTTAATGGTTGTGTCATTCTTCAAAATAGTGACAATGGTTGTGGCACACTGCAGCAATTTAAAGAGTTAAATAGCAATGCAAAATATGGGGTTAACAGTGCCGAGAAAAAAAATGATACTGCATCAGCGCCTGAGGGGATTACAATTCTCAATGTTAGGGCTAGAAGGAAGTAAAGGAAGGAGTAAAAAAGGCTTCTTCATCAGTGAGAGTTAAAACTGTTGCTGCTTTAGTATCAGTTGGAAGAAAAAATGCTGCTGCGTCAATGTCCGTGGAAGCAAAAATGCTGCTGCAACAGTGTTAGAGGGAGGGAAAAATGTTGCTGAGTCTGTGTTCACTCCAAAGATTGTCTTACCATCCATTTAAGGGGAGGATGGAGGGGAGAGAAGAAAGGAGCTGATGCGTGGGAGGCTGTTTGGGGTGCACTAAACTATGGGGCCTTGTGTGGCTTAAAGTGGTTGCAAAGTCACATCTATTAATTACTTTGATCCTCTCTGTTTTAGGTCCAAGCTAGTACAGTGTGTGTGTGTTTTCCTAAAATTATAATGCTGTGCTGTGCAGTCATGTGTCCTCCCTCTGCTTCCCTCCCCAATCTAAGAGACTATAGTAGGAGGGGCTGAGATTCACTTCTTAAGTATGCAAGATGGCAGAGGAAGGACACGGACTGCACTGAAGCACTGTGAAAAGAAGGTATGTATAATTATAATATTTAGAAAACACACACACTGCACGAAACATGGGCCTAGCCGCATCCTCCATTTTTAAAGTCCTACGCACTGCAGTGATAAGTACGTCTACCAGAGTTCTTTCAATTGCTGCTGTGACCATGGAGGAATCATCCTTACTATCGGAAGGATCAGAGGGTGTAATATTAAGTACCCCTGGACGAGCCGTGCCCACAGCGGCATCAAGCTCAGAATCAGATGAGACAGCCAGAGTAGGGGAAGGCAGGGGACGCTTCCTCCTGGGCCTTTGCCCACACTCCACTTCCACCCAGAACACTAAGGACTACAGGATCGCCATAAGAGCAACCATGGAAAGCTGGGGTTCCGAGGGACCTGCCACCTCCATGAGGGGGTCAGTAAGGGAGATGTGACCCTGAGGCTCCATAAGGAAAGGAAGACCTTGCAGTACAAAAATGATCTTTTAGCACCACTAAAGGATGCCCTCAAGGCTCAGGGTACCTATCAGTAGAGAGAGATAACCGGGACCCCCAAAGATTCACCTTACCGACCGGGAGGAGGAGCCCCATGAATTTGAACCCAGCATCATCATAGACGCTATCCCTGTTCATATATCCCGGGCACAGAAAGAGGAAACTAAAAAGGGAAGAGGAAGAATAGGAGCTTTGGCATCCCCATGAGGCATCAGTTGTCTCCAGCGCCTCCCAGACTACACAAACATGGCCGCCAACTGGAGACCAGACAGATTAAGGGAAAATGGCCCCCTGACATCATCCGACTACACAAACTTTGCCGCCAACTGGAGACCAGCCAGACTAAGAGAAAATGGCCACCATCAGCTACAAAAACTGAAGCATGCTACCAGGAGCTTTCCTGCACCCTCTGCAATGCTGCACCCTCTGCAAGGGGACCCTCCTCTGAAGGTAGGACACACATTTAGGGGAGAGTCTGCTGTGCACTCTGCACCAGTCTCTGCACTGGGAGCCCCCTGCACTATACCCACACTGCAAACAGCAGGGTATGCACCTAGGGGTCTCCTACACTGGGACCCCTCCAGACTATCCTGGGACCTTTACAGAGTGGGGATAGCGGGGGAGACCCTAGGGGTTTCTTCTGTATTCTCTGCCCTGGGACCCCCACCAGACTCTAGGTCCAGACAGGGGGGAATGGGAGTGGGGGAAGCCCAGCTCAGTGAGGGATTTAAGCATGGGAGGAGGGAACCTGCAGGCAGGTCCGACCGTCCCTGCAGGTTACCCGCGTCCACCCCAAAGAAAACCACCGAAAGGGGAGAGTGGGGGGACTGTACTTACCCTTCCATGGTGCGGGTAATGCTCCAGACTAAACTCCTCACCACCAAAGAAATGGAAGCTGTCGGCAAAGGGACCGCTACGAAACAGAGGGCAGTGAGCATATACCTGCGCCCCCCCACAACCAAACTATAACAGACCAGATGTATTCAACATTGGGAAAGTACTTCGTGAAAGGGGAAAGCAAAGCCTCCATGCCTTCCAAGGCAGCTTGCCCCAATGTTAAGAGAACAATATAGGATGCACAAGAAGATGTTTTTTTTTGTTCAGGAGGAAGGGGGCCCCAGATATTCAGCCCCCCTCTAGGAGAATAGTACAGGGTACATTGGTGCTCTTTGTTACTCATTCTCAAAAAATAGTTAAAAAGCAAATAAACACACTGATACCATAAAAAAGTATTTTATTAAAAAAATAATTATACAATGAGAGAGAAAAACTACTAGTTTTAAAGAGACAGTGGTCTCAAAATTTTTGCTGGACTGTGAAAAATTTATTGTGGAGTTATTGAAGATGGGGCGGTCAAAACGCCTGAAAGATGCAAAGATAGCTGAAATGAGAGACCGAATTCTATGGATAGAGGGGATGTTACCGTCTGAACGAGCCCCATCCATGCCTGAACGGAGTCTGCTAAAGAGAAAGGTTGTTGTCCCTAGCAACACTGAGGCAAATGCGGATTTTCAGCAGGGCTTTGCAGCTCAACAAAAGGCTCACCAAGAGAGCATGGCAGGCTGGAAACAGAGATGCCAGCAGCCAATGGAGGCAATCGGTTTGGAGGAAACCGAGTATGTGTGCAGGGCTGAGCTGGATGCCTTGCAACGGAAAATGGAAGAAAAGGAACACGCCCTGGAGTTGCTTAGTATGGAGCATAGAAACTTGCAGGCTCAGGTGTTACAGTGGGAAGAATCCACTGCTCTTCTTTTTTCCGAGTTACAAAAAAGTAGAGAGACTGTAATGGAGAAAGATACCATCCTCATGGAGAAGGAAATTGAAGTTAAGACTTTGCAGAAGCAAAGTATGGGTGAAATGTTGGAGTTGCGTAATCAGCTGAAAAAAGTCTTCAGTCTTTGGAAGCTACAAAAATAGACCTGCAGGATGCGCAGGAACAGAATGTCGCTCTGAAAACGACATTGTCTCTCAGCTACAAGGAGAAAAGTGAGAGAGAGGCTAAATTACTGAGCACTGTGTATGAGCTCACCACTTTGAGCAATGTGGTAGATGAATTGCGTATGGACTGTGAAAGTTGGAAAGATGAAGCCCAACGTGTCCAGCAGCAGTTAAAGGAGAAAGAAGCCTGTGCGGCAGAATTACAGTCTCATTCCCAGAAACTAGCCAATGAGGTGAAGGCTCTTATGCAGGGAAAAGGAGATTCTGAACACAAGAGAAAAAAAGTAGAGGCACAGCTGCAGGAATCGCAAGTCAAGGTGTCAGAAGGTGACCGATTGTGTGCTAAGCTTTCAGAGAAGGCAAACCGACTGCAGGTTGAGTTGGACAATGTCACAAATCAGCTTTCTCAAGCAGACAGCAAATCTAGAGAAATTGCCAAAGATTTCTCGATCTTAGAATCGCAGCTGCAAGACACGCAGGAACTCTTACAGGAAGAGAGGTGTCAAAGGCTGAGTTTTAGCACAAAGCTCAAACAAATGGAAGATGAGAAAAATGGCTTCCTGGAATGGTTAAAAGAGGAGGAGGAAGCAAAGAAAAACCTATCAGAGCAAGTCGCAACATTGCAAGCTCAGATAGGAGATATGAAAAAACGCATGGAAGAAAGCGTTGGTTCATTAGAAAATGTTGAAGATGTGAAAAAGAAGTTTGATCAGATGCTTGGTGAGGAGAAGACTGTGTCTGCAAAATATGCAGAAGAACGCGACCGTGCAGAAACGGAGGCGTGTGATAAAGAGAGCAAAGCCCTGTTCTTGGCTCGCTCCTTGGAGGAAGCTCTAGAGTGTAAGGTTGAACTAGAAAGAGTTAACAAACAGCTGTGTACAGAAATGGAAGATTTGGTCAGCTCCAAGGATGATGTTGGGAAAAGCGTTCAGGAGCTAGAAAAGTCTAAGCGAGCCTTAGAACAGCAAGTAGAAGAAATGAAGATTCAGTTGGAAGAACTTGAAGAGTATCTGTCCCAAAGAGGGGATAGTGTGCCTGATGCAGTTTTTAAAAGGATCAGTGTTTTGGGGTCTGTCCTGAGTGAGTATCAGAAATTTGATGACATGTTGCTTGAATCACCCCTTTGGAATAAACAGTTCCTTCAAAAACTTCAAGCATTGGAAAATGTATCATTAGAGCTTCAGCAAACAAACGAGCTGTGTAAGAAATGTGATGATTTCTCAGTTCAGGCTGAAAACCTAGTGGAGAAAACTAAGGCAAGTGATATAAAGCTTGGAGAACAAAGCAAACACCACCTAGTGGAAAAAAACTAAGGCTGTTGGTGAAAACGTGAAGCAAATGAATTTCAAGTGCCTTTCAGCAAATATTTCCAAAATGGAACTGGTGAAAGACAGGTGGCAGAAGTTTGATCGTGATCTTGAGATACATTCCATGTGGAGTTCAGATAAAGAAAAGGAACTAGGTGACCTTGAGCGGTCAAATAGTTCAGCAGAGATGCAATTCAACCAAAGCAAGCAAATACTAAAGGAGCTACAAGGGAAAAGTAGTGCAATAGCAGAAAGTGCATTGAAGAAACCTGTAATAGACTGTGTTGCAGTTCCATGCTTCTTCACTGATGCAGAGAGGAGGTCTGTAATGGATACCACCCAGATCGCTGGGTTTAACTGTCTACGGCTAATTAATGAAGTTGTTGCCTTTGACCCATATGTTGGTGGAAGGAAAGTTGATGATGTCTCTGGAAAAAGGAACAGGGGTCACTTTGAAGAAATGTGTGACCGCCTGTTGTCGCAAATGGAAGGCCCTCTGCACAGCATCTTAGAGCAAGCTAAGCTTATAAAAGAAACAGTAGTGGGAGCAGTCAGCGTGGATCAAGACAAAACACTAGAAAAAGTACAGATATTTCTTGGAACAAAGCCAAGTGAAGCAGAGGTTCTCAAAGTTTTGTGGAAATCATTTATTGATTGCAGAGAGAGGTGGCTCAAGAATGTTGAAGACTTTAACACCAGCACAATTGAGTTGCCTATGGATCACGGTCCTCCATAGCGGATAGGACAGACGGTTATGCACGACAAACTTGAGAAGGAGCGAAATGGCAAAAATGCAGTTGAAGAAGATGAGATAAGAGACAAACTGTGTGGCATATATGAGAAATCTGTCAATGAAGATGACAGAAACAGTTTCACCCTGAAGCTTGAAGATACTAAGAGGCTTATCAGTGAGAGTCAAGAGCAGTGCCTGACACATGCGTGCCTGGAAAACTGTGTCCCAAACCCTAGGGTTGAAACAAGAGGGGGGGGTATGTGACAGGAAGTCAGGTAAATCTGTGGATGTAGTCACAGACAGGAGATACATTTCCACCTGGTTTAGAAAATTCACCAATTACTATAGGGTGTCGGCTGCAGAGGTAGCCAGAACTGTCTAAGGATGTTGAACAGACTTCAGCTGTTCAGAATGAGGAAATTAAGGCCTCTATAATTTGTCCAGAGGAAGTCTAAGGATTGCTGCCTCCTGACGCTGTGTGAGCTGGGGAGAGGAGGACAGTCAGATGTGTGCCTCCCGACGCTGTGTGAGCTTGGGAGAAGGATTGCTGCCTCCTGACGCTGTGTGAAGCTGGGGAGAGGAGGACAGTCAGATGTGTGCCTCCTGAAGCTGTGTGAGCATGGGAGAAGACCTCCTGAAGCGATGTGCGCTGAGGAGGGTAAAAAGTGCGAAGACTACTCAAGGTGAGGTCTGGGATTGTTTCTATGTGGAAGAAATAAATGAACTGTTTGCTATGTGAAGAGACAAGCAAAGGAATGGTTGCTATGTGAAGAGACAAACAAAGGGACATATTCAATGTGAAGAGGAAAAAGGACATGTTCAATGGACATTTGTTATGTGAAGAGAAAATAAATGGACTATTGAGTGTCTGCTGTAGGATCAGCAAAGTTTGCCCAACAGTAGGTTGGAGACAGACTCCGTAGGTAGGTTCCTGTATGTGAGAAGGTAGCCGTCCGCAGTGGCAAGGATTTATTTTGTGTTTTATTTTTATTTTGATGTTTTGACGCTTGCACCTGTGTGAAGAAAATTGCATGAATAAACCAAACTGTTGTTTGCAACCACTTCTCGGCTATCTCCCTGTGTAAACGCACCCCCCCCCCCCCCAAGGGGTCATCCATACCCGCCACCGAGCTAATCTCCCACAATATATACTACTCCTTTAGTAGTACCTGAGATAAAATCTTTAATAGTAAATGTGCTTTAATATAATGAATTAATAGGGGTCATGTAAAGCAAGCTTAGTTTCAGTTCAGTGGTGAATTGGTTTAGTTAGAGTTGATCCATGCATTTACACCATGGAAAACTTTTTGCAGAAATCTCTGGATTAATATCTTGCCTTTAGAGTGGCAAAGCTGTGTTGATTAGTGCTTTCCAAAGTACAATGGCCTTCCAAACATAAAACAACAGGGGGTCCAGCAAGGATCAGGGAGTAAGCTGTAGCCAGGGGTTCTACCAAGCCCATAGGAAACATGGCAATATTTATCAAGAGCACCAATGATAGTTAATGGTAGAGGCTCACTCCTTAGGTTAGATTGAGGCTCGCCATAAACGAATTTTGAATTTCGGCCATTTTAGCAGGAACTGGCAGAGATTTGAACAGTGTGTGAGCAGGCTGAATGTACCAAGTTGATTGAGCAATCAACTTGGGTACAACCACACTGCTGAGTTCACTGATAATCGGTAGCGGCTGTCTTTTCCAGGCGGTGATGGCTTTCCCTGCCCGCCCCCACAGGGAGCAGACAATTTCTTGGCAGGGGGTATTCTCCCATCAGCACTGTTAGTGTTAAAGGGGCAATCGTACAAATTTCCATCCTGCATCCTGTGGTTGCATGAAAGAAATTTTCAGTGTCTATGGCCTGCCTTATTCCCTAAACAGAGATATTGAGCTAAACTAAGACATATAAGCAGCCTGTCAAAGAACATCAAGGAGTTCCCTGGATATTCAAACTAGAGATGGACCGATTATCGGCAACACCAATATATCGGGGGCCGATATGCACTTGCCCCCGATATATCTGTATCGGCCTTTGGATATTCACGACGTCATCGCCTCTGCGCACTGGACAGTGTCCTTACAGTGTCTTTTACCCGCCACGGCCAAACTGGAGTCTGCATGCGGCACAGATGGTCGGTCGGGAGAGTCGGGACAGAGTTCTCCTACATCTAGTGAGTGCAGTGACCAACAGTCTGACACACGTTCTTTATTCTGTTCTGTGATAAGTGATAACAGTGACCAACAAACACTCTGACACATGTTCTGTATCTCTCTGTTCTGTTCTGTAACACAGCCGTCACGGAC
This sequence comes from Pelophylax lessonae, assembly GCF_965119305.1. NCBI lineage: Eukaryota > Metazoa > Chordata > Amphibia > Anura > Ranidae > Pelophylax > Pelophylax lessonae. The sequence goes on from NC_138779.1 coordinate 121,516,798, forward strand.
ACCCACCCTCCCACACACCATCCACCCTCCCACCCACCGCTGCCCGGTGCCAGCCAGCAACCTAGTCCCACACAGTCCACTGTGTAGTGTGTACTGTAACAGCCAGCCAGCCACAGACCCTGCCTGAGTCCTCCTTCTGACTGTACTAGCTCTCCAGCCACAGGCCCTGGGCCTGCACATGCCAGGCCAGCCACCACACAGGGTGCCAGCCAGCCACAAAAGGGTGCCTGCCTGCCTGCCTGTCAGCCAGCCAGCCCCCAAAGGGTGCCAGCCAGCCACCAAAGCTTGGTGACAGCCAGCCACCCACCTGGTGCCAGCCATCCAGCCAGCCACGAAAGGGTGCTAGCCAAAAACCAACCAACCCACCACAGGGTGCCAGCCAGCCACCCACCACAGGGTGCCAGCCAGTCAACCACCACAGGGTGCCAGCCAGACAGCCACCCACCATAGTGTGCCAGCCACCCACCCACCACAGGGTGCAAGCCAGCCAGCCACCCCCCACAGGGTGCAAGCCAGCCAGCCACCCACCCACCACAGGTGCAAGACAGCCACCATCCAACACAGGGTGCCAGCCAGACAGCCACCACAGGGTGCAAGCCAGCCAGCCACCCACCACAGGGTGCCAGCCAGCCACCCACCCACCACAGGGTGCCAGCCAGCCACCCACCACAGGGTGCCTGCCAGCCAGCCACCCAAAACAGGGTGCCTGCCAGCCACCACAGGGTGCCAGTCAGCCATTTTGTGTAAGCCTATATTAGTGTCTGACTATTTCTTGTTTCAATGGAGATAGAAAAATTAAAAGTGTGGTCTGGGAGTATTTCTCTTCTTCATCTCCAGGAAAATCAGCAGCACTGTGCAACTGTAACGCTCCTGCGTTTCATGTATGGTGTGGATTTTCAGCTGCAGAAATATTCCACTTCAGTAGTCATGTAAGAGAGATGCTGAGATACCATTCCCAACCTCAATGACTCATCATGTGTGGAAGGTCTTAATTCAGCTAGTAAATACACACACTCAACAAGCTGGTTCCTAGAGTGACTTTATGTATGTAGTAACACAGTGATGAAGATTTAAGAGACAGGTTGAGTGGAGGTGGTAGGTGACAGACACTTGAAGGTAAGACAGTAGCAGATGGATGCAGGTAGGTTTAGCAATCATGTATGGTAGCAGATGACAGAGTAGCAGGTGGACATACAAGAGAGATCAACCCAGTGCAGGAATAAGTAGCAGTAGTCTTAAGAGCTAGCAATCTAGATATGCAGATGTGATAAATAGTCTTTACTATGCAGAGCTAGATAGTGTAAGCTTAGTATAAGTTTATAGAGGGTTTCCCTGCGGGGTACTTAGCACTAATAGCAATACAGCCGAAGGTTGGTTCAGGAGGAGCGGATGATCCGGAAGCGGGATGCAGGGATCAGCGCAGCGAGGTTCCGTCAGCGAGGTATGCTTGCAAGCACGAAAGCTTCAAGCCAAGTTAGCATCCAGGTAAGGGTGTTTGAACGAACACATGTGAGTGAGAACCGGCAATTTAAATAGCCATCTAGTCCGGCGCTGAGTGATGACAGCTTCAGTCTTAAAGGTGTATGCGCACCTTTCCAAAAGAGAATGGTGGGGCGCATACACTTGTGAAAAGAGTAATTTAGGGTACCAAAGGTACCGGAACATTACAATACCCCCTCTTAAGGCCGGCTCCTGAAGGCCTCTGGAGCTGGTTTGTCTGGGTATCTCGCATGAAAATTGCGGATTAATCTAGGGGCATGTATTTCAGAGGTGTTTAGCCAGGTGTCGTCTTGGGGCCCATAGTTCTTCCATCTAACCAAGTACTGAAGTCTTCTTCTGTAGATACGAGAATCCAGAATCTCTTTTATCTCGTATTCTTCTCCACCTTCAACTTGTACAGGAGGCGGAGGTGGAATATTTGGCCTTATTCCTTGGTCCGGAACATGGGGCTTCAGTAGCGACACATGGAAAATGGGATGGATTTTTAGGTCTATTGGCAATGTAAGCTGTACTGCAGCTTTTCCAATAAGTTTTTTGATTGGGAAAGGTCCCAAGAACAGAGGTCCAAGCTTTTTGCTAGGGATCTTCAGTCTTAAGTTTTTTGTTGAGAGCCAAACGAGGTCCCCGATAGTGTACTGTGGAGAAGGTCTTCTGCGAAGATCATAGTACTTCTTTTGTTGACTGTGAGCGTGTGCAATGGTAGTATTTAATAAACCCAGAGAATCCTTTATTTGGGTAAGATAGTCTGAGGCTACTGGGTTGTTTGAAGGAAGGATGCGTGGTGGAAGAATAGAGGGATGAAACCCATAGTTCAAGTAGAACGGACTCTGCTTGGTTGTACTGTGGGTTGCGTTGTTGTAGGCAAATTCTGCCAGAGGGAGAAGATCCACCCAATCATCCTGTTGGTAAGAAGTGTAACAACGTAAATACTGCTCGATGCATTGGTTGACTCTTTCAGTCTGTCCGTTGGTCTGCGGATGGTAAGGAGAAGTGAGCTTCCGCTCGATCCGTAGTATGTGACATAGTTCTTGCCAGGATCCACGGTCAGACAGAAGAGTTTTTGGGATACCATGTAATCTAAAGACATGTTTCATCAGGAGTTCTGCCGTTTGTTTGGACGAAGGTAGTCTGCGAATAGCAATGAAATGTGCCATCTTTGTCAGATGGTCCACTGACACCAAGATGGTATTAAATCCTTTGGAAAGAGGCAATTCTACGATGAAGTCCAAGGACAAAACTTCCCATGGAGTTTGGGGTATTGGTAGACTGCATAGTAGACCGGATGGTCTCGTAGTGTCAATTTTGGACCTGGCACAGACATTGCATGAAGAGACAAATTTTTGTATAGATGTTTTCATGTCAGGCCACCAGAATTGCCGGGAAATCAAATTAAGAGTCTTTGTCATACCCATATGTCCTGCCATAGGCACATCATGAGATAATTCCAAGATCTTGGTGCGTAGGGTAGGTGGTATGTAAAGTTTGTCGTTGTAGTAGAGGAAGCCTTCTGCATCAGTATTTAGTTGTGGTGGGGGTGAATCCAAACTTATACCATGCAAAACCTCTTCCTTCAAGGAACGGACAACTCCAATAATGCGTTTGTGAGGTATTATAGGAACGGAAGGGATTTCAAAGTAGTTTTCTTCAGTTAGTCGTGATAGTGCATCCGCCTTTTTGTTCTTATCTGCAGGTGTGTAAGTCACTAGGAAGTTAAACCTTAGAAAGAATAGTGACCATCGTACCTGTCGGTGCGAGAGAGTTTTGCTAGTCTGAAGATATTGGAGGTTTTTATGGTCCGTGTATATAATTATTGGTAATTGGGTGCCTTCGAGTAAATGTCACCAATTCTCCAGAGCCAATTTTATAGCAAGCAGTTCCTTTTCACCCACGGGGTAATTTATCTCGGGACTGCTTAGGGATTTAGAAAAAAAGGCAACTGGATGAAGTGGTGAAGTGTGGGTTGGTCGTTGGGAGAGTATTGCTCCTACTGCCATGTTTGACGCATCTACCTCCAGAATGTATTGGAGGGATGGGTCTGGATGGCGTAATATGGGAGCGGAAGTAAACCTTGTCTTTAACAAGTGAAAAGCTTTATTGGCTTCTTCTGACCATTTGAATGTTTTTTTTTATGCTAGTGAGCTGTGTGAGGGGTCTCACAATAGCAGAAAAGTTTTTAATGAACTTCCTGTAGAAATTTGAAAATCCCAGGAATCGCTGTAGCGCCTTGCGTGTGGTTGGTGTAGGCCAATCCTGAATGCAGGATATTTTACTCATGTCCATCTCGATTCCTGTTTTGGATATGATGTAGCCTAGAAAGAGTACCTCGTCTTTATGAAACAAGCATTTCTTCAGTTTCACATAAAGGTTATGTGCAAGCAATCTCGATAGTACAAGTCTTACATGTCTTATGTGTTCAGACAGGGATCGTGAATATATAAGTATATTGTCCAGATATACCACAACACAGACATCTAGTAAGTCTTTAAAAATATCGTTTATAAATCGTTGGAAAACTGCAGGGGCGTTGCATAGCCCGAATGGCATCACAAGATATTCGAACAATCCGTATCTGGTTCTGAATGCAGTCTTCCACTCGTGTCCATCACGGATTCGAATGAGATTGTATGCTCCTTTCAGGTCCAATTTTGAAAAATAGGTAGCTCCACGCACCTGCTCAATGAGCTCAGGGATAAGCGGTAGAGGATAGCGATCTTTTATTGTGATAGCATTCAATTTCCTGTAGTCGATGATAGGTCTGAGACTTGAGTCCTTATTGTGAACAAAAAAGAGTCCTGCTGCTGTGGAAGAAGTGGAAGGTCTAATAAAACCTTTTTCCAAATTCTCATCCAAATAGGTTTTGAGATGGGAAAGTTCATCCTGTGAAAGAGGATAAACATGACCGAACGGCAATTTGCTATTTGGGAGTAGATCAATGCTACAATCATAGTCTCGATGAGGAGGTAATGCTTGAGCATTTTTCTCAAGAAAAACCTCAGAAAGATCCTGATAACATAGTGGTGCAATCTCATCTGTCACCATAGACAGAATCTTCCCGGAAGACGGGAGGTTACACGTATCCTCGCAATAGCAAGAGAGGAAGGCCAAGGACCGTTCCTTCCAATCTATGGTTGGTTGGTGTGTGTGTAACCAGGGAAGTCCCAACACAATGGGAAAGTGGGGTGAAGGTATTAAATCGAAGGTAGTAGTCTCCCTATGAGACTCGTTAATAGTGACTAGAAGTGCTTGTGTCTGATCGGTGATCGGACCAGAGGATAACGGAACACCTGTAATAAGACTTACTGAGACAGGTTTAAGTTTAGAAATAATAGGAATTTTATTTGAAGCAGCAAAACATATATCAATATAATTTCCACAAGATCCTGTGTCAATCATGGCCTTAGTAGTAATCCTGTTCTGGTCCCACTGTAATGTCAAACAAACAAAAATGTAAGGGTTAGTGAATGAAGTTGTCAATCCCCCTAGGAGGACATGTGAACACTCACCCTTCTTTTTGTTGACTAGGGGACAGACATTTATCTTGTGATCCGGGGATGCACAGTACAAGCAGAGATTTTCATATCGTCTTTTGGCTTTTTCCATAGTTGATAGCGGTGGGCGTATGGTTCCTACCTCCATAGGAACGGGGTTAACGGCCGGAATCCGAGAGGAAACGGATAATGGCATTCCCATTTTCTCAGCCTTTCTTTCTCGTAGTCTTCTATCTATGGTAATACTGAGTTGTATTAATGCATCCAGGGTTTTTGGTAGATCCGCTCGGGCGAGCTCGTCCTTAACGGCTTCTGATAGGCCAAGCCTAAATTGGGTTTTCAAAGATGCATCATTCCATTCTGAATCAAGGGTCCATCTCTTGAATTCCGCGACAAAGTCTTCTACAGGCCTCCTTCCTTGTTTCAAGGATCTTAATTGAAGATCGGCAGTACTCTGCCTATTGGGGTCATCATATAGGCTAGTGAGTTCTGCTAGGAATAAGGCATAGGAGTTGAGAAGCTGGTCGTTTTTCTCAAAAAGAGAGTCTGCCCAGGCTCGAGGATCGCCTGTTAGGTAAGAAATAATAGTACAAACCTTAATGTGATCAGTAAGGTAGGTACGAGGTTTTAGCAAAAAAAATAACTCACATGCGTTTTTAAATTCGCAAAATTTTTTGCGATCGCCTGTAAATACCAAAGGGGGATTTATCTTGGGTTCAGGGGACTGAGCAGAGGTAAGTTGTGTCAGTCTAATTACCTGCTGCGACAGAGCCTGATTGTCTTCTTTTAATTCAGCAAGTGCGTGTATTAACGCAGTTACTTGCTGTTTTAATTGTGTCACCTGAGTGGTTATTTCTGCTGAATCCATTTGTGGTTCGTTCAATCTGTAACGCTCCTGCGTTTCATGTATGGTGTGGATTTTCAGCTGCAGAAATATTCCACTTCAGTAGTCATGTAAGAGAGATGCTGAGATACCATTCCCAACCTCAATGACTCATCATGTGTGGAAGGTCTTAATTCAGCTAGTAAATACACACACTCAACAAGCTGGTTCCTAGAGTGACTTTATGTATGTAGTAACACAGTGATGAAGATTTAAGAGACAGGTTGAGTGGAGGTGGTAGGTGACAGACACTTGAAGGTAAGACAGTAGCAGATGGATGCAGGTAGGTTTAGCAATCATGTATGGTAGAAGATGACAGAGTAGCAGGTGGACATACAAGAGAGATCAAGCCAGTGCAGGAATAAGTAGCAGTAGTCTTAAGAGCTAGCAATCTAGATATGCAGATGTGATAAATAGTCTTTACTATGCAGAGCTAGATAGTGTAAGCTTAGTATAAGTTTATAGAGGGTTCCCCTGCGGGGTACTTAGCACTAATAGCAATACAGCCGACGGTTGGTTCAGGAGGAGCGGATGATCCGGAAGCGGGATGCAGGGATCAGCGCAGCGAGGTTCCGTCAGCGAGGTATGCTTGCAAGCACGAAAGCTTCAAGCCAAGTTAGCATCCAGGTAAGGGTGTTTGAACGAACACATGTGAGTGAGAACCGGCGATTTAAATAGCCATCTAGTCCGGCGCTGAGTGATGACAGCTTCAGTCTTAAAGGTGTATGCGCACCTTTCCAAAAGAGAATGGTGGGGCGCATACACTTGTGAAAAGAGTAATTTAGGGTACCAAAGGTACCGGAACATTACAGCAACACATGCAACACATGCAAAAACAATGTGAGCATGGGATCAATAACTGCAAAAACCAAAAATACGTCAAATCTTTGGGCCCATCTAAGAGTTCATCATCTTGAATTGTATAATGCAGCACAGAAAAAAAATGAATCACAAGGTGAATCATCCCTATCCCTGGCAACAACAACAGATATGTTTCAGAAAAAAGCACAGAGATGATGATGACTGATAACCAGCCATTTACAATAGTGTCTGAGTCTGGATTTAAGCGGTTGATGTCCATAGTTGAGCCAAGGTACACACTGAAGAGTGACAAGTTTTTATCAAACTGAAATGCTGCAAAAGATTCCCCAAAAGGTTGTTGACAAAGTTAAGACTATGCTGCAACCAGAGAATGCTGGCAACTCAATCTCATTCACGACAGACTGCTGTTCAGGACAAACAAAATCACTAATGAGTCTTACATCCCACTTCATTGACAGCGGATGGACAAGAAGGCATTTGATGTTGAATACAAAAGTGATGCAAGGATCCCACACTGGGGAGTACATTAAAGAAAAGTTTCTAGGCATGCTAGAAGAATGGGGAATTGGCAAACATCGAGTGACGCTTGTGCTGCGAGACAGTGGAGCGAACATGGTTAAAGGTATGAGACTTGCTGAAGTGTCAGACCTCAGCTGCATGGCACACCCCCTCCAACTGGTGGTAAATGATGGTCTGTCAAACCAGAAAGCTTTGCTGGACATTATTACCATGCTGAAGAAGTGCGCAGGTCATTTCCACCATTCTGTTCTTGCCAAGCAGCGACTGAGGTGCATTCAGGAAGACCTTGGCCTACCCAAAAACAACCTGATACAGGCTGTTCCAACACGATGGAACTCAACGCTACACATGTTACAGAGGATGCTGGAGTAGAAGCGAGCTCTCACTATATATTCTGGTGAATATGGACTTGGAGGACATTCTTGCCCTGCTGCAGATCAGTGGGACATAGTAGCCAACATTATAGAGACGCTCGTACCAATTGAGGAAGTGACACTGGAGGTGAGTCATTACGACTCATCTATTTCTTCTGTGATCCCATGTGTGAGAGTCCTGAAGATGCTTCTTCAACAGAATGAAGTACCCAACACATGTGGCATCAAAGCAAGTAGGCAGGCCATGAGGGATAAGGGACAGCCTCGCCAAAAGGTTTGAGAAGCATGAGGAGAATAAAACTGTTGTGCTTGCATGTCTTTTGGATCCTCGATACAAGAACCATCCTTTCTCCTCTGATGATGTATTGGCCAAGGCAAAGCAATGGCTGACAGAAGATATTCAACAGAAGGTGCAGGAGCTCCCTCCTGAGGAAAAGAAAAGTCAAGGACAAGAAGAGAAGATTTCTGATGTGGAAGAGCAGGATGCAGGAGAAAAATGTCCCAAAAGACAATGGACAGAAGAGAAAATTCATCATGGTCAAATAGATGCAATGTTCAGCGTTTTATTGGGGCCTCATGCAGAGGATTCATCAGAATCGGCAATAATATGCCTGGATGATGAACTTTATCTCTTTTTGAAGGAACCAGTAGTTGACAGAAGAAGTGATCCTTTTCAGTGGTGGAAAGAAAATGAGGCACGCTACAAAAGACTCGCTTCTCATGCTAGAAGATACCTTTCTGCTCCTCCTTCCTCAGTACCAAGTGAGCGTGTTTTTAGTGAAGTGGCAGCAATTTTTGAAAATAAAAGAAGCCGTTTAACTGGTGAACATGCTGAAATGTTATGCTTTCTGCACTATAATATTGTTCTACTTAACTGGGAGTATTGATTTGAAAGTTTAGTAGTAGTGTCTGTCCACCAGTCCACTGAGTCTGTCCAATCCACTGTCTAGCTTGTGTCTATCTAACTGAAATAAAAAATTGCACCACAGTGAGCAAGCCTTATGTGAAGAAGCCAAATTATAGTACACTCAGGCCAAGATTAGATTAGATAAAGTAAGGCGTACCTTTCACAGACTTTGGATAGAATTAACAGGTGTGGGAAAAATTGGGCTTTGGGTGCTGGTGGTACCTTCACATTGTAACCCTATACAGGTACTCTTGATGAAAGCAAGAATTGACCTTGCTGTAAAAAAATTTAATTTGATGCCTTGTCACACAGTTGCGGAAAAATTGGTCTTTGGGTGTTGGTGGTGCCTTGACCCCATAACCTTCTAGAGGTACTCTTGATGAGAGCAAGAATTGGCCATGCTGTACAAAATTGAAATTTGATGCCTCTGTCACACAGTTGTGAAAAAATTGGTCTTTGGGTGTTAGTGGTGCCTTGACCCCATAGCCTTCTAAAGGTACTCTTGACAAATCAAGAATTTGCTTTTCTGTAAATAATTGAAGTTTGATGCACCTGTTAAACAGTTGCGGAAATATAGGTCCTTGGTTGTTAACTGTGCCCATGAAAACTATACCAAATACTACTTTAAGATAAAATCAACACCCATAAAGCTAGGCAGCCTAGACAGTCCTTCAGAGATTCTAGATCCCAATAACACTTAATCAGCACCCCACAAATTCGGGTATTCACCGAACAGGCGATGTTCAGGCCGAACATTTGCCCAACATTATGATAACATTCGGTTAACTCAACTCATCAGCAAAAGTATACAGCTCTAAGACAGCAAACATAGCAGGAGAAAATTACAATTGATCAAAATCAGTAAATACAGTATATAGATATATCAATATAACTTTTGTTCTCTTTTTTTGACCTAGATGATATAGAACATTTAGAATGCTTACATGAACTTATTTATACAATATAAGTCGAGTTCAAACATTTTCAATACTGATTTAACTGATTTGTCTATCACTGCTGGTTCTTTTTCCACAAATAATTACCAAAATAAGTTTAAACCCTCAACTGAAAAGTCAAAAGAACATGAAAATAATGCAATACTTTCAGAGAACATAACTAAAAAGAAACAAAGAAAATGGAAACAAAGAGGGGGAGCCAAAAAAACATTCACCTAGTTATGTAAACATTTATCCAAACATGTAAACATTTATCTACAGTAAATACCATTTATCCATGAATGAAACACGTCTGTTACAAAAAGGTCTTTTTCTACCCCTCTATGAACATTGATTGCCAGAAATACATTAGGAAACTGTCCTCACAATGGCATAACACTAATAAAAAATTTTGAATAAAACTGAGATTATACCCATTATCACTACAACTATTGACTATCCAGTGGACAACCTAATAGTAAAACTATGTAATTCTTCCATCTCTACTAAGTTAAAACCACCATCTTCATTTAATCCAGCTAAAATTAAATGACTCTGGATTAGGACTTTTAGTTTTAAGCAAGACAAAAGTTTAATAAATTGAGTGAAATACTAATAAATAAAAATAATTGGAACAAATGAGAATTAAGAGCCCTCCGTAAATTACAAATTATTCCTAATATCATAATACAGAAAGTCAATAAAGATGGAGGAGTTTAAGATAACATAGCCAAAAGGAAATTTAATGATGAAGATTATTACATTCCCATTTCAGGCAACCCTACGTCATCCATTCAAAAAATAATAATAATGCTATTATTTGGATAAGCATATGTGGAAAATCTAATTTCAAAAGATGAAAGTAATATCATAGATACATCATCAAATCCAAGTATTGCATATTATTGTCACCTAGCTAAGATCCATAAAATGTTAGTGTCCCCTCTGGGGCGAAACATTATATAGATGTACTTTAACAGAAAAATGTGCATAATTTGCCTTACTTTCTACAGGATTCTTCGGATGTAAAAAAAACTTTAAGAGTACCTAAAAAACCAAAGATACAGCTATGGGGACAAGGTTCACATCCAGTTATATGAATTTAGTTGTGAGATGGTTTGACTTCCTAGATCTGGAACTACTTTACCTTTGAAGATAAATTTGAACTACAAACCAAAGGTACAGCTATGGTGACAAGGTTCGCACAAATTTATGCTTTTTTAGCTGTGGGATGGTTTGAGGATCAAATGATATTTGTAAACAACCCCTTTGTTCTAAACGTTGTCACCCAGTTACTTTTACATTTACTTTTATTTTTCTAATTTGCATTTAGTTTACTGTCATTATATGTATCTGGCAAGGTGAACCATCATATACTGAAAAATGTTTCTTTCCTTTTCTCTAAAACTATGGGTCTTATAATTACATCTCGCATACACCCAAAAGAGAAAGAATTCCTTGATCTGGTTCTAACTAAGAATACCAGAGACCAGATCATAGCTAAAACATGTTTCAAAACAGCTGACAGAAACCATTATCTCCATTTCTTTAGTTCACATAAACATTTTAGCCAATTCAAACACATTAGTAATATTTGTACCATAAATGAAGTCTTAAAAAAACAAGCCAAAATTATTTACAATAGATTTTGAAGAGAAAAAATATCCTCCACACTTAATAACAGGGGCATTGAATCGATTATGGAAACCTACACAAGAAGATTGTTTAACATCGTCACAGAAGGATGTACTAAATAGAGAAAATGCGAAAATCTGTAAAACAATGAGATTTACTACTAATTATAAAAAGCAACATAAATAAATAAGATCTATATTGAATGGATTTTGGTTCATCCTAAAACAAGACCCATTGTTGAAAAACAGCTTCCTAAAAAAAAAAGCAATCATTATAGCCCCCAATAAGTTTACTAACAAACCAACCATAATGAGATGAGATATAACAGAATTAAATAGCAGAGGCAGTTTCAAATGTGCCCATAGTAGCTGTTTGTGCTCTCAATCTATCACTCATCGGAGAACATCTTTTACCTCTAGGTCCAGTAATAGTACTTGGAAAATTGATACTTTTATAGACAGCAGAACACAATATGTTATATATATAATAGAATGCACCTGCTGTATTAAAAACGTACTAAACAAACCTTGTGCAAGGCATAGATTTAATATCCAAACTCATTTCCAACAACACAGCCTCTCAAGACACTTTTCACAATAACAATTCAGTACATTCCAGAGTCAATGGATTATAATAGATTTACCAAACTGTGTAACGCTGAAACAATGTGCAAATACACAAATGTGCTACACTCTGTCCTAATGTTCTAAATGAGAGTTTTGATCTGTTACAATAAACTATTCAACTTATGAAATTCTATACTTAAGTTATTCTCATATGAGAATAGTACATTATTAAATATTGTCTAATAATATAGATATAATGCCAGTATGCCACCGATGTTCCATTTTATTTAGCCTGTGTATCAATGCAAATAGAACCTTAAATACATTATATCACCAATAATGAACCGACCGTTTTATACAAAGTAGCATATCTCTAGTGTACTATTATTGTTGCATAATATCTAGCTTGTGTACCAAGGGTTTTATTTGTTTCAATGCAGGTAGAACCTTGAATACACTGTATGACTATTAATAGTCCAGCTGTCTTACTCAATATAACCACTGTTAAGTCAGGAAGGGTTCTTATATAATATGTAGCATTTTTAAAGAAACAAAACTTGCATAATTTGCTTTTCTATCGATTTTTACATTAGTTAAAATACAATTATGATAAATATCTAAAATATGAAAACATACAAGCTAATTTGTTCAAATTTCGTTTTTATTAGTAATGGAACTGTAGTATTTTCCAATTCAAATCTACAGAGCACCTGCATGTATAGCAATCATTGAAGCAGATTTGATAATTTTATGAAATAAAATTATATTATACTCAAATATTCTTCAATAAGATAAAATTGTAATTTTTATTTTTTAGGTATGTCATTGATAAAAAAATTAAGATAAAAACCTTCTGTGTGCAGCAGCCCCCCGAATACTTACCTGAGCACCATCTCGATCCAGTTATGTTGCACAAGAGACTCATCTCTCTGGGACTCTACGTCCCTGATTGGCTGAGACACACAGCGGGCACCATTGGTTCCAGCTGCTGTAAATCAAAATCAGTGAGCCAATGAGGCGAGAGGGGACAGGGCCGAGCTGCGGCTCCTTGCCCGAATGAACACACAGAGCAGCAGCTCGCCTCGGGTGCCCCCATAGCAAGCTGCTTGCTGTGGGGGCACTCGGTAGAAGGGAGGGGCAGGAGCGTGAGTGAGGGACCGGAGGAGCGGAGGATCTGGGTTACTCTGTTAAAAACCAATGCACATAGCAGGTAAGTGTAACATGTTTGTTATTTTAAAAAAAAAAATAACAAGACTTTAGTATCACTTTAAAATTAATTCCCCTGTGTTGTCACATACTCCAGGGTCAGTTTACTCCATACTTGAGAAGTGTACAAAACTGATATTTTCAAATATCATTTAACAACTCTTAGCTACCCCTTCTTTTGTTTTATAGCTTCTGCCATCTCCCCATCAAATGATTAACCTGAGTGCAGTGGCCCAAAGATCATATAAGAGTTCCCATATGTATCTGCTATATCTAATTTCTTGACTCTTTCCATTTATCTAATGACATTTATCCTATAGTGGCACCTAGGAGCTTCTTTGCACTAGCAAAGTAGTTATATGTTTACCTGCCTCCACTATCATGGATCCATTAGGTTTGTTTTAAATTAACTAATTATGGGCATAGGTGAGCAATGCTGCTACAAAGAGCCTCCGGAGAACAAAAAACTTTTGAGTTTGAGAGGCGAATTTTCCCAGGCTTTCGGCTTAAATTTGATTGTTGTTATGAGTGGAACTAGATTTAACTGACCATCGTCCAGTATTTTAGGGGAAATATAAGTACCAACATATTTGAACATATTGGTCCACTGCAGGGGGAGAGCAGTAACCAAGAAAGAATATGGCACTTGCTCTAATTTACCTTTTTAGGCATAAAAAGTTTTAGGCATAAAAAAGTGTCCAGATCCTGCAATGCAACTCGAAGAGCATTGGTACATGTTCCAAAGACATTTCCCAGCTACCCATACTCCATTTTAACTAAAGTTTGCAAATTATCCTTAAAAAGGCATGATTTAGCTACCATGGACTTTCACAGGGCTCAGTACTAGGTTTATTGAACATCCAGTGAACCAAACTTTTCTCTGTTTTTCCTATCTGTACTAGAAAGTTGCCACCAATGACAGGATTGCTAGTGTGATATGACCTGTACATTGTCCCAGTTCATGCTAAGTTGAACAAACTACATGCGTTTATTGTTTTTTGTACTGCAAAGATTTTTGGCATATGTAATGCTTTATTGTTGTGTTTTTTGTGGCTGATATTGAGACAGTCAAACACAGAAGGCTTGCTTGCTAAATCAATTTGAACATTAAACATCAAATAGAAAACTGATGGTTCCTGCCCCACCACTGACCAACAATAAAAACATAACATATTATATATTGATCTGCTATGGTACCACCAAGTGTTCACCATATAAAGTTACAACAGTCACATATACTAAGAAGAAATATATTAATAATACTGACCGTAGTTTCTCTTTAATGCATAAATATTTATAGAGACTTGAAAATCTGTATTTGGCTTGGTGTCTGTATTATTAAAGTCAGTTGTGTCTCTAAAATACAGCATTACCTTTGAAAAAAAAAAAAAAACAGTAATTTTTCAATCTATTGCATAAGTGCTTTAGGGTGAATCGCATATGAACAAAGTGCAGTCAGATGTAAGAAATTATTTTTAAAACTGCAGTTTGGGAATACAGCTTTCATGCAAACACCAAACATAGAATTCTACCATCACATGATCTAAACTGCTTTCAAAATCTTTTAACTTGTGAATTGAGTTTCTTCCAAAATACTCTAGGGATTGTTGGCTTCCAGAAACAATTTTTCTCCTACAGAGGCTCGGTTACAGTATTGCATGTCTAGCACCATGAAATACTAATGTTGCCTCATATCTGCAGGCAATGAGTTTAGCTACTAAGTAGTTGTTGTCTACAATAAATAAGACACAAACTAGTCTTTTTACAACAAAGGGAAACTGGATTAGTTTCTTTTCACACAGTAATTTGGGCACAGGAGGTTTGGACACAGATGATTTAATCCATTCCATATTCTAGTACTATGATTTTGCAGCCTAATTTAAGTATAATTGCTGGTGTAGTAATACAGTTCTGCAATGAGAATTCTTTTCACCATGCCATGTATTAGGTCAAAGCTGAACTTTAGGCAGATATATAAAATCACAAATGAATGCAACTCTGTACTCAATAATGCACCATTATCCAGGTAAGGGTCAGGGCAGGTAGTGTTTAGTACAGTAATCTCAGTAATCTGTATCCAAGCAAGGAAAAGTCAGACAGCTAACAGAAAAATAATACATGTCTAGGCAAGGGTCAAGCAACAACATTAATACAAGAAAAGGTAAGGCACAGGTACAGACGCCAGGAATCTGAAGGCTTTTACAAGTCCAGAGCCCTTGGCTTGGACATTTAAATAAAACACCACATTGTCACCAGCAGATGGATAGAGAGAGGAAACTAGGCAGATGAAGCTGACCAACTGCCTAGCAACATGGACAGCAGCTGAAAAGAATGCCTCAGACAGCCAATGGAAAAGAGGGTATTGCCAGCAGTGCAGAGACGCTGTGGCCAGGGGAGGCAGAGCGGGCGAATGGCAGCTGCAGGAGCTGTGGGAAGAGACATAGGAGGGCATAGTGGCTGCAGCATGTCCCAACATTACTACCTACCTTTCCCATGAGGAGGAGCCTCCAGGCCCAAAGAAGCAGGCTCATCAGGATAAAGGCAATGAAAACTCCCTACCAAGATCACAATAAAGGTGGCAATGAACATCATTCTTCTTGGCAAAAACCCTTTTTACCACTTCTGGACCGGAAGGATTTGCCCCCTTAATGACCAGGCCATATTTTGCGATTCGGCACTGCGTTAATTTAACAAATAATTGCGCTGTCGTGCGACACTGTACTTAAAAAAAATCGATGTCCTTTTTTTCCCACAAATACAGCTTTCTTTTGGTGGTATTTGTTTACCTGTGCGATTTTTATTTTTTGTGCTATAAACAAAAAAAAGCGACAATTCTGAAAAAAACTAAATTTTTCACATTCTGCTATATAACATTCCCAAATAAAATTTAAAAATCAACATTTTTTACCATTTTAGGCCATTTTGTTTTCTGCTACATATTTTTGGTAAAAAAATCACAATAAGTGTTCAAAATCATCAGACAGATCTGTTTGTTTCTGTCTAAAATGTCCTCCCTCCATGACCTCTTAGACTCCAGGAAGATTCATAACTTCCATCAATATCTAATCCATTAACCACTTTACGAGCACTCGCCGCAGTATGCTCCCGAGCTGCCTATGCGGGACCGATGTATACCTACGGTGGTTTGAGCAGGAGCGGCTGCCTGCCGCAGTAGGGTAATTTTGCTAAAATGGTCCGCTGTCACCCAGATGACAGCCTTGCCCGCTCAAAGATGAAAGCTTATAGGAGAGATCCGAGGACATTTAGGAACAAGTAGCAGTAAAACCAGGACAGCAGGCTTAGTCCTGGTGGATTTTGACAATGTACAAGTCTCACAGGCCCTGACATGGTCCATAGCATGGTTCTGAGAGATGACCACACAAAAGAAAGGTAGAAAAGAGCTATGGTCTTTCAAATGCCAGCATTACCTGAAAACTTGACATCATGTCACTGTTAAAGCACATTGAGTGAGAGTTGTGGAAGAATGAACAACCAATTGGCAGAGGCATTGCTAGGAAAATTCTGAGCTGCAAGGAGCTAAGAAAAAAGGCCAAGAGAGAGTGGCAATGGTCTGTGTAGGAGATAGAATGGGGTGCTTATCATAATGGGTAAAAGAAAAAGATTCAAAACTTTGAGAGAGAGCATTTGCCTTAATATTCTTAAGGTGGAATTAAGCTTTATGTCAAGTTCTTACCTTGCCCTCCTGTTGGCAGCCATCTTGGACATGTGCAGACTGCTGCCTCTTATAAACTCTTATTGTATCATCACTTGCCTGCTGCCTGGGTGTAGCACAGTGATGATGCTGCACACCTGACTATATCTATCACCTGATGGGTTGCAGTCCTTGCCTTTGTTTTTGTGCTCCAAGGTGCATCTATGGCTAGCAGTCTTCTGTTCTCCGTGTTCCTCTGTGTATGACCTGGCTTGGCCAACGACTCTCCAGGCTCTCAACCCCGCATCGGCAGACCCCACATCTGCTTTATTTTACCTGCATACCCGTGTGGTCTGGTTTCCTTGCACCCTGACAGTACACAAGGGCCATGAATCCTGACAATGCAGGTGCTCCCCATGCTGGTTACCAGGCTCGATCAACCAGATCACCTTTTGGGTCAGTTGGCTCAGGCCCTGCAGATGTTGCTTGCACACACAGCGCACCTCGCTCCTGGTGCTGCTAGGCCGGTGGTTCCTCCTGTTGTTGCACCTTCTGCTGCTCCTGTTGCCACTCCTGCTCCTGCAGTCGCTGTTACCAGAGGGATGATGGCTCAGGCCCCCTCCTGCAGCACCATGGGGGTGAACAGAGTCAGTGTTTTGGCTTCCTAAACCAAGTGTGGGCATTTATTATGAGATGGTTCCTCAGGCGTTTTCTTCTGACAGGTCCAAGGTGGGCTTCCTAATCTCGATGCTCTCGGACAAGGCCTTGGTCTGGGCGAATCCCTTATGGGAGGATGATAATCCTGTTAAACTCGATTACCCGAGTTTTGGTGCCTCTTTTCGTAGGGTATTCGATGTGCCTGCTCACTCTGCCTCTGCTGCTAAGCTGCTCCTGTCCATTCAACAGGGTATACGAATTGTTGCCAAGTATGCCATCAAATTTCGTACTCTGGCAGCAGAGGTGGGCTGGAATAATGAGGCGCTGGTGGCTGTCTTCTCTCATGGTTTCTCCGATGCATTGATCTCCCTGACAAACTTGAGGCTCTCATTTCCTTCCTGATTTTGATCGATAACATGCTCAGGGAGAGACCATTATTTTAGGAGCGCCTGCAGGGACCTCCTATCAGATTGGCTCCTACGTTTTCTTTCCCACCCATTCCTCCCTCACCTCCCACACCTCCTGGGGATGGTGCGTCTGGTTTTGAACCCATGCAGCTTCACTCGCCTTTCTGAGGCTGAGTGGGCTTTTAGGAGGAGCGAGGGTCTGTGCCTGTATTGCGGTCTTGGTGTGCATTTCCTGAAATCTTGTCCGACCCGCCCGGGAAACGTTCGCACCTAAGGTCCTGTCGGAATTTCCTCATCCCCGGTTTCGCATAGAAATTAACCGCTAATCAAAGTTGTCCTCTCCTGGGCAGCGGGTTCGGTGGTTACTCAGGCATTGGTAGACTCCAGTGCTGGCGGTTATTTTATTAACAGTACTTTTGCTACTGCGAATTCCATACCCTTGCAGCCTCATGGTTCTCCACTAGCTATCGAGGCAATTAATGCCAGATCCCTGCAACTGGCACAGCTTTCCCATGAGACTGTTCCGGTTGATATGGCGATAAGGGCTGTTCACAGGGAGCCGATCTGATTCAAGGTTATTTCGTTCCCACACTACTCCGTTGTTTTGGGGTACCCTTGGCTTCAGAAACACAATCTGACCTTTGATTGGCAGTCGGTCGTGATCCTCTCTTCGTCTCCACAGTGTGGCGCTGTTTGTATCCATGGGCCTGTTAAGGTACCTTGTACCTCCTCAGATTCAGTGTTGCCTACTGAATATCAATGTATAAAGATGTATTTGACAAGGTGCATGCTGGTACTCTTCCTCTTCATCGTCCATATGATTGTGCCATAGACTTGCAACCTGGTGACATTCCCCCTCATGGCAGGGTTTATCCTCTCTCGGTTGCGGAGAATAAGACCATGGAGGAGTACGTTGCACATTCTCAAGTCCACTTCTCCAGCGGGTGCCGGATTTTTCTTCGTAAAGAAAAAGGGGGGTGAGTTGAGACCTTGCATTGATTATAGGGGCCTTAATCGCATAATCGCATCACGGTCAAGAACACAAACCCCGTTCCGTTGATTACTGAATTGTTCGACCACCTCAAGGGAGCAATGGTCTTTACCAAGCTTGACCTAAGGGCCATGTATAACCTCGTAAGAATCAAGGAGGGCAACAAGTGGAAGACCGTGTTTAATACCAGAACCGGTCATAACGAATCTATGGTGATGCCCTTTGGCTTGAGCAATGCGCCCGCTGTCTTACAGGAGTTCATCAATGATGTCTTTCTTGATATGTTGCAGAAATGTGTGGTAGTCTATTTGGACGACATCTTGATTTACTCAGACTCCATTGAATCACACTACCTGGATGTCAGACAGGTGCTGCAATGGTTACATGAGAATGGGCTTTTCTGTAAGCTTGAGAAATGTGAATTCTACCTGTGTCAGGTTGCCTTCTTGGGCTACAACATTTCTGCTGAAGAGTTCTCCATGGACCCTCAGAAGGTTTCGGCTGTTCTACAATGGCCTCACCCCAGTGGCCTGCGTTCCATTAAGCGGTTCCTTGGGTTTGCCAACTACTATCTGAAATTTATCAGGAACTTTTCCTCTTTGGCCATACCTATCTCAGATCTGACCAAGAAGGGCAGCAATTTCCACAATTGGACGCCTGCTGCCATCAAAGCTTTTGAGGCCCTCAAGTCTGCTTTTGGCTTCTATTCTGTCTCATCCCAATCCTGGTTTGCCCTTTGTCCTAGAGGTGGATGTGTCTGAAACGGGAGTAGGCCCCTTTCTGTCTCAGCGTCAGACACCTGATGGACCCTTATTTCCTTGTGGGTTCTACTCTTGTGGAAAAATTGCATGCTTACCCACTATACGTGACTTCCATCTCTAGAAAGGTCATAAGGGCTCAGAACAGAATCATCCAATTACAGGTCATAGTCTACAAACATTCTCCCCAAGGGACAAGGGATTTTTTTGATAGTCCTCTGCCAAACATCCCCTCATTGGATTTTATATAGGAATATAGAAGAAAAGTGCTCCAATAGAGTAAAAAAACCCTTTTATATTGTTTATTAAAATTTTAAAATCACACCTACATCATGAATAAAATAATAGCACCAAACAATATAAATCCTCGCAGGCAGTAAAACAAATACCCGCACTTCCTGGATTACGGAACGCGATGACGCCAGCACGTAGCTCCGCCCTACGCATTTCATTATCCTTAACATTGTCACATTGCGATGGCGCCATGCTGCGCCATCACTGTCTATAACTACAAAGCGTGACCAAGACTGAATTTGAGTTGCAGGGCACCCATCTGAATTTAGACAACCAAGCCTCGATCTGGATAGTACTATTAAGGTTTATTTCAATTGTCCAGGCCTCAATCCTATTATACTCTAAGGCAGAGGTGTCAAAATCAATTGATTCTTGGGCCACATCAGCATTATCGTTGCCCTCAAAGGGCCGGGCTAGGTGTCAAAAGCACCCAAACCCCCCTTAAATCAGATGTCAAGAGTCCCCCCATTATGAGAAGTCAAGTCCCCCACCCTCCCATACATTACATTGCAACCCATAGGGGTTTTGCTGCTGACGGGAAGAAGCTGGGGGATGGATCTGGGTAGCAGAAAGTGCAGGGTCTGGAGGAGGACAAGAGGAGGACTGAAGTCAGCTGCCAGAGTCTGCTAAATGCTGAGACCAGGGGAGGCGAAGATGAGGGGGTGCTGCAGTTGCACAGAGAGGTGCATGATCTGTAGGAGGAATTCTGTCCTCCTCTCTGCTGCAAACTGCTGAGACAGAGTGGGGGGTGGAGATGAGGGGGTGACTGCACCTGCAGGAGAGGGGAAAGGGCCACATGAAATGGCCAGATTACCATAAGCCCTCTAGTGGACACACATACAGTACAGACATTAATAATAATAAAAAAAAAAAGATAACAATAGGCAAATTGAGATCTCAGCACACCATAGGCCATCTAGTGGACAACTATATTAACATATATGTTTTAGTACCCAAGTGAAAACACTATACATCCCAAAACTCAACCATAATTATACAAAAAATTGTACCAAAACTTTTTAAAGTTTATAACCCAAACCAGTTAATATTATTAACATTATAAAAAAAGGCAACATTTACATAAAAAATGTATTCCCACCTATCATTCATAATTATAAAGAACTAAAAACACATAATTTCCACCAGACTTAAGGGAAGGAGAAATATACAGTATATACGGTGGATATAAAAAGTCTACACACTCCTGTTAAAATGTCAGGTTTCTGTGATGTAAAAAAAATTAGACAAAGATGAATCATTTCAGAACTTTTTCCACCTCTGATGTGACCTATAAACTGTGCAACTCAGTTGAACAACAAACTGAAATATTTTAGGTAGAGGGAAGTAAAAATAAAAAACTAAAATAATATGGTTGCATAAGTATTGCCATTCTACCCCATAGCCCAGACATATGAAGAATGCGGTACATTGTTGTCATATGTACCACATAGTAGCCAGTACTTGCCAGATATTCCTGCAGTTCCTTTAATGTTGCTTGTCTTTTTATCAATTTTGGAGGGATGTCTAGTTCTTGGTATGTCATTGTTGTGCCGTATTTTCTCTACTTGATGATGACTGTCTTCACTGTGTTCCATGGTATATCTAATGCCTTGGAAATGCTATTACGTATACTCTTCTCCTGACTGACACCTTTTAACAATGAGATCCCTCTGATGCTTTGGAAGCTCTCTGCGAACCATGGTTTTTGCTGTAGGATGCAACTAAGAAAATGTCAGGAAAGACCTACTAACAGCTAGACCAGCTGAACCTTATTTGGGGTTATTCAGAGGCATTTAAACCACTTCCGGCAAACGGAAGTACCTGTACTTCAGTTTGAGAAAGTGGTTGTACCGGGGTGATGCTTGCAGCTAGAGGCATCACCCCAATACTGTTTTTTAGAGCCGGCGGTCGGCTTTCTAGTGATAACAACCGATGTGGATCAGCAGCTCAGCTCAGCAGTCAGATTTGGCTTTGATCGGGTCTCCGATGTAGTAACCCGGAAGCGACGTCACATTACTTCCAGTTTACTCAGCTGCTAATGGCGCCGATTTTAAAAAAATGACAGTATTAAAAAACACATATTTTGATGTTTTGAATACTTTTAAGTGCAAAGGAGGGATTTGGGTCTTTTAGACCCCAGATCCCCCCCTAAAGAGTACGTCTCACTGCCTATTTCTGTCACAAGGGATGTTTACATTCCTTGTGACAGCAATAAAAGTGATCAGAATTCTTTTTTTTAGGGACAGTAAAAAAATAAAATAGAATTTTTGTAAGAACTTACCGTAAAATTATTTTCTCTGAGTCCTCTGACAGTTGCCGCCCGATGGTATTAGCCTTCACTAATGGGTAATGGCGCACTCTGCAGGAGAAGGCTAGGCAGATAATTCATTATCAGGTTAATACAAAAAAACTTTTTGTACTTCAGCACGCCACTAGGGGGCCATTCCTCAGCCATTACCAGAACCTCATCTGATATTACCTCAGTTTGTAGCAAGCAGTACCGGAAAGGCCACAACCCCCAGATCCAAAAACTAGAGGGGTGGGGGCGGCGACTGTCAGAGGACTCAGAGAAAATAATTTTACGGTAAATTCTTACAAAAATTCTATTTTCTCTTACGTCCTCTGACAGTCGCCATCCGATGGTATTAGCCTTCACTAATGGGACGTCCCAATGCAGTGCAGGTATGAGGGGTGGGAAAACAACGCAACCAATTTAGAAGGTAACGCAAATAACCAGGCTAGTAACAACCTGAGCCCACAGTAAAAAAACTGGAACAAACCCAGAACAAACACCCTATAAGAAGGGCCCGAAAAAATAGTGTCCCCTTAAACCACTGCCACACTCAAAACTTTGTGGCCAACGGAAGCATCCGAAGATGCCAAAACGTCAAGTTTGTAAAACTTAGTGAAAGTGTGCACGGACGACCAGGTCGCCGCCTTGCACACCTGAGCCACAGAATCCTGATGGCGAAAAGCCCAAGAGACACTAACGGCTCGAGTAGAATGAGCCTTTACCAGGAAAGGAGGAACCTGACCCTTAATGGAATAGGCCACTGTCTGATTGTAAGATTCTGGTACCTTTGGTACCCTTATTTACCATTTTCCTTTTCAAACATTGCGTCCCACCTTTTTAGTTAGGTGGAACGCATACACCTTTAAGACGGATGACGTCATCGCTGAGCGCCGCTGAGCGGCTATTTCAATCGCCAGCATTCTCTCTCACGTTGTTCGTTCAATGTGTGTCTACATGCTCACAAGCCTTGTCTTGCTGTCGTAACCTCCAGCTATTTGCCTTTACCTGGAACAGACCGGAACCTCGCAACTGATCCCGTATCTCGCTACCGGATCACTCCTTCACTTCTGGACCCCTCTACTTACTAAACCTTACTAGTGATAAGTACCCCACAGGGGAATCCTCCATAACTAACTTACACTATCATCTTCTGCACATTAAGGACTGTTACTATCTATGCATATTAATTCTACCATCTGCACTGTTACATAGATTGCTAGCTCTTGAGTCTACTACCATCTATCCTTGCACTGGGTTAGTCTATCCTGTCTATGTCATCTGCTGTCCTTACCACCTGTTACCATACATGATTACTAACCTATCTGCATTCTACCTATTACCATCTACTACTCTCCTGAACATTACTATCAAGTGCTTACCATTACTGTCACTGCTCACACCTGTCCCTTCAGCACATCACTACCATACTATCATATACATCCTATCACTCCAGGAACATCTTATTAAGTGTGTGTATATCTGTATGCTGAAGCAGACAGGCCCACAGTGATGAGTCTGGAGAGTTGGATCTGGTATTCCAACACATCTCTACATGACTACCGAGTGGAGATTCTGCAGCTGCAAATCCAGCTTACAATAAAAACGCAGGAGCGTTACAGATTGAACGAACCTTAAAAAAATGGATTCAGCAGAATTACCCACTCAAGTGACACAATTAACACAACAAATAAATGCATTAATACTTGCTCTTACTGAAGTAAAAGAAGACAATCAGACTCTGAGACAGCAGGTAACCCGTCTTTCCCAGCTTACTGCTGCTCAGCCCCCTGAACCCAAAATAAACCCTCCTCTAGTATTTACAGGTGATCGGAAAAAATTTTGTGAATTCAAAAACGCATGTCAGTTGCTTTTTTTGCTAAAACCTCGTACTTACCCTACTGATCAAATTAAAGTCTGTACCGTCATTTCATACTTAACGGGTGATCCACAGGCCTGGGCAGACTCTCTCTTTGAGAAAAATGATCAGCTTCTCAACTCCTATCCTTTATTCCTAGTGGATCTCGCTAGTTTATATGATGACCCCAATAGGCAGAGTACTGCTGATACCCAATTGAGGGCTTTAAAACAAGGAAGGAGACCTGTAGAAGATTTTGTAGCAGAGTTCAAAAGATGGACCCTTGATTCAGGGTGGAATGATACATCTCTGCGAACTCAGTTCAGACTCGGGTTGTCAGAAGCAGTTAAAGACGAGCTCGCCCGAGCGGATTTACCTGGCACTTTGGATGCCTTAATACAACTCAGTATCAACATTGACAGGCGACTGCGAGAAAGAAGGGCTGAGAAAATGGGAATGCCATTGTCTAGTCCTTCTCGGATTTCGGCCGTTGACCCTACTCCTATGGAGGTAGGAACCATACGCCCACCTTTATCAACTACTGAACGAGCCAGGAGAAGATCCAGTAATCTCTGCATGTACTGCGCATCCCCGGATCATTCGATACGCGTCTGTCCCCTCGTCCGCAAAAAAGAGGGTGAGTGTTCACATGTCTTGCTAGGGGGATTAACGACTTCCTTCTCTAAACCTTATCTCTTTGTTCATTTAACATTACAGTGGGACCAGACTAGGATTACTACCAAGGCTATGATCGACACAGGATCTTGTGGGAACTATATCGATACACATTTTTTTACTTTAAATAAAATACCTATTATTTCAAAACCTAAACCTGTTTCTGTTAGTTTCATTAACGGTATTCCGCTATCTTCTGGTCCAATCACCAATCAGACACAAGCACTCCTTGTTACTGCTAACGAGTCTCATATGGAGACCACCTCCTTTGATATACTATCTTCACCCCATTTTCCCATTATTTTGGGACTCCCCTGGTTACACACACATCAACCAATCATAGATTGGAAAAGACGGACTTTAACTTTCCCTTCTCACTATTGTGAGATTACGTGTAACCTCCCATCCTATGGAAAGATCCTGTCTGTGGTGTCAGACGAGATTGCACCACCATGCTATCAGGATCTGTCCGAAGTATTCCTTGAGAAAAATGCTCAAGTGTTGCCTCCCCATAGGGATTATGATTGCACTATCGATCTACTCCCTAACAGCAAATTGCCTTTCGGTCATGTTTATCCTCTTTCACAGGATGAACTCTCTCATCTCAAGGAATACTTGGATGAGAATTTGACAAAAGGGTTCATCAGACCTTCTACTTCTTCCACAGCTGCAGGACTTTTCTTTGTCCGCAATAAGGATTTAAGTCTTAGGCCTATTATCGATTATAGGCAATTAAATACCATTACAATAAAGGATCGCTATCCTTTACCGCTCATCCCTGAACTCATTGAACAAGTGCGTGGGGCTACTTACTTCTCTAAATTAGACCTAAAAGGGGCATACAACTTAATCCAAATCCGTGACGGAGATGAGTGGAAAACAGCATTCAGAACCAGATACGGATTATTCGAATATCTTGTGATGCCATTCGGGTTGTGTAATGCTCCCGCAGCTTTTCAAAGGTTCATAAACGACATCTTTAGAGACTTACTTGATGTCTGTGTTGTGGTATATCTGGACGATATACTTATCTATTCTCGATCTCTGTCTGAACATATAAAACATGTAAGACTTGTGTTATCCAGATTACTCGCACACAATCTATACGTGAAATTAAAAAAATGCCTATTCCTTAAGGAAGAAATATTATTCTTAGGATACATCATATCCAAAAATGGGATCAAGATGGATATGAGCAAGATATCCTGTATTCTGGATTGGCCTATACCAACAACTCGTAAGGCATTACAGCGATTCCTTGGATTTTCAAACTTCTATAGGAAGTTCATCAAGAACTTCTCTGCTATTGTGAGACCTCTCACACAACTTACAAGGATAAAGAAACCATTCAAATGGTCAGAAGAAGCAAATGGAGCTTTCCGCTTGTTAAAATCAAGCTTTACCTCTGCTCCCATACTACGCCATCCAGACCCATCCCTCCAATATATTCTGGAGGTAGATGCGTCAAATATGGCAGTAGGAGCAGTTCTCTCCCAACGACCAACAAATACTTCACCACTCCACCCAGTTGCTTTCTTCTCAAAATCACTAAGCAGCCCAGAGGTGAATTACCCAGTGGGTGAAAAGGAGTTGCTTGCCATAAAACTGGCACTGGAGAATTGGCGACATCTACTTGAAGGTACCCAATTACCAATACTCATATATACAGATCATAAAAACCTTCAATACCTCCAGACTAACAAAACTCTTTCCCACCGGCAGGTACGATGGTCATTATTCTTCCTAAGATTTAACTTCCTAGTGACCTACACGCCTGCAGACAAAAATAAAAAAGCGGATGCACTATCACGATTAACCGAAGATAACTGCGCCAAAATTCCTTCTATTCCTATAATACCCTATGAACGTATTATTGGTGTTGTTCGTTCCCTGAAGGAAGAGATTTTGCACAGTATAAGATTGGATTCACCTCCACCACAACTAAGTACTGATGCAGAAGGCTTCCTCTATTACCACGACAAACTCTACATACCCCCTACTATGCGCACCAAGATCTTGGAATTATCCCATGATGTGCCCATGGCAGGACATATGGGTATGACGAAAACCCTTAATTTGCTTACCAGGCAGTTTTGGTGGCCTGATATGAAGACGTCTGTACAAAAATTTGTTTCTTCATGTGACATCTGTGCAAGGTCCAAAATTGACACTACAAAACCATCTGGTCTACTCTGCAGTCTACCAATACCCCAGGTCCCATGGGAAGTTGTGTCCTTAGACTTTATAGTAGAACTACCACCTTCCAAAGGATTTAATACCATTCTAGTGTCAGTGGACCATCTGACAAAGATGGCACACTTCATTGCTATTCGCAGACTACCTTCATCTTAACAAACAGCGGAACTACTAATGAAACATGTATTCAAGTTACATGGAATTCCAAAGACTCTTTTATCCGACCGTGGTTCACAGTTCATCTCCAAATTTTGGCAAGCTCTATGTCAAATACTACGGATTGAGCGAAAGCTCACTTCTCCCTACCACCCTCAAACCAACGGACAGACTGAAAGAGTCAACCAGTGTATAGAACAATATCTGCGTTGCTACACATCATACCTACAGGATGATTGGGTGGACCTCCTCCCTCTGGCGGAATTTGCTTATAACAACGCAACCCACAGTACTACTAAGCAAAGTCCGTTCTACTTGAACTATGGGTTTCATCCCACACTTCTTCCACCACGCATCTTACCATCAAGTAACCCAGTAGCCTCGGATTATCTTACCCAAATAAAAGACTCTCTGGGTTTACTTAATACCACCATCACACACGCTCATAGTCAACAAAAAAGGTACTACGACCTTCGTAGAAGACCTTCTCCACAATATGCTATTGGGGACCTCGTTTGGCTATCGACAAAAAATTTAAGATTAAAAATTCCTAGCAAAAAGCTTGGACCTTTATTTCTGGGACCCTTCCCAATTAAGAAACTCATTGGAAAAGCTGCAGTGCTACTCACCTTACCGGCAGATCTCAAAATACATCCCATCTTTCATGTGTCGCTACTGAAGCCACATGTTCCTAACCAAGGAATAAGGCCTACCATCTTGCCTCCACCTCCAGTACAAGTTGAAGGCGGAGAAGAATATGAGATTAAGGAGATTTTGGATTCTCGTATCCACAGAGGAAGACTCCAATATCTCATAAGATGGAAGAACTATGGACCCCAAGACGACACCTGGTTGGATACCTCTGATATTCACGCACCTAGGCTTATACGAAGGTTTCACTCGAAATACCCGGAGAAACCAGTGCTATAGGCCTTCCGGAGCCGGCCTTAAAGGGGGGGTACTGTAAGATTCTGGTACCTTTGGTACCCTTATTTACCATTTTCCTTTTCAAACATTGCGTCCCACCTTTTTAGTTAGGTGGAACGCATACACCTTTAAGACGGATGACGTCATCGCTGAGCGCCGCTGAGCGGCTATTTCATTCGCCAGCATTCTCTCTCACGTTGTTCGTTCAATGTGTGTCTACATGCTCACAAGCCTTGTCTTGCTGTCGTAACCTCCAGCTATTTGCCTTTACCTGGAACAGACCGGAACCTCGCAACTGATCCCGTATCTCGCTACCGGATCACTCCCTCACTACTGGACCCCTCTACTTACTAAACCTTACTAGTGATAAGTACCCCACAGGGGAATCCTCCATAACTAACTTACACTATCATCTTCTGCACATTAAGGACTGTTACTATCTATGCATACTAATTCTACCATCTGCACTGTTACATAGATTGCTAGCTCTTGAGTCTACTACCATCTATCCTTGCACTGGGTTAGTCTATCCTGTCTATGTCATCTGCTGTCCTTACCACCTGTTACCATACATGATTACTAACCTATCTGCATTCTACCTATTACCATCTACTACTCTCCTGAACATTACTATCAAGTGCTTACCATTACTGTCACTGCTCACACCTGTCCCTTCAGCACATCACTACCATACTATCATATACATCCTATCACTCCAGGAACATCTTATTGAGTGTGTGTATATCTGTATGCTGAAGCAGACAGGCCCACAGTGATGAGTCTGGAGAGTTGGATCTGGTATTCCAACACATCTCTACATGACTACCGAGTGGAGATTCTGCAGCTGCAAATCCAGCTTACAATAAAAACGCAGGAGCGTTACACTGATCCACTTAGAAATGGTTGCCGCAGAGGCAGCCGATCCCTTCCGAGGTCCCTCAGGAAGAACAAATAGAGATTCAGACTGCCGAATCGACTCCGTGGCGGACAGGTAGACCTTGACCGCCCGGACCACATCCAGAGAATGCAAGGCAAACTCCTTAGGATGATTGGGTCGTGCACACAGCGAAGGCAGCATGATATCCTCATTGAGGTGGAATGAAGAAACCTCCTTGGGAAGAAAAAATTGACTCGGTCGCAGAACCACCTTATCTCTATGAAGTACCAGATAAGGAGAACGGCAGGACAAGGCCGCCAATTCAGACACTTTGCGAGCTGACGTGATTGCCACCAGAAAAGCAACTTTCTGTGACAACACAGACAGAGGAATCTGATGTTCTCGAAAGGAGGTTTTTGTAACACTGACAAAACCAGATTCAGATCCCAAGGCGGCAAAGGAGCCCTCCTCGGGGGAGCCAAATGCCACACCCCTTGAATAAAGGTGCAGACCAAAGAATGCAACGCCAACGGTCACTGAAAAAAGATGGCCAAGGCCGACAACTGTCCCTTAACCGTAGTCAGCGCCAGACGCTGATCCATGCCCTTCTGCAGGAAGGCCAAGACCTTCGCCACCGAGAAAGAATGAGGATGAAGACCATTTGCGTTGCACCAAGTGGTATACGCTTTCCAAGTGCGGTGATAAATCTTCCTTGAAGTGGCTTTGTGAGCCTTTAACAAGGTAGGATGACCGCTTGTGGAAGACCCCTATCCCTCAGGACCTGGCTTTCAACAGCCATGCCGTTAAAGCCAGCAACAGTAAAGCAGGATGGAAGATCGGTCCTTGAGACAGAAGATCGTCTTGCAGCGGAAGCCGCCAGGGAGGTTCGACGACCATCTGAACGATGTCCGCATACCAGGACCGTCGAGGCCAGTCCGGGGCCACTAGAATCACTGACATCTGTTCTGACGCCACCCTGCGAAGGAACCTGGACAGTTGAGTTGGAGGAAAGGCATAGATCAGCCGGTAGCAGTGCCAAGGCACCACCAACACGTCCACGGCGTCCGCCAGAGGATCGCGAGTTCTGGCCACAAAACTTTCCACCCTTTTGTTGAGGCGAGATGCGAACAGATCCACGTCCGGGGTTCCCCAACGGGTGCACAGAAGGCGAAACACCTCCGGGTGCAGGGACCATTCCCCCTGGTCCAGGGTCTGGCGACTTAGATAGCCCGCCTGCCAGTTTTCCACACCCGGAATGTGAACAGCCGAGATCGCCGGTACATGCGATTCGGCCCAAGACAGGATCTCGGCCACTTCCATGGCCGCCTTGGCACTCTTCGTGCCCCCTTGGTTATTTATGTATTCTATGGCCGTGGCATTGTCCGTCTGTACCCGGACCGGACACCCCTAAAGCTGAGATGACCACCGGAATAGACAAAGCTTTATCGCCCAGAGCTCCAGGACATTGATTGGTAGCGAGGTCTCCCCCGCCGACCAGGTCCCCTTGGCACAGAGCGAGCCTAGAACTCCTCCCCAGCCCGATAGCCTGGCATCCGTGGTGAGAATCGTCCACAACAGAGGCCGGGAAGACTGGCCCTGTTGTGGACGATTGGAGCCACCACAAGAGATCCGACCACACCGGGCAACTCAAGGAAATCCTCCTTTCCAAGGACTGACCCACCTGGCCAGGATCTCCGCTTGCAGAGTCCTGGTATGAAATTGAGCAAATGGAACTGCTTCGAAGGCCGAGACCATCAAGCCTAGAACCCGCATGCAGGTCCGCAAAGAGGAGAGATCGTTGAGCCTGAGGGCCCCGATCTCTGCCTGTAAAGTCCTGAGTTTGTCCTCCAGGAGGAAAACCCAAGATTGAGCCGAATCCAGGACCATCCCCAGTTACTGAAGACGAGTTAAGGGGATCATCGCCGACTTCTGAAAATTGATGGTCCACCCGAATTCCTGGAGTGTCTGAACCATCACGGCTAGATCGCTTGTCACGGTCACACATGAGTTTGACCTTAACAAGAGGTCGTCCAGGTAACCGAGGACTGCAAAAGCAGTAAAGCTAGAACCGGAGCCAACACCTTGGTGAAGACCCTGGGAGCCGAAGCGAGGCCGAAAGGCAACGCCACAAACTGGTAGTGCTCCCCAGCCACCGCGAAGCGGAGATATCTCTGATGACCCTCGAAAATAAGGATGTGCAGATATGCATCCTTCAAGTCTATTGAAGCCAGGAAGTCCCCGGGTCTCAACGATGCTACCACCGACCGGATGGATTCCCTCCTGAACTTCTGCACCCGCACACAGCGGTGCAGAGATTTCAAGTTCAAGAGATTTCAAGTCCAGAATCGGACGCACCTTGCCCTCTTTCCTGGGCACTGTGAACAGGTTGGAGTAAAACCTGCGAAACCGTTCCCGTGAAGGAACGGGTACAATGACTCCTTGGGCAAGCAGATCGTGCACTGCCCCCTTGAGATCTCTTAGACGATCAGGGGAAAGCTTGAGATAGGATGGGAAGAACCTGTCTGCGGGGCGAGATCGAAACTCGATCTTGTACCCTAAACGAATCAGTTTGTGAACCCACCTGTACTGAATGGCGGACAGCCAGGGTTCCTGAAAACAACGCAGACGTCCCCCCACCCCGACAACGGGTGAGGGTGTCCCTTCAGGAAGAAGTGGACTGGGCCGCCCAGCCAGACTGTCCGGCTTTTGGCTTACCCGTCCACGGTTTCTTCTGGCCACCAGGAGGTCGGAAGGGTTTTCCCTTCTCCTGCATCCCGAAGGCAGGAAAGGAAGTACGTTGAGTCTTGAAGGAGGGTCCCCTCCGTGCGCGGGGGGACTTACCCTTAGTGACCTAGGACAACAGAGTACTCTTACCACCTGTGAGCCCCTTAATTAACTCGTCCAAAGTTTCCCCAAAAAGACGACCTCCTGTATAGGAAATCTCAGACACCGTCTTCTTGGACGTGTGGTCAGCCGACCAGCTCTTCAACCAGGTAATGTGGGGGATCACGATCCCCACCGCCGACAACCAGGCGACCAAAGGAGCCTCATCCAAGGCCGCGTTGCACAGATACATCCCAGTTTGGATGAGCTGATCAACCATTACAAGGGCAGTCGGCGAGGCCGACTCTGCCACCAGGGTGCTACGAAGCCCCTTGCCCTATACCGTGAGCGCCTGAGAGGCCATCACCGAAGCAAAAACAGGTTTTAATAGGGAACCTGCCACCATATAAATGTGACGGTAGAGTGCCTCCACCCTCCTATCCGCCGGATCCCGGAAAACCGGGGAATCCTCTACAGGCATCAAGGACTTATTCAGCCGAGACAAAGTGTGATCCACTTTAGGGGACACCGTCCAACGTTTTTCTACCGCCTCCACGAAAAGGATAGCGGACAGAAAAACACTTAGGCACCACCAACATGTGCTTAATGTGCCACCACTGGTCATTCACAATCTCATGAAATTCCTCAGGGCAGGTATAAGCCTGACCAGACTTCTGGGGTCTGTCGAACCCGAAAGCAGACCACTTACGTGACTGAGATGGCTCATCTTCAAGAGCAAGAGCTTCTTTAATGGCGCTAATGAGAGCATCCATCGTAGCGCATTCCCGCGCTACCGAGGGGGAAGATTCCTCCTCATCCCGCTCAAAAGTGGGGGGACCGGGACCCCTCAGGGGGGCCATCGTCCGTAGCAACCAATTCGGACTCAGAGGACTGGGAGGGCACAGGCCGTTTTTTGGAGGAGCGTTCTGACATCAGTAGATTCACCTGGGACGCCAAAGTCGCAGGTGCAGCAGATATGGAGGCCATGGAGGAGGATTCAGGTGTACCCGAAGCCCCCACCAGGTCTGCAGGGAATTTGTTATCCTGGGAGTCCATTTGCCTTAAAATTAAAAAAGAAACGCTGGCCCTTTAAATCGGCGGTTCCGCGGACCCCCCCGCAATCTGCACAAACAGAAAGAGTCCCTTGTGAAAACACATAAGCCACAAACTAAATCTGATTTGGTTGAAAAATTATTATTATATATTATTTATTTTTCTCTCCGTGGCTGTCTACCTCTCAGGAGGAAGAGAGGGTGACCGGGGAAAGAGGGAGAGTGGATCAGGAAAGTCATAAACTAGGAATAAGACACAGGGTGGCCTCTCTTGTTGAATAAAGGGGGAAGAAAGAAAATAAGAGAAAATGGACATGATCAAATTGGGTCTATGGAGAGAGGGAGGGGATCCTCGCCCTGGGAAGGACTTGGGCTTCACCTCCAATAGGTTAACGTTCATTAAATTAGGGAGGGAATTGAGCGTAATATACATTAGTATAACTTAGATAGGAGGAAGATCCACCTTTTTTAATTAGAGGGGAAGGGTTAGGGAAGAGCGGGAGGGAGAGGTTGGGTTTTTTATTTATTTATTTATTTATTTTTTCTCTCTGGGGTTTTTTTTTTTCTTTTCTCTCTCTCAAATCCAATGGCAAACATAAAAATAGTATCATTCAATGTTAGGGGACTCAAGACCCCCGAAAAAAAACATATGCTCCTAAATGAATTCAGACGACTATAGGGAGACGTAGCGCTTATACAGGAGACACATTTTAGAGAGGATGGAGTGCCCTCCTTAAGAAATAGAAACGACCCTACTGGTTATCATTCAAGCAATAAAATTTCTAAATCTAAGGGGGCTTCTATCCTCATTTCAAATAAACTCTCATGGGAACATGAAGAGACATGTTTGGATTCTGAGGGGAGATACGTCTTCGTAAAAGGACTCTTGGAGGGAGCTAAAGTCATTATTGGTTCAATTTATACACCTAATACAGGTCAGGATATCTTTCTCTCTAGAACTCTTAAGGTCATGTCTGACTTCGGAGAAGGGCAAATTTTATTAGGAGGAGACCTAAATATCCCTCTAAATCCAAGTATCGATACCTCCTCCAGATCATCATCGGTGCCTCTTAAAACTAGGAAGAAGGTAATCCAGATACTGCACAAATATCAACTTATGGATGTATGGCGTTTACAGCACCAAGGAGAAAAAGATTATACATATTATTCAATGATACACAAAAAATATACTAGAATAGATCAATTTCTAGTTCCCCATAGACAGCTGCAATCAGTGAAAAAAACGGAGGTGGGTAGCATTACATGGTCGGATCATGCCCCGATAGTGATGTGCTACTCACTTTCAGAAAGAGAGAAATATACAAATAGATTTTGGAGACTGAACGAAAGTTTGCTCCAGATTCCAGAAGGGAAGGAGGATGTTCAGAGGGAGCTCCAATGGTATTTCCAAATAAATGACAGGCCTGAATGCGACATAGGCATTTTATGGGAAGCCCATAAAGCAGTGATTAGAGGAGTATTGATAAAACATGGATCTCGATTGAAAAAAGAACGGAAGAAACAACTAGATACATTGTTGAATGAACTACATGAAATAGAAATAGTTCATAAACAAAACGTATCTGCAGAATTAGAAAGAAGTAGGAATGAAATACGCAAACAAATAACAGATTTATTCCAATATAAAGCCAAGGCAGAGCTCCAGAGAAACCGAAGAGCAGGATATGAGTCTGGGAATAAATGCGGAAGAATGCTAGCTAGAGCAGTCAAAGAACAGGAGTCCAAAAGATTTATCCCATATATTAACTCTCCTAAAGGCAAAAAAGCATACCTATACAAATAGCGAAATCTTTCGGAGACATTTACTCTGCATTATATAATTTGAAAAAAGATAAAATAGAAAAAATAAACATGGATTCCTATATTAAAGACTCCGGAATGCCAACACTGCCTGTGGAGATTAGAAGGGAGTTGGATATGCTGATAACTCTTCTTGAGGTCCAAGTTATTGAAGGGACAAAATCAGGGAAAGCTCCAGGCCCAGACGGTCTAACAATACAGTACTATAAAGTATTTTTCCCGATTTTGGGACCATATTTGACAAAATTATATAATGAAATGGGTCATAATTCTGACTTTTGTAGAGATTCTTTGGGAGCACATGTGACAGTGATACCCAAAGAAGGGAAAGACCTAACCCTCTGTGGGAGTTATAGACCAATATTGCTGTTGAATGTGGACCTAAAGGTCTTCGCAAAGATTATTGCAAACAGACTAACACAACATATAAACTCTCTGATACATCTAGATCAAGCAGGCTTTATTCCTCAAAGAGAAACGAAAGATAATACAATAAAAGTATTAAATTTGGTACATATTGCGCAAAATACTCATCTCCCTTGTATTTTTTTAGGAATAGATGCAGAAAAAGCATTCGATCGCATTAATTGGGAATTTATGTGTTCTACATTGAACTTTATAGGAGTAGACAAAACTATGCTTCGGTGGATTCAAGCTATTTATTCGTCACCATGGGCTAAAGCAAAGGTAAATGGGATATTATCAGAATCTTTCCCCATTAAAAATGGGACAAGACAAGATTGTCCTTTATCCCCTATATTATTTTTTTTATCTTTAGAGCCATTTCTCTGTCGAGTGAGACAAAACACAGATATATCAGGAATAGTACAGGGGGATAAGCAATTTAAATCTGATGTTTTCGCTCACGAGACCAGAGATATCATTGCCAAATCTATTAAAAGAATTTGAAATATATGGAAGATTATCTAATATGAAGATTAATCTTGATAAGTCAGAAGCCATGGGAGTGGGAGCTTCTCCTTACTATTTTCATAATCTGAAACAAAACTTTGGTTTTAAATGGACGGAGAGAGCGATAAAATATTTAGGAACATTTATTCCCCCTAACATGAAGAAAGTATATGAATATAATTTCATCCCCTTTTGAATAGAACAAAAACACTTCTGGAAAAATGGAACACAGGAATACACTCCTGGTTCGGTAGATCAAATTTAATAAAAATGTCTATTCTTCCAAAATTCTTATATCTTTTTCAAACTTTACCTATCAGAATTCCAGTTCAATATCTCAAACAGGTCCAATCAGTATAAATTTTATCTGGGCAAAAAAAAAAACAAGATTATCAGTCAAATATCTAACCCTTCCAAAAAAATATGGAGGTGTGTCCTTACCGGACATACGCAGATATTATCAAGCTTCCCATCTATGTCGTCAAGTTGATTGGTGCAGACATCAGGAATCCAAATTGTGGATACATGTGGAACAATCTCAAACATCAATCCCCCTGAATAAGGCCGCTTGGTGTTATGACTATCTACCGGAAACTTTGAAAAAGCACCTGCTGATAGGTAACACATTAAATATAGTTTCACAAGTATATATAAAGGGGATGGAAAATACTTCAGACTCCCCTTTACTCCCTGTTTTGGGAAATCCAATGTTCCCTATGGGAATGGAAAAAGGC
This sequence comes from Pelophylax lessonae, assembly GCF_965119305.1. Classification (NCBI taxonomy): domain Eukaryota; kingdom Metazoa; phylum Chordata; class Amphibia; order Anura; family Ranidae; genus Pelophylax; species Pelophylax lessonae. Next base: position 121,552,713 of record NC_138779.1, read on the forward strand.
CCATTTGGAGAACTAAGGAAAAAAGGTTGTTTCCAAACCTCACATTTTTTGAAAGGAGATAAGTGGCCGACATTGGAGATATTGATGAACAAAGAAGATACCTTTGGACTTCCGTTCTGGAGTGCCCTACAGGTACATCATTAACTTGAGACACTACCACATCCTCAGAGCTACGGAAGACAAGAAACAATCTTTGAAAAATATTGCTCAGAAACAGGAACCTTAAACCACACGCTATCTAAAATGTATAATTTGTTAGTGACACCTAAAGACCAGGTTAAATTACATTTTCTAAATAAATGGGAAGAAGAAATTAATTGTACCTTTTCCTCGGAACAGCAACAAAAAATAATAGATCGAGCTTTTCAGTCTTCTATATGTACCAAAATACAAGAAACAAACTATAAAATTTTAACAAGGTGGTATTATACCCCTCAGAGACTGAAAAGTATCTATCCTAACACATCAGATAGATGTTGACGCTGTCAAGAGGAAATGGGTACAATGATACATATATTTTGGACATGTTCCAAGATAAGAGGATTCTGGGAAGAGATCAGAAGGATAATACAGAAATTTACGGAGGTAGAGATCCAAATGGATCCTGCCTTCTTTTTATTACAGGAATCAATAATGTCAACAAAAAAATATAAAAGATCCATAATAAGTCACTTGGGGTGGAAAAAAAATACTCCACTCTCTATAAGGGATTGGATAGAGAAAGTGGAGGAAATAAATAAAATGGAAGATCTGACTCTAACAGCAAATCATAATAGAGAGAGATATAGACAGACATGGGAGGGATGGAATGCTTTCATCCTCTCTGAAGAAGGGAAAACCCTTAGAGAGTAGAGTAATGGGGAAGTTTGAGAGGTTTGCCATTGGATTTGGTAAGAAGAAGGGGGAGGGGGATGTGGGGAGGGAGGGTAAGGGGGTTGATTTTTTTTTTCTCTTCCTTTTATGGAAGAGTGTTGCTATGGTTGTTTACGGTTATGGGGGGTAAGGGTAGGGAAAGGTAAGAGAAAGAGAAATGGAAAGGTAGGAATGATTCCATGTGATAAGAGGGGAATAAATAAACAGGCCATTATAAGTTAGGATAAGGAATAGGACAAATATTCCTACTCCCAGATGTGTATCCTTTGTTATATATTTGATTTGGCTGTTCATTTTTTTTTAAATGTAAATGTAAATTCCTTTTCACTCTCTAATAAAATAAAAAACTAAAATTGAAAAAAAAAAAGAAAAATGGCAGAAGAATAAGCAAAAATCCCCCCAGCCTGTCAGTACTTGCCCACCATGCGTCCTGTACAGGAGACTGTGAGGAAGGAGGAAGTGACCTCACATCACTAGAGGCCAGCCCTCGAGCCCAGAGAAAAGGTGCCTATTGAAAGTCTATGACAAAAGTCACAGGGAAAATGGCCGCTTGCCCTTACTAGGCATGTTGCCCACATCCAAGATGGCGCCCGACCGGGAGCCCTAGCAGAATCCCCACATGGCTGCTGTCTCACACAGAGCATAGATTCTGCACACCACCCAAAACGGCGGCCGCCCCAACAGGCGGCAAATAAGTGCATAAAACACATTCTGGCTATCTGCAGGGACCCCAGGGAGACCCCTACAGTACCCCATACAGCGCCCCCCGTGGGAGCGTGGGGGGGGGGGAGAACCCACCCACAGAAGGGGGGATCTTCCAGAGACCACCAGCCCTGCTATCCCCTAAGAGGGGGCCCACAACCCCCCCAAACGTTCCCAGGGACAAGGGGGATCAGTACTAACCAGTCCAAAAGTGGGCACAGCTCAGATACGGAAGACCTCCCACCTTAATGTGGGGGTGCCGTCAGCCATGGAGGGACGCTGGCAACACGCGGGAAATCCGGGTTGAGACATCCTCAGCGAAGCGCAGCTCCACAGGCTCGTCCCCATATGGAGGGGTACAGTCGTTGCGAGGCCTGGGCGTACCAGTAACCTGGGACGTTCGTTGGCAGGCTGAGATTCCATAAGGATCTATGATACCCAGTCCGAGGCCCAGCTCTGCGGTCACTTGTAGTCCTCCAGGAAAGGAATCCTTGACTAACTAGTGATAGTGAGAGAAAATAAAATCTATTGTATAAAGAAAAACACATAAATTCAGAAAAAAATATAAAGAAAACCAAGACTCTAGATCTCAGCAGGGAAGACCTAACTCTACTCCAGATGCTAGGCAGCTTCAAACTGAGGTAATATCAGATGAGGTTCTGGTAATGGCTGAGGGATGGCCCCCTAGTGGCGTGCTGAAGTACAAAAAGTTTTTTTGTATTAACCTGATAATGAATTATCTGCCTAGCCTGCTCCTGCAGAGTGCGCCATTACCCATTAGTGAAGGCTAATACCATTCGACTGTCAGAGAACGTAAGAGAAAATAAAATTAATAGGAAAAAAAATTAAACATTTCAAAGCGCCCCTGTCCCGGCGTGCATAAGTCGTGAAAACGCATACATAAGTTGCGCCCGCAAATGTAAACGCTGTTCAAATCACACATGTGAGGTATCTTTGCGATAGTCAGAGTGAGAACAATAGTTCTAGCAAAAGTTCTCCTCTGTAACTCTAAACTGGTAGCCGTTAACATTTTTTTAAAGCATCGCATATGGAGATTTTTTAGGTATCTTAGTTTGTCACTATCCCACAAGTGTGCGCAATTTTAAACCGTAACATGTTCAGTATCAATTTACTCGGCGTGACATCATCTTTCACAATATACGAAAAAAATTGAATAACTTTACTGTTTATTTTATTTTTTTTTAATTCAGTGATATGTATTTTTTCCCAAAAATTGCGTTTGAAAGACCACTGCGCAAATACCGTGTGACGTAAAATATTGCAACGGCTGCCCCATTTTATTCCCTAGAGTCTTTGCTAATATATATATATATATATATATATATATTGTGACAGGAAGTCAGGTAAATCTGGGAATGTAGTCACTGAGAGGAGACACATTCCCACCTGCTTTGAAAAGTTCACTGATACTATAGGGTGTTGGCTGCAAAAAGAGCCAGCAGGAAGTTGAAAACCATTCAGCTGTTCAGAATGAGGAGATCAAGGCCTCTATAATTTGTCTATTGAGTGCTGCCTCCTGTCGCTGTGTGAGCTGGGAAGAGGAGGACAGACATACGTGTACCTCCCGACGCCGTGTGGGCATGGGAGAAGGACTGCTGCCGCCTGTCGCCGTGTGGGCTGGGAGAGGGGGACAGTCGGATGTGTGCCTCCCGACAAGCTGGTGAGCATGGGAGAAGACCCCCTACAGCGATGTGAAGCTAAGGAGGGTAACCACGAGTGAAGACGTCTCAAAGGTGAGAAGACAAAGTGTTCCATGTGAAGAGTGTGAAGAGAAGTGTTCCATGTGAAGAGTGTGAAGAGTAAAGGGACCTGTTAAATGAACTGTGTTCAATGTGAAGAATCTGAAGAGTAAAGGATCCTGTTATAAATGAACATGTTTCTGTGTGAAAGAAAACAAAGGGACATGTTCAATGGACAATGTTTGTGCTGTGTGAAAAGAAAACAAATGGACATTTGAGTGTCTGCTGTAGGATCAGCAGTGTCGGCCCAACAGTAGGTTGGAAAGACTTCTTAGGTAGGTTCCAGCTGTGAGAAGGTAGCCGCCCACAGAGGCAAGGATTTATTTTGTCTTTTATTTTATTTTGGCTGTTTTGATGCTTGCAATTGTGTTAAGTAAATTGCATGAATAAATCAGTCTTGTTTTTCAACCTCTAATCGGCTATCTCTGTGAAAACGCACCCCCAAAGGGGTCACCCATACGCCTACCACCGAGCTAATCCCTTACATATGGTGGAGGATGCGGGCAGAAGCAGCAAGATCCCTGCAAGGAAGTGCAAATGTTGGATGAACTTTATCTGGTGCATGAGATTGCACAATCTATGTGTGCAGGAGAGAAGATCCTGACAGAAAAAAAAAAAGTGTTTTAAAGAGACAGCGGTCTCAAAATTATTTGATGAACTTTGTTGTGTCTGGTGCAAGTGACTGCACAAACTGTGTGTGCAGGAAAAGAGATCTTGCAAGAGAGAGAAAAACTACATGTGTTAAAGAGACAGTGGTCTGAAAATTTTTTGCTGGACTGTGAAAAATTTGTTTGTGGAGTTATTGAAGATGGGGCGTTCAAAACGCCTGAAGAATGCAAAGATAGATGAAATGAGAGACCGGATTCTATGGATGGAGGGGATGCTACCGTCTGAACCAGCCCCATCCATGCCTAAAGAGAGTCTACTAAAGAGGAAGGTTGTTGTCCCTAGCAACACTGATGAAACTGCTATGGAGACGCAGTGTGCTCAGATGAAAAGTAAACTCAAAATGGAGGAGATGTTGAAACATCTGATTATATCAAATGCAGCTCAACAGCAAGCAAATGCAGCTCAACAGCAGGCAAATGCGGATTTTCAGCAGAGCTTTGCAGCTCAACAAAAGGCTCATCAAGAGAGCATGGCAGGCTGGAAACAGAGACGCCAGCAGCCAATGGAGGCCATCGGTTTGGAGGAAACCGAGTATGTGTGCAGGGCTGAGTTGGATGCCTTGCAACGGAAAATGGAAGAAAAGGAACAAGCCTTGGAATTGCTTAAAATGGAGCATAGAAACTTGCAGGAAATGAATGAACTACTCAAGTCTCATGTGTTACAGTGGGAAGAATCCACTGCTCTTCTTTTGGTCGAGTTGCAAAAATGTCAAGACACTATAAAGGAGAAAGATACCATCCTCATGGAAAAGGAAATTGAAATTCAGACTTTGCAGAAGCAAAGTATGTGTGAAATGTTGGAGTTGCGTAATCAGCTGGAAAAAAGTCTTCAGTGTTTGGAAGTTACAAAAATAGACCTGCAGGAGTCGCAGGAACAGAATGTCGCTCTGAAAACGACATTGTCTCTCAGCGACAACGAGAAAAGTGAAAGAGAGGCTAAATTACTGAGTACTGTGTATGAGCTCACCACTTTGAGCAATGTGGTAGATGAATTACGTGAAAGTTGGAAAGGTGAAGCCCAACGTTTCCAGCAGCAGTTAAAGGAGAAAGAAGCCTGTGTGGCAGAATTACATTCTTATTCCCAGATGCTAGCCAATGAGGTGAAGGCTCTTATGCAGGGAAAAGGAGATTCTGAACACAAGAGAAAAAAAGTAGAGGCACAGCTTCTGGAATCGCAAGTCAAGGTGTCAGAAGGTGACCGAGTGTGTGCTAAGCTGTCAGAGAAGGCAACCCGATTGCAGGTTGAGTTGGACAGTGTCACAAATCAGCTTTCTCAAGCAGACAGCAAATCTAGAGAAATTGCGGAAGATTTTTCTATCTTGGAATCGCAGCTGCAAGACACGCAGGAACTCTTACAGGAAGAGAGGTGTCAAAGGCTGAGTTTTAGCACAAAGCTCAAACAAATGGAAGATGAGAAAAATGGCTTCCTGGAACAATTAAAAGAGGAGGCGGAAGCAAAGAAAAACCTATCAGAGCAAGTCGCAACATTGCAAGCTCAGATAGCGGATATGAAAAAACGCATGGAAGAAAGCGTTGGTTCATTACAGTGTGTTGAAGATGTGAAAAAGAAGTTTGATCAGATGCTTGGTGAAGAGAAGACTGTGTCTGCAAAATATGCAGAAGAACGCGCACGTGCAGAAACGGAGGTGCGTGATAACGAGAGCAAAGCCCTGTTCTTGGCTCGCTCTTTGGAGGAAGCTCTAGAGTGTAAGGCTGAACTAGAAAGAGTTAACCAACAGCTGTGTACAGAAATGGAAGATTTGGTCCGCTCCAAGGATGATGTTGTGAAAAGAGTTCAGGAGCTAGAAAAGTCTAAGCGAGCCTTAGAACAGCAAGTAGAAGAGATGAAGATTCCGTTGCAGGAACTGGAAGAGGAATTCCAGGCAACAGAGGATCTGTCCCAAAGAGGGGATAGTGTGCCTGATGCAGTTTTTAAAAGGATCAGTGTTTTGGGGTCTGTCCTGAGTGAGCCTCAGAAATGTGATGACACGTGGCTTGAATCACCCCTTTGGAATAAACCGTTCCTTCAAAAACTTCAAGCATTGGAAAATGTATCATTAGAGCTTCAGCAAACAAAAGAGTTGTGTAAGAAATGTGATGATTTCTCAGTTCAGGCTGAAAACCTAGTGGAGAAAACTAAAGCGGAGAAAACTAAAGCAAGTGATATAAATCTGGGAGAAAAAAGCAAACGCCACCTAGTGGAGAAAACTAAGGCTGTTGGTGAAAACGTGAAGCAAATGAATAAGTGCCTTTCAGGGGGTGTTTCCAAAATGGAACTGGTGAAAGACGGGTGGCAGAAGTTTGATCGTGATCTTGAGATACATTCCATGTGGAATTCAGATAGAGAAAAGGAACTAGGTGACCTTGAGCGGTCAAATAGTTCAGCAGAAAGTGCATTGAAGAAACCTGTAAAAGAATGTGTTGCAGTTCCATGCTTCTTCACTGATGCAGAGAGGAGGTCTATAATGGATACCACCCAGATCGCTGGGTTCAACTGTGTTGTTGCCTTTAACCCCTATGTTGGTGGAAGGAAAGTTGATGATGTTCTGGTTGGCTACTTCTGTGAAGAGTTTGGCAAGAAATATAAACTGAATATCAAATCAAATAGTAGGCCTTTACTGCGACTCGCTCAGGAGGGCGAAAAGTTTAAGAAGTTGATGAGTGCAAATGCTTCAGATCTGCCTATGAATATGAAATGTTTGAATGATATTGATATCTCTGGGAAAAGGAACAGGGGTCACTTTGAAGAAATGTGTGACAGCCTGTTGTCTCAATTGGAAAATCCTCTGCACAGCATCTTAGAGCAAGCAAAGCTCAAGAAGGAAGATCATTCCCTTTTACAACAAAAAGTCAATGATTGTGTACAGCTGTATGGAGAGGCAACTCAAGTCACAGAGGGATGTCAAGAGTCCCTACTTGGAACAAAGCTTAGTGAAGCAAAGGTTCTCAAAGTTTTGTGGAAAACATTTATGGATTGCAGAGAGAGGCGTCTTAAGAATGTTGAAGACATTAAGACTAGCCCAATTGAGTTGCCTATGGATCACGGTCCTCCATGGTGGATTGGACAGACGGTTATGAGGGACAAGCTGTCTGACATTTATGAGAAAGCTGTCAATGAAGATGACAGAAACGAGAAGGAGCAAAATTATGCCAAAAATGCAGTTGAAGAATGTGTATATGAGATGAGAGACAAACTGTGTGGCATTTATGAGAAATCTGTCAGTGAAGATGACAGAAACAGTTTCATCCGGAAGCTTGAGGATAATAGGAGGCTTATCAGTGAGTCAGCAGTGCCTGACACATGCGTGCCTGGAAATATGTGTCCCAACCCTAGGGTTGAAACAAGAGGGGGGGGTATGTGACAGGAAGTCAGGTAAATCTGGGAATGTAGTCACTGAGAGGAGACACATTCCCACCTGCTTTGAAAAGTTCACTGATACTATAGGGTGTTGGCTGCAAAAAGAGCCAGCAGGAAGTTGAAAACCATTCAGCTGTTCAGAATGAGGAGATCAAGGCCTCTATAATTTGTCTATTGAGTGCTGCCTCCTGTCGCTGTGTGAGCTGGGAAGAGGAGGACAGACATACGTGTACCTCCCGACGCCGTGTGGGCATGGGAGAAGGACTGCTGCCGCCTGTCGCCGTGTGGGCTGGGAGAGGGGGACAGTCGGATGTGTGCCTCCCGACAAGCTGGTGAGCATGGGAGAAGACCCCCTACAGCGATGTGAAGCTAAGGAGGGTAACCACGAGTGAAGACGTCTCAAAGGTGAGAAGACAAAGTGTTCCATGTGAAGAGTGTGAAGAGAAGTGTTCCATGTGAAGAGTGTGAAGAGTAAAGGGACCTGTTAAATGAACTGTGTTCAATGTGAAGAATCTGAAGAGTAAAGGATCCTGTTATAAATGAACATGTTTCTGTGTGAAAGAAAACAAAGGGACATGTTCAATGGACAATGTTTGTGCTGTGTGAAAAGAAAACAAATGGACATTTGAGTGTCTGCTGTAGGATCAGCAGTGTCGGCCCAACAGTAGGTTGGAAAGACTTCTTAGGTAGGTTCCAGCTGTGAGAAGGTAGCCGCCCACAGAGGCAAGGATTTATTTTGTCTTTTATTTTATTTTGGCTGTTTTGATGCTTGCAATTGTGTTAAGTAAATTGCATGAATAAATCAGTCTTGTTTTTCAACCTCTAATCGGCTATCTCTGTGAAAACGCACCCCCAAAGGGGTCACCCATACGCCTACCACCGAGCTAATCCCTTACAATATATATATATATATATATTTGGGGATTCTAAGTAATTTTCTAGCAAATAATACTGATTTTAACTTGATAGGAACAAGTGTCAGAAATAGGCCTGGTGCTTAAGTGGGTAAATGATGTCAGGAATGTACTGACTCCTATTTAACATGAGTTTGAATGTGATTGCTTAATTCTGAACATAGCTACAGTTATGAGGGTGTGCACACTTATGCAACCACATTATTTTATTTTTTTTGTTTTACTTTCCCTTCCTAAAAGATTTCAGTTTGTTTTTTAATTGAGTTGTAGAATTTATAGGTCACATTAAAGGTGGAAAAAGTTCTAAAATGATTTATCTTTGTCTCACAGAAACCTGACATTTTAACAGGGGTGTGTAGACTTTTTATATCCGCTGTATAGCTAAGCATTGTCAATAAAAGCACTCACATCTAGGTCAACATTAAAGCATTGGGGAGTAAAAGACTTGATATTATATACTCACAGGCCACTTTTTGTTACACCTGTTCAATTGCTTGGTAACAAAAATTGCTAATCAGCCAATCACATGGCAGCAACTCAATGCATTCAGGCAACTAGTCATGATGAAGACACAACTTGCTAAAGTTCAAACCGAGCATCAAAATGGGAAAGAAGGGACTTTGAACGTGGCATAGATGTTGGTGCCAGGCAGGCTGGCCTGAGTATTTCAAAAACTGCTGATCTACTGGGATTTTCACTCACAAGCACAGAGTGCTATGAAAAAGACAAAATATCCAGTGAACGGCAGTTGTGTGGACAAAAAATGCATTGTTGATGTCAGAGGTCAGAGGAGAATGGGCAAACTGGTTCAAGATGATAGAAAGGCAACAGTAACTCAAATAACCACTCCTTACAACCAAGATATGCAGAATACCAATCTCTGAATGCACAAATTGAACCTTGAAGTCCACACTGGGTGCCATTTCTGTCAGCTAAGAACAGGAAACTAAGGCTACAATTTACACAAGCTCACCAAACTTTGACAATACAAGATTGGAAAAACGTTGCCTGGTCTGATGAGTCTCAATATCAGCTTCGGCATTCAGATGGTAGGGTCAGAATTTGGCGTAAACAACATAAAAGCATGGATCCATCCTGCCCTGTATCAACAGTTCAGCCTGGTGGTGTAATGGTGTGGGGGATGTTTTCTTGGCACAATTTGGGCCACTTAGTACTAATTAAGCATTGTTTAAATGCCACAGCCTACCTGAGTATTGTTGCTGACCATGTCCATCCCTTTATGACTACAGTGTACCCATCTTCTGGTGGCCTCTTCCAGCAGGATAATGCACCATGTCACAAAGCTCAAGTCACCTCAAATTGGTTTCCTGAACATGACAACTAGTTCACTGCACTTCAATGGCCTCCACAGTCACCAGATCCCAATCTAAAAGAGCACCTTTGGGATGTGGTGAGATTTGCATCATGGATGTGCAGCCGACAAATCAGCAGCAACTAATGCTATCAAGTCAATATGGACCAAAATCTTTGAGGAATGTTTCCAACACCTTGGTAAATCTATGCCACGAAGAATAAAGGCAGTTCTATGGGCAAGGTATACCTAATAAAGTGGCCAGTGAGTGTATATCCATTTTTATCTCTACGTAATTTGGAGATGAAATTAATTTGGAGTTTAGGATTATCTTTGCAAATCATTGTATAACTGCTAGCAGTTGTTCAAGCAGTTACCCCACCCCTGCTTTCACAGAACTAAGATGAAGCCCTACAATTGTTGCAAAGAAGAACCAGAAGAGATTGGTTGTGCTTTTTCAAAGACATAAAAAGCCCAAAAAATATTTTCACACCTTTAAAAGTCCTAAACTCCCACGTGTTATGGTTTGTGACTGATTTTTGTTTTGAAATACTTAAAATGCATTTTGAAAAGGCTGTTTACTTCCCTTCTGTGTAGTGTGCTGGCAGAGCTTAGTGACAGTCACACCTCTCAGCACAAGCTTCCCCACACAGACCGCTGTTGCAGAAAAGGGAGTGTGTCTGACCAAGTCTGTGTGAATCATTGAGAGAGATGGGTCTTTACTGGTGTCTTTTGGACTGTACAGTCATATTTATACATCCACTACAACTACTGTAGCAGGAAAGCTGAGGTAAAACTATGAAAATGGAGGCTGTTAGTACAATATATATTTGACTTCAACCTAGCTTTAAGGTTTATCAGGTAAGATGCTTGGTGTTTGGCAACAGAAATGTTAGAACATTTTTGAGTGGTATTTTAGACTTGAGACCATAATAAGTGGGTTTCAGAACCAAGCATGATGAAGGGATCTAAGTTATCTTGAAAGCGTACTTCTTTATTAGCTTAGAAAATAAAAAGCATCGCTTAAACATCAATCTTTCTGCATTGACTCCTTAGAGCCGGCACCTGCTGGCCCTTTTTATGGGGTTTAGAATGCCGGTGGCAGGGCTGATGGTCATGTGACCGCTGTGGTTGGCTGTCACGAAGATCACATGATTGGATGGGTTAATTGACAGCTAACATAATAAAACATTTTAATACTGACTAGAGACCAGTATGTGTGCAGTTTGAGCTATGTTACCTCTTCCCTAATGTAGGAGAGATCTTTGAGATGACTATAGCTGTAGTGAAACTATCAAACAGTGTAACATTTTCTTTACATTTGTTCATTTATCTGCAGATCAAGGGGATGACCTTTGATCTACATATGATATCAGTCAATCTTACAAGTAGAAAAATGCTAATAAAATTTGTTCATATTTAACACATTATTAACCTTAATTAAAGTAAGCCTCCATTCACACTACCGCGACTTGTCAGGCGACTTGTCAGCCTAACAAGTCGCGGTCCGTCGCTCCGACTTAGAAAAAGGGTCCTGTACTACTTCGGGGCGACCTCGGAGCGGCTTGCATTGACTTCAATTATGTCGTGCAGGAGTCGTGCCGCTTCAGTGTGAATGCGGTCTAAGTGTAAATGCTAATGTTTTATTTTTTTAAATAACAAACACATAATACTTACTTACTCTATGGAATGATTTTCCACAGAGCAGTGCTCCTTTTCCGGGGTCCCCCGCCAGCACTTATGGCTATTTTCCCCACCGTGTGCCCACCAAAGAAAGGTTCTTGCTATGAAGACACTCATGCGGCCTGCTCCTGAGCTAGCTCTGTGTGTCCATATACATTGCTGTCTCTAAGCCAATGAGAAGGGAGAGAAGCAAGAGAGATCTGCTCTTGTGCACAGTGCTGGATCGAGATCAGGCTCAGATAAGTATAAGGGGGGGTCTGGGGGGAGCTGTATGCAGAATATTTATTTACCTTAATTAATAAAATTCATTAAGGTAAAAAATAAAAAAAAAAACCTTCAGCCTTTACAATCACGTTTACCCCTTTTAGCCCAAATTAACCCCTTCCTCCTTATATAGCTTTTATTTTCATCTGATTTTTTTTTTTTTTTTTTTTGCTCTCATCTTTTTTTTTTTCTTCATTTCTTCATATATCCCTTAAAATGCTTATATTTCATTTGTAAATAACTTCATGATACATTGTACAAGCAATTTATTTTACTGTTATTGTCTATAGATTGCATATCAATTAAATTCATTTTTGCAAGACAATATTTCCCAAAAAAGGTTTGTTAGTCACAAAAAATAATGCATATCTATTACTTCAATATTACTATGTTATCTTACATAATAACAAAGTTGATATTGAATCATTAGGCTCATAGTGGAAAGGTAAACATTGCTCTGGTCCATAAGGATTATAAAGGTGTGTGAAATAAAGTGGTTGGACAAGTGTAGAAATGGTGGCTTGAATTATAAAAACTATCTATTTAGCTTTACAACCACACATACACACATGTGCTGGCATCACATACAAGGAACTCTATTGCAGTGGGTGTTTTCCATTACATTTTACACCACTAAGCCTGCCCATTAATCCACACTAGCAAACTTTTCTTTCTGAAGTGTGGTTTTTAAAAAGCATTAATGGTTTGTATAATGCCTAAAATTTTAGTTGTAGAAGTCAGCAGTGTAATAGTAAAAAAACTGTGTTCTAGAACAGAAAAATGTGATTATTAAATGTGGCCAAAAAAACCCTGTGAAATAAGGTAGAGTTTCGATTTTTAATCAGTGGGCCTATTTGGGTTTTACATTTACTTTTATCTATTTTACATTGCAAAAACATGCATTAACTCCTTACTTACCCCCAAAATCAACTCCAATGCTGAAGGAACTGAAACTGTTAAACTCACTTCCACCACCAAATCCTTCCCCACCCTACATCACACAGGCTCCAGGAAGAACACCTCCATTTTACTGCTGCAATTGCAGAAACTGTAAGAGAGATTTTAAGGCAGGTCTTAGCACAAAATTACCAAACATCGGAGCTTAACAAATGTGATCATATAACTTGCACCAATACCCATGAATATAAAGTAAACTGTACATTTCACTGAAATGCATGTAGATTTTTACACTTCTACACTTATTTTTTATCTGTTTGAGGATAGTTTAAATGCACCATCTCACTAAACTTTCAGAATTCTCATTTGAAAGAAGCATGAAATAGAGCTGAATTTCTTTAAAGTGTAATCTATCTTTATGGCTATAGTCATACGGAACCGCAAAACATTAGAAATCCTTTTGTAACACTTTATAGTCTATTGACCTTTAACATCTCTTCTTCTGAAGACCCTTTTTAAATCAGTCCAAATTACACTCTAATCTTATTAGCAATTACCAAAGTTGTATGACAGTACAAATACCCCAAATTACCCCTTTTTGTAAAGTAGACAGTCCAAGGCATTTATCATGAGGTATGGAGAGTTTTTTTTTTTTTTTTTTTACGTTTTTTTTAGAAAAATTATGAAATTAAAACATTTTTTCTTCAAGTTATTTCTCACACACAGCACAGTCATACTTAGAATTACAACCAAAAATACCTTCTGCTATGCCTCCTGAGTACAGGGGTGCCACACATGTGAGACTTTTTCACAGCCTAGATGCATAGAGTGGCCCAAAATCCAAGTGGCACCTTTGGGCTTGCAAGGGGCATAACTTACGCATCTAATTTCCTATCACAGTACCTATCACATTTTACACAGTACCTATGAAGTTAGTACACAGAGTACCTATTACATTTTTGAAGACCCTGGAGCACCAGGACAGTGGAAACACCCACAAAATGACCCCATTTTGGAAAGAAAACTCTCCAAGGTGTTTTCTGATAAGTATAATGCAATTTTTGCCACAAGTTTGTGGAAAATGGAAAATGCAGGAAAGAAAAGAAAAATGTATTTTTGTTAAACAAATTTGACAACTAATAGGGATTTTTCTAGCACAGATCATAGGTATACCTAGAATTATGTCCCAAAACACATTCTGCCACTCCTTCCCAGTGTGGTGATACCACATGTATGACACATTTCCACAGCATAGCCACACAGAGGGACCCAAAATCCAAGGAGCACCCTAAGGTTTTCTAAGGGCACAAATTATGCATCTAAATTCCTGACTACCTATCACATTTTTAGAGGCCCTGGAGCACCAGGACAGTAAAAATGTTCACAAAATGACCCTGTTTTGGGAAGAAAACTCTCCAAGGTGTTTTCTGAAAGGCATAGTGAGTCTTTTGAAAATTTAATTTTTGCCATGTGGAAAATGCAGGAAAGAAAATGAAAATTTAATTTTTACACAAAGTTGGCAACTAATAGGTTAATTATAGCACACATCATAGGTATACTTACATCTCAAAACACATTCTTCTACTCCTTCCAAGTATGGCGACACCACATGTGTGAGATTCTTTCAGAGCCTAACCACACAGAGTTGCCCAAAATCAAAGGAGCACCTTCAGGTTTTCTAGGGGCACAAATTATGCATCTAATTGCATGACTGCATTAAATAAAGCACCTGGACCAGGTGGCATACACTCATGGATCCTAAAGAATTAAGCTCTGTTATTTGAAAGCCGTTGTTTCTAATTTTTAGGGACTCTTTAATGACTGGAATAGTACCACTAGATTGGCATAAGGTCAATGTGGTGCCTATATTTAAAAAGGGATCAAAGTCTTTACCAAGTAACTATAAACCTGTTAGTTTAACTTCTATATCTGGGAAGATACTGAGAGTTTAATAAAATACCACATAGATGAGTTATTACACTAGTTGCACACAAAAAATGATGAGAAAAATCACTGTGAATGTGACTGTACAATGAAACATAAGTGCTATAAGAGATGAATCAATGTGACTTCATCCAGAAAATAGTCCATGATAAATCAAAAGCAACCATAGAATAAACTGAAAAGTCCAAAATCCATAATATAATATAATATAATAATGGTGAAAAAAGGAGTCCAAAAACAATATTGCTGTAATTGAAAATTAGTGAAAGAAAAACATAACACTAGTTGCGCACAAAAATCGTTGATGAAAACAATCCTAAAAACCCATAAATATACTTAAATATGATCAATTATTAGTGATACATCAATATAACTGTGTCCAAAAAATCCAAAAAATAGTCCATAATATAACAAAAGACCATATATAGGTGATGAATATAAGAAGTCCAAAAATCAATATATAGTGTAAGTGAAAATGAGTCCAAAACAACTTCTGTAGTAGTGATAGACCAAATGATCTTGTGAGATTCCAGTGCTAATAAAATAAGGTGACACCCAAAAGAGATCCACCACCGCTGTGATCCACACCCCTCAAATTAGCAACTCACCCTCATTTGTTGCCTACCACTCGTGGATAAGGCAAATCTCGCTGTATATGATATTGCTGTATATGGTAATCCAACTTGGCAATCCTGACAGCGACCCTCGTGCAAACCAGGAAGGTGGGGAATTATCCTCAGCTCCAAACCATGTGGAAAAAGCATATAAAAGAGGGACCCCACTGGTGCAATACCATTAAATCACAACAAATGAGGGTGAGTTGCTAATTTGAGGGGTGTGGATCACATCGGTGGTGGATCTCTTTTGGGTGTCACCTTATTTTATTAGCACTGGAATCTCACAAGATCATTTGGCCTATCACTACTACAGAAGTTGTTTTGGACTCATTTTCACTTACACTATAAATTGATTTTTGGACTTCTTATATTCATCACCTATATATGGTCTTTTGTTATATTATGGACTATATTTTGGATTTTTTGGACACAGTTATATTGATGTACCACTAATAATTGATCATATTTAAGTATATTTATGGGTTTTTAGGATTGTTTTCATCAACGGTTGTTGTGCGCAACTAGTGTGATGTTTTTATTTCACAAATTTTCAATTACAGCAATATTGTTTTTGGACTCCTTTTTTCACCATTATATTATATTATGGATTTTGGACTTTTCAGTTTATTCTATGGTTGCTTTTGATTTATCATGGGCTATTTTCTGGATGAAGTCACATTGATTCATCTCTTATAGCACTTATGTTTCATTGTACAGTCACATTCACAGTGATTTTTCTCATAATTTTTTGTGCGCAACTAGTCTAGTTTTTCTTTCACTATTTTGCATTTTTAATTTAATTCAGTTGCAGCACACTTACTCACATTTATACACACCGTTCCGTTTGATTTCACTTCAATAGGGTGTGAGCATATAAAGCACGAGATTTCTTTTTATTTAATAGATGAGTTATTGCTGGAATATTTTAAGCAACAGACAGCATATGGATTCAGGTGTTTCTGTCTAATCTGATTTCTTTTTATAAGGAGGTAAATAAAATCTCGGACAAGGGAGTGGCTATGCATATAGTATACTTGGATTTTGCAAAATTGTTTGACACAGTTCCCCACATGACTAATGTGTAAGGTAAAATCTACAGGCTTAAAAAAATCAGTTTGTAAATGGATAGAAAACTGGCTAAAACACCATATTCAGAGAGTAGTGGTAATTATTCATACTCTGAATGGTCTAGGGTTGTTAGTGGTGCTTTTTTTGTTGGTGCTGTAAAATTGTAGTGAGATTTATTTAAAACTTCATACAAAATTCTTTGTTGATAAATACAGCTTCAAGACACCTTCTTTATAGAGAAACTAGTCACATGCATTGCTGAGGTATGATTTTGGCCCATTCTTCCACACAAACAGTCTTTAAATCTTGAGGTTCTGTGGGCCTCTTCCATGAACTCTGATCTTTAATTATTTCCATAGATTTTCTACTGGATTCAAGTCAGGTGATTGGCTGGACCATTCTAGCAGCTTTATTTTCTTTCTTTACAACCAATTGAGAGTTTCCTTGGCTTTGTGTTTTGGGTCAATGTCTTGCTGAAATTTCACCCTTGTTTCATCTTCATCGTACCAGTAGATGGCAGCAGATTTTTACCATGAATGTCTTGTTAAATTTTTCCATTTATCATTCCTTCAATGACATGAAGTATGCCAGTACCGCTGAAAAACAACCCCACACCATGATGTTCCCACCTCTAAACTTTACTGTTGGTAAGGTGTTTTTGGGGTGATGTGCAGAGCAATTTGACCTCCAAACATGGTGTGTATTATGGCAGCCAAAGAGTTCAACTTTGACTCCTCTGACCAGACTATATTCTCGGAGTATTTTAAAGGCTTGTCTAAAGTTGTGCAGCAAACTTTAAACGAGTTTCAGCATGCTTTTTCTTCAGCAATGGAGTCTTGCAAGGTGAGAGTGCATACAGGCCATGGAAGTTGAGTGCATTACTTATTGTTTTCTTTGAAACAATTGTACCTGCTAATTGTAGGTTTTTCTGAAGCACTCCACAAGTGGTCCTTGGCTCTTGGACAACCCTTCTGATAATTCTTTTCATAATTTCATTTTTTGCCACAAGTTTTTGGAAAATACAGAAAGAAAGCTGAGTGGGGGACTTTAATTATCCTGATATAGACTGGACAGAAGGAACCGCACACTCAGCCAAGGCTCGGCAGTTCCTAAATGTTTTGCAGGACAATTTCATGGGTCAGATGGTGAATGCACCGACAAGAAACAATGCAGTACTTGACCTACTGATTACTAACAATACAGACCTGCTCACGGATATAGAAATACAGGAGAACTTAGGAAACAGTGACCATAGGTCAATAAGTTTCAGTATTAATTACAGTAATAGGAAGCACAAGGGTAATATTAAGACGCTGAATTTCAAAAGAGCCAATTTCCCAAAACTGCGCTCGCTGCTAGAAAATATCAATTGGGATAGAACCCTGGGAACAAAGAACACGGAGGAAAAATGGGAGTGCTTCAAGAGCATACTTAACAAGGGGATTGGCCAGTGCATTCCAAAGGGAAATAAATTTAAAAGAGCAAAGCTAAACCCTGGGTGGCTAAACTCCAACATAAAAATGCATATTAGTGCTAAAGAAAAGGCCTTCAAAAAATACAAGGCTGAGGGGTCATTGGCAGCATTCAAGCATTACAAAGAGTGTAATAAGAAATGTAAAGATGAAATCAGGGCGGCTAAAATAGAACATGAGAGACATATAGCGGAGGAGAGTAAAAAGAACCCCAAGAAGTTTTTTAAGTATATAAAGAGTAAGAAAGAGAAGCCAGAACACATTGGCCCCATAAAATATGACAAAGGAAATATGGCCACTGAGGACAGAGAAAAGGCGGAAGTGTTAAATAATTTCTTCTCTTCAGTCTTCACAAAAGAATCGAGGGGCTACACAAACCTAGCTTGTAAGGCCGAACTAAACAACACACCTCAGGAAATACCGCCATGGCTAACAGAAGATAGACTTAAAACTAAACTAGAGAAACTTAACATAAATAAATCACCGGGACCGGATGGCTTGCACCCGAGGGTTCTGAAAGAGCTCAGCCAGGTGATTGCCAGACCATTATTCTTGATCTTTAAGGATAGTTTACAGACAGGTATGGTGCCAGCTGATTGGAAAAAAGCCAACGTGGTACCAATATTTAAAAAGGGGCCGAGATGTATCCCGGGTAACTATAGATTTTGGAGGGGATGTTAAGGGACCACATACAAGACTTTAGTAATGAAAACTGTATTATTAGTAGTAATCAGCATGGATTCATGAAAAATCGTTCTTGCCAAACCAATCAATTAACCTTCTACGATGAGGTGAGCTGCCACCTAGATAAAGGGAAGCCTGTGGATGTGGTGTATCTGGACTTTGCAAAGGCCTTTGACACCGTTCCCCCCAAACGCTTACTGTACAAACTAAGGAAGGTAGGTATGCACCATAGGGTGAGTACCTGGATAGAGAACTGGCTCCAGGGGAGAGTCCAGAGGGTGGTGATTAATGGGAAGTACTCGGATTGGGCGGGTGTGGAAAGTGGGGTCCCCCAGGGTTCTGTCCTGAGACCAATCCTGTTTAATTTATTCATAAATGATCTAGAGGAGGGGATATCTAGTACAATCTCAGTATTTGCGGATGATACTAAACTAAGCATGCCAATATCTTCTATGCAGGATGTGGAAACCTTACAAGCGGACCTGAACAAAATAACGGGGTGGGCAACTACATGGCAGATGAGGTTTAATGTTGAAAATTGTAAAGTAATGCACTTGGGGGCCAGAAACCAGAAAGCAAGCTACTCACTAGGGGGGGAACCTCTGGGTGAGTCTAGGATGGAAAAGGACTTGGGGGTACTGGTAGACAACAGGCTTGGCAGTGGCATGCAATGCCAAGCCGCTGCAAGCAAAGCCAACACAATACTGGGATGTATAAAAAAGGGGATTCACTCCAGAAATAAAGAGATTATTCTCCCACTCTACAAGACTCTGGTCCGGCCACATTTGGAGTATGCTGTCCAGTTCTGGGCACCGGTCCTCAGGAAGGATGTGCTGGAATTGGAAAGAGTCCAGAGAAGGGCAACAAAAATAATTAGGGGAATGGAGGACATCAGCTATGAGGAAAGATTACAAGCACTGAACTTATTCTCTCTGGAGAAGAGACGATTGAGGGGGGATATGATATCAATGTACAAATACTGTACTGGCGACCCTAGCATAAGGAACAAACTATTCAGAGAGAGGAGATACAATAAGACACGTGGCCATTCACTAAAACTAGAGGAAAGGCGGTTTAACCTTAAAATGCGTAAGGGGTTCTTCACTGTAAGAGCGGTAAGGATGTGGAATTCTCTTCCACAAGCAGTCGTATCAGCTGGGAGCATTGATAGTTTCAAAAAACTATTAGATGGGCACCTTGGAGACTACAACATACAGGGGTATACAATGTACGGTTAAAAGCAAACACACACACATCATAGGTTGAACTGGATGGACTGATGTTTTTTTTCAACCTCACTAACTATGTAACTATGTAAAAAAAGCTAAAAATTATTTTTTTTACACAAAGTTGTTCTGCTTCTCCTCCTGAGTATGGCGATACCACGTGTGAGACATTTTCACTGCCTGGACTGATTATATACCGGACATTGTACCTTGTGCATTCCACAAATCAACAACTGCATCAAAAACAAGGTATTGTAATGGTCATCTCTATATGCGTGATCAATAAATATAGCTTAGTGTAGCTTCAGCTATAGCAGTCCCAGTTCCTATAAACCAAGTCTAGCCTGCGGGTAACATGGTTGCCCCCAGTAATGCCATGTTCACTAGCCAGGAAGTACAGAAGACTAAACAGTGGAAGAGCAAAAAAGTTCCTGTGGCTTCAAGAGTGCTGGAGTCCAGTGAACTTGGTTACCTGTGAGGAGTCTGAACATAGATTGTACTTCAGAGACCATCACAATAATAAGCAATTAGTAGGACTGTCAAAAGGTTTAATTCTTGTTACCCTGATTACTACTGTGATGCTATTCTTGGCCAAAGCTATCACATTATACAGAGCCTCTTTGATTGGTCCTGGTTCCATGTAATTGCTGTGTCATGACCTGGACTTGAACCTCCGCTGTGTCTGGCAATGTCTCTGCTGAGCCACCTGGAATGCTGGACAGTGCCCTGGACAATTCCTTAAATGAATGCTGCTGTAAATCTTATTTGCCTTGAACCTTGAACTTTTAGCTCCTCCTATGAACTTCCTGATTTAAGCCATGTCTCTGCACTTCCTGTGTGCCATAATATTGTGCCTTTTCCAGCCAATGTCTCGCTTTTGCCTCTCCTGCTGCCGTCCGTATCTTCGCTACCATTCGATACCAACATTTGGCTTGCTCCTCAACTACGCTTCTGCTTAATACCAACATGCAACTATCTGTTATCAACCTTTGGCTTGTTCCTTGACTACACTTCTGCTTGATCCCTGCCTGCTATATCTGCTCCTGGACCCTGGACGTGCCTTTGTAGCCTGATTTGCCTGCATACTGTCTGCCTGTACCATCGGACTGTTTGTGAGTGCATTTCCCTTTATCTTAATAAATTTAATTTTGGGGTTTTACACTATGTTTGTTTCCTTTGGTCTATATCCTTATGGTACTGACTGTTTGTGAGCCTCATCCTCCATTCACTCCATTGGACATCTACCTAAGGAACATCGGTGGTCACAGTCTCCCTAGAGGAATCTCAGTACCATCCTATGAGCCTTATTTGACCCTTATGCTGTACAGTATTTGGGTCAACATCATCTGGTGAGCGTACTACTAATTCTGGTGTTGGTGATGGGATTTATCCATTACTACGATTTACCTTATCACCTTGGATGTTTTCACCTTGCACCTGCATATTGGGACTTTTTTGAGTGTTCATATATATCATTTATTTGTTTCTTTTATATGTACTATCATCACTTGTATTACTAATAGAGAGCTGTTTCAGTTCTCCTTCATTTAGCGCTGCACGTTTTTTATTTATTTGTTTGCATCAACCTTTTTGTCAGTTGTTTGTGCTAGCAGCTTCTAATTTCTTTTGGAATTGGTTAGCGCAGTATATATTTTACTTTTTATGCCAGAATATTGTTCCTTCTCCAGCCAATATCTCGCTTTTGCCTCTCCTTCTGCCGTCTGTATCTTCGCTACCATTCGTTACTGACATTTGGCTTGCTCCTCAACTATGCTTCTGCTTAATCCCAACATGCAACTATTCATTACCAACCTCTAGCTTGTTCCTTGACTACACTTCTGCTTGATTCCTACCTGCTATATCTGCTCCTGGACACTGACTTACTCACCTCCTAGTGGGGCCATCCTGAGGACCGCGACCTGGTGCCAACAAGCAGCAAAATCCATCTCCACCATCAGGGGCTCTGGGGAATACCTGTTAGTACTTAGATTCCGCACCTCAGATGAGCCTGCGACATCTACCAGGGTGACCTGCCTGTGCTGCTATCCTGCTGGTTCCTGTGTGAGCTTTCACTGCTATTGCAACTGATCTTCGAGCCTGACCCCTGATCGTGACACGCTGTGACCAATCACAGAGCTCACACAGTAGTAAACCATAACAGCAATGCTTACTATTGTGATCCCTGTAATAGGTCACAGTGATCTCATTGTACCAGGGCCGTTCACAGCGGCCCAGCACCACGATCAATAATCTGCTGTCACAGATCACCCCGCTGTGTACTCCTACCACTTGCAAACCTCTATACGTAAATACATATATACATTGAGGTTTCCAAGTGGCTTACCGCTTTCTCATGAAAGTGGTCTGAGTGGCTCATTAGCCTAAGGATGGCTTGCCGAAGCAGCAGGAGAGACGATCCCCCCCCCCATTCCGCCACTCGCCGGTGTTTCTCGTGCTTACCATATTTAACGGCGTACCCGAGAAACAATCCAATAGTGCGGCCGGCTGGTCACAGAGGCTACCAGAGACCAGATTGACTCTGATCGCCTCTATGGCCTTGGAGGACCAGAGTGATGCCATGATGTCCCTTCAGTCTAGGGCGGAAGTAAAAAAAAAATTTTGTAAAGCAAAAGATCACATTTTTTTATCTTTTGACTTGTCTTTTTGACCCCAGATCTCTTCATAAAGTAGACTTGTCATCCTTATTTCTATTAAAAGGGATGTTAACAATAACAAAAGATTAAAAAAAAATAAAAGAGTGTAAATAATTAATAAAAATTAAAATAAATAATAAAAAAAAATGTAAAGCTCCCCCATCCCAAACTCATACGTATGTCGCATACACATATATAAATGATATTTGCACCAAATATGTGAGATATCCCTGTGAATGTTAGAGGGAGAGCAATAATGCTAGTGCTAGAGCTCCTCTGTAACTCTAAACAGGCAACCTGTACTTTTTTTAAAGCACCACCTATGGAGATTTTTAAGTACTGTAGTTTGTCACCATTCCACAAATGTGTTCAATTTTAAAGCGTGACATGTTAGGTATCTATTTACTCAACGTTACATCATATTTTATATTTTACAATAAAACTGGGGTATGTAGTGGGGAAAATACTGTATACCCGATTGATGGTTATTTTGTATTTCCTCCATTTGGGAATAATCGCTCCAACATTTATTTCCTTCTCACCAAGCTTCTAGCTTCAAGCTGATGATCTTGTAGCCCATTCCAGCCTTGTGCAGGTCTACAATCTTGTCCTTGATGTCCTTTGACAGTTCTTTGGCCTTGCCCATGATGGTGAGGTTTGAATGAAAGAAAGAGTTTCTGTGGACGGGTGTCTTTTATACACATAACGAGTTGTCGTTAGGAGCACCTTAAGTTGACAGGACCGTGTACTACATGAGCACATGCTGTAGCCAGTCTGTGGGAGCCAAAGTTATTGTTGGCTGGTAGGGGATAAAATACCTATTTTACTCACTAAATTGCAACTCTATTTTTTAACGTTTGTATCGTGTTTTTTTTCTGGATTTTTGGTTGATATTCTGTCTCTATCATTTAAAATACACCTATGATAAAAATTATAGACCCTTAATTTCTTTGTAAGTGGGTACATTTACAAAATCTGCAGGAGATCAATTAATTATTTTTCCTACTGTATATTGTGTTTTATTTATTTATTTATTTTTTTAATTCATTAAAGTGTATTTTTTTTTATTAAATTGCATCTGAAAAGCCACTGCACAAAAACCATGTGACATAATTGCAACCATCACCATTTTATTCCCTAGGGTCTCTGCTAAAAACAATTATACAATGTTTGGGGGTTATAAGTAATTTTCTAGAAAAAAAAATACTGATTTAAACTTGTAAAACAAAAAGTGCTAGAAAAGGCTTGGTCTTCAAGTGGCTTGAGAGTGTGCCAATGTAGGTGGACATACAGGTAAGTCCATCTCCATCATGGCTGCTCTGGTCAAGCCGTTTATATGCATTGGCCCGACAGGAAGCGGTTAAATTGTACCATGTAGTCAAAGTGCTGCAAAGTCGTGCAAAATGAAGTTTTATTATAGTGTTAGCTCCAAATTTACAAAGCTACAAGAGAGAAGTCGGTTAATGCTAAAAGTGAACAAAGGAAATCATAGGGGTGGTGTTTTAAAATGAATTGCATATATACAGTCCTGTGTATTTTCGTTCTTCATGTTTTTGCAAGGATCACAATTTGTTTGATTTTTTAACTCAACATTGTGTCATCTGAATTTAAAGCCCAACTGAACCTTCACCTTAAATCAGTTAAATACATTTCAGGTACATCAAAAAAAATAGTGTTCAAAGCCGTACAGTTTGTTTTCTTTAACCCCTTCCGTACCGCGTCATGTAAAATGACGTCGGCACAAATCCTTTCTCGATCCGGGCGGACGTCATATGACGGCGCCCGGATCTCCCCGCTACTGCGCGCCCCCGGGGGCGCGCAGCGCGGCGATCGGGGGTGAGGCTCGTCCCTCGGACTGAGCCCAACCCCGATCAAGGTAAACAGCCAATGAAATTGGCTGTTTACCACGTGATCGGCTGTGTCAATCACAGCCGATCACATGAGCGGCTCCAGCGCGAGCCGCTTGTTCCTTCCTTAATGCGCGCCCCCGGGGGCGCGCAGCGCGGCGATCGGGGACGAGGCTCGTCCCTCGGACAGAGCCCATCCCCGATCTAGGTAAAGAGCCAATGAAATTGGCTCTTTACCACGTGACCGGCTGTGTCCAATCACAGCCGGTCACAAATGTCATCAGAGAACGCGGTAACTAACTGTCACCGTGTTCTCCTCCTCACACACTGATCCTGTGTGAGGAGGAGATTGTGGTAACAGCTAGTTACCAATCATAGTGCACCCCAAACACACTGATTGCCCCCCCCAATAAAGAGCACCTGTCACTAGCCCATCAAAGTACCCGAGTACCTGTCACCAGCCCATCAGGTACTCTGATGGCAGGTACTCAGGTACTCTGATGGGCTGATGACAGGTACTCTGATGGGCTGGTGACAGGTACTCGGGTACTCTGATGATGGGTACTCGGGTACTCTGATGACAGGTACTCGGGTACCCTGATGACAGGTACTCGGGTACTCTGATGACAGGTACTCGGGTACTCTGATGACAGGTACTCTGATGGGCTGGTGACAGGTACTCGGGTACTCTGATGATGGGTACTCGGGTACTCTGATGACAGGTACTCGGGTACTCTAACGGGTACTCGGGTACGCTGATGACGGGTACTCGGGTACTCTGATGACGGGTACTCGGGTACTCTGATGACAGGTACTCGGGTACTCTGATGACAGGTACTCGGGTACTTTGAGTACCCGTCACCGGAGTACCCGAGTACCCGTCATCGGAGTACCCGAGTACCTGTCACCTACCCAACAGAGTACCCGAGTACCTTCCACCTGCTCATCAGAGTACCTGACACCTGAAGTACCCGAGTACTTGCCACCTGCTCATCATTACCCATCACTACTCATCAGTACTCATCAGTACCCATCAGTACCTATCACCTATTAGTATCAGTACTGACCATCCGTACCCATCAGTACAGTATCAGTATCACCTATCAGTATCAGTACTACTCTTCAGTACCTATCACCTGCCCATAAGAGTACCCGAGTACCTGTCACCTGCCTATCGGAGTACTCGAGTACCTGCCACTTGCTCATCAGTACCAGAGTACCTGTCACCCTTCATACAGCCACCATGTCTAAGTCCAAAAAGGTTTATATACGTCGTCCGTTTAAACCTAAATACCGGTGATATGGCAGCAGATAGCTGCCATAACCCTGGTATTTTTTTAAACGGTGGACGGTTGGCTTTCCGATAAGGGTGGTCCCAGCGGCGGATTCGCCGCGGGATCACCCTTCCGGGGTGGCGGAAGAGGTGCCCCCCCCCTCCCGCTGCATTCTGGTCCTTTTCCCCGCTTACCGGACCCGCCGGCAGCGGGGAAAACGATCCGGTCCCAGATCCTCACAGACAGGATGTCGAGTGAGGGCAAGCTTGCCCTCACTCGACTCTATGGTCTTGGAGGACCGGAGCTACGGCAGACGTCGTTGCCTAGCAACCAGTTTAAAGGTCCCTTTTTTTTTTTCATTTTATTTAATTTTTTTTTTATTTATTTTTTTTATTTTTTCTATCTTTTAGTGTACTTGTGAGATCTGAGGACTTTTTGACCCCAGATCTCACAAAAAAGAGGTCCTGTCGTGCCTTTTTCTATTACAAGTAATGTTTACATTTCTTGTAATAGAAATAAAAATGATCAATTTTTTTTTTTTTAAAAACAGTGTAAAAATAAAAAATAATAAATAAAATAAATAGTAAAAAAAAAAAAAAAAATTAAAGCGCCGTGTCCCCGCGAGCTCGCGCGCAGAAGCGAACGCATACGGAAACCCCGCCCACATATGTAAACAGCGTTCAAACTACACATGTGAGGTATCGTCGCGATCGTTAGAGCAAGAGCAATAATTTGAGCCATAGACCTCCTCTGTAACTCTAAGATAGCAACCTGTAGAAATTTTTAAAATGTCGCCTATGGGGATTTTTAAGTACCAAAGTTTGTCACCATTCTGTGAGCGTGCGCAATTTTGAAGCATGACATGTTGGGTATCTATTTACTCGGCGTAACATTATCTTTCACATTATGGAAAACAATTGGGCTAACTTTACTGGTTTCTTATTTTTTAATTAAAAAAAGTGATTTTTTTTCCCAAAAAATTGCGTTTGGAAGACCGCTGCGCAAATACGGTGTGATAAAAAATATTGCAATAATCTCCATTTTATTCTCTAGGGTCTCTGCTAAAAAAAAATATATAATGTTTTGGGGTTCTAAGTAGTTTTCTAGCAAAAACAACTGATTTTAGCTTGTAAACACCAAATGTCAAAAATAGGCCTAGGCAAGTGGCTAGGATGCATGATGATGCTCCTTGGATGTTTAGGCCCCTCTATATGGCTAGGCTGTGAAAAAGTCTCACACATGTGGTATTGCCATACTCAGGAGGAGTGGCAGAATGTATTTTGGGGTGTCATTTTTGCTGTGTACATGCTATGTGTTAGGAATATCCTATAAATTGACAACTTTGTGTAAAAAAAAAAAAGTTTTTATTTTTTTCCCACATTTTCCAAAAACTTGTGGAAAAAAATGACATGTTCAAAGGACCCATAATGCCTCATAGAATATACGTTGGAGTGTTTGCTTTCCAAAATGGGGTCATTTTGTGGACTTTTCCATTGTATTGGTGCTCTAGGGCCTTGAAAAGTGTGATAGGTAGTAAGAAAGTTTTATGTGTATTTATGCTCCTAAAACGCCTTATGGTGCTACTTGGACGTGGAGTCTCTTTTTGTGGCCAGGCTGTGTAAAAGTCTCACACATGTGGTATCACCATACTCAGAAGGAGTAGCAGAATGAATTTTGGGGTGTCATTTTTGCTGTGTACATGCTATGTGTTAGAAATAGCTTATAAATTGACAACGTTTTGGGGAAAAAAAAGAAAAAAAAATGTTTTCTTCATTTTCCCAAGAATTGTGGGAAAAAATTATAACTTCAAAAAACTCACCATGCCTCTTACTAAATACCTTGGACTGTCTACTTTACAAAAAGGGGTCATTTGGGGGGTATTTGTACTGTCCTGACATTTCAGGGCCTCAAGAAAGGAGATAGGCCATCAGTACATCTGGTGTGATCAATTTTCAGTAATTGGTACCATAGCTTCTAGACTCAATAACTTTCACACAGACTAAATAATATACACTAATTTGGGTTAATTTTACCAGAGACATGCAGCAGTATAAATTTTGGCCCAAATGTATGAAGAAAAATAAATTTTTTGCAAAATTTTATAATAGAAACTAAAAAAAAATGTTTTTTTTGCAAAATTTTTGCTCTTTTTTTGCTTATATCACGAAAAAAAAACCCCAGTTGTGATCAAATACCACCAAAAGAAAGCTCTATTTGTGTGAAAAAAATGATAAAAATTTTGTTTGGTTACAGTGTAGCATGACTGAGCAATTGTCATTCAAAATGTGAGAGTGCTGAAAGTTGAAAATTGGTTTGGGCAGGAAGGGGGTCTAACTGCTCTGTATGGAAGCGGTTAAAAAGCAGTTACACTCTGAGTAAAAAAGGTTTGTCACCTACCAGCAGCTGTAGAGTGAGATCCTTGCTCTCTTTGGTGAAGAGTGGACTTATTTCAAAGGTCTAACATGCCCCCTGTTGAGTCAGACCTTTAGCTCTAAAATCAGCAATGCTCATGCATGCTTCCTGCTGATTGGAGAGCTCCAACCCTAACTCAGCACAGTGTATCGGACCCCTACAAAAATGATACCTGTTTACTGCAGAGAGCAAGGATCCTACTATGTAATATGCTGACAGGGAACAGGCATTTATTCTCAAACCAAGGCTGATGTTTTCAGCAGAAACAAACTGTAAGTCCTTTTTTGAACAGTATATTTTACAGATGTTAAAGATAAGAGGCAGATTCACAAATTGCTTCTGGCATGGGTCACCTTTTTATGGAAGTTGCAGTGAGACAGAACAATCAGGGAATTGTACATGAATGGTATTCAATAAGGGTAAAGCAGATCAGGAAGGACACCTTCCCATAGAGTACTGGTGTGCACCTTTCCCTATAATATGTGTGATAGGCAAGTAGAATAATGTGGCTGGGATCCAGAACTCTATGGGTTTGAGCAAAGGGAAAGAAAGCAGCACAGGTTAGAGGATGCCTAGAGCACAGACGAGAAGCAAAAGAAAGGTAACATATAAGGAAAAGGGGAGGGAAATAGAAGAGAATAGGACCTCTACCCAAGAGTCCCAGCCTATGCACTGAGAGTCCACTGAATAGGTGTCTTTGAGGGGTGGGATGAGTTCCTTCATTATCATAAATTAATCAAGATCAGTAAACTACTTGGTAGGTAGTGGTGTCAGGGATCTTCAATGTCTTAGAATAAAGACTCTAGCTGCAATTAAGAAAAATCTTAAGATGTCCATGTGTGAATTTACCTGTGACTCGTTAAAACATAGATAGCCCAGCAAAATGGAGCCATTGAAAGCCACCAGACAGCGTCCGGCTCAGACTGAACACGGTCTAGTTGCTTTCAATGGCTCCCTTAGGCTGGGCTATGTTTTTTTTTTTTTTTCAGGGCTAGATGTGTGCGAACTAGCCTGTGACATTACTAATCTGGGACTTCAAGTCAGGGGCGGACCTACAGGGGTCGCCATGGCGACCGGGCCCCATGCTGCAGGGGGCCTGAGAGGGCCCCCTGTATGTATAGATATGAGGAGCGGCAACCGCAGCTGAGACCGGAGCTCCCCGATCCTCAGCCGAACTGTAAATCGGCATCGAGGAAGCTGGTCTCCCTTAGGAAAGTGAAAGCAGCGTGTGCTGTGCTCTCTGCCTCCCCCTACAGTGCAATACCCGGCAGGAAGTTACAGGAAGAAGGTACTGTCCTCTCTCTCTCCGTTTAAAAAAAAAAGGCTTTCTATGTGCATTTATGTATGTATATGTATGTATGTATGTGTGTGTTTATATGTATCTATATATGTACTGTATGTATGTGTATGTATGTGTTTGTACTGTATGTGTATGTAGGTATGTATGTATGTGTGTGTTTATGTGTGTGTTTATATGTATCTATATATGTACTGTATGTGTGTGTATGTATGTGTTTGTACTGTATGTGTATGTATGTATGTATGTGTATGTATGTGTGTGTTTATATGTATCTATATATGTACTGTATGTGTGTGTATGTATGTGTTTGTACTGTATGTGTATGTATGTATGTGTATGTATGTGTGTGTTTATATGTATCTATATATGTACTGTATGTGTGTGCATGTATGTATGTGTGTGTGTACGTATGTATGTATATGTATGTGTGTGTATGTATGTATGTATGTATGTATGTATGTGTATGTATGTATGTACGTATATGCATGTATGTGTGTGTATGTATGTATGTATGTATGAGTGTGCATATGTGCATCTATATATGTATGTGTGTGCATGTATGTATGTTTGTGTGTGTATATGTGTGTGGATATATGTACGTGTGTATGCTAATATATATATATATATATATATATATATATATGTGTGTGTGTGTGTGTGTGTGTGTGTGTGTGTGTGTGTGTGTGTGTGTGTGTGTGTGTGTGTGTGTGTGTGTGTGTGTGTGTGTGTGTGTGTGTGTGTGTGTGTGTGTATATATGTGCGTTTATGTGTGTATGTGCACATTACTTTTAATCCTGACCCCATATATGTGTACAATCAGAACTATATATTTTTTTTTTTTACAGCTTGTTCAGAGTACCAGCAAGAAAATGCTATCCCTCTGAAAAGCGATCCATACTCATATCGCTTTTCAGAGGCATTTGACAGGAGGTGAAAAGGCAATATGTTGCCTCCTCACCACCTGTTTTAACCCCCTAATGCAGGGGTGGGGAACCTGCGTCCCGCACAATCATTGCGTCCAGCCCCCCCCCCGTGCCGCTGAGCCTGCGTATGCCAGCGGAGCTGTCAGAAGGAGCCGTTGGCTCCGTCCTGACAGTGCAAGTCACAGAAAAGCTTCAGAAAAGGGTGGACCCGGGGCGCAGAGCAGTTCGCCCCGAGCCCACCCATTTGTGTGACAATAGAGAATGAAAATTTGCTATTGTCACACGGATCCTCCTCCTAGCCAATCAGGAAGCGGGTCCAAGACCCGCTTCCGGATTGGCCGAAAGGCGAACACATGCCATTGGTCGAGGAGGAGGCGGGATGGCTCGAGGAGAAGCCGCCGCTGCAGGTAAGTGCACTGGCTTTCTGCATTGAAAGGGGGCACGCTGTGGTCAGTCTGTATTGAAAGGGGGCACGCTGTGGTCAGTCTGCATTGAAAGGGGGCACGCTGTGGTCAGTCTGTATTGAAAGGGGGCATGCTGTGGTCAGTCTGTATTGTAAGGGGGCACACTGTGGTCAGTCTGTATTGAAAGGGGGCACGCTGTGGTCAGTCTGTATTGTAAGGGGGCACGCAGTGGTCAGTCTGTAATGAAAGGAGGCACGCTGTGGTCAGTCTGTATTGTAAGGGGGCACGCTGTGGTCAGTCTGTATTGAAAGGGGGCACGCTGTGGTCAGTCTGTATTGTAAGGGGGCACACTGTGGTCAGTCTGTATTGAAAGGGGGCACGCTGTGGTCAGTCTGTATTGAAAGGGGGCACACTGTGGTCTCTCTGCATTGAAAGGGGGCACACTGTGGTCTCTCTGCATTGAAAGGGGGCACGCTGTGGTCAGTCTGCATTGAAAGGGGGCATGCTGTGGTCAGTCTGTATTGAAAGGGGGCACGCTGTGGTCAGTCTGCATTGAAAGGGGCACGCTGTGGTCAGTCTGCATTGAAAGGGGGCACGCTGTGGTCAGTCTGCATTGAAAGGGGGCACGCTGTGGTCAGTCTGCATTGAAAG
This sequence comes from Pelophylax lessonae, assembly GCF_965119305.1. Classification (NCBI taxonomy): domain Eukaryota; kingdom Metazoa; phylum Chordata; class Amphibia; order Anura; family Ranidae; genus Pelophylax; species Pelophylax lessonae. Next base: position 121,583,620 of record NC_138779.1, read on the forward strand.
GGGCACGCTGTGGTCAGTCTGTATTGAAAGGGGGCACGCTGTGGTCTCTCTGCATTGAAAGGGGGCACGCTGTGGTCAGTCTGCATTGAAAGGGGGCACGCTGTGGTCAGTCTGTATTGAAAGGGGGCACACTGTGGTCTCTCTGCATTGAAAGGGGGCACACTGTGGTCTCTCTGCATTGAAAGGGGGCACGCTGTGGTCAGTCTGCATTGAAAGGGGGCATGCTGTGGTCAGTCTGTATTGAAAGGGGGCACGCTGTGGTCAGTCTGCATTGAAAGGGGCACGCTGTGGTCAGTCTGTATTGAAAGGGGGCACGCTGTGGTCAGTCTGCATTGAAAGGGGGCACGCTGTGGTCAGTCTGCATTGAAAGGGGGCACGCTGTGGTCAGTCTGTATTGAAAGGGGGCACGCTGTGGTCAGTCTGCATTGAAAGGGGGCACGCAGTGGTCAGTCTGTTAGAATAATATTGTAAAAAAAAAAATTAATAAAGCAAATGGTAGAAAAATGTAATAAAAAAAAAAACTACTGACACCAATGGCAGAACTACCACACAAACATTGCACTTGCGACCGGCCCTGGCGTTCTGCCACCAGGCTGGGAGGGAAGGGCCCCGTCCGGGGGGCCCTTTATGGTTTCTTGCATCGGGGCCCCGAAGGTTCTAGTTACGCCACTGCTTCAAGTTATACCTCTGCCTATATGAAAAGCAGTGATTGACTTCTGCAATATTTACAAATTAGGGTAACCTATTGAAGCAAATTGATTGAAGCTGATTACAATATGTGCTCTTTATAAGATAGTACTTATAGCTGAACCTATGTGTTCTAATGTTTAGTCCCCCTATTTTGAAGTTCTCCATAGGCTTTTAAATTGACTATTTTGGGTTTATATGAAATGTATTAATTGCTGTTTTGGGTTATCCTGTGTAAAGTCAGCCCTGTTGGTGGGTCCCCCCCTTTGCCTCCTCCATCTGTCCTGGGGTAAATGCAGTTACACTTAGCACCATTCTATGCATTTGTACCTTTATATATTTATATGTACCCTAATATGTAATATGAATTTTTGTCTTATACTTTTATTTTATGGCTCTATTTAGAAAAAGTTTTTTTATGGTATTATACACATGTAGTTCCAGAAGAAGAGGACTATGTCCTGGAAACGCGTTAAGCCTTTAACTTGCATTATTTAACTGATGCAATGGTGCATCAGAGTAATGTTTGTTTATGTTTTTAAAATTCCCCTTTTTCTGTATACAATACACATGTGATATAGAGAAATGTACAAAATGGTTTATCTTTTTTTATTTATGAATTAATAAATACCATGATTTTAAGCAATTTGTTGTGCCTCAAAAATCCCAATTGTGTTTGCATGCAAATTTGTAGAACATACAACTTAATAACAATGAAAAAGCAACTGACAATGAAGATTAGACATAACCATCTCAAACACCTCATATTGTGTATGATTTGCATGAATCGTGAGTGGGTATAAATCCTGGGGAGTGGTATGATCTAGGGAATCATACATATTAAAGTTTGGTTTTGAAGAAAAAGTAATGACCATACTTCTGCAATACTTATTCTAAGAGGAGTCACTAATTCATAAAAAATAGTCATGGACATCAATTATGTATGTGGCTGTATTTGTACAAGGGGTCCTGGATAATAAGAAAAATTTCTGTCCTGCATTTGCATGATGTGATTCATTCTCAGTCAATTCAGTGTACATTTTCACATAATCCCACCTAACAGATTTTTTAGGATTACACTAGAAGAAACTAGTAGTACTGGCAAGCCTAGCCATGTTGACCAAATTTTATAACATTTTTGATGGCATAGTATATCCTGTTTTCAGTTGTGGTGGAAAATATGGCCAGATATAGTAAAGCTAAATAGTGTACATAGTAAACCAATCTGGTCCCAGGCTCTTTCCAGAGGGCAAGGAGGCAATAGTTCTCTGGACTTCCAACGTGGTAAATGGGACAGAGAGGGACTCTGTAATAGTGGGGTCTAGGTAGGTCAATCTTCCTAATGTACTCGCAGAGGCCAGTGAGGATGACTTTAAGGGAGGGGTGGGTAGCAGAAGCAAATATATTGTATAGTTTAGTACAGAAATCTTTGAAAGCTTCAGCTATCTTCTCTGCTATGTGCCAGCCTGTCAGTATTATTATGCACTTTGGCTATGAAAAAACTGGATTTTTGTCTTACCGTAAAATCCTTTTCTCTGATGTTCATTGACGGACACGGCTCCATATCTTCTTGACCCTTATGTTTATGCTGCCTCCTACAGGAGTGGGACACTAGGCGGAAAAAGGTTTGACTATGCCTATAGGGCAGTCCATGGGGGTATACTCCCACTTCCTGCTATAGGTCTTCAGTTTTGAAACAAGCAGTGTCAGAAGAACATATAACCCAACTTAATAGAGGGGTGGGTGCTGTGTCTGTCAATGAACATCAGAGAAAAGGATTTTATGGTAAGACAACAATTCAGTTTTCTCTTTCGTTCATTGACAGACACAGCTCCATATCTTCTTGACCCTTGGGACGTCCCAAAGCAGTGTCAACATGAGGGGTGGGCAGAACACAGCAATAAACATACTTTCCAAAAGCTAAAAATAGTCAACCAGGTAAAACAGGAGCTCAACCAGGAAACAACTGGAGCTCACTTGACAAAAAATGACACCCTCAAAGAATACTAACACTCTCCAACAGCGGGCTGCAAAACCTTGCGGCCAAAGGCAGCATCCGCAGATGCCAACACATCCACCACATAAAATTTTGTGAAAGCGTGCACGGACGACCAGGTGGCCGCCTTGCAACCTGCACCACTGATGCCTGATGACGGAAGGCCCAAGAGGCACTAAGCGCCCTCGTAGAATGTGCCTTAACAGGAAAAGGAGAAACCTGACCCTTGATAGAATAGGCCTGCAACACCATCTTTCAAGCAACACAGGGAAAGCCGCTAATATATATATACTGTATATATATATATATTTTTACACAATTGTCATGGTTGTTTATTTTATTTGTGATTAAGACATTTTTTGGCACTGATTTAGAGTGTGTTTTGATGTGTTGTTCAATTTTGTCTTTGCTTAATTGGTTTGAGGCGAGAGATCTACAGGTGCAACATATTCACGTTAAGTCTTGGGTGTGTCCATCACCCGAGACCCGTGTCTATTGACTTTTTCTGTTCATCTATAAGATCTTCTCACCAATCTCCAATTATTGGTTATGAGTAAGCGACCTACAGAGTCGTGAAACATGTCAACCGTGTCCATGTCTGTTCGATGCACCCTTGTCTTTTATGAATGGGAGTAAACACTTCAAGTTCATTCATCTCTGAGTGCGGTCACTTTTTCTCTTTGGAACTGCAACACCGTCTGCCTGATCCATCTGAAAATGGTCACAGCAGACGCAGCCAGCCCCCACGGTGTCCATTCATAAGGACAAACAGGGAATCTGCATTTTGGAATGACTCAGTCGCTGCCAAGTACACCCTGATTGCCCGAACCACGTCCAAGGCTTAGGCTTAGGGCACAAGGAAGGCAACACAATGTCTTCATTTAAATGGAAACCAGAGACGACCTTAGGAAGGAACGACTGGCAGAGACGAAGCACCAATTTATCTCTGTGAACCACCAAGTAAGGTGAGCGACAAGACATAGCTACCAGCTCCGACACCCTACGTGCAGAAGAAAAAGCCACCAAGAAGCCTACCTTTTGGGACAATGTACACAGAGGAATCGTGTGAATATTTACCAACGGCGGTTACTGAAGAACGGACAGCACCAAATTGAGATCCCACAAGGGCAATGGCGACCGCACAGGGGGAGCCAAGTGGTGAACTCCCATTTTTATGAATGGGAGTAAACACTTCAAGTTCATTCATCTCTGAGTGCGGTCACTTTTTCTCTTTGGAACTGCAACACCGTCTGCCTGATCCATCTGAAAATGGTCACAGCAGACGCAGCCAGCCCCCACGGTGTCCATTCATAAGGACAAACAGGGAATCTGCATTTTGGAATGACTCAGTCGCTGCCAAGTACACCCTGATTGCCCGAACCACATCCAAGGCTTAGGCTTAGGGCACAAGGAAGGCAACACAATGTCTTCATTTAAATGGAAACCAGAGACGACCTTAGGAAGGAACGACTGGCAGAGACGAAGCACCAATTTATCTCTGTGAACCACCAAGTAAGGTGAGCGACAAGACATAGCTACCAGCTCCGACACCCTACGTGCAGAAGAAAAAGCCACCAAGAAGCCTACCTTTTGGGACAATGTACACAGAGGAATCGTGTGAATATTTACCAACGGCGGTTACTGAAGAACGGACAGCACCAAATTGAGATCCCACAAGGGCAATGGAGACCGCACAGGGGGAGCCAAGTGGTGAACCCTCTGAACAAAGGTGTGAACCAAAGAATGCGTAGCCAAGAACATTGAAAGAAACCTGCCAAGGCTGAACCTGGCCCTTGATGGTACCTGAGGCCAGATGCTGCTCAACACCTTGTTGGAGGAAAGCCAAACTCCGAATCACTAAAAAAGGAGTGGAGGTGAACTCCAAGAGATTCACACCTGCAAAGTACGCTTCTCAAATGTGATGGTAAATTTTCCTAAAAGAATATTTATTAGCTTGCAGCAGCATGGAAATCACAGATTCAGACAACCCTCTATCCCTCAGCACCAGGCTTCCGACAGTCAAGCCGTTAAGCCAGCAACTGTAAGGCAAGATGGAAGATTGGCCCATGGGCCAACAGATCTCCTCTAAGAGGAAGTTTCCAAGGAGCATTGGCGACCAACCATATCAGATCTGCGTACCAAGACTGGCAAGGCCAGTCTGGAGCAACTAGGATGGTTGTAATTCCTTCTGCCTCAAACCTACGCAGGAATCTTGGTAGAAGTTCTAGAAGAAAAAAGACATATAGCAGATGATACTATCCCCAAAGGAGCCACCAGTGAGTCTGTGACATTGGCCAGAGGATCCAGAGACCGTGCCACAAACCTAGGCACCTTTCTTTTGAGACGAGAGACCAACAGGACGACCTCTGGAGTTCCCTACCAGGGACACAACTGATGAAACAACTCCACAGGAAATGTCCAGTAAATCAACCAGTAGTCTGGATTCTTCCAGAGTCCAGACCCACTGAGCACAATCCAATCCATGTTAAAAAACACCACCCCACCCCGACAGGCTGGCCTCCATGGTGACCACCGTCCAGTACAGGGGAAGGAAGATTTTCCCAGTCAAAGCACCGGATAGCGAAGCCACTGAATCAGAGACCCTCTCATACCCCAGCTCAACAGGATCAGATTGTCTAGAGACTGTGGATTATTGCCCCACATGGTAAAAATCTCTCTTTGCAGAAGTCTCGTGAGGAACTGCGCAAACGGAACCGCCTCAAAGGTAGACACCATCTGACCCAGCAACCACATGCCAGTCCTGAAAGATTACCGACTGCTGGACAACAGTAGCCGATTTCATCCTGCAGATTTTGGAGCTTGTCCCATGGGAGGAACACCCTGGCTGAGTCCAGAGCAGACCCAGATAGTCCAACTACAGTAGGTGAACAGAACCAGAGTCATACCTGGAAATTGCCAGTTCTCATACAGAGTTCACACAGTAATCTCCTGGTTGTCCTTTAGAGCAGTCGGGGGCTCTGCTCGCAGAAGAAGATCATCCAGGTACTCCAGTACCGCAATCCCCCACTGGCGCAAAAATGCCAACACTGGGGCCAACACTTTGTGAAGACCCGAGGAGCTGAGGCAAGACCTCTTGGTAATGCTCCTCACCCACGGCAAGCAGAGGAGACTGATGACCGACATACACCGGAATATAAAGGTAAGCATCCTTGATATCAGTAGAGGCCAGAAGATCCACTGATGTAGATATGACACTACCATACAAATGGACTCCATTCGGAACCTCTGTACCCACACAAGCGGTTCAGAGCTTGAGGTCCAATATTGAACATACCTCGCTTTCCTTCCTAGGACCTGTATACACGTTTGAATAAAACCCATGAAAAAACATTTTGATTCAGAGAACGGAACAATCATCCCTTATAGTAGCAAGTCTTGCATCGCCCCGAACAGACCTCACAGGTAGTGTTGAGCGAACACGGACTGTATTATTTGTGTTCGTACCGAATAATTGGATTTTTGTTACCCGAACATGGACCCGAAAACTTTACTGTATGTTCGGGTTTAAAACCCGTGTTCGGTCATTTTATTTCCTGTTTTGTATGTAATGGCGCACTTTTAATGGCGGGCTTTCAACAGCCAATCAACAAGCGTTTAACTGGTGTGCGCCATCACAGCCATGCCTACTAATGTATTAGTAGCTGTGATTGGCCATCTGAAGCATGTGACCATGTCTTTATAAGTTCGAGAGCCCCAGCGCGCCTCGTCATTCTGCTGTAGTTTAGGGACAGAGCACACATCATACGTGCTGGCTGCTGATTAGGGACAGACAGTGATTCTGTGAAAAATTGTGTCCGAAAAGAATGCAGGGACAGGTCGGAGTGCAGGCAGGGAAAGTTATTAGAGCATTTTAGGGCCAGGCTGGAGATTAGGCTGGGTCAGTCTACATCGATTTTGCTGTGTGGGGGGTGGTGCAGTGAACGATCTTATTGAGCATATTAGGGCCAGGCTGGAGATTAGGCAGGGACAGTCTACATCAATTTTGCTGTGTGGGGGTGGTGCAGTGAACAATCTTTTTGCCCTCACTTGAGCCCACTGAGGAGGAGGAGGAGGGAGAAAAAAATATATTTTTATCAGTCTGTTGTGTGCAGCGTTCAGCTATATTTCACTACAGATTGCTGTTCTAATCTGCTATTAAAAAATTAATTTAAAGGGGAATTTTTTTAAGAGCACTTGCCATGCTCTTAACTACATTTTGCTGCCATTTGCAGCACTCTAGCCCTTTCCATTGGTGTTTTAGAGCCATTTTAGTGCCTGAAAGTTCGGGTCCCCATTGACTTCAATGGGGTTCGGTGTCCGGGTAAAGTTCGGAAAAAGTCCGGGACACGGACCCGGACCTTTTTTTTCAAGTTCGGCCGAACCCGCCGAACACGGACATCAAGGTGTCCGCTCAACTCTACTCACAGGCGGTCTGGGGATAAACGCAGGTAGGAAGGAAAGAACCTCTCTGGAGGATAAGACCGAAACTCGATCTTGCAGCTAGGCTAAAGCAGCTCGTGGACCCTCCTGTCTTGAACCAGGGAGGTCCACGGGTCCAGAAGGACCCGCTCTCTGCTTACTAGACCAGTTCCCACTGGAACCTCCGGAGGAGATCCTTACAGACTTAGATCCCTTGTCTTGAAATCCTGCTTAATGATATCATTCAGGGAGGATCCAAACAGGTGATCCCCACAAAGCGAAGATCAGATAAGGCCTTCTGGGAAGTCTGGGCCATAGAACAGCATTTTAGCCATATTCTGCCCTGAAGGACCACTGCTGTCACAGACAGAGACTAAGGATGCCGCATCCAGAGAGACATCACAGACGAACTGCAACCCCTGGACCAACTCGTTCGTTTAAAAGTTAAAGTTAAAGTTTGGGACACCAATGCTATAGTGAACACCGCCCTGAGGACCAATACAGCCAAAGTAAACATATGGCGGACCAAAGTCTCTGGCCCTCTTGTCAAAATGATCTTTTAAAAACCGGAGACTCCTCCACCAGAAATAGGGTGGATCTATTCAGCCCTGAGACCTGAGAGTCCACCACAGGTGGAACTACCCAAATATTCAACAGAGACTCCTAAAGGGATACCATTTATCTAAACGCTTAGGCACCACCATATAGCATTTAGGACAACTCTACTGACTCACGACAATTTTGGCACAGTAGGCGGGAAAATCTTTGCCGCTTTAGAGGATCTTCGGGCACCAAGGGGACCAGCGCCTCTGACGCAGCAGTAGCTGCATCCCCTATGTTTAAAATTCCCCCACACTGAATCAATCAGTGCATCCACCAGCGCCTTTTATGCGCATATGCGGTAAAAGAGGAATCATCCTCACTATTACAGCACTTATAGTGCGTGGACGCAGACCCAGGAGGATCGCTATATACTAAACTCACCCTGAAAAAATAACAAGCAGGGAAGGCCATCAACCACAGTCCCACAAGGAGATGCCGGCCAAAGGTCTACAAAAAGACCAACTATTAGACCTCGCAAAAAAGCAAGAGGCTTGTCCTCCATGGAGGATATAATTGGACTTTGACCCCTTGAGACCCACAGTGACTGTTTAGAGGGGGGATGGAGGGGAACCCGGGGGTCCGACCATCCCAGGGAGGGGTCCACATCAACCCCGAAAGCCAAGGGAGAGGGGGGGACACTTCTTACCACACCTGGGAACCGGGCGGGCACCACTCCAGGCAGACCACCGCACCATCTTGGAATGGGGGTGCTGCGGGCCAGAGGCACGCTGTGAATCCGGTCGTGATCAGGGTCGTGACTGGGGCTATGCGTCCCCCCAAGGCATTTACTCGCTTGCCAGTCCCTGTCCAGTGGGGCTATGTTGCAGCTGACCCAGCATGAAGCTGAGGTCGGGTTATGCTTGCTGGCCGGGTTGGGGAGACTGTAAGGATCAAGAATTTCCAGTCCGTTGTCCAGTCCAGCAGTTGACTGAAGTTCTCACAGGAACAGAATTGATTGTAGTTCTCACAGGAACAGAAAAAAAATAAAAGAAGCAATAAATTCCAAATAAATTAAAAAGGAAAAATGCCAGGCCCAGAGATCCCAGCAAAGAACTAGGTCCTTACTCCTTACTAGGCAGAAAAAACTTAAAACCTATAGTAGGAAGTGGGAGTATACCCCCTGGGACTGCCCTATAGGCGTAGTCAAACTTTTTTCCGCCTAGCGTCCTACTCCTATAGGGGACAGCATAAACCCAAGGGTCAATAAGATATAGAGCTGTGTCCGTCAATGAACGAAAGAGAAATAGGATTTTTGTACTTACCGTAAAATCTATTTTTCTGAGTTCATACAGCACTCTATTATTCAGAACCACAGAGTTATATTGCCCCCTACAGGAGTAGGACACTAGGCTTAAAAAAGACTTGGCTAGTCCTAGGTGGTATACATCCCCCTCTCTGCTATAGGCCTTCAGTTTAGTAACAAGCAGTTTCAGAAGTATCAAATCTCCAAAGCAGGGTGGGTGCTGTATCGAACTGCTGTAATGAACTCAGAGAAATTAATTTTACCGTAAAAAGCAGTGCCAAACATCAGGGGTGGGACAACAAAAAATTCCCAAGGCTAAACACAAAAGCCAACAAGGTAACAGGAGCTTAACAAAAAACAACTGGAGCCCAACCTGAACAATACACCCCCAAGAGGGAACAGACCCTCTAAAAAGCAGCCCGCAAAACCTTGCAGCCAAAGGAATCATCTGCAGATGCCAACACCACTTTGTAGAAATTAGTGAAAGTGTGTACCAAGTGGCTGCCTTGTAAACCTGAGCCACTGACACCTAATGATGGAAGGCCCAAGAAGCACTAAGCGCCTCAGTAGAGTGCGCCGTTACAGGGAAAGGAGGAATCTGACCCTTGATAGAATAGGCCTGAGTCCCCGTCTTTCTGATCCATCTGGAAATGTTTGCAGAAGAAGCAGATAGTCCTTTTCTTGGCCCGTCCGTGATCACAAACAGTGAGTCCAACCTCCGCAAAGACTGCGTGGCTGCCAAATATACCTGAATTGTCCGAACCACATTCAGGGCATGCAACACAAATTCTTTAGGATGTTTGGGCCTGGGACACAGGGAAGGCAACACAATGTCTTCATTCAAATTGCAGTCACTGACTACCTTAGGAATGATGGACATGGGCGAAGAACCCCCTTATCTTTGTTAACCACCAAACAGGTGGTACAACAAGATAACGCCGCCAGCTCTGACAGCCTGTGAAAAGAGATGATGGCCACCAAAAAAGACCACCTTCTGGGCCTTTTTTTCCCCCTGCCAACGTAAGCAGAGGAATCTCCGGAATATTTTGAAAGGGGGCCACCAGAGCATCTGTGGCATCCGCCAGTGGATCCCGTGACCATGCTACAAACCTTGGTACCTTTCTGTTGAGCCGAGACGCCAACAGATCCACCTCGGGGGTGCCCCACTGGAGACATATCTGATAAACACATCCGGATGAAGGGACCACTCCCCTTGGTCCAATGCCTCCTGACTGAGATAGTCCACCTGCCAGTTTTTCACCCCTGGAATGTGTATGGCAGAGAGGGCTGTAACGCTGCATTCTGCCCCCTGGAGGATGTCAGCTGCTTCCAGGGCTGCCAACACACTCTTTTCTCCTCCCTGGTGATTGACATAAGCCTCCGCCGTGGCATTGTTTGACTGGATCCGTACCAGGAGCCCCCAGAGTCGATCCATCCAGTGATCCAGGCACAGCCTGATAACCAGAAGTCCCAAGACATTGATCGTTAGTCTTGACTCCTCCAGCGTCCAGCAACCCTGAGTGGAGCTCAGTCCCAGGACACCTCCCCACCTGGACAGACTGGCATCTGTGTTGACCACTGACCAATACAAGGGTAGAATGGATTTGCCCTGAAGAAGAGCCGGAGAGCGAAGCCACCAGACCAGGGACCCCCTGGTTTCCCGGCTCAGCCGAATCTGATTGTCCAGAGACCTCAAACACTTGTCCTATTTCACTAGGATCTCCATTTGAAGAGACCTCGTATGGAACTGTGCAAACGAAACTGCCTCAAAGGTAGATACCATCAAGCCCAGCACCTGCATTCAAGTCTGGAGAAAGGACCACCTGCTGGACAGCAGCAGATGAATCGCAGCATGCAACTTTTGGAGTTTGTCCAGAGGAAGGAACACTCTGGCTAGAGCTGAATCCAGAGTCAGACCCAGATAATCCAATTTCCTGGATGGAATCAGAGCAGAATTCTGGTAATTTAGAACTTCATCAGGATCTGTATAGTGATCTCCACATCGTCTATCAAGGCAGCAGAGGACTCTCCTCACAAGAGGAGGTCATCAAGGTGGCCCAGTACTGCAACCCCCCTCTGACATAGCAACGTCAGAAGTGGGGCCAACACTTTTGTGAAGACACGAGAATTGGAGGCAAGACCAAAGTGTAATGCCACAAACTAATAGTGCTCCTCTCCCACAGCAAAGCGGCGGAAACGTTGGTGTCAGGCACATATTGGAATGTGCAGGTAAGCATCCTTGATGTCAATAGAGGCAAGGAAGCCCCCCTGATGTAGGGATGCCACCACCATGTGAATGGACCTAATCCTGAATTTCTGTACCCGCACAAAGCAGTTCAGGGCCTTGAGGTCCAGGATTGGACGTACCTTGCCCTCCTTCTTTGGGACCATGAACAGGTTTGAATAAAAACCTGAAAACCGTTCTGACACCAGAACCGGGACAATCACACCCTGAAGCAACAGGCTTTGCACCGCCCCGAAGAGAGCTTGCAATCGGTCCTGGGACAGACGCACATTGGAAGGAAAGAACCTTTCCGGAGTGAAAGAACGAAACTCTATCTTGTAACCGGACAGTATCACTTCAAGGACCCATTTGCTGTTTACCAAGGAGGTCCACGGGCCCGGAAACCAGAAAAGATGTCCACCCACTCCAGGCAAGGCTGAGGGCGCACCTTCATGCTGAAGGAACCTAGTCCACGGGTCTAGAGGATCCCGCTCTAGGCTTGCCAAACCAGGGCTGCTTGGACCCGAGGAGGACTTGAAAGGTTTTGAACCCTTGTCAGTGGACCCTGAGGGACAAAAAAGCTTTTTGTGAGCCAAGAAAGACAGGCCACGTGCGACGAGGTTCTTTTCCTTTCCCAGACTGTGGAAGAAAGGTACTCTCCCCCCCTGTGAGACTCTTGTTGATGTCATCCAGGGTAGCCCCAAAAGGCGACCAATCACCTTGAAAGGGTAAATCAGTCAGAGCTTTTTTAGAAGACTAGTCCGCAGACCAACACTTAAGCCACAATACACAGCTAAGAACCACTACCGAAACAGCTTAGAAACAGGAGAGCCACATCCAGAGAGGCATCGCAGACAAACTGCAGCTCCTGGACCAACTAGTCCATCAACTCAGTAATAGCAGGGAGCAATCTGCTTACCCTTTAGTTCACGGAACAAAAGTTTAGCCCACTCACTGTTTGCGACACCAAGGCAAAGGCCAGTACCAGCCTCAGCACCGAACCAGCAATACTGAACACATTGCAGGCCACAGACTCTGCCTTCTTGTCAGCCGGATCTTTAAAAGCCGGAGATTCCTCTACTGGAATCACAGTTGCCTTGTTCAACCTGGAGACGGGGGGTCCACCACTGGTGGGACAGTCCACTTCTTGAGAAGAGATTCTTCAAAAGGGTACCTCACAGCAAAGCGTTTAGGAACCACAAAGGGGCATTTTGGATGCTCCCAATTTTATAGAAAAACTTGTCAAAATAGGAGGAAAGGAAAGCTTTTGCTGTGTGAGACGGCTTGTAGGTGCCAAAGGGAACAGGCACCTCCCCTGCAGTCTAAGCTGCAGCCTCCATTTTTAAAGTTTCTTGCACAGATGTAACCAGTGCGTCAACCAGTGCCTTCTCATGCGCAGCTGCAGGTGTGGAGGAATCACCCTCACTATCTGATAGATCAGGGACCACGTCTGCGGCGGCAGAATCAGATTCAGGATCTGATAAGACAGATGAGGCAAGGGAAGGTGGGGGAGGCTTTTTGCTAGCCCGCTGCCCAAAGCCCACCTCCACCCGGGAAACAAGGACTCCAGGATCACCATCAGTGCATCAATGGATGGCTGGAAACCCTGAGGGACCTGCTGCCTCCTGAGAGGGGGTCAAGTGGGAAACATGCTCTTGAGGCTCCATAAAGTAAATGGAGGAACCTACCACAAAGTGTCTAGCACACTATGGGACACACCCACTGCACTGGTAACACCACCGAGGTATCAGCAAGCACAGCACTCCACAACCTGTAGCAGAGAGAGGGAAGGACCCCTTCAGACTCATCACCCCACCAGAGTAGCACCGGCCTGTACCAGAGATAGCTCAGTATCCCCGTGCGGCGTCCAAGGGAAAAGAAAACCCAGGAGTAAATACCAGGGGAAAAGAAGGAGCTCCCGCAGCCGAAATCGCCGCCCAGAGGCTCCACTGTTATGGCTTCTGCTCCACAAGCATGCTGGACCAACCAAACATGGCCGCCAGACTACACCAACATGGCTGCAGGTCAATAGAAACACACAGGCTCCAAAGAAAAGGCTCCCAGGGACCCAGGAAGGGTCACCGTGGTAAAGGGGGACCTGGGCACAGGACTACCATCAGCAGCCAGCGCCCCCCCATACGTGAAGCCCATCCACCGGCAAGATGCCCCCACCAGTACAGTGCAGCACACCATCCCCTACCATTTGCCAACTCACCGCGCTACCCCAGAGGGAGGGTACCAAGATGGCCCACAGGGACTACCAAACAAAAGGGGGGGTCTGAGGGGAAGGAAGGGAACCCGCAGGTCCAACCATCCCAGGGAGTGGCCCACTTCCACCTCAAACTCATTCAGGGGGAGAGGGGGGGCAGCTACTCACCATACCAGGAACCAGGCAGGCCCCACTCCAGACAGAACCGACAGAACCTTCTCATCTTTGAAATTGGGGGCTGCCAGCTAGGAGGAACGCTTTGACTCGGGCGGAGACCCGGTCGTATGCGATCTCGCGAGGCATTTAACTCCCAGGCCAGCCCCCATCCAGTGGGGCTATGTCACGGCCGACCCAGCGTGGAGCTCTGGTCTGCGTGCGCTCCCTAGCCAGACTGAGGGAGACCACTGGATCTAGATATCCAGCCCATCGCCCAGTCCGGCAGTTGATTGTAGATCTCACAGGAAAAAAAGACAGAAAAAAAAAAATGAAATGTAAAAGGAAAGAAAAATGCCAAGACAGGAAACCCCGACAAGGAACTAGGTCCTTACTCCTGACTAGGCAGAAAAAAAAACTGAAGGCCTATAGCAGAGCAGGGGATGTATACCACCTAGGACTGCTTATAATCATAGTCAAGTCATTTTTCTACAGGGAGAAATTTAACCCTTTAATTCTGAATAATGGAGAGCTGTGTCCGTCAATGAATGAAAGAGAAATACACAATTGTTTGGTGTGGATTGAGTGAGGAAGAAGTCTGTCATATTAGTCCACAGGTTCATAGATTGCCCTGAGAATACTATCTTTGTGATGGGTATAGAACTGATTGAGCAGTTATGTAGGCCCACGTGTTTCTGCATTAGGGTTTGGAGTGTCACAACATCATGCAAATGCTTATGGGCTTTTTGTAGCGTAGTGCGTTAACAATTGCATATTCTTTCTTAAGGCAGGAGCTCTTTGCTATCAGGATGCCTTTAAGGATGCACCTTAGGCCTCCAACTTAAAGTGATGGTAAAGTCTTGTTTTTTTTAAAATAACAAACATGTTTTACTTACCTCCTCTGTGCAGTTGGTTTTGCACAGAGCAGCCTGGATTCTCCTCTTCTTGGGTCCCTCAATGCTGCTTCTAGCCCCTCCCTCCTGTCGAGTGCCCCCACAGCAAGCCGAGCTGCAGCTCCATGTTTTCATTCAGACATGGAGCTACCATTCGGCCCGGCCCCCTCTCTCTCCTGATTGGCTAACTGACTTTTATTGACTGCCACGGGGGCCAATGGGGCTCAAGTATGTATTTGGAAAGTGCAGGGGTTGCATAGAATGTATTCAGATAAAAAACCTTCTGACTTTGCAACTCATTTAAGCAAAGGGGCAGTATCGTCCTCTTTGTGGTCTTGTAAGAAGCTATTGATTTCTGGAAAAATCCTACACTTGGAGGATGGTTTAGCTATGTGGAGAATAGGAACATGAAATCAATTGGGAAATAATCATATCATATCAAGGAACCGATCTGGGATTGAGCTTGCCAGTAAAAGAATCAGTGTCAGCAGAATGTAGATGTGCCAGATGTTGGTAAATTGTAATCTATGAAGGGGTTGTCTGGCCTTTTAGAGTCTAGTCAGAGTGATTTTGCAGAGCATGTGTAAATAGTAGGGTCCAGGGCCATGTTAAAACCACATCCCCATCACAGTCATAACCAGTTTAGCATTATCTTTGATCTTGTTAATATTAAGTGTGTGTGTAATAATGTAGTATTACATATCTTGGCTAGGGGGATAATGTTTGGTTGTAGAAAGGTCTTATTATTCAGTAATTGTACATTTGAGAAATAGAGAGAGACCCTCACCTTTTTTATTCACGAAGGGCTGCAAAGGGGAAGGAAAAATAGATGCAAATTGCTACTCTGATAGACTTATGCGATGGGCGGTTACTGGAAACCAAGTTCTAAAGTAGGAAGATGGCACAGTAGGGGTAGATGTGGCTTTAAATTTGTTTGTGCAGTAGAGTACCTTGGAGCATTTTGCTGGGATGCTCAAACCTCAGACGCTGACATTAGGTGACCCCAAGCTGATTTGTGCTATTGAGCACGAAGTAGGGTTTGCAGGATAGTTAGGTCTCAGAGGAGTGGTCCCCTGGACAGCGTCACATGGTAATGTACAGGCTGGTGGGGTAAGAGAGGAGGTATAGAGAAGAAATTAGGAAATATAAGCAAGGACCCAGTCCATTATTATAATAGGCATGTCTTCAGGCCTAATGAGGGGTGGTCTTCCACAGTCAAAGTCATTCAATGACATGGGTGTAATAAAAGTAAAGTAAGTGGATAAAGTGCTAGGTAGGGATATTCCTGTCAAAAAAAGGGAAAAAAGCTAATTACTGAGTGGCTTTAACACTGAACTGGTGGGGTAACTTAAATCCAGCCATTCATTGTTCAAAATTCAGCCACTTCAGCAGCTTCCTATCATGGCACACTAAGAAGGGGATGAACCAGGAGCTTCAGCGGGGACCCGAGAAGAGGAGGTTCGGAGCCGCACTGTGCAAATCCACTGCATAGAGCAGGCAAGTATGAACCTGTTTGTTATGTAAAAAAAAAAAATTAAAATATAGCATTTTAAATCACTTTAAGAAATATATTTTCAAAAACTTTAGGACTATATAACGTTATTCATACTTGTTAATCACAGACATCTATTCTACAAGAAACAAATTATAGTGGGAGTCAGTTTCAGCAATTTTACCACCTCCC
Organism: Pelophylax lessonae; assembly: GCF_965119305.1. Classification (NCBI taxonomy): domain Eukaryota; kingdom Metazoa; phylum Chordata; class Amphibia; order Anura; family Ranidae; genus Pelophylax; species Pelophylax lessonae. The sequence goes on from NC_138779.1 coordinate 121,599,731, forward strand.
TTTATAAAGCCTTGACCAACGCTTAAAAAGTAAATGTATATTAAAGAACGTGAGGGGTGCCCCTCCCAGCACAACCTACTTGTTGTCACGGCAAGTAATATGCACATCGTACAGCAGCTCCGCGGCACCAATAGCGTGGACTCCAACATAGATTGGAGCACCATAGGTCAACATAGGTCAATGGAAGAAAAGCATATGTCATGTTGTTAGCCAAGAAGAGCAGGCGGTGGAGGGAATCGCATGGCCAGTATCCCACTACTATTCATGGTAGCGAGAGCAGAATTGGCTCTAACTCTTTCATTGTAGGCACAGGTATGCTGTGCATGACAGGCCCATGTGGGGGGCTCTCCAGTTACACATACAAACATTACAAAAGTGGAATCTCAGTTTTGGTGAAAATCCAAATATTTAAGTTAGAACCATTATTTGAATGAGTCAGCATTTCCCAGCATCAATATCCCGTCATCTAGGCTAGCCAGTAATGGGTTCAGGCATACCCTTTCAATTCTGCATCTGAAGGGAACAGGACCAGTGGACATCTTAGATGCCCCTGGTACCAGTCTGCCTGTCAATCCAATGGAAATAAGTAATGTGAGAGACAAGACTATAAATCATACATCCAGATATGTATGAGAAGTTAGTGCTAAAATAAAATGCCAGACGTGTTGAAACAAACTTGTTAGCTTCTGTGTCTCTCAGGTCCACTCCCTCTTCACTGGCTGTCATTGACAACTGCTACCTCTCAGCCAATGAGGAGGCAGAGACCCGGGAGAGCAGCTGCTTTTGTACACACTGCTGGATTGTGATTGGGCTTGGGTAATTATTGGGGGGAGAGCTGCATACTGAAGGTTTTTTTTTTGCCTTTATGCATATAATGCCTTTACCACCACTTTAGGGTAAAAAAACACTTTGACTTTAGAACCAGTTTAAATTCACTGCACTGTAGTAACAAAGTGGCTAGGGCTCTTGGCAGTGCAAGGCAGCTCGCCAAAGGTAGTATGTATGGCCAAGTAAAGTCCTGATATATATAGGCTAGAGAGGTGGATCTAGTGTGGTAACTGGTAATTGTCCTGATATCTATACACAGAATAGAGCCAGGTAATGGAACAGTCCAATCCAAGTATAGAAACATAGGCTAGCTAGCCCAATACGAAGGTTCATGCATTTTAAAAATTCTTAAAAATTCATAGGAATATGTGTTGATCTCACTCATTTGGACTTGTATCTCAATCTGTAGCATAACTTTTCTGGGACAAAGCATTCCGTGTACAGGCCTGCAGGCAGAAATCCACGTGTAAACCCCAACATGTTTTATCCATGAGTTTGACTTCATCAGAAAGGTGCGGCATTGTATGATTGTATACCCATGAATTGATACATATAAACCTTGGTGATATGCAGTCAGAGGTAATAGTATACATCAAAATTGGAAATGGTTATTAAGGAAACCATATGTGAACCCCTTTTGCATCACAACAAATAATAAATTCTCCATAAGCAAATGCTTATGGAGAATTCCACACGGATATGTGTATATGGAGGAACGGACATCAGTTTTTCTAGTGGTGGCTACTTCCATACAATTGTTTAATGCTATTTGTTATTTGTATCTTACCTACGTATTTGTTGATTATATGTGGCTGATCTAATTTATTACAGACTATAGTTAAAAGTGGGTTCCTTCATTAGACATGCTTTTAATGTTATTAATGAATATACTTCATAGACCAGGAAGTAGACATTGACCCTGAATAATATATGAAAACAAAGGTCCCAGCTTTCTGAGAAAAAAAAGGCATAGGAGAAAGTTATCATGAGGAGTACTGTAATTTCTATGACAGATAAAACCTGAAAGTGTAAGGCTTTATATACAAATAGCCTACGACCACTTCCACGGGAAAATGTAAAAAATGGCAAAATCGCACCGCGTTTTGCAGTCAATGGTCAAGATGTTCCTATCCTGAACATGATTCTTCTTCGTTCATGAGAGTGAGGTTGAACCTCCGCCAAACGCAGCAGCTCCTAAATGATCCTAAAAGCCTGTGTGTACATGGACACATAGGCTTTTAAGCTCGATTCACAACTATGCATTTGCTTATGTACATTTATGTAGTGCTTTTTGCTGTGCTTTCCATGTTTTTTACTGTGATTTTGCCTAGATTTTACCACGATTTACGTTTTGCGTTTTTCATGTTTTTTTTTTTTTTTGGGGGGGGGGGGGGATTTGTTGTTGGGCAGATTTGAAAATACAAATCGTGGGAAAATTGCGGTAAGAAAGAAATACCTGCATTTTGAATGCAGGTCCATAGAAGTCTATTACATGCAAAATGCTGCATTTTGCAGGAAAAAAGTCCATGACCCTTTCCAAAAACACAGAGGCATAAAAATACATTGATGTGAACGTGTTTCATAGAAACCAATGTTAAAAAAATTTAATGGATTGCTGCAAAAAGCATGAAAAAACCCATTAGTGTGAATCGAGCCTCAAGGAGTTGAAATGCCAAAAGCTCCTAAACTCAAGTTTAAGAGCTGTAGTGTACATGAAGCCTTACAATTAACCATTACTTAGAATGCGTCACTTAAAATAAAACAAAAATCTGATTAAGTAGGCTTTACAGTTTGGATGTCCCTGAACTTGAAAAACTGTGCTCTGATGTGCCAACCCTAGGTTAGATGCTGGCCAGGGATTACTACGGAATAACTAATTAACCAGAAAGGGCAATACAGAAAGCTATCTACAGAATATTGAAATTCAGCCAGTAGGACCAGGTGCAAATCAATAGCATTATTAAGCTATGTCAGCATACGATCGGGAGAACAGTATTTTACTAAGGTCGATATTTACTAAAGCAAAACTGATTTGGGTATCTAGACAGAATATGTACGGAAGTGCATACCAGCTTTTTTTTACCTGTAATATGGCTTTCTGATGAAAGCTGTAAAAGATTGTTTCCCTGCTTCTTTCAACAATTGATTTTGGAATAAAAAGGGTTTCTAAACTGCTTTTTTTTAATTTATTTTTTTTATTGTTCAGCTGGAAAAACTTCATATTATTAAACTATAGCCTGATTTTTACTCTCTTCATTGGCAAAAGTCAATCTGTGTTTTAAACGCTCTAGATACAGGGTATAGTATTGCTGCTCATGTAATGTAAACTCCACAGCAAAAATCCAAACCTGTTTGGTACAGGCACGGTGTCTGTACTGTCATCAATATCCCAAACAGAAAGATGGATGCTTGATGCTGACAGCATCACTCTGTCAATTTCCATCTACTAGCAGATCATTGAACATTTCAAAAACAGCTTAAAAAATAGAATTCAGATAAAATAATGGACAGTTTACTGGAGTGCGCATGTTCCTGGGGAGGATCGAACATGCTGTCTCCTATGTTCTCTGGATATAGATAAACTCTGCTCTATTTTACCTTACCAATAATTCACCATTACAATTCGTATTTAAAAAGTTTTTGTCCTGTCTTCTAGTACCAACTCTATGTTTTTATCAGGTTAAAGTGACTGTAAATGTATGCTTTTTATCTTTAAAAAGAACAAATATGTCATACTTACCGGCAAAACCATTCTATAGAGCAGCCCTGATCCTCCTCTTCTTGGGTCTCCTGCCAGCGCTCTTGGCACCTCCCTACTGCTGAGTGCCCCCATAGCAAGTCGCTTGCTGTGGGGTCACTCGTGCATGCTCACTCCCAAGTCGGCTCTGTGTGACCCTCGAGCCCCGCCCACACTTTTCCTTTAAGTAATATAAATATTGTAATGGGGATAATGAGTGCTAACAAGGTTAGAGGCCTTGCTCAGTGCACAGTGTGCCACATGTATATGCTTACATTAGATACCTGGAGGAGCAAATTACAACACTAAGGAGACTTGATAACCTTGAGAGCATTATTCTGCTCACTGATCAGGCAGTTAATGAGGTTCAAGTAGAGGGTGGAGGGATAAGTAGAGATGATCAGGTAGGAGGATTAGTTAATGTAATTGAGACCATCTAGCGGGGGCAGTGAGGGTAGTGCAAGAAGGCCTAGACAGTTGGTGGTAATTGGGGATTCTATAATCAGAAGAACTGATAGATTAATTTATCAGCAGGATTGCCTCAACATAATGGTTTGCTGTCTCCCTGGTGCTAAGGATCGAAATTTGGTGAAACAGGTATCCACATTATTGAGAAGGTCTGAGCATGACCCAACTTTCTTGGTCTATGTTAGGACCAGTAACAGAATACATGGAACATGGACGATCCTTAAGAATCCATTTAGGGAACTAGGCTGCAAATTGGAGGAAAGGACCTTTAAGTTTATATTATAAATACGACCTGTTCCATGCACAACACAGGAAAACAGCAGAAAGTTAGTGATGCAAATACCTGGTGTATGAAAGAAGGACTTGGGTTTCTAGGGCACAGAGCTGACTTTTTTTTATGGAATAATCTATATGCTAAAGATGGTTTGCACCTAAAGGGAAAGGGGTCTGCTGTGCTAGGGGAGAGCTTTATGGGAAGGTTGGAGGAGTATTTAAAGTAAGACTTGAGGCAGGAAGGAGGAGGTAGTATATAAAGAGGTTAAGAACTCAGGCAGGGGTCACTAATGGAGAGTGCAATGGGGGAAGATAGGGGGAAGGCTATGGCAGGTAATACAGAGATTCCCATGTTATAAATAAACATTGGTAATTACAGTACTAGTGGGTTAAAACAAGAGCAAAATGCAACAAGTATTTGTTCACCAATGGCAGAGGATTGCCAAGCAAAGTGGGAGAGTTAGAAGTTATTTGCCTTGCTTTTGATAAACAGTTGTGCAAATATCGTGCAGCAAAAAAAAAAATGCCACTTTTTTATTATACATACAGTATTTCACAAAAGTGAGTACACTGCTCACATTTTTGTAAATATTTTATTATATCTTTTCATGTGACAACACTGAAGAAATGACACTTTGCTACAATGTAAAGTAGTGAGTGTACAGCTTGTATAACAGTTTAAATTTGCTCTCCCCTCAAAATAACTCAACATACAGCCATTATTGTCTAAACTGTTGGCAACAAAAGTGAGCACACCCCCAAGTGAAAATGTACAAATTGGGTCCAAAGTGTTAATATTTTGTGTGGCCACCATTATTTTCCAGCACTGCCTTAACCTTCTTGGGCGTGGAGTTCACCAGAGCTTCACAGGTTGTCACTGGAGATCTCTTCCACTCCTCCATGATGACATCCCAGAGCTGGTGGATGTTAGAGACCTTCCACCTCCACCTTACATTTGAGGATGCCCCACAGATGGTTAATAGAGTTTAAGTCATGAGACATGCTTGGCCAGTCCATCATATTTACCCTCAGCTTCTTTAGCAAGGCAGTGGTCATCATGAAGTTGTATTTGGGGTCATTATCAAGTTGTAATACTGCCCTGCGGCCCAGTCTTCAATATGTCACAGTACATGTTTGTTCATAGTTCCCTCAATGAACTGTAGCTCCCCAGTGATGGTAGCACTCATGAAGCGCCAGACCATGACACTCCCACCACCATGCTTGATTGCAGGCCAGACCCACTTGTCTTTGTACTCCTCCCATGGTTGACACCACACACACTTGACACCATCTGAACCAAATAACTTTATCTTGGTCTCATCAGACCACAGGACATGGTTCCAGTAATCCATGTCCTTAGTCTGCTTGTCTTCAGCAAACCTGTGGGTTTTCTTGTGCATCATCTTTAGAAGATGCTTGCTTCTGGGACGACAGCCAAGTAGACCAATTTGATGCAGTGTGTGGCGTATGGTCTGAGCACTGACAGGCTGACCCCTCACCCCTTCAATCTCTGCAGCAATGCTGGCAGCACTCATATGTCTATTTCCCAAAGACAACCTCTGGATATGACTCTGAGCGCATGCACTCAACCTCTTTGGTTGACCATGGCGAGGTCTGTTCTGAGTGGAACCTGTCCTGTTAAACCACTGTATTGTCTTGGCAATGAGCTGCAGCTCAGTTTCAGGGTCTTGACATTCTTCTTATAGCCGAGGCCATCTTTATGTAGAGCAACAATTCTTTTTTTCAGATCCTCAGAGAGTTCTTTGCCATGAGGTGCCATGTTGAACTTCCAGTGACCAGTATGAGAGAGTGAGAGCAATAACACCAAATTTAATACACCTGCTCCCCATTCAAACTTGAGAACTTGTAACACTAACGAGTCTCATGACACCAGGGAGGGAAAATGGCTAATTGGGCACAATATAGACATTTTCACTTAGTGGTGTGCTCACCTTTGTTGCCGGCAGTTTAGACATTAATGGCTGTGTGTTGAGTTATTTTGAGGGGATATCAAATTTACACTGTTATACAAGCTGCACACTCACTACTTTACATTGTAGCAAAGTATAATTTCTTCAGTGTTGTCACATGAAAAGATATAATAAAATATTTACAAAAATGTGAGGGGTGTACTCACTTTTGTGAGATACTGTACATACATCATACTGTGAATTGCCTAAGGTTATTAGTGGTGTATCACAGGGCTCAATGCTGGGACCCTTAATTTTTAACCTACAGTCAGATCCACAAATATTGGGACATCGACACAATTCTAATCTTTTTGGCCCTATACACAACTACAATGGATTTGAAATGAAACAAACAAGATGTGCTTTAACTGCAGACTTTCAGCTTTAATTTGAGGGTATTTACATCCAAATCAGGTGAAAGGTTTACAACAGTTTGTACAGTATATGTGCCTCCCACTTTTTAAGGGACCAAAAGTAATGGGACAGATTAACAATCATAAAGCAAACTTTCACTTTTTAATACTTGGTTGCAAGACCAAAAGTAATGGGACAATTGTCTGCTCAGCTGTTCCATGGCCAGGTGTGTGTTATTCCCTCCTTATCCCATTTACAAGGAGCAGCTAAAAGGTCCAGAGTTCATTTCAAGTGTGCTATTAGCATTTGGAATCTGTTGCTGTCAACTCTCAATATGAGACCCAAAGAGCTGTCACTATCAATGAAGAATCAAGGGGGTTTTTTGGTGTCTCACGCCAAGGTAATGGGACTTTATGGGCAAGTACTATGCAATTCAGAAGATAATAATGGAGGTAAAAATAATAAAAAAAATTTTTTTTATATAAAATTCCAGATTTATTAAACAATCTTGTGAAAACAAGGATAATGGTATAAATGGTATCTCAATATGTGAGCATTAGTGTTGGGTATAGGTCCAATGTGATAAAGATAGAAAGGCGATTCTAAGTGAATCAGTGACACATGTGGTAATTGTGACAGTTCATATGGATTCTTGTCTCTGTGCGTCCCGAGTGAATCAGGAAAAATATATTACAGAGTTTCATCCATAGTATCCTGACGCGTTTCGGCTATATCAGCCTTTTTCAAAGGTTTCTGTCACCCAGCTGAAACAATATGAATAATAATATTAATATTTCCATTTGGAAATATGCATATAATTATGGGTATATCGAAGTACTGGAAAGTACATACTTATTTTTCCATCCTGTTTCTGCAAACCAAACGGAAAAACTCTCTGCCTCCTCCAACCTGCAACAAGGAGCCGTAAGATGCCACAGTCTGAAAGGATATATTGGATTGTTGTAAATAGAGTATATATAGTATAAATAGTATAATAAGGGTAATTATTACCGTTATTATTTCTCACCTACCAAAAGTTAGAAAGTGTTCATATATGAGTCTCCACTCAAAGTTCCAGTGATGTCTCAGATAAATTCTGAAATAATATATAATATATATATATATATGTATAGATCATAGATTATCCACTTGCCGACCGCCGACCGCCGATCTACGTCGGCGGTCAGCCCCTCACAGGCAAAGTGACGTAGGGCTACGTCACTAGCTTGTGAGGGTCTAGGGAGCGAGCGCGCGCCGCCGGAGGCGCGCTCCCGCTCCCGCGTGGTCACGGACCCCCCCGCACGTGTGACCGGCGGACCCGATGTCCGCCGGCCACTCTGCGATCGGCGGGGGAGAGGGAGAAAGTCAGGCAGCTTGTGTAAACAAGCTGCCTGTCATTCTCCCCTCTGTATGAGAGCTGATCATATGGATCTACTATGTAGATCCGTTGATCACTCTGCATACAGCTGAAGCCACAGCCAATCACAGTAAGAATCACGCCCCTAGGGACACACACAGCCCCTCCCTCTCAAATAAAGTTAACCCCTTCACTACCAGTGTATTTTTACAGTAACAGTGCATATATATAGCACTGATTACTGTAGAAATGTCACTGGTAACCCCAAAAGTGTCAAAAATGTCAGTCAAGGGTCCGATCTGTCCGCCGCAATGTCGCAGTACCGCAAAAAAAAACGCAGATCGCCGCCATTACGCGTTAAAAAAAAAACAACAAAAATGACAAAAATCTTTCCCTTAGTCAGTAAACGCAATAACTTTTGCGCAAACCAATCAAAATACGCTTTTTGCGATTTTTTTTACCAAACATAGGTAGCATAAAACAAATTGGCCGAAAATGTTAAAAAATTTTGATTTTTACATTTTTTTTGGGGGGGGAATTTCATATAAAAAAAAGGGAAAAATATTGCTATTTTTGCAAAATTGACGCTTTTTTTTGTTTATAGCGCGTGATCAAAAAATCGCACAGGTGATCAAATACCGCCAAAAGAAAGCTCTGTTTGTGGGAAAAAAAGGACGCCAAATTCGTTTAGGTACAGCGTCGCACGACCGCGCAATTGTCCGTTAAAGTCACGCAGTGCCGAATCGCAAAATACCCCCTGGTCGTTTAGCAGCCAAATCCTCCGGGGCTTAAGTGGTTAACCGGTTGCCGACCGCCGCACGACTATATACTGCGGCGGTCAGCCCCGGCCAGGCAGAGTGACGTATCGGTACGTCACTCGCCTGTCACTGACTTGCGAGCCTATCGCGGGCGGGCGCGCGCCCGCCGAGGCGCGCGCCCGCCGCGGCTCGTTCACAGGCAAGTCAGTGCGTGTGACCGGCGGACTCGATGTCCGCCAGTCACACTGCGATCGCTCCTGTGAAGGGAGAAAGACAGAGCAGCTTGTGTAAACAAGCTGCCTGTCAGTTCTCCCTGTGTAAAAGTGAAGATCTGTCCGTTCTACTATGTAGAACGGTGGATCTTTGCTTTTACACCAATAGGAATGTCCCTACACAGTTAGAAGCACGCCCCTAGGACACACTTAACCCCTCCCTGTCCAATAAAGTTAACCCCTTCCCTGCCAGTGTCATTTTTGCAGTAACAGTGCATATGTATAGCACTGATTACTGCAGTAATGTCACTGGTAACCCCAAAAGTGTCAAAAATGTCAGTCAAGGGTCCGATCTGTCCGCCGCAATGTCGCAGTACCGCAAAAAAAATCGCAGATCGCCGCCATTACGCGTTAAAAAAAAAAACACCAAAAATGACAGAAATCTTTCCCTTTGTTAGTAAACGCGATAACTTTTGCGCAAACCAATCAAAATACGCTTTTTGCGATTTTTTTTACCAAACATAGGTAGCATAAAACAAATTGGCCGAAAAATGTTAAAAAATTTTGATTTTTACTTTTTTTTTTCGGGAATTTCATATAAAAAAATGTGAAAAATATTGTTATTTTTGCAAAATTTACGCTCTTTTTTTGTTTATAGCGCGTGATCAAAAAATCGCACAGGTGATCAAATACCACCAAAAGAAAGCTCTGTTTGTGGGAAAAAAAGGACGTCAAATTCGTTTAGGTACAGCGTCGCACGACCGCGCAATTGTCCGTTAAAGTCACGCAGTAAAAAATCGCAAAAAAAACCCTGGTCCTTTAGCAGCCAAATCCTCCGGGGCTTAAGTGGTTAAAGGGTATCTCCCAAATCAGTGATTTATATATGTATAATGTCCGAATTCAAAAACACTTACAAATGCAGAGTTTGAATGAGGACGAAGGGGAGGTGTCTCTTCCGCTATTTCACTCAAGGATGAGCTATTACCCCGTTCTGAAAATACCATGGTGTATGTCCATAAATTGACTTAAGCAACAATGATTGTGGATACAAAATATTTTTATTTTGTGACTTCAAGGATTGCAAGATGAACACTTACATTTGGGGGAGGTATAGGAAGAAAGAGTAAGAGTAGGATCCTTTCACGGCTTGCAGCTCCACGTCCGTCCTGTTCCCTCAGCAAGAGGGAAGTGAGGAGAGACGCCGGCTCCCCGGCCTTATAAAGCCGCTCGCGCATGCGCCCAAGGTGCCGCGCTTGGTCGGCTTTTTCCGTCAGTGGCTCGGACCACGCCACTATGTTAATTGCAAAACGAGGGGTGTCATTTACCTTACGAGGTGCCAATGTGGGTCTTTTTACGTTGGTAAGACGAAACAAGAAATGGGTAAGAGGATAAATAAACATATCCAAAGCATGACCATATGCAACTTCCATTTACCACTTGGCAGACATGTTAAAAACATACACAACAATAAAATGCCAAAAGTCACATTCATTGCCCTTGAGAGAGTGCACATACCTCCACGTGGGGGCGATTGGAACAAGAAACTGTTGCAAATGGAGATGCGATGGATCAGGCGTCTCAATGCCACAAAATATCCAGGACTTAATGAAACAGAAAGTTTTAGACCATTTCTGGAAGGCTTTGCCTCTGGCAAAACAGACTAAGAATACATGACAATACCAATTACCAATGCCTAATAAACACATTTAAATCCCCCTCTCCTGCCCAAAATCCCCCTTCCCCCCCCCTCCCCCCCTTCCCCTCTTTTTGATGTACCAGACCTGTAATTGTTTCTTCAACATCTCCCCTGAGGGACATCCTTTTGGGTATTATATTCTTACTGCTGTTAATATGCATCTAAGAATTTTATATATATGGAAAATGATTATTTATTATTTATTATTCACTACCATTGTTGTTAGGATGGAAAATGCCTTTGCAATGTAGATATGTATATCTTGCTTTATTAGCAAATTACTGCACCATTGCTGATACGATTGAAAATGTTTTCTTTTTGTAATGTAGATAAGCATATCTTGTTTCATTGACAAACCACTCTGCATCTCCTCGAACTTGCACCTGGCACGGTAAGCCCCTGCCACCCTCCAGTGACAGGGGCTTCACTGAGATGGGAAGGAGGTTGTCTAAGATCTTTTTTCCCCCTTCACCCGCCGGACACGGCGGGCTGTTTCCCTGATCTCGTCATCCCGTGTCAGCGGCCGCACTGTCAGGACCGGCTCGTACTGCGCGCGCATCACCCAGGCGCATGCGCAGTACGAAGCACCCGAGCCACTGACGGAAAAAGCCGACCAAGCGCGGCACCTTGGGCGCATGCGCGAGCGGCTTTATAAGGCCGGGGAGCCGGCGTCTCTCCTCACTTCCCTCTTGCTGAGGGAACAGGACGGACGTGGAGCTGCAAGCCGTGAAAGGATCCTTCTCTTACTCTTTCTTCCTATACCTCCCCCAAATGTAAGTGTTCATCTTGAAATCCTTGAAGTCACAAAATAAAAATATTTTGTATCCACAATCATTGTTGCTTAAGTCAATTTATGGACATACACCATGGTATTTTCAGAACGGGGTAATAGCTCATCCTTGAGTGAAATAGCGGAAGAGACACCTCCCCTTCGTCCTCATTCAAACTCTGCATTTGTAAGTGTTTTTGAATTCGGACATTATACATATATAAATCACTGATTTGGGAGATACCCTATAATCTATGATCTATACATATATATATATTATATATTATTTCAGAATTTATCTGAGACATCACTGGAACTTTGAGTGGAGACTCATATATGAACACTTTCTAACTTTTGGTAGGTGAGAAATAATAACGGTAATAATTACCCTTATTATACTATTTATACTATATATACTCTATTTACAACAATCCAATATATCCTTTCAGACTGTGGCATCTTACGGCTCCTTGTTGCAGGTTGGAGGAGGCAGAGAGTTTTTCCGTTTGGTTTGCAGAAACAGGATGGAAAAATAAGTATGTACTTTCCAGTACTTCGATATACCCATAATTATATGCATATTTCCAAATGGAAATATTAATATTATTATTCATATTGTTTCAGCTGGGTGACAGAAACCTTTGAAAAAGGCTGATATAGCCGAAACGCGTCAGGATACTATGGATGAAACTCTGTAATATATTTTTCCTGATTCACTCGGGACGCACAGAGACAAGAATCCATATGAACTGTCACAATTACCACATGTGTCACTGATTCACTTAGAATCGCCTTTCTATCTTTATCACATTGGGCCTATACCCAACACTAATGCTCACATATTGAGATACCATTTATATCATTATCCTTGTTTTCACAAGATTGTTTAATAAATCTGGAATTTTATATAAAAAAATTTTTTTTATTATTTTTACCTCCATTATTATCTTCTGAATTGCATAGTACTTGCCCATAAAGTCCCATTACCTTGGCGTGAGACACCAAAAAACCCCCTTGATTCATCAGTTATAGGGACGGAGGCAAAAACCTACTTCAACCACCTCTTAGATCAAAAAACCCCACCCCCTCACTATCAATGAAGAAAGCCATCATTAGGCTGAAAAAACAAAACAAACCCATCAGAGAGATGGCAAAAAAATAGGTGTGGCCAAATCAACTGTTTGGAACATCTTTAAAAAGAAAGAATGCACCACGGAAAACAACTGTGGTGGATAACCGAAGAATTCTTTCCCTGGTGATGAAAACACCCTTCACAACAGTTGGCCAGATCAAGAACACTCTCTAGGAGGTAGGTGTATGTGTGTCAAAGTCAACAATCAATAGAAGACTTCACCAGAGTGAATACAGATGGTTCACCACAAGATGTAAACCATTGGTGAGCCTCAAAAACAGGAAGGCCAGATTCGAGTTTGCCAAACAACATCTAAAAAAGCCTTCACAGTTCTGGAACAACATCCTATGGACAGATGAGACCAAGATCAACTTGTACCAGAGTGATGGGAAGAGAAGAGTATGGAGAAGGAAAGGAACTGCTCATGATCCAAAGCATACCACCTCATTAGTGAAGCATGGTGGTGGTAGTGTCATGGCGTGGGCATGTATGGCTGCCAATGGAACTGGTTTTCTTGAATTTATTGATGATGTGACTGCTGAAAAAAGCAGCAGGATGAATTCTGAAGTGTTTCGGGCAATATTATCTGCTCATATTCAGCCAAATGCTTCAGAACTCATTGGACGGTGCTTCACAGTGCAGATGGACAATGACCCGAAGCAAGGATAAAACCCAGCGTCTGGTGATGTCTATGCGTTCCAGACTTCAGGCTGTAATTGACTGCAAAGGATTTGCAACCAAGTATTAAAAAGTGAAAGTTTGATTTATGATTGTTAATCTGTCCCATTACTTTTGGTCCCTTAAAAAGTGGGAGGAACATATATGAACTGTTGTAATTCCTACACTGTTCACCTGATTTAGATGTAAATACCCTCAAATTAAAGCTGAAAATCTGCAATTAAAGCACATATTGTTCATTTCATTTCAAATCCATTGTGGTGGTGTATAGAGTCAAAAAGATTAGAATTGTGTCAATGTCCCAATATTTATGGACCTGACTGTATGTATAATTGATATAAAGTTTGGGATTGAATGAGGTGGAGCATTTACCGATCGACTTCTGTACAACCGCCATGTCAGACAGTGATGAAGGATGCTACACCAGGGCCTCCATCTTTTATCAAGTCATGGGTCCAAAAGGCCAGGAGACTACTGTATATATATATATATATATATATATAAATAGAGTAAACAAAAATGGGGGGCAGGACAAAAGGTGCACCATGGAAAACCACTCCTTGAGGCAAAACACGGTCAGTTTAACCCCCTGCATGCAAAATGTACACAATAAATATATACATATTCTAAAAATACATCCTTCAAAAGTACATATAAAAAAATGCAATGAATTAATTCAATATATAAATAATGAATAAATAAAACAAGCATGAACATATGGATAGGAATAAATAAATAAAAAACCCTGTAAAGTAATGAATAAAACTAGAATATTAATAGGGAACATTAAAGTAATGCAAAACCTGGCTTGCTGATAATGTCTACGCAGATGAATTAGCCACATGATGATAAATGTGAAGCATAATAAATAGATACAAAACACCAATTCATTAAAAAAACATGTATCAAATCCTTACTGAACTACTACAGGAACACTAACAGCCCAAAATGAGAAAATAACCTATGTGGGAAGAAAAAAAAAAAAAAGAAATAGAATGGGGGGGGGGGGTAGGAGGGAAGGAAGAGTAAGAAGAGGGAAGGGAGGGATAGGGGAAAGGGCCTACAGAACTTTGTGTACATCCAAGTACTCATTAGGTCATAAAGTCAATTTGGAGGGAAAGTTACCAGTCTGTAGATCCAATAAGTCTCCTGTTGGCAAATGTATCACTATTTGTTAGGTGATACAACATAACCTCTATGGCAAAGACTTTCAACTATCTAATGTTTTTATTATATTGGAGGTAAATGTGTTGAGGAACATTATGTTTGGTGGAGCCTTCCTCAATGAGTCTCCTATATTCCCCCAAGCCCTTACACAAAGTGTGTTATGTCTATCCAACATACAGTAAGTTGCAAGAGCACTGTAAACAATAGACCACAATTTGACCTGAGCAAGTAATAAACTACTTGTAACTGTTCCCTGTAGCATCACGAACCACTGTTTGTTCATGACAAATATACTGAAAAGTAAGGCAATTGCATTTTATTACACTTGAAAATCCCTACTCAATTGTCAAAAGAAGGAATGCACACTGGTCCTTTTTCCTTCAAATGTCAACTTTCTGGGAGCGTTAATGGTTTTTTTCTTTCACAATATTTTTATCAGAGAAAATAGAAACAAGTTTGTACATAATACAAAAATGAGATACAGTAGTAAATGCCATATCAGTTAGGGAGGCACTGGTGTCTTCGAACTGCGATTAGGAGGCACAGGGCACAAACAATACCATGGCACCAAACTTGATAAAACTGTAAAAAGTAAAAGTCCAGAGCCATAGTTGATGTTGCAGTGTACAGATATCCTGCGAAAAGATCTAGCATGCACACATAAATATATCAGGTTGCTTCTGCACAGCTTGGCACAGGCATATAGATACTGAATATTGCACACATAATGTGGGTGAGGGTGTTATACCCCGGGAGGCCTATTGGAATTTAATTTCATGTGTCATGGTAGATTATAGCTCTAGAAATTGTGTAGGAGGCCACATGTCCAGCGACTGATCTAACCAAGGTTGCCAGAAACGCAAAAATTTGAAGTGTGTGTCAGGAAGGATCACCGTAAGTTTTTCATTCACAAGCATTCCATGTATGAACCGGGTCTTTCAAGCCTTTGTGATCGTCTGTTTGCAATAATGTTTTTTTAAAAGAGAAGTATGGGTTACATTTTTTTTGCATTATATGAATCCTGGTGAGCTGCAACTATGGAAAATGATTTAATGCCCTCTGAATTATACCCCCATTTTTGTTAAATCAAAGAAAATACCCATGGAGGGGCTAAGGTAATTTATGCAGCATCACTCCGACCATAATTTCAGTATCCAACCCCTTCTTCCTCTTCTGTATGACTGACATTGGCTGCTGGGTGTCTGCACGCTCCCAAGACTTTAGCAGTGCTTCAGGTCTTCTCACCCTCCTCCCCTCTACCGTCCAGGTTGTTCTCCAACTTTCTTTACACACAGGCTCCTCTCACCCTCCAGGCCGTTCTCAGTCTGAGTTTTACACACATGCAGCTGCTTTCTACCTCCTCCCATCCATGCTGGGAGCTCTCACTGTGTCATTGACACAAAGAAGCAGAAGAACTTCTGCCGTGCCAAACTTTCTGAGGAGTCTCTCTGCAGAGTGGAGCAGGGAAGCAGCTGAAGAACATATAATCATTCTCTGCTTGTACACTAAATTCTCCTGGAGTTACAAATCCCCTAGCTAAGCATACTGTTATGTGCCCCCATTTCTTGTTGACAGTGTGATGTTATGGAAACAGAGGCACATGAGAAACATGCATGCTCCAGAATTTGGCTCTTTGAGGAAAGCATGGCCACAGATTAGAGCTGAAGGAGGAAAGAATGAGGGGGCAGATCACTTCAGATGTAACCACCCACTTTCAAACATGAGGAGGACCATTACTTAGGCCTAACCAGAACTAGGGATGGGGATACAGCAAAAACAGAGCAACAGAGGAAAGAAAGAATATCTGTTCTGTAGTGACAGTAGCTAATGCTATTTATTTGTTCTATCCCATACTTGTCCTTTAAGGAGTGTGCTTTGCTAAAGATAATATCAGGGGATTTGGGTAATATGATACCTAACTTTGGATTATGTAATAGAATGTGCCAATTTTTCCGTATAATTCATAAAATGGCACGATACTTACAGGTAAATTTGGTAATGAACTGTACATTATCAGTACTTCTTTAGTTCTTAAGAAACTCCCTCAGTAAGATATCCTCTATAGGCCCTATCTACCAATCACTAATATAACCCTTTTCTAAAAACTATACTGATAAGAATCTGACTTTGTTCCATATAATCCTCTAATTTGGTACAATTTTTCTTTAACCCTTTCCCTGCCATGCCCTATGCGCCACTCTAAGTGGCCAGACCATTTTTGCAATTTTTTAATTGCTTTTATTATTTTTTCCTTACAACTTTCACAGCTCTTAAAAGACCCCCAAACTATACATTTTCTGAAAGCATAGGACCAGTAGAATAAAAGGAAGGTGCTATGGAATTTTTTATGCCCTGTGATATTTGCACAAATGTTTACCAAAACAATATTGTTGCTAAAAATACAGACATAATAGTGAATACATACATGGCAAAATTTACAAAATTCCTGCCAAATTCCTATACTAAATATAAAAGCTAAAACAGTGTTGAGTTAATAAATAATAAATATTTGTACATTTAAAATTGTGCCTTTTTGTGAAATGGTAAAAACTAAAGGTACACAAAACTGTAAATGAAAGCAATTTACTGTATAAATCTGAAGGTTATCATTTTTCACTTACAACTTTCAGAATTTGTAAAAAAAAAAAACCCACACAATGCTTTTTTTACAAGCACATGGCTTGAAGAATAAAAAAAATATGCTACAGATTTTTAGGCCCTGCAATAGTTGTGCAGATGTTTATCAAAATGCTATTTTCACTAAAAAATACACTAAAATGATTATCAGTGGATACATACATGACAAAATTTCTGCTAAATTTAACCCCTTCCGTACCGCGTCATGTAAAATGACGTCGGCACAAATCCTTTCTCGATCCGGGCCGACGTCATATGACGGCGCCCGGATCTCCCCGCTACTGCGCGCCCCCGGGGGCGCGCAGCGCGGCGATCGGGGGTGAGGCTCGTCCCTCGGACTGAGCCCAACCCCGATCAAGGTAAACAGCCAATGAAATTGGCTGTTTACCACGTGATCGGCTGTGTCAATCACAGCCGATCACATGAGCGGCTCCAGCGCGAGCCGCTCGTTCCTTCCTTAATGCGCGCCCCCGGGGGCGCGCAGCGCGGCGATCGGGGACGAGGCTCGTCCCTCGGACAGAGCCCATCCCCGATCTAGGTAAAGAGCCAATGAAATTGGCTCTTTACCACGTGACCGGCTGTGTCCAATCACAGCCGGTCACAAATGTCATCAGAGAACACGGTAACTAGCTGTCACCGTGTTCTCCTCCTCACACACTGATCCTGTGTGAGGAGGAGATTGTGGTAACAGCTAGTTACCAATCATAGTGCACCCCAACCACACTGATTGCCCCCCCCCCCAATAAAGAGCACCTGTCACTAGCCCATCAAAGTACCCGAGTATCTGTCACCAGCCCATCAGGTACTCAGATGACAGGTACTCGGGTACTCTGATGGGCTGATGACAGGTACTCTGATGGACTGGTGACAGGTACTCGGGTACTCTGATGATGGGTACTCGGGTACTCTGATGACAGGTACTCGGGTACTCTGATGACAGGTACTCTGATGGGCTGGTGAAAGGGACTCGGGTACTCTGATGACAGGTACTCGGGTACTCTGATGATGGGTACTCGGGTACTCTGATGACAGGTACTCGGGTACTCTGGTGACAGGTACTCGGGTACTCTGATGACAGGTACTCGGGTACTCTGATGACAGGTACTCGGGTACTCTGATGACAAGTACTCGGGTACTCTGATGACAGGTACTCGGGTACTCTGATGACAGGTACTCGGGTACTCTGATGACAGGTACTCGGGTACTCTGATGACAGGTACTCGGGTACTCTGGTACTTTGAGTACCCGTCACCAGAGCACCCGAGTACCCGTCATCGGAGTACCCGAGTACCTGTCACCTACCCATCAGAGTACCCAAGTACCTGTCACCTACCCAACAGAGTACCCGAGTACCTTCCACCTGCTCATCAGAGTACCTGACACCTGAAGTACCCGAGTACTTGCCACCTGCTCATCATTACCCATCACTACTCATCAGTACTCATCAGTACCCATCAGTACCTATCACCTATTAGTATCAGTACTGATCATCCGTACCCATCAGTACAGTATCAGTATCACCTATCAGTATCAGTACTACTCATCAGTACCTATCACCTGCCTGTCACCTGCCCATAAGAGTACCCGAGTACCTGTCACCTGCCTATCGGAGTACTCGAGTACCTGCCACTTGCTCATCAGTACCAGAGTACCTGTCACCTGCCCAGCAAAGTACCCGAGTACCTGTCACCCTTCATACAGCCACCATGTCTAAGTCCAAAAAGGTTAACATACGTCGTCCGTTTAAACCTAAATACCGGTGTTATGGCAGCAGATAGCTGCCATAACCCTGGTATTTTTTTAAACGGTGGACGGTTGGCTTTCCGATAAGGGTGGTCCCAGCGGCAGATTCGCCGCGGGATCACCCTTCCGGGGTGGCGGAAGAGGTGCCCCCCCCCCTCCCGCTGCATTCTGGTCCTTTTCCCCGCTTACCGGACCCGCCGGCAGCGGGGAAAACGATCCGGTCCCAGATCCTCACAGACAGGATGTCGAGTGAGGGCAAGCTTGCCCTCACTCGACTCTATGGTCTTGGAGGACCGGAGCTACGGCAAACGTCGTTGCCTAGCAACCAGTTTAAAGGTCCCTTTTTTTTTTTTCATTTTATTTAATTTTTTTTTTATTTATTTTTTTTATTTTTTCTATCTTTTAGTGTACTTTTGAGATCTGAGGACTTTTTGACCCCAGATCTCACAAAAAAGAGGTCCTGTCGTGCCTTTTTCTATTACAAGTAATGTTTACATTTCTTGCAATAGAAATAAAAATGATCAATTTTTTTTTTTTAAAAAAAACAGTGTAAAAATAAAAAATAATAAATAAAATAAATAGTAAAAAAAAAAAAAAAAAAAAAATTAAAGCGCCGTGTCCCCGCGAGCTCGCGCGCAGAAGCGAACGCATACGGAAACCCCGCCCACATATGTAAACAGTGTTCAAACTACACATGTGAGGTATCGTCGCGATCGTTAGAGCAAGAGCAATAATTTGAGCCATAGACCTCCTCTGTAACTCTAAGATAGCAACCTGTAGAAATTTTTAAAATGTCGCCTATGGGGATTTTTAAGTACCAAAATTTGTCACCATTCTGTGAGCGTGCGCAATTTTGAAGCACGACATGTTGGGTATCTATTTACTCGGCGTAACATTATCTTTCACATTATGGAAAACAATTGGGCTAACTTTACTGGTTTCTTATTTTTTAATTAAAAAAAGTGATTTTTTTCCCAAAAAATTGCGTTTGGAAGACCGCTGCGCAAATACGGTGTGATAAAAAATATTGCAATAATCTCCATTTTATTCTCTAGGGTCTCTGCTAAAAAAAAATATATAATGTTTTGGGGTTCTAAGTAGTTTTCTAGCAAAAACAACTGATTTTAGCTTGTAAACACCAAATGTCAAAAATAGGCCTAGGCAAGTGGCTAGGATGCATGATGATGCTCCTTGGATGTTTAGGCCCCTCTATATGGCTAGGCTGTGAAAAAGTCTCACACATGTGGTATTGCCATACTCAGGAGGAGTGGCAGAATGTATTTTGGGGTGTCATTTTTGCGATGTACATGCTATGTGTTAGGAATATCCTATAAATTGACAACTTTGTGTAAAAAAAAAAGTTTTTATTTTTTTCCCACATTTTCCAAAAACTTGTGGAAAAAAATGACATGTTCAAAGGACCCATAATGCCTCATAGAATATACGTTGGAGTGTTTGCTTTCCAAAATGGGGTAATTTTGTGGACTTTTCCATTGTATTGTTGCTCTAGGGCCTTGAAAAGTGTGATAGGTAGTAAGAAAGTTTTATGTGTATTTATGCTCCTAAAACGCCTTATGGTGCTACTTGGACGTGGAGTCTCTTTTTGTGGCCAGGCTGTGTAAAAGTCTCACACATGTGGTATCACCATACTCAGAAGGAGTAGCAGAATGAATTTTGGGGTGTCATTTTTGCTGTGTACATGCTATGTGTTAGAAATAGCTTATAAATTGACAACGTTTTGGGAAAAAAAAAGAAAAAAAAATGTTTTCTTCATTTTCCCAAGAATTGTGGGAAAAAATTATAACTTCAAAAAACTCACCATGCCTCTTACTAAATACCTTGGACTGTCTACTTTACAAAAAGGGGTCATTTGGGGGGTATTTGTACTGTCCTGACATTTCAGGGCCTCAAGAAAGGAGATAGGCCATCAGTACATCTGGTGTGATCAATTTTCAGTAATTGGTACCATAGCTTCTAGACTCAATAACTTTCACACAGACTAAATAATATACACTAATTTGGGTTAATTTTACCAGAGATATGTAGCAGTATAAATTTTGGCCCAAATGTATGAAGAAAAATTAATTTTTTGCAAAATTTTATAATAGAAACTAAAAAAAAGTGTTTTTTTTGCAAAATTTTTGCTCTTTTTTTGCTTATATCACGAAAAAAAAAAACCCCAGTTGTGATCAAATACCACCAAAAGAAAGCTCTATTTGTGTGAAAAAAATGATAAAAATTTTGTTTGGTTACAGTGTAGCATGACTGAGCAATTGTCATTCAAAGTGTGAGAGTGCTGAAAGCTGAAAATTGGTCTGGGCAGGAAGGGGGTCTAACTGCTCTGTATGGAAGCGGTTAAATGTGGTACTCTTCTAGATAGGTGCTAAGATTAGGTGAATAGGTGTTAGGACTAGGTAAATTTGACTTTCTGTATCCAAAGGAGCTGCAGTTCATTGTTAAGCAAATTTAGCTTGGCTCACTGTAACCAGCGTGGCTGTGTTTATTGTTCTGGTCTGTTTTAGGTTAGAGTGGCTGCAGGATTGACCGTTTTTCTCTGGCTGGTCTAGAAATGTTAGTGGGCAGGAAGAGTCTAATCGGCAGCTGATTATTCATGCAGCCCTGGCCAATCCCTGGAGGTAGATGCCCAGATGGTGACTGGGAGTCTGTGTAAATACTCAGAGATTGAGAACAGTGAGGTCTTTTTCCTTGAGGAGATCACAGCCTAGGGGGGCTGCTAGCCCCCTAAGCCCTTCTGCCATGTGCCTGTGGGGTGTCGAGGCCTCAGGTGGATGACCTGGAGGCTCACTTTGCTGAAGGCTGCTGAAAGCTGACTGAGGGACTGCCGTCTGTAGATCTAATCTGGTATCACATGGTGGAAGCCTCGTGAGAATATTGGGAGGAGGCAAACAATATTTTCAAGGACATTTGTGAGAACAGACTAGTGAGTAAGATCCTAGCGGCTGTGTGCTGAGGCTATCCCTCATGTGCTAGAATCAGCGTGTTCAACAGGGACATTTTGTTCTGTGTCCTGAAGAGCTTAGTCTATTTGTTCCTAGTGAAAGTACTTTACTTGGGCTGTCCAGAAAGGGGAAGATACAGCTCTTCAAGTCACTACTTTTAAGCCCAGTTCACTCTTTACTTCTACAAGACTTTGGCTCATAGTTCTGCAAGAGAATGTTCAGTGTTCTCAACTCGTTGCTAAGGGTTACTGGAGTATCCTACCATTACCCACTACCGATCCAAGTTCTACAATAAAGCTTAAGAAAAAGTATACCCCTTTACTGATGCTGACTTCCTCCAGACTTACCTTGCTGAATCTGATGACTCTTCTAGATGTCTTTGCTGCACTGTCTGGCTTGCAGGTTAACCCTGCCAAGTCCAGTGTGATGTCAATTACTCTCATTGCCCAGATGAGTGAAGCTTCGCAACATTCTTTCCCATTTCAATGGCTTGATTCCTTGCCATATCTGGGGATCCAATTATCCCCTACTTATGAAGGATTGCATCAAGCTAACTTTCCTCTTTTGTTTAGGAAATTATCTGACCTTTTGTCTTCCTGGAGTCACTTTTCTTTGTCTTGGTTTGGCAGGATTGGTGTGGCTCGGAGCAGCCCCTAGACTGTGCAAATATTTTTCCTGAAACCACAGGTTGCAGGAAAGAAATTGGCATGATTCTCCCATTAACGCAGACAGTGTTGACAGGGAAATCCCTCCTGCCAAGCATTTAATGGTTTGAATTTGAGATTCAAACCGTGTATGGCCAGCTTAACCTTCCTAAACTTTTGTATGCCTTTAGTGTATTACCAATACCTGTCCCTTGAGTTTTTCAATTAATAAATAACAAATATTTGTACATTTTAATTGCACCTTTTTTTGAAATGGTGAAAACTGAAGGTACGCAAAACTCTAAACAAAAACAATTTACACTAAAAATCGGGAGGTTATCATTTTTACTTATAGCTCTCAGAGATTGTAAAAGACCCCCAAAACCATACAATTTAAACTGTGTTAGGGCGGTCAGCAAGTGATTAACCGGTTGCCGACCGCTGCACGACTATATACTGCGGCGGTCAGCCCCGGCCAGGCAGAGTGACGTATCGGTACGTCACTCGCCTGTCACTGACTTGCGAGCCTATCGCGGGCGGGCGCGCGCCCGCCGAGGCGCGCGCCCGCCGCGGCTCGTTCACAGACAAGTCAGTGCGTGTGACCGGCGGACTCGATGTCCGCCAGTCACACTGCGATCGCTCCTGTGAAGGGAGAAAGACAGAGCAGCTTGTGTAAACAAGCTGCCTGTCAGTTCTCCCTGTGTAAAAGTGAAGATCTGTCCGTTCTACTATGTAGAACGGTTGATCTTTGCTTTTACACCAATAGGAATGTCCCTACACAGTTAGAATCACGCCCCTAGGACACACTTAACCCCTCCCTGTCCAATAAAGTTAACCCCTTCCCTGCCAGTGTCATTTTTGCAGTAACAGTGCATATGTATAGCACTGATTACTGCAGTAATGTCACTGGTACCCCCAAAAGTGTCAAAAATGTCAGTCAAGGGTCCGATCTGTCCGCCGCAATGTCGCAGTACCGAAAAAAAAATCGCAGATCGCCGCCATTACGCGTTAAAAAAAAAAACACCAAAAATGACAAAAATCTTTCCCTTTGTTAGTAAACGCGATAACTTTTGCGCAAACCAATCAAAATACGCTTTTTGCGATTTTTTTTACCAAACATAGGTAGCATAAAACAAATTGGCCGAAAAATGTTAAAAAATTTTGATTTTTACTTTTTTTTTTGGGGAATTTCATATAAAAAAATGTGAAAAATATTGTTATTTTTGCAAAATTTACGCTCTTTTTTTGTTTATAGCGCGTGATCAAAAAATCGCACAGGTGATCAAATACCACCAAAAGAAAGCTCTGTTTGTGGGAAAAAAAGGACGTCAAATTCGTTTAGGTACAGCGTCGCACGACCGCGCAATTGTCCGTTAAAGTCACGCAGTAAAAAATCGCAAAAAAACCCCTGGTCCTTTAGCAGCCAAATCCTCCGGGGCTTAAGTGGTTAAAGTGTATGCTCATGGAGGGCCATGTTTACCCACACAGTGATGCACAGATGTTCCGTGCATTCTGTCCCATTCATGGGAATGGGACAGCCGCTGCTTCCAATCTGACATTTGTGTGGGTACATGGCACTGAACGCAGACACTGTGAGCTCAGGGACCCACGCAGATGTCAAATTGGGAGCAATGGCTGTGTTTGTGCAGTTGCTACATCCAAATTGACATCTATGCATTGCGCGATGCACAAAGCCTTGCAGGGGCATACACTGTAGTATGCCCTGTGTGAACAAAGTCTTACTATGTTTTTTTTATAACTTTATACATTTTTTTTTGGGGGGGGGGGCTTTGGTGAGATGTAAGGGCTCTAAACAGACCCCTAATGTCTCTTTTATGAAACAGAAAAGAATGAAAGCACTTTACACAGGGCAGCTCCTATTCATTCACAAACTGAAGCATAGTATACACAGTTTACTATGCTTCAGTGATGAATGAACACAGAAGCAATTGCTCACTGTGTCCATTCAAAAAAGAAAGAGGGGGATTAACTTTAGGAAGGGTAGAGGGATGAGGGTCAGGGAGGCCAGTCCTGAGTTAGTACACCCTAACAAATTTGCCAAGTTGCAGGTTGAGGGGGATATCAGCTCAGGGGTGGCAGTGCTGGAGCCGCCGCATGTCTCTCCCTTCTCCAACCCCATCTTAGGAGACTGTGTGTGTCCAGAGGGGGGGTTGACAGGTGGACGCGCGGCTCCGCCCTGATCCCCCTGCTTATACGGCTGATTTTTGGGCTGGCCCGATCCCCGCCGATGCATCATCCTTTTTGTGGACATTTGGTGGGTGGATGATGCCTCTCTACCTTCACTTCTGCCGCTGATTAATACTGTTTTAAGCCGGCCCTGTGCAGAGCTCTTTTAGAACATGTCTGATCTCGAGCCTGCGCGCATGGGCCCCCTGAGAGCCTCTCATGTCCTGCCACTGCTTTGTCCCACTTCGACATGTGCTCTCTGACGTCATCGAGAGACCTGCCAGCTCTTTTGAGTTCAGAGGGCAGGCCTCTCGAATACGCCCTTATAGGCCCACCCCCCTCCTCTTTTTCTTGAATGAAAGGCTATGTCTCCTGTACAATGTGACGTACATATCCTGGGAGGCACAGCGGGCACCGTGCGTGTCATTCGCCTAAGGTGAATGACGTGCATAGGGAGGAGGGTCGGGACATTTTAGCAAAAAAACTAAAGAAGCAAAAAAAAAAAAAAATGCAATACTTCTGTAGGATGGGAGGAAGGGTGGAATGGAGGGAACATGTGAAAGAGGGTGAAGGTCCGCTTTAAATAAATGTTTGCAGTTCTAATCCAGAATTAACTTTTTACATTTCTGAGAAGTCTAAATTTAGGAAAAGTCAATGGTGGAGATAAGTGATTATAAAATGTGTGAGCTAGAACAATCACTAGGGAAAAACATACCAACATTTTTTTTTTTTTTAATGCGCCACTTCTTTGTTGCATGAACAAGTAAACAAACAAAAAAAAAGACTTGAACCAAGTTACTGGCATTTGCATAGGGCTTATGGGCAGTTGAGCCTAATTTCTTATGTGTAAATGCATTTGATAATTAATCCATTTAATTTGTTTCCTCCAAATGAAGCCTAGTTCCATTAATGTTATAAGAAACTAAATGCACAGCAGCACCATAGGATGCTTTTGAACATTATAAGAAGTATGCCTTGCAGCACTGGGCTGTTAGGCTCAATATCCCCCAGTAACACTGTACGTTGGTGGGTTTCCTCTGTGCAGTACCCTCATCAGACAGTATTTACAGTTGAGTTTGTTCTCCCAGTGTTGGGCTGAGTTTCTACCAGGCATGTGGTTTCCTGCCACACTCTTACTAATGTCAATCCTAAAATATTTATCTACATGTTACAGGATGGTAAAAAATCTCTAAGTTGGTCACTTGGCCAATTTAACTTTTCTGATATCATGAGTTTTATCCAGCTTTTATTTTAAACATTGCTGTGTCCTTATTGCTCTAGTTGTGTTATTTCAATTTACTGGTTTCCATTGCTGAATTGTAGAGATCTGTCTTCTCCACAGGAGAGACTACTAAGAAATGTTTTTAATGCATCCCCTGCAGTTGGTCGTGTGTTCAGTGATGTCACATGACCAGGAGCAGGTTTAATGGGGAAGAGAAACTCATTTCAGCAGCAACCCTCTAACATGCTTTCCTGCACAACCTTGCATAGCAGTGAAATTGCACTACGTATCACTCTGCACTCCACCAATACATTGACACATTGGGGTTGATTTACTAAGTCTGGAGAGTGCAAAATCTGGTGCAGCTCTGAATAGAAACCAATTAGCTTCAATTTTGTTTTTGTTAAAGCTTAATTGAACAAGCTGAAGTTAGAAGCTGATTGGCTATCATGCAGAGCAGCATCAAATTTTGCAGTCTCAAGTTTTAGCAAATCAACCCCATTGTGCTGCACATTCCCAACACAACCTGTGTAACAGATTCTAGCTTCCCTGTGTACCAATATAACATAAATGTACCTCTGCTGCAGAAAAGAAAAATGTTTTCTATGTTCTAGGGCAGGCTTACCTCAGCTTCCAGTTACTTCTAAAGAAAACTCCTCACTGACTTCCTGGTAAATGTCCTATAGGTCGTGAAAACTGTTATTAGAATGAGGAAGTACTTCACCAGACTTCATTAAAACACACCCTGTACCTGCCCACCCCCTACAGGAGATTGCTCCCTCCCAACTCTGTACTTCCATGCTTCTCCAATGCAGTTATTGTCAGTCAGCACCATTTTCCCTGAATACATACCTACTGTTTTATTCTTATGATCGATTGTTTTGTACCTTACTTTCTTCTTGCATAGATTGTTCATTTGCAGAGTGTGCAGGAGCTGAGTGATCACACAACAGCTTATGTGGAGTAGAGATATAGCATTATAAACAGGAGATGTGTTCCTGGAAGTCTTTAAAACTCACCATACACTATACAATCTAACTATACAAACTCCTTGAGATCCACCATCAACTATGTAGTGCAAGGGCCTACCTGATTGAATACAGAGTGACTGGATAGGTAGGTGTGACCTCCTAATATATAATTTTGGTAGATTTAGAGGAGATTGTACAGAAATGTACTAGCATATTGTATAGTGTAAGTCCTTCTTTATACACATAAATTAAACTAGTCACACTTTCTGTGCCATTAATTGTTAACCAGTCCTAAACTTGGATGCAAACACACATTTTTGATATGTGACAAAAATGTGTGACAAATGTGAAAACATTTGCAGTAAAAACTTGCAAACAGTATGCCAAAATGCCCCATGAGCTACTTTGCCGCATTTGACATGCACAGGGAAATCAATGGGCTTCCCTATGATTTTGTGGGAAATGCACCAAAACATGTGCGCTCCCACTATGTTAGGTACAAGAACAATGACAGCTAAGTGTCTCCACGCCCTCCCTCCCATGTACTTGTATAAAGCTAGCCAAACACTATACAATCTAATTATACAATTTCTGTACAATTTTCTTTAGGTTTACCAAAACTATGTAATATGAGGACCCACCTGAACAATTTATTCAACTTGTCAATCAGGCAATCGGGCAGGATATAAGATAAGGCTTCCTTTTTTTATGAAAACTGAAATTCTGACAAAAAATGTGAACAGTCTTCTTGTCTGTAAGAAGACATTCACTTCCCACCTTTTAAACAAGTTTTCTTAACACGTTTTATGTAAGTGGGCAGTCTTTTAGAATTCTTATAAACTGGATTGTCACTCTGTAAAACAGAACTTCTCTTTTTAACTAGGCAATCTACACATGCAGTCTGTAATAAGGCAGTCACTCTGCAAAGTAATAAGGCAGTAACCCTGTAGTGCTTGTGCAATTCGGGATTCTCCTGCAATATACACCTGTTTTTGTAATATTGCAGCTCTCCTTTCTAACATGGCAGCATTTTAAACCTGATAGAGTTGGAAGTATATATACAACATATCAAGCTGCAGATGCAAACTTACAGGCACACAAGTTAGGTCTAGGTAAAGCTAAGGTTTCCAGCTCATGGGAGACTTGTAGGCCTCTATCTTATGTATATATATATATATATATATATATATATATATATATATATACTGTCAACAATGCATTTTTGTTATGGGGCATTTCATATATAATACTATAATAATTATCATATGGCAAGAACATATGTGAGAGTTAAAATAATCCAATTCTGGAAACAAATAACTCATTTTGAACACACATTTGGGCAGATATTATATCATTATGACAGGACAACCAATATACTATTTTTTTTTTTTACAAAACTTGTACTGTAGTGAAAGCACTAAACAAACAGTCCAAAAGTCCAAAAGCCTCCAGAAATACTATTGATTTACAAATGACAACACAATTACCCCCCCCCCCCTTCTTCAGAGCCTAAACCTAATGGGTAATTTAAAAAGGACTTTAAAATGTCACAGATCACCATAAATTAATTATTTGTTACATTGAGTACAGCCAGATTCCTGGTTCATTTCACTTTTTGCTGAACCAGGAATTTGGCTATTCTCAATGCAGCAAATACTTTACTCATGGTTATATATTTTAGAGTCCTGCATAAGTGCTGAAGATTGGGGGATAGTCTTTATTCAATCAAAAAACATTGGCTGTTCTATGTAGCCATTTATGAAGCAATACTATTATAAATGTTTTTGGACTCTTGGACTGGTTGTTGGGTGCTCTCATTAAACACCCTGTTCTTGTCAAGAGCTGCCTCATCAGAACTACTGTGCCTTATTACATTCTGACTATTCTTCTAATAATTGAAATCCATTATCTCCTCTCTACTTGTGCCATACATAATGTAATGTCTCAAATACTTAATTAAAATAAAAGTATAAATTAGAGATCTAGTCATGACAAAAATATCAACTAGCTTTAATTTCACCAGGCTAAGTGCACCTGTTTTTTTTTTTTTTCTTGAGATGCATAAGGTTAAGAATCACTGCATGTTGTCTGAATTGCGTGACTGAGGGGACGAAGGGCTTTGCTGCTGGAGGATGTCTTATTTTAAACTGGCCATACATGGATCAAAATTCATCCAGTTCAGCAGGGACCAGCTGAATTTCAATCTATGTATGGGTGGGCTGGTTTTACAGAAGTCGATATAGAAATGTACTTCTGTACATCCACCCTGTACGGCCTAAAGCTGGCAGCACCGATTAGTATATTCTGTTGGTGGGGAAATCTCCCCGCTGTCAGAATACAATGGCTCAGCAGGGAGAATTTCCCTATCCACATTGAATGTGTGGATGGGAAAACTGGGTCATTTTTTATTTTATTTATTTATTTATTTTTTGTTCAACCTGCTGGTTGATTGAAATAAAAATAGCTAACTTATTGGTTGCCTTAGTTCTACAGAACACAGAAGCAGCAATATGTTACAGACAAGCTATTTTTTCTGCAGACAAAGAACAGAAACAGGTAAAGAGTATTTTACTAGATATATTTGTAACTGAAATTTGCATTTATCTGGTGCATGCTGATGTTTAAAGCCCAAATTAACTTTATTAAATTTTCAACAGATTAAGTTAGCTAAAAACAATGCAGATGCGTCAAAACAAAACGTATACAAAGTCTTAGTTTGTTTTCTTCAAAAAGTTGCCACAGCCTAATTCAGCCACACACTGTTAATATTTCAGCGAATTCATGTGAGTTCAAAGGAGCAGGTGGTAAATTGCTGCCAACCACGCAACGGCTATCAGTATACAATATCTGGCAGGAGAGAGTCGTCCATCCACACTATTTTGTATAGAAGGGGGAATCTCTCTTTCTCCCCTGGTGTTGGACAGTGCAGAGATAGGGAGGGGACAGAAGGAAAGACTTTATTGGTTGCCATTGCAGCCCTGGATTGGGATTGGGATTGGCTGCTGCTCAGCAACCCTGGGATAGGAAGACATCTTTTAGACTACCAGGACCAGAGGGAAGGTGATTTTCTGGCAGGTTTAGAGCCCCACCCCACAGTGTGTAGAGCCCCATGTGGGCTTAGGGAAATCTTTGGGTGACCCACAATGAGAACTAACAGCTGGAGGAAAGCTCTGGGACCCAAACTGAGGTCATGGTGTCTATGGAGTGAATCTGCCAAAGACAGAAGAGACTGTCTGGAGTCCAGGGAAGAGGGCTAAGGAGCCTGCAGCCAGAAGCTTGTTTATGCAAGGGCTCAGGACTGCCATTGCTGTTGTGGTACAGGTGCTGTTGCTGCGAGAACACAAGG
The DNA here is from genome assembly GCF_965119305.1 of Pelophylax lessonae. Lineage (NCBI taxonomy): Eukaryota > Metazoa > Chordata > Amphibia > Anura > Ranidae > Pelophylax > Pelophylax lessonae. The sequence continues at coordinate 121,629,840 of NC_138779.1, forward strand.
CCACATGCTATGCCATTCCAGGAGGAATAGCACTGCAGGGGACATAGCTACTGTGTTGCCTGGCAGGAGAGAGCAGCAGTAGAAACTACTGCTGAGTGGCACATGGCTAAGCTTTACTGCTTGCTTAAGACTTTGCTACAGAAGCTACATGTGGTTGCTGTGCTGTGTCTGAGATGAGTGTGCCAAAGAGCCCCAAGAGCAAGCCATTTTTATGGTTCATTTGACTATCATAAAGGACTTGTTGGCCATTTTTATGGTTCATTTGACCATTTTGTTTGTTGTCAATGCCATTGTCACTGTCCATAGGAAAGTTCTGGCAGGAGGGAACTACGCAGTGGAATACAAATTCTTTAACAGAAGGGCTTCAGCTTCTGTGGAACTGTATTTAGTTTTTGCTGGCCTGTGGTAGACAGGGCCTGTGATTTAGTTGTTAGAATGCATTGTTGTTGATACCATTGGTATCTTCTGTTGTTGCTGCTGGGCTAGTCTTATTTCTTTACTTCACTCTGGTGTGTCTTGTACCTGTACTAATGTTACAGTCTGTTGCCTAACTAACTTTATTTTTAAAGGCTTTTGCCTTGTAAATAAACTTGAGGTTGTCTTGAGGTTGCACATCATAGACCTGCTCTGCTACACATTCTGTGAGTGTTCCCGATCAGGCGTCAACAAGCCACAGGGCTTGTTGTGTGCTTAACTTTAACATTAATACAAGTTCTGTTCTCTGCAGCTGGATTTTGAGTGTTTATTGCTGCTGCATCATGCTGTACCTCCCTACAAGGGGACAGAATTTCCTTCTCAGGATGTGGCCTTCTAAAGAGAACAAATTGTAAGGCTTTATTTAACAAATACTACAGCTCAGGATGTCCCACAACAGTTGTCTATTGTATTCATTGATACAAACCATCCTAAGGCCAAGCAAAGACACCCCCCCCTGCTGCAATTTTTTGTTATTATATATAATCTCTTCATAAATACTGGAGAGTTATAGACACATACCATATGTGGATTTAATTGTTTTTTGCATGTTATTTACCCATAAAAGCCTCCATTGTGTAAGCAGTCAAAAGTCCCAAGACTTGCTGGGCTCTACCATCTTGGATGTGATGTGTGCACCTCCAGCCCATTCAGAGCTGTAACTCAAGTAACACTCTATAGCATTCCCCTTCCCTCCTCCTCCAGCAACTATCTAAAGGTTATGTAGGCAGAGGAGGGGTGGAGGAGCTAGGCTAACACAGACAGCAATTAGATGAGAGGGCTATTAGTGCAAAAGGGGGAGAGGGCAGTTCTGGAAGTATTGACTAGTTATTTTTTCTAGGACGCTTAAAGTTACATTTGTAAGCAAATAAAACACTATTTATGAAAAAAAAAACACTGCAAGTAAGCATTTAAAATACCAAAATGCATGCTGGTTATTACTATCTGACTTTAGAGTGTGCAATATGAATGCTCTATTGGCACTGTCATTTCTGTTTTCAGCCACTAGGTGGGGCTGTATGTTCTCTTTAGTGAGCTCTATGCAGTAGGAAGCTGTAATTGCCTATATGTTTTCTACTGTTTTGTACATTACAACTTTGCATTCTTTTGTGTGTGTTTATATAACATGTATGCTTGAATGTGTTCAAATAAAACTTTCTTAAAAAAAAAAAAAAAAACTACCAGAATTTCTGTGCTTTTTTTTTTTTTTTAGTTTGTGACAGGGTCTCTTCAAGCAATCACTTTCTCCTTAATTTGTAGTTCATACACTGATTTGCATACAACATTTAATTAAACATCTAATATTATTCCAAGTTAATATTCCTCTTTCAGCACAGGCACTGTGAGATTCAAATCTACCACTCTGACTTTGCCCGCAGCATTCATCCAGCTAAAGAGAATAGTTATCAGCAGTAAATCAAACAACAAATTATAAAAGCAGTCTGTAATAGACTTTTGGTTAGAGCTTCATTATTAAAGTTGTAACATGTGTAAAAGGTAGGTAAATATTTTTGGGGTGTGCCTCTTAGAACTGGTCATCTTCTACTCATGTCCCCATATATCTTTAGTACAGGGAACATACAAACTCCTCTGAGGTAATATTTATGACATTTTTCTAACAATTTCTATCCAAAAATCAATCCCTTCAGGCACTTTTTATTATTTGTGTGGTGTCTTCAGTTTCCAAGACAGGCAAGTGAACATAAAGAAGCCAAAGTCAGTACTAATTACCAGACTGAAAAGGGCTGAATCACAAGGGATCCATAATATTATAGCAGAAACAAAACAGGCTTAGCAGCTTAGGACCCTTAGCACAGATCTAGGTCGTTCAAGAAAGGACTTTTCTTTTCTAAGCTTCTCTAACCCTGTTTGTGTACACAGTGGCACGACTATAACTAGAGCCCAAAATGGTACTTGGTAGATATTACTGAAAGCTTTCATAAGCAAAAATGTACATGGTACCTTCTTAGGCTATTACCTGTTTGGATAAAAAACGTAATTCTTTAAATGAACTTTAACTTCTTATTTTGAATCGGTACTATACTTATGACTTGCTGTATATCAACCATTTGGTGATATATATATTGTACATCGTGCCATTTTCATTTTTATCTGATCTCTATAAAAAATGTGTTTTTATACAAAACAAAAAGCCAAACATTTAAGAATAAGCTAGTGGTAAAGCAATTAGCGCTGTATAATAATAAGAGGTCAAATTAGATAAATTTAAAAGTGTAAAAAATAATATCCACACTTCTCTGCATGCTTTCTATAAGACTCTATGACTAATAAGCTGCCTAAAAAATCTTGACATTCCTTAAGGCTTTTACTTGATACACTATTTAGAAAAAAATATTGATATTTTGTATTACAATGGCAAATTGAAAATAAAAATATGTTTTTTTTTTTTTTGTTACTCACTGTAAAATCCCTATCTCTGAGTTTACACAGCTCTTTACAATTTTTTAGTGCCACTTACAGGAGTGGGACACTAGGCAGAAAAGAACACAGCACCCTCTATGGGCAGTCCTAGCTGGTATAAGCCCCCTCGCTGCTATAGACAGGACAGTTAGTCATAAAGCAGTACCAGAAACATAAAAATAATCAAATAGAGGGGTGGGTGCTGTGTCCGTCAATTAACTCAGAGAAAGGGATTTTACAATGAGTTCCAAAAAAAAGTAATTTTCTCTTACGTTCATTGACGAACACAGTTTTTTTTTATTCTTGACAATAGGGACATCCCAAAGCATTGCCTCGATAAGAGGTGGCAAAAAAAAAAAAAAGGAGCAAACATGCCAACCACACGAAATAACCCTCCTAATGAGAAACAAGGAACCTCAAACTGTGGCCTGCAAAACCTTTGCGCCACATTAAGCATGCAAAGATGGAAACATATCAACGTTGTAAAATTTGGTAAAGGTATGCACAGACAACCCGGTAGCTGGCTTTCAAACCTGAGACACTGATGCCTGATGTCGGAACGCCCAAGAGGCAATAACTGCCCTTATGGAATGTACCGTAACATGGAAAGGTAGAGTTTGACCCCTAATGGCATACACTTTAACAATTGTCTCTCAAATTCATCTGGCAATGGTGGCAAAATATCCCTCCAGGCCTTTCTCTAGGCCATCCATGATCAGGGATCCAGGGTCAAAAGAGCATGGAATCGGATATGACCTGTGGGATCAAGGGGGAGTCCTTGGGCGAGTCCTGGAACGTAAACATGTATTTATCCATGGAGGGGTCGGTCTGGGGGAAGGTAAACTTGATGTAGGCGTCCCATTTCTGAGAAAATAATTTCCGTGAGGAAAAGGCTGAAAAATCCGTGTTAATGCAGTCAATGGAAAGAAGTGTGGCAAGCTCTGATCTAACCCGGGTAAGTGAGGGGGGGTTGTGGAGATCCAGTTAGTCAGGATCGTTCTTCTAGCCACCAATAGACAGGATAGGATCCACAGGCGATGTGACGTAGCGGGGGTGCTAGACCATTTTTGTAGGCGTTTGTCCCAGTAACCAAACAGGAGCAATAAAGGGTCTTTAGGTATGTTGATCTTGGTCACTTCCCTGATGAAAGTCAGAACCTGGTCCCAGAAAGTGGTGATAGAGGGACAGGACCAGAACTTGTGGCATAAGGAGGGCCTTTCTGCGGTACATAACGGACATTTATGAGCGTCCGGAATCGTTTTGTCCGAAAGAAAAGGGACATAGGCACGGTGGAAAATCTTTAGCTGGGTCTCTTTCCATATCGAATTGGGTGTGAATCCTAGGGTGGTGTTGAGACCTTTGATTATGTTGGGCAGTGCATCTTCTCCAGGAAAATCCTTGAGCCAGTTAGAAGCCGTTGAGGTGAAAAGCGCAGGCGGACACTGTTTCAGAAGAGGTTTGTAAATGGCTGAGATAGTGAAGGTGGCAGAGTCCAATAAAGTATCGATGAGGGACGGCTTAAAACGAGCCTCTGGTTTCCCAGCGGCAGTATTGAGGAAATGTAGGCATTGTGTCACAAAAAAAGTGTCCTTGTCCTGAAGTTCAAATTTAGCCTTGATGGTTTGGAGGGGATAGGGAATGCCAGAGCCCAAATCACATAATTGTGCAAAAGTTACCAGACCCTTCCTTTCCCATAGTTGAAATACAGAATGGGCCAGGCCCGGAGGGAACTCGGGATTACCCCGGATCGGGAGAAACTTGGAGAAATGTAAAGGTAGCTTCAGGAGTTTGCGTACATCCCTCCACGCTATGGCAGTGTCTCTCAAAAGTAAATTATGGCGGAGTTCAGGGCATAACTGCGCCCACTTAGCATGCAAAAGAGCTGTCAGAGAGATTGGACTGGACATCTGAGATTCGAGCCCATAGTTGGAGTAATGCGACGTCTGGGATATCCAGTCCAAGGCCACCCTGAGTAAACAAGACAGGTTATACATTCTCAGATTAGGAAGATTAATACCCGCGTCGCTCCTGGGGAGATGGAGTTTTTTATAGGAGATCCGTGGCCTCTTCCCCCGCCAAAGAAAGCGAGAAAACGCCCTCTGGAGGGTTTGAGCATCTTTATGTCTGATCAGCAGGGTAAGAGTCTGGAGGAGATAAAGCAGGCAAGCAAAACTGACCATCTTAATGAGATGACATCTCCCCAAAAGCGACAGCGGTAGTTCCATCCAATTATCCAGTTCCCTCGTTATTTTGGAGAATAAGGGGGGGGGGGGGTAATTCAGTGTGTAGATAGAGGCCGGAGTGCGTCCTATTTTTATACCCAAATAGGTGATATGTTTAGATGCTATCATGACAGGGGAGTTCCCCTCCCAGGGGCGGGTAGCACTACCCCCTAGAGGGAGTATTTCGCTTTTAGAATAGTTTATCTTTAGACCGGAGCAGAGCTTGAAACTGTCAAAAGTGGAAACCACCACTGGGATGTTAGCCGAAGGGTCCGAGGTAAATAGAAGTACATCGTCTGCAAACAGGGATAAACGGAGCTCCTGAGAGCCCACACTGATCCCATGGAGGGGGGCTTTAGTCAGCAGGTAGCGGGAGAGGGGTTCGAGTGCAAGATTAAACAATAGCGGCGAGAGGGGGCAGCCTTGTCTGGTGCCTTTAAACAGTCGGAAGTCATCGGTGAGGGCACCCCCTACACACAGTCTGGCCGAAGGTGACAAATACATCGAGGTAATGAGGTTGACAAAGGGTCCACTGAAACCCATGGCATCTAGGACTCGGCGTAACCACGTAAAGTTTACATTGTCAAATGCCTTTTCGGCATCGAGTGTTACTATGGCCATGTCTCGGTCCGGATGTATTCTGGCCTGGTCCAATGCTACCAGCACTTTCCTGATATTTGCCGTAGCCGAGCGGCCCTTGGTGAACCCCGATTGCGCTGGATGTATGAGATAGGGCATAATATTGGCTAAGCGAGACGCCGTGATTTTCGAGAGGATTTTAACGTTGAGGTTTAACAAGGATGTAGGGCGGTACGAACCCGGCTCCGAGGGATCTTTTCCTTTTTTCGCCAGCAGTTTAATGATGGCCTGATTGCCCGTTGGGAGATAAGGGCCGCCGTTCCAAATAGAGGAATAGACTTCGACGAGTGTGGGGATTATACTGGGCGCAATGACTTTATAGAACTCCCCGGAAAGACCATCGGGGCCAGGCGCCTTGTTCGCCGCTAAATGTTTAATCGTTACTGAAATCTCCTCAGCCTTGATCGGGGCATTAAGTGTGTCAAGATGTTCTCTGGTAATTTTAGGGAGCCCAGTACCAAACAAAAAGAGATCGGCCACAGAGCCGTCCACCTCATCGGGAGCATACAGCGAGGCGTAAAAGTCCTGCATAATCTGTTGAACCCCTTGGGGAATAGAATCTATCACTCCCGTTTTGTTTCGTAGTGTGCGTGGTGGACATCGGACCTTTACACAGCCTAGCCAACAATTTCCCAGCTTTGTTGCCGAAGCGGTGCAAAGTCGCCGAGAGATGTGCCTTATGAATGAATTCAACCTTGTCAGCCCATGTGTCAAATTCTTGCTTTGCCTCCAGCCAAGATGTTCGAGCAGTGGGGGTGTCCACTTGTATAAGTGCTCGCTGAGCTCTTTGCAGCTTGTCGCTAGCCGATTTGTACCCACTGTTCGCATGTAGTTTAAAGGCTGCTGCATAAGAAATAATACGACCTCTCAAAAAAGCTTTGCCCGCCTCCCAAAAGAGGAGAGGGGAGCCGGTGTGTTGTGAATTGGCCGCCGAGTATTCTTCCCACTCACGGCGTAGGAAGGATTCGAAGTCGGTGTTGTTTTTGAGATAGGAGGGAAATCTCCAAATACGGGGGGCAGGAGGGGATTCCGAGAGCGTCAGGGACACGGAGACTGGGGAATGGTCTGAGATCGCTATGTCGTGTATGGTGGCCTCGCGCAGGAGGGGGAGGAGAGAGTCTGTGCAGAACAAATAATCAATTCTCGTGAACAATTTATGTGGATGTGAGTAGAAGGAGTATTCCAGATCCGTGGGGTGTGAGTGTCGCCAAACGTCCGTCATGGAGAGCGAATCGATCACCGACGCCAGCGGAGTAGGGCAGTCGGGGGCGCGGGGAAGCGACGACAGTCTAGGGGAGGACTTGTCCAGGACAGGATCCATATCGGCATTGAAATCACCGCCAACAAGGCGAGGGACATTCGGAAGGGTGAGAAGTCTGGCGAGATCGCAGCGTGAAAGGATTGGTCAAACACGTTGGGGGCATAGACGTTGGAGATGACTATTTCAGTATCACACAGACGCAAATGAACCGAGACATACCGCCCCTCAGAATCAGCGTCCGTGGAGAGAATTTCCACCGGGAGTCATTTGTGGAACAGTATCATTACTCCAGCTTTACGGCCGGAGGAAGCTGAGCTGACAATTTTGCCCACCCACAGTTTTTCCATGCGTTTCATGTCCTCTGCAGGAAGATGCGATTCCTGGATGAGAGCAATGTCCGCCTTAAGCCTTTTAAGGTGACGTAAGACTTTCATCCTCTTAGCCGGGGATCGAAGACCCTTAACGTTCTACGTCACAATAGGCATGAGACGCGAAGTGGGGATCTAAGAAAAAAAGATATCATAAGTAATCTATCATTACCCGGGGGTAGGGAAAATGGGCACCCTATTCTAGACGAACCTACCCACAAGCAAACACGGACCCAGGAGACCAAAGTTCGATCCCTAGGGGCAGGGATAGGGAAGGGACAAATAGGAGAATGGGATGGAACCAGAATGAAATGTAACGAGTAACACAGCAGGATAATAATAACCTCAGTAAGAACTTCTCTTTTTTCCGCATGTGTACAACAAGGAGCACAGCTCGCCAAGCAGGACCCCATAGCTGAAGCGGGAATACAAAGGCCCATTTGTCAGCCCCATAACGCAGGGTTGCATGGGTCTCGGTCCAGAACAGGGAGGGAGCAGGCAACCGAGGTGTACACAAAGGGAACAGGAGAGGAGCACATAACAGTGAAAATGCAATAAAAAGTACAACGAAGCATCAGCCCATAACGTACCAATAACAAAAGTTACATATAAATTGAACCTGAGACAGTGCCAGGGAGAGCACCAAGTGACCCCGGGGCATGCAGCCCTGGGTTGAAAAGCCAGGATAGATCCAAGAAAAAGGCACAAAACTCACGTTAAAGGACAGTTCAGCGCGGGGCGCACGGGCGACCAGAGCTAACCACGTCAGAGTACCTTTGGCGCTTGAGGGATTCCTTCCTGGGGCTCCTTTGATCCAAAGGTCTGGAAAATGGAAGGGCTTTAGCAGAAGAAGGGGGGCCCTGATCACCATGATGAAGTGTGTGGACGAAGGCCTCTGCTTCCTTAGGATCCTGAAAGGAAAGTTGGTTGCCGTTAGGTGCACGAAGGCGCAGTGTCGCCGGATAGGCCAAGGTGAATTTCAGGTGTTCCTGATGCAGTTTGGAGCAAATGGTCTGGAAGGCTTTGCGTCTTTTTGCGACATCGACAGAGTAGTCCGCGAATATCAAGATTTTCATGCCTTCAATTTGGAAATTTGAAGTTTGGCGAAATTTTTGCAAGATAGCAGACTTGTCCGCATAGTTCAAATATTTAGCAATGATAGGGCGCGGGGTCTTGCGTTCTTCCGAGTACAAACCCATCCTGTGAGCCCGTTCTACCACGCACGTGCCGTGCAGGCCCAAAGCTGCGGGGATTTTTCTTGCACAGAGTTCAGGGATAGCTGATGGGGCGACATTTTCAGGAACCCCAATAAATCGCAGGTTGCTCTGTCGCGATCTATTCTCCAAGTCCTCTAGTTTATCCATTATGATGCGATTAAGTTTGTCTTGCGACTGCTCGGTTCCCTGGGATTGATACAGCTCATCCTCGACGGTAGATAGCCAGGACTCCACCTCGTTGAGCCTTTGGGAATGTGCTGCCAGCTCCTTTTTTAAGTTGGCCATGCCAGCAGCCACAGCCTTTTCCACAGAGGCCGCAATTGTAGGGGTTAAAAGTGCCACTACTGCCTGAGCTATCTGATCTGTGGAGGTGCCAGGTATGGGAGACACCGGGGCAGAGGGCTGCTGGAGGGTGCCTGGTGACATCTGTGTGGTGTCCATAGCTGCTGATTCCGCAGCAGTGCCGGAGTAGGCCGAGACCAGGGCCTCAATTTGGGATGCAGCCGGCGGAGGGCGCGGGGCAGCCTTCTCCAAGAACCGCTCCATCGGGCGGGCTGTAAATGGTCTCCGCCGGGTCCCTAAGACTCGATGGGCACAGGTGAGGAGCAGGGGGCCGGTGGGGTACGCTGGGCCGGTTTTATAATCAGAAATAGGAGGCCTGCCGCGGGAGCTGCGGATCACTCACCTACTCCAGGTGGCGCCGGAACCGGAAGTAGCAAGCTTTTCATCAACACCTGCTAGAGAAAAATCAAACATCTTTCAGAACTTGGCTTTCAAAAGCAATGTTGTCAAAGCCAGAGATGGTAAAGCAAGGTGAAAGATCAGTCCTTGGGACAGAAGATCTTATTAAAGGGGCAGTCATCAAGGCGCATCAGTGTACCAGGGTCGACAAGGCAAATCCAAAACTACCAGAATGCCCGGAATCCCTTTGGCCTCTATCCCAAGCAAAAAACGAGGAACGAGCTTGGGAGTAAGAAATGCAAAAATGAGACAATACTTGCCACACGGCGCCACCAATGCGTTCATTGCATCCGCCAGGGGATTCCTCACTCTGGCTACAAGCCTCAGCCCCTTCCTGTTGAGGCAGGATGCCAGAATATGCTGAACTTTTGGATTTTTTGACTTGGCCTGATTCCTGGAATACTCTTTTGCCTGACAATTCTGCATTCCCCTGCCAATCTCTGTATGACCCCTCCCTATCTTTTACCATGCTTTTGCATTCTGATTTGTACCTTGCTACTAAAGACATGTTGCTGACTCGGCCTATCTAACTACGCCTCAGCCCCAGGGGAGGACTGGGCCAGGGGGCAAGGGGGCAATTGCTCCCTGGGCCGCTCTGATGTCCTATAAAAAGGCTGCACTGCTTCTGCCACAGACATGCCTACAGGATTCCTGGTGAAAAGAAGTAAAAAGTCTCTGCCACTGAGCTACTGAGTGCGGGTTGAAGACAAGGACAGAGCGCAGGCCTCCCTCCCCAGCATGGATAGTGTAAACTGTGTCTTAGCAGAGGCTGGTTCCATGCCCCACTGGAGACTCTCCTCCCTTGGCCAGCTCTAACTGAGCTGTCCAAGCTCCCCCCAACTGCCCCCTGCTGGCCAGGTTGGGAACCCGGATTCAGCCGGTGAGGAGAAAGTACCTGGAGCAGGGCTTCAGCCTGGAATGGGGGGCAGGAGGAGGACGTGAAGAGGCAGAGTGGAAGTGGGGCTGATTTGCTGCACCATGGGCCTCTGGTTTGTACTTGCCCCCTGGGCCGAAAGTTGCCAGTCTGCCCCTGCTCAGCCCTCATCCAAAGCTCGACATAGGACTATACCTTACCACAGGTACCTTCCAAGTATGGGCAATACCAAGGGTTTATAAATATGCCAACCCCCTCCCTTTAAAGGTCAGCTGTCCCATCATTTTCCTGCCTGTGTGTAGTTTATCAGGATTATATTTCGCTAAAAAAGGGGACATTATTAGGGGACTCAAACACAACATAACTTACAAAATTCCTACTAGAATTTTACTAATGTTTACTCTGCTTCAGATATGAATGAACACAGTGAGCTTTATTTTTTTTTGGGGGGGGGGAGTCTAAACTTCCAATAGCTTTTAGCTCTGCAGTGTCTGTTACTTCCAATGCTCAATTTTAGCCCATTATTGCTAGATAAAAAAAAATCAAGTGTTGCAGTAAAAACTACAAGCTGAAATAAATCAGATTGGGGTGCTGCTGATGTAAGCCAAGGAATAATGTAAAAGTGAAAAAAGATATTCCAAACTCTTAAAGTGATATACATGGAATATTTATAAAGCTGCTATTTTGGATTATCACAGTGCATAAATCGGAAACTAAGGCCTCGTGCACACTGAGTGTTTCCTTTCCTAAGTGTGCTGGTGGTGGGTTTTTAAATACTAATAACATTTTAATTTTTAAATAAATACCAAGTATTGATATTGCTAGTTTGCAAGCATAAAATTATTAAAGTATAAAAAATATAAAAACAAACATAGTCCCTTTGTATGTGATGTATCTTCATGCAAAAGGTCAGTGAGATCTTCCCGGAGTCTTTAACCGCTTCCGGACCGCTGCCGCTGATTTACAGCGGCAGGCTGGCCCTCCTGTGTGGACCGGCGTAGACCTACGTCGGTCACGCTCCTGTAGCTAGGGGCGAACACGTGCCACCAGTGGCGCGCTCCCGCCCCCACTCGGCAGTGGGGACTCCGATGCACAGGGCAGGCGCCTGACACCCGTGATCGTTGCCCGCTGAGAGAGGAGAACAGTCAGCTGTTGCAAACTCTGGAATGATCACGGAGTGCCTGTGATCCTTCTATATAGGATCACAGGTCTCTCTGATCATTCCATAAGCCCTGCCCCCATACAAAGCTTCTGATGGAAAATAGTGACTAAATCTTTTGCCAAGAACAGGGGAAACATCTCAAGACTGCCCTGTTCTACAAAGGAGCGCCAGAGTGTTAGCGTGGATCTGATTCCACGTAATTTGTCAGACGAGGTAAAAAGATTTTCTTCTTCACCTTGAATTTAAGCACTGAGATGTCTAAAAATGGTGGCCAGGTATGCAAATTTCATACACCATTACATGTCTTCCATCAATTCTGCATATGCAGAATTCTGTCCCATTAGAAATGTTTGATTTTTTCTTTTTGACTCATATACTCGGTCCAAGACTTTTCCCCATGCAAGCAAGCAGACTGCAGTGTGAAAAAACAAGCTATGGGGTTCTGCTCCCATTTCTGCACACAGAATTGAAAACAGAGGGCCGCACCTTGATATAATTAACAATGTTCAATGCTCCATCCACTACATCTGACAGTTTTTTTGGCAGGGTCTTTGCAACTAATGCCTCCCTGTGAAGAAAGCAGTGATTGTTTCTGAAGTCCTACTCTGCTGATGAAGCCCTTGGCACTACCCATCATGGCAGCAGTGCTATCAGTGCAGACACTGATACAGTTCTTCCAGCTTAAATCACCCTGTTCAAGATACTCAGTTGTCACATGATAAACTTCCCCTCCACTTGTTTTCTCAGGTATCGATTTGCATAAAAAAAGTCTCTCTGATATGGTCCAACATTTGCCAAGAGCTGACCATGCCCACTTATGTCACTGGATTCATCAACTTGTAAGAAACATTTCCCAGTAGATCAGATTTTTTCAAAAACCGGGTTTTCAATATCTGCAGACATGTCATTGATTTGCCTTCCAATCATACTGACAGACAGTGGGACTTTTGCAATTTCTTTAGATGCTTGTGGGCTGAGCATTTTCTTGACAATTGCTGTTCATGCTGGCAAAATGACTGTTTTCGCAACTTTGTGTGGCTTCTTAGCTTTACCTACTATCTTGGCCACTAAATAGCTAGCCTCCAGTGTGTTCTCTGACACTTTTGTACTCTTCATTATGACTTGCTCTTTTTGTTTGTCTTGACTTTAAAAATAAATTAAATATTCTGGTCCCTTGCTGGCTAGTGATGGATGATTTGTTGTCAGGTGTTTTTTAAGTTTGCTTGGAACCATTGCTTTATTTGATAATTTCATACCACATATCAGACACATAGAGAGAGGGCATGATGAATCACCTGTAAAGATGAAATTATATGACAGGTATCTGTCATCATACTGTCTTTTCCTTGTCTTGATGCTAGCCTTCACTATGCCTTCTGCCGAAGTACTTGTGGATGATGAAGTTAATGGCTCAGATTCAGAGCTGGGTACTGGAGCCTTTCAGTTCCATGTTAGATGCTAGACCATTCAGTAGTTTGTAACCACAGAGTTCTGTATTCTGTAATGTAGAATACAGAGTTCAGTATTTTTTACAGCAGAGCTCAGTACTTTGAAAGACAGAGATCCCCTCCTTCCAAACTACTGACCTCTGCGTTAAAAACTACTGAACTTGTTTTACGAACTGCTGAAATCTGAATGCAAAATTAAAGTGGTAGTATACCGCTTTTTTTGACTTTTTACTACAGGTTAGCCTATAATAAGGCTTACCTGTAGTTACAATTAATATCTCCTAAACCTGCACGGTTTAGGAGATATTACCATTGCATGCAGCCACTGACGCTAGCGGCGCATGCGCTCTGAAGGTCCGGGGGGACCTTCAGAGTTCCTTTCCGGGAATTGCCGGGCATGCGCGGGAGTGACATCATCGCGGCTCCGGCCAATCTCAGCGCCGGAGCCGCCGAACCCGGAAGAGACGCCGAGGGATCATGTCAGCGCCCACAGCGATGTCCGGGGGTCCGTGTCGGGGCTTCGTTCTAAGGTAAGTGTTTCATAATGAGCTAGTATGTGATGCATACTAGCTCATTATGCCTTTGTCTTGCATGTTGTTTTTTTCTTGGATGAGTTTACTACCACTTTAAGTAGTTTGTAAGGCAGATTTTAGTAGTTTGCAAGGCAGAAGTGAGTAGTTAAGACCCCTTGTGACAAACTCGGAAGTAATGAAAGGCGTTGTGGTGTGGCCACATAGCAACTGGTTACGGCGCCGGGACAGGGACCCAGGAAGTGCAGGCGGGGGGATGGCGAGATCGCTGCACTGAGGCACCCAGGATGGTATTGATTTTAAGTGTGAAGGCGAATTTGTTACTATTGTGATGTAAGTGAATTATATTAAATAAAGCGGGTACCTAAAGGTACCCTGGATGGAGTTTGGTGATTTTTTTACACTATTGGAAGCTCTGTCTCGACTTTTGCCCCTACATGTGGAGATTGGAGTTGTAATCTGGATGGAGTTTGGCGATCTGTAGCGACTCTTGAATACTAAAAAGCAATATTTGCCAGACACCAGAGTGAATGGCAACAGCATCTGGTGAGCTTTATTCTCAAGGGAGTGGAACCGGCACAGTGGTGGATATATGATTTGTATTTGATTTATTCACATTAGTGCGCTACTGTGCGCTACTGTGAAATGTATGTTTTTGAAGGCATTGTATTTCACCTTTTCTGTTTAGAGTTAGATAGTTGTTAAGGCAGAGTACAGTATTTGGTAACGCAAATTTACATAGTTACATAGTAGGTGAGGTTGAATAAAGACAATAGTCCATCCAGTTCAACCTGTGTGGAGGTGTGTGGCTGTAATCATCTCACATAGCCCTTAATGTTCTGATTCTTGAGATGTACGTCTAAGAGTCTTTTGAAAGCCACCATACTACCCGCAGAAACCACCTCTTGTGGTAGAGCATTCCACAATCTTGTAGCCCTAACAGTAAATTTCAGAGTTCAGTAGTTTGTAGGGCAGAGACTTCTGCTTAACAAACTACTAAACTTCGAGTTACAAAATATTAAACAGCAAACCACGCATTCAGAGTTTAGCAGTTACAAACACAGATCTGTAGCAAGTAGCAGTTGTGCATAAATACATCTATGTTAACCACTTTAAGATCAGGCTTTTTCTGGCACTTTTTGTAGACAAGTTAAATTGGTATTTTTTGCTAGAAAATTAATTATAACCCCCCAAACATTACAATTTTTTTAGCAGAGACCCTAGGGGGCGATCATTACAATTTTTTATGTCACGCGGAATTTGTGCAGTGGTTTTGCAAACACTACACTTGTAGTTAAAAACTTGTTAAAAATACAGTTTAATTAATTTAAATAAAAAAAAAACATACTCCAATTTTATTGTATAACAGTGGTGGCTAGTGAAGTTTTAAGATGGGGGGGCGCAAGACCCCGCCCTTCTATTTTGACCCCTCCCGTTTCTCAGAAGCCCCACCCCTTATAGACTCCACCCATTTTGCCCCCTGTATTTTGCTTGCGTGAACAAATTCTCCCAATATATCACATATTAAGGGGTCAATCAGTACTAGTATATCCCATAATAGGGAGCAGGGGCCCTATTATGGGATATACTGTGAGAGACACCCTATTATGGGATACACTGACAGAGTGGCACAAACCCCACAGTACAGACCCCCTAGCACAAACCCCACAGTACAGGCCCCCTAGCAGTGACAAGCGTACAGGCCCCCTTTCAATGTAGTGACCAGCGTACAGGCCCCCTTTCAATGTAGTGACCAGCGTACAGGCCCCCTTTCAATGTAGTGACCAGCGTACAGGCCCCCTTTCAGTGCAGGGACAAGCGCACAGGCCCCTTTCAATGTAGTGACAAGCGTACCGGCCCCCTTTCAATGCAGTGACAAGCGTACAAGCCCCCTTTCAATGCAGTGACAAGCGTATAGGCCCCCTTTCAATGCAGTCACAAGCGTACAAGCCCCCTTTCAATGTAGTGACAAGCGTACAGGCCCCCTTTCAATGTAGTGACAAGCGTACATGCCCTTTTCAATGTAGTGACCAGCGTACAGGCCCCCTTTCAATGCAGTGACAAGCGTACAAGCCCCCTTTCAATGTAGTGACAAGCGTACATGCCCCCTTTCAATGTAGTGACAAGCGTACATGCCCCCTTTCAATGTAGTGACAAGCGTACAGGCCCCCTTTCAATGTAGTGACAAGCGTACATGCCCCTTTCAATGTAGTGACCAGCGTACAGGCCCCCTTTCAATGTAGTGACCAGCGTACAGGCCCCCTTTCAATGTAGTGACCAGCGTACAGGCCCCCTTTCAATGCAGGGACAAGCGTACAGGCCCCCTTTCAATGTAGTGACAAGCGTACAGGCCCCCTTTCAATGCAGTGACAAGCGTACAAGCCCCCTTTCAATGTAGTGACAAGCGTACAGGCCCCCTTTCAATGTAGTGACAAGCGTACATGCCCCTTTCAATGTAGTGACCAGCGTACAGGCCCCCTTTCAATGTAGTGACCAGCGTACAGGCCCCCTTTCAATGTAGTGACCAGCGTACAGGCCCCCTTTCAATGCAGGGACAAGCGTACAGGCCCCCTTTCAATGTAGTGACAAGCGTACAGGCCCCCTTTCAATGCAGTGACAAGCGTACAAGCCCCCTTTCAATGCAGTGACAAGCGTACAGGCCCCCTTTCAATGCAGTGACAAGCGTAGAAGCCCCCTTTCAATGCAGTGACCAGCGTACAGGCCCCTTTCAATGCAGGGACAAGCGTACAGGCCCCCTTTCAATGCAGTGACAAGCGTACAGGCCCCCTTTCAATGCAGTGACAAGCGTACAAGCCCCCTTTCAGTGTAGTGACAAGCGTACAGGCCCCCTTTCAATGTAGTGACAAGCGTACATGCCCCTTTCAATGTAGTGACCAGCGTACAGGCCCCCTTTCAATGCAGTGACAAGCGTACAAGCCCCCTTTCAATGTAGTGACAAGCGTACATGCCCCCTTTCAATGTAGTGACAAGCGTACATGCCCCCTTTCAATGTAGTGACAAGCGTACAGGCCCCCTTTCAATGTAGTGTGACAGGAAGTCAGGTAAATCTGTGAATGTAGTCACAGACAGGAGATACATTTCCACCTGGTTTAGAAAATTCACCAATTACTATAGGGTTTCGGCTGCAAAGGCAGCAGGAAAGGTAGCCAGGACGGCTTAAGGAAGTTGAAAGGCCTTCAGCTGTTCAGAATGAGGAAGTTAAGGCCTCTATAATTTGTCCAAAGGAAGTCTAAGGATTGCTGCCTCCTGACGCTGTGGGAAGCTGGGGAGAGGAGGACAGTCAGATGTGTGCCTCCCGACGCTGTGTGAGCATGGGAGAAGACCTCCTGGAGCGATGTGCGCTGAGGAGGGTAAAAAGTGTGAAGACTACTCAAGGTGAGGTCTTGGACTATTTCTATGTGGAAAGAAATAAATGCACTGTTTGCTATGTGAAGAGACAAGCAAAGGAATAGTTGCTATGTGAAGAGACAAATAAAGGAATGTGTTCTATGTGAAGAGAAAAGCAAAGGGACATGTTCAATGTAAAGAGGAAAAGGGACATGTTCAATGGACATTTGTTGTGTGAAGAAAAACATGGACTATTGAGTGTCTGCTGTAGGATCAGCAAAGTTTGCCCAACAGTAGGTTGGAGACAGACTCCTTAGGTAGGTTCCTGTATGTGAGAAGGTAGTCGCCCACAGTGGCAAGGATTTATTTTGTGTTTTATTTTTATTTTGATGTTTTTGAGGCTTGCACTTGTGTGAAGTAAATTGCAAGAATAAACCAAACTGTACCATATGGTGGAGGTATGCATTGGGCAGAAGCAGAGATCCCTGCAAAGAAGTGCATATGTTCTATGAACTTTATCTGTGTGCAGGAAAGGAAATCCTGAAAGAGAGAAAAAACTACTTGTTTTAAAGAGACAGTGGTCTCAAAATTTTTGATGAACTTTGTCTGGTGCATGAGACTGCACAAACTGTGTGTGCAGGAAAGGAGATCCTGCAAGAGAGAGAAAAAACTACTTGTTTTAAAGAGACAGTGGTCTCAAAATTTTTGCTGGACTGTGAAAAATTTATTGTGGAGTTATTGAAGATGGGGCGGTCAAAACGCCTGAAAGATGCAAAGATAGCTGAAATGAGAGACCGAATTCTATGGATAGAGGGGATGTTACCGTCTGAACGAGCCCCATCCATGTCTGAACGGAGTCTGCTAAAGAGAAAGGTTGTTGTCCCTAGCAACACTGAGGCAAATGCGGATTTTCAGCAGGGCTTTGCAGCTCAACAAAAGGCTCACCAAGAGAGCATGGCAGGCTGGAAACAGAGATGCCAGCAGCCAATGGAGGCAATCGGTTTGGAGGAAACCGAGTATGTGTGCAGGGCTGAGCTGGATGCCTTGCAACGGAAAATGGAAGAAAAGGAACACGCCCTGGAGTTGCTTAGTATGGAGCATAGAAACTTGCAGGCTCAGGTGTTACAGTGGGAAGAATCCACTGCTCTTCTTTTTTCTGAGTTACAAAAATGTAGAGAAACTATAATGGAGAAAGATACCATCCTCATGGAAAAGGAAATTGAAATTCAGACTTTGCAGAAGCAAAGTATGGCTGATATGTTGGAGTTGCGTAATCAGCTGGAAAAAAAGTCTTCAGTCTTTGGAAGCTACCAAAATAGACCTGCAGGGGTGCAGGAACAGAATGTCGCTCTGAAAACGACATTGTCTCTCAGCTACAAGGAGAAAAATGAGAGAGAGGCTAAATTACTGAGTATGAGCTCACCACTTTGAGCAATGTGGTAGATGAATTACGTACAGACTGTGAAAGTTGGAAAGATGAAGCCCAACGTTTCCAGCAGCAGCTAAAGAAGAAAGAAGCCTGTGTGGCAGAATTACATTCTCATTCCCAGAAGCTAGCCAATGAGGTGAAGGCTCTTATGCAGGGAAAAGGAGATTCTGAACACAAGAGAAAAAAAGTAGAGGCACAGCTGCAGGAATCGCAAGTCAAAGTGTCAGAAGGTGACCGAGTGTGTGCTAAGCTGTCAGAAAAGGCAAACTGACTGCAGGTTGAGTTGGACAATGTCACAAATCAGCTTTCTCAAGCAGACAGCAAATCTAGAGAAATTGCCAAAGATTTCTCTATCTTGGAATCGCAGCTGCAAGACACGCAGAAACTCTTACAGGAAGAGAGGTGTCAAAGGCTGAGTTTTAGCACAAAGCTCAAACAAATGGAAGATGAGAAAAATGGCTTCCTGGAACAATTAAAGGAGGAGGAGGAAGCAAAGAAAAACCTATCAGAGCATGTCGCAACACTGCAAGCTCAGATAGCGGATATGAAAAAACGCATGGAAGAAAGCATTGGTTCATTAGAGAATGTTGAAGATGTGAAAAAGAAGTTTGATCAGATGCTTGGTGAGGAGAAGACTGTGTCTGCAAAATATGCAGAAGAACGCGACCGTGCAGAAGCGGAGGCGCGTGATAAAGAGAGCAAAGCCCTGTTCTTGGCTAGCTCCTTGGAGGAAGCTCTAGAGTATAAGGTTGAACTAGAAAGAGTTAACAAGCAGCTGTGTACAGAAATGGAAGATTTGGTCAGCTCCAAGGATGATGTTGGGAGAAGCGTTCAGGATCTAGAAAAGTCTAAGCGAGCCTTAGAACAGCAAGTAGAAGAGATGAAGATTCAGTTGGAAGAATTTGAAGAGGAATTACAGGCAACAGAGGATCTGTCCCAAAGAGGGGATAGTGTGCTTGATGCAGTTTTTAAAAAGATCAGTGTTTTGAGGTCTGTCATGAGTGAGCATCAGAAATATGATGACATGTTGTTTGAAACACCCCTTTGGAATAAACAGTTCCTTCAAAAACTTCAAGCACTGGAAAATGTATCATTAGAACTTCAGCAAACAAAGGAGCTGTGCAAGAAATGTGAAGATTTCTCAGTTCAGGCTGAAAACCTAGGGGAGAAAACTAAAGCAAGTGATATAAAGCTTGGAGAAAAAAGCAAACACCACCTAGTGGAGAAAACTAAGGCTGTTGGTGAAAACGTGAAGCAAATGAATAAGTGCCTTTCAGGGAATATTTCCAAAATGGAACTGGTGAAAGTCAGGTGGCAGACGTTTGATCGTGATCTTGAGATACATTCCATGTGGTGTTCAGATAAAGAAAAGGAACTAGGTGACCTTAAGTGGTCAAATAGTTCAGCAGAGATGCAATTGAACCAAAGCAAGGAAATACTAAAGAAGCTACAAGGGAAAAGTGGTACAATAGCAGAAAGTGCATTGAGGAAACCTGTAATAGACTGTGTTGTTGCCTTTGACCCATATGTTGGTGGAAGGAGAGTTGATGATGTCTTTGGAAAAGGGAACAGGGGTCACTTTGAAGAAATGTGTGACCGCCTGTTGTCGCAAATGGAAGGCCCTCTGCACAGAATCTTAGAGCAAGCTAAGCTTAAGAATGTAGAAGACTTTAAGACTAGCACAATTGAGTTGCCTATGGATCACGGTCTTTCTTGGTGGATAGGACAGATGGTTATGCAGGACAAACCTGAGAAGGAGCAACATGATGCCAAAAATGCAGTTGAAGAATGTGTATATGAGATGAGGGACAAGTTGTCTGACATTTATGAGAAATCTGTCAATGAAGATGACAGAAACAGTTTCATCCTGAAGCTTGAAGATACAGAGAATTGGCTATATGAAGATGGAGAGGATCAGCCAAAACAAGTGTGTATAGACAAGCTAACGGACTTAAAGAAAGAGCCACCCCTACAAGCATTTCAACAAAGGTTAGCAGTTGTTAATGAGCCGGAGAGGGAAATAAATTCATATCAGCATGAAAGACAGTGGCTGAATGAAAAAGCAAAGCAGATTGCTCAGAAGGATGTATCTCTGGCAGCTGAAGCAGACAAAGAATCGAATGGACTGAACATTACTTGGGAAGATACTAGGAGGCTTATCAGTGAGAGTCAAGAGCAGTGCCTGACACATGCGTGCCTGGAAATCTGTGTCCCAACCCTAGGGTTGAAACAAGAGGGGGGGTATGTGACAGGAAGTCAGGTAAATCTGTGGATGTAGTCACAGACAGGAGATACATTTCCACCTGGTTTAGAAAATTCACCAATTACTATAGGGTGTCGGCTGCAAAGGCAGCAGGAAAGGTAGCCAGGACGGCTTAAGGAAGTTGAAAGGCCTTCAGCTGTTCAGAATGAGGAAGTTAAGGCCTCTATAATTTGTCCAAAGGAAGTCTAAGGATTGCTGCCTCCTGACGCTGTGTGAAGCTGGGGAGAGGAGGACAGTCAGATGTGTGCCTCCCGACGCTGTGTGAGCATGGGAGAAGACCTCCTGGAGCGATGTGCGCTGAGGAGGGTAAAAAGTGTGAAGACTACTCAAGGTGAGGTCTTGGACTATTTCTATGTGGAAAGAAATAAATGCACTGTTTGCTATGTGAAGAGACAAACAAAGGAATGTGTTCTATGTGAAGAGAAAAGCAAAGGGACATGTTCAATGTGAAGAGGAAAAGGGGCATGTTCAATGGACATTTGTTGTGTACAGAAAAACATGGACTATTGAGTGTCTGCTGTAGGATCAGCAAAGTTTGCCCAACAGTAGGTTGGAGACAGACTCCGTAGGTAGGTTCCTGTATGTGAGAAGGTAGCCGCCCACAGTGGCAAGGATTTATTTTTGTTTTATTTTTATTTTGATGTTTTTGAGGCTTGCACTTGTGTGAAGTAAATTGCAAGAATAAACCAAACTGTTGTTTGCAACCACTTCTCGGCTATCTCCCTGTGTAAACGCACCCCCCCCCCAAGGGGTCATCCATACCCGCCACTGAGCTAATCTCCCGCAGCAGTGACAAGCGTACATGCCCCTTTCAATGTAGTGACCAGCGTACAGGCCCCCTTTCAATGTAGTGACCAGCGTACAGGCCCCCTTTCAATGTAGTGACCAGTGTACATGCCCCTTTCATCCATCCATGATGATATATATAATGATATCTGCACACTCTGGTCTGGGCCCGGCCTGGGTAACTTGATAAATCTTGCACCGTGACCTGCCTGTACCTACCTGTTCTGGCCTGGCCTGGGTCCATCCAACCATCCATGATGGATGGATGGACCCAGGCCAGAACAGGTAGGTAGTACAGGCACTCAGGCAGGTCACGGACGGTGCAAGATTTATCAAGTTACCCAGGCCGGGCCCAGACCAGAGTGCAGATATCCTTATCATCATGGATGGATGGATGGACCCAGGCCAGGGGAAAACAGGTAGGTGCAGGCGTGAGGTCACGGTGCAAGAAGAATAACATCAAGTTACCCAGGCCGGGCCCAGACCACAGTGTGCAGATATGATTATATATATGTATCATCCATCCATCCATGATGATATATATATAATAATATCTTTGCACACTCTGGTCTGGTCTGGGCCCGGCCTGGGTAACTTGATAAATCTTGCACCGTGACATCCCTGTACCTACCTGTTCTGGCCTGGCCTAGGTCCATCCAACCATCCATGATGGATGGATGGATGGATGGACCCAGCCCATGGCAGAACAGGTAGGTACAGGCATGGATGGCATTGGTGATGGCAAATTGGCAAGGCATGGCAATCTAATTTGGCATGGATGGCAATGGCTGCCCAGTGCCCATAGTGCTGCCCACTGCCCAACATTTTTTTACGGTCACGCCGGAGGGCCTGAGGAGAAGACTGCAGGAGAGGAGGACTGACAGGACAGGAGAGGACTGCGACTGAGGAGGAGTCACTTACTGGTGGTGACCGACTGACTGTTCGTGTTCCACTCACTGTCTAGTGTCTCTTCCAGATAACCTCCGCTCCTCGAGACGCTGCGCGGCCTGGTGACTGGTCTGGATCCGATTCCGGTCCGGTCTCCTCTCCGCTCCGCTCTGCAGTGCCGGTGCCACCGTCACTCCCGTCCCATCTGTCCACCGTCCAGTGTCCACTCCAGTCGTGACCGGTGACGGTGCGTGACTGACGCACGTGACGTCAGCGGGGTCAGCATGGGATGTCCTGGATGATGATTGGTCCAGGCTGTAGACTGGACCAATCACAGCCAGGATATCAGGAAAGTGGGGGTGTCCTAGCGCAATGACCTGTGCCCAGGTTACGCCCCCAGAAGGCAGCCAATCGGCGCCTCTTCTGGGTCGTAAACCCCACCCCCCCCCCCCATAGCCACAACATAGGTCGGCGAACACTATTTTTTTTCAAAACTTTATTGTTTTTTTTTTTTTTCCTTTTTTTTTAGGGGGGGGGGGCGGCGCGCTGGCGCCCCCTATGCACGGGCCGCCACTGTTGTATAATATGAAAGATGATGTTATGGCAAGTAAATAGATGTCACACTTTAAAATTGCGCACGCTCTTGGAATGGCGACAAACCACGGTACAATTTATGCATTAAGATAAAAAAACCTTCTGTGTGCAGCAGTCCCCCTCAGCCCCTCTAATACTTACCTGAGCCCATCTTTATCCAGCGATGTTGCAGGAAGTCTCAGCTGCCCAGGTATCCCCTCCTTTTTGGCTGAGACAGCAGTGCGGCACGATTTGCTCCCACTGCTGTCAATCAAAGTCAGTCAGCCAATCAGGCGAGAGAGGGGGTGGGCTGGGTCTTGGCTCCGTGTCTGAATAGATACAGATTACACTAGAAGGGTGGAACCATTTGTAAAACCTTGAAGCACCAACATCCCAAACTAATCTAATAGAAAAATATAGAGTATGGGCACTAGGGACTTTGTAGGTGCATAAAATAAACCAAGTAGGTTATATTGAAACCCCAAAAAATTCAAATAATGAAAAAAATGAAAAAAAAAAAAGAAATACAAATTTATAAAAATCTACATAAATGTATTTATTTATTACAAATATGTTTAAAAACCACATCAAGATAAAATCAATATATATAACTACACTTTAAATTGATCAGTTTTGCCTAAGCGGCTTCTTCAGAACAAGCGCAGATCAAAATAGGATAAATACAAAATATTATAAGTATACACAAACCAATTCATTTAAACACATTTTAATGCACACATATTTATACTGTTTCAACCCCCACCAACCAAACCAAGGGAACCAAGGGAACATCTCTACCTGAGTGCGGAATTCACGGCGCAGACAAGATAGTACAGAAAACCATTTGGGACAAGCACCAATTGGGGAAAGTCCACCTCAATGGGCCAACTGCAGGGGAAGAGATATATGACCCCAAGGGGGTCACCCACTCAACCTGTCAATAAAAATTATCGTGTGAGTATTTGGACACGTCTTAGTCTATTACATAATCCATTATACTTATATTACCATCATTATCCCATATACTTACAAGAGCTACCACAGTGTATATTCTCCAGAAAGGGCCATGTTGATGGATACTGAAGGAGTGATGTTAATTACTGAGCCAGAAACAGCAAGTAGATCCTTTAACCACTTGCCGACCGCCGCACGACTATCTACGTCGGCGGTCAGCCCCTCACAGGCAAACTAACGTAGGGCTACGTTGCTTGCTTGTGAGGGTCTAGGGAGCGAGCGCGCGCCCCCCGGGGCGCGCTCCCGCTCCCGCGTGGTCACGGACCCCCCCGCGCGTGTGACCAGCGGACCCGATGTCCGCCGGTCACTCGGCGATCGGCGGGGGAGAGGGAGAATGTCAGGCAGCTTGTGTAAACAAACTGCCTGTCATTCTCCTCGCTGCAAAGACACTGATAAAACGGATCTGGTATGTAGATCCGTTGATCAGTGTCCTTACAGCTAGAGCCACAGCCAATCACAGTAGAAACCACGCCCCTAGGGACACACACAGCCCCTCCCTTCCAAATAAAGTTAACCCCTTCACTACCAGTGTATTTTTACAGTAACAGTGCATATGTATAGCACTGATTACTGTAGAAATGTCACTGGTAACCCCAAAAGTGTCAAAAATGTCAGTCAAGGGTCCGATCTGTCCGCCGCAATGTCGCAGTACCGCAAAAAAAATCGCAGATCGCCGCCATTACGCGTTAAAAAAAAAAACAACAAAAATGACAAAAATCTTTCCCTTTGTTAGTAAACGCGATAACTTTTGCGCAAACCAATCAAAATACGCTTTTTGCGATTTTTTTTACCAAACATAGGTAGCATAAAATAAATTGGCCGAAAATTTTTAAAAATTTTGATTTTTACATTTTTTTTGGGGGGAATTTCATATAAAAAAATGTGAAAAATATTGCTATTTTTGCAAAATTGACTCTCTTTTTTTGTTTATAGCGCGTGATCAAAAAATCGCACAGGTGATCAAATACCACCAAAAGAAAGCTCTGTTTGTGGGAAAAAAAGGACGTCAAATTCGTTTAGGTACAGCGTCGCACGACCGCGCAATTGTGCGTTAAATTCACGCAGTGCCGAATCGCAAAATACCCCCTGGTCGGAATGGGGGTAAAATCTTCCGGGGCTTAAGTGGTTAATGTTTTGTAATCAAAAGCCCACAACAATGGATACAGGAAACTGTGACTCGGCTCGGTTGCCCCAACAGTAAGCTGCTTGCTATGGAGGCACTCAACAGGAGGGAGGGGCCAGGAGCATAGAAGCAAGACCCAAGAAGAGAAGGATTTGGGCCACTCTGTGCAAAACCAACTGCAGAGAGCAGGTAAGTATAGCATGTTTGTTATTTAAAAAAAAAAAAAACAAGACTTTACAATTAATTTAAAAATCCCCATAGGTGACACTTTAAATGCCTTTACAGGCTACCTGTTTAGAGTTAAAGAGGTTGTAAACCCTCTTGTATAACTTTTACCTATAGGTAAGCCTATATTAAGGCTTACCTATAGGTGCTATAAATATCTTCCAAACTTGCACCGTTTAGGAGATATTTACAGCGCAAACTGCCGATGACGTCATCGGCGCAGGCGCTCTGAGGGAACGGCCACCCGTGCCGTTCCTTCAGAGCTCAGTGCCGTGAACGGCGGCTCCCGCGCGCATGCGCGGGAGTGATGTAATCGCGCCTCCGGCCAATCAGATGGCCGGAGGACGCGAACCCGGAAGCGGGACGGCAGGACATGTCGCCGTCCTGTCGCTGAGGTGGCGGCACGGCGGGGGCTTCGTTTTAAGGTAAGTACTACATCATGAGCTAGTATGCGATGCATACTAGCTCATTATGCCTTTCTCTTTACAGGGCTTTTTTTTTCTCTGTTTTTTTTTTTTACTTTACTTCCTCTTTAAAGAGGAAGTCTAGTGCTAGAATTATTGCTCTCGCTCTTACATTTGCGGTGATACCTCACGTGTGTGGTGCGAATACCGTTTACATATGTGTGTGCGACTTACGTATTGGTTCCCTTTTGCGTGTGAGCAAGGAGGGATGGGGGGCGCTTAACATTTTGTTTGTCTAA
This sequence comes from Pelophylax lessonae, assembly GCF_965119305.1. Taxonomy (NCBI): domain Eukaryota; kingdom Metazoa; phylum Chordata; class Amphibia; order Anura; family Ranidae; genus Pelophylax; species Pelophylax lessonae. The sequence continues at coordinate 121,655,549 of NC_138779.1, forward strand.
TTTTTTTTTTACTTTTTCACTGTCCCATAAATTTTTTTTTTTTTATCACTTTTAATCACTTTTAATTTAATGTAAACATCCCTTGTAATAGAAAAAAAGGATGACAGGTCCTCTTTATATAGAGATCTGGGGTCAAAAAGACCCCAGATCTCTCTTTTACATTTAAAAGCAAAAGATCAAAAAGAAAAATGTTATGTTTTGTTTAAGAAAAAAAAAAGTTGTTTACTTCCAGCCTGGATCGGAAGTGATCTCATGACGTCGATCTGGTCCTCCGAGGCCATAGAAGCAATCAAAGTGGATCTACTCTTTGATCGCCTCTGGGACTAGTCGGCCGCACCGTTGTATTGTTTTTTGGGTGAGCTGGCATGGGGGGTCTCCCGCCACTTCTGAAAGCATTCCAGCAGCTCATGAGCTGCTGGAATGCTTTCATGAGAAAGCGAGCTGCAGGCTATAAAAGACAATGCCGAGGTTATGGCTGATATCTTCAGCCAAAATCCCAGCAAACCACTTCAAAGCCACATTTATTGTGGTCTTGAAGTGGAAAAAACCCTCCATAACACTTGTTAAAAATTAGGACACTTTCACATTGACTCACTGCAGTTTTTGGCCGCAGCGCAGGTGTACCGCAGGGTTCCCTGTGGTTGTGCATTACCTGCAGTTTCCCATAAACTTCTATCACATCCTACATTTTTGGTGCGTTTTCTGAAAGCACGAAAATGAGGGACATAATAGAAGTCTATGGGAAACCAAAGGAAACGCACATGAAAACCGGGGGTATCCTGCGTAGCGAAACTGCAGCAGAGTAATGTGCAAGTGGAATACAAAATAAAAAGAAGTGACGTTACCATTAAAGAAGTATAACAATAATAAAGTGATTAAAGGGTAACTCCACTTTTGTGAGGAAAAAAGATAGCATAGAAAGAAAAAATAATAAAGCATGTATACAATTGCGACACAAGTCATATTGTAATTGAATGTTAATAAAGATTACCTTTCCTTTGCAATTTGCAGCCGCTGTAATTTTCTGAAAATGTAATACAATATGGCTACCTGGAGGTATTCTGTACACAGAATGTGTACAGAACGTCCCCCAGAAACATAATTTTGCTGCAGTTAGTCTGCACTAAGATACAAGTCAGATTTCAGGCATCCCCTAGAACAAAAATGTGATTTTTTGTGAGATACTGCCAATAGGAACACATCTAAAGGCATGCAGGCCCAGCAGCTTTCCTCATTAGTGTCCTGCCGGTGCACAGTTGATTTATAATTACGAAACCACTCCCAATAAACTCACTTTTCCACATAAGCACAGAGAAACACACAGGGATTTCTTCAGAATAACAAAAGGTAGAAATCTGAACCAAAGTTTGTTAAAATTCCTTCAATGTACAAAAATCACACAGGGGGGAATGCTTTTTCTCAACAAAAGTGGACTTACACTTTAAAACCCACATATCTATATGTATATTTGAATTACATTTAAAAAATAGCAATAACCATGCCTGCAATTAAACCTATAGGGATTATAATTACGGATTACTAATGCTAGTAAATTACAGGTACAATTGCTGTACCTCACGGAGTTTAAAGGAGTTTGTATGGAGCCACTGAGAAACCTCCTTCCTGTTTTTCCTTCTCTCCTCCCACGCTCTGATTCACCTGCCCTCAGGGGAAAAGCAAGCCAGCCAGCATCCCCTGGGACCATGCATCCCAGAAAGTTGTGCGTGTGCCTGAACCGCCCTTAGCAACTGTGGTCGAGAGGCCTGCACAGCTTCCCAAGTGCCTGTGGCAGCAGGAAGCGAGCTTTAGACAGCGGTTAGGCACTGCAGTAACACAACAAGGCTTAACCGAGCAGCCAACAGTAGTTTAATCCGATTGCTGCCTAAATTGGGGTAATTTTGCCGTGCCACCCTCAGGGACTCTTCGTGCCAACCCGGTTGAGAATTGCTCCACTAGAGTGAGGTAGGGCCCCCCCCCCTTCCAGAACACACCAGTCAGCATTCTCAGCAATTTGTTTGAGAGAGCTGATCGGATACCGATCAACAGACCTTTTTTGGTCATGCCCCTCCACCAGAAGCTGGCCAAACAGTCGGCTTCTGTCGGACCGGCTGCCATACACACAGGCCGAATAGAGGTTTCTATTGAACCAGCCGATGCCGCCCGATATTGGGCCTGTGTGTACGGCCCTTTAACCACTTGCCGACCGCCGGCAGTACATATAATGCGGCAGTCAGCCCCGTGCAGGCAAAGCGACGTATTGCTACGTCGCTCGTTCCCGCCGCTCTGGGGTGCGCTCCCGCGGCCCTGCTGATGACCTGATTGGGTTCAGAACCGATCAGTCATCAATCAGGTCCAGGCCAATGATTTTTGGCCTGGACCTGTTGATCGGTCCGGCCCAATCAAATTCTGTTCTGTGCCTGTGAAATGTAAACACAGGCACAGAAAAGACCCGCTCTTCACTCCCATGATCCTTTTTGGATTCATCGAGAGGAGAGAGCAGATCTAAAACTGTGAGTACTGCACCAGCACACCCACACTCACTTAGATAGGCACATTTCACCCCGATCGACCCCCCCCCCAGTTAACCCCTACACCCCCTGTCACAACACACACTGTATACAGTATATAGCATTTTCCTATCTACCCGTATAAGTGTGACATGTGACCAAGTTAACGCTTGCGGCCCTTCCTTTTACACTTAGGATACCCGCCACCCCCCCAATAAATATTTAACCCCATGATCCCCCCCTGATCACCCCCTGATCACCCCCAGTTAACCCCTTCCCCCTCTGTCACATTGCACACTAATATACAGGTAATATAGTGTTTTACTGTATTTTGCATTAGTGTGATTGTGACTTGAGTTAGCGCTAGCGAGTTAGTTTCTGTCCCAAGGAGGTTTAGGGTCCCCACCACCCCCCCAATAAAGATTTAACCCCCTGATACCCCCTGAACACCCCTACACCCCCTGTCACAACACACACTGTATACAGTATATAGCATTTTCCTATATACCCGTATAAGTGTGACTTGTGACCAGGTTTAGCGCTTGCGGCCCTTCCTTTAATACTTAGGATGCCCGCCAACCCCCCTATAAAGATTTAACCCCCTGATCCCTCCGATCACCCCCAGTTAACCCCTTCCCCCCTGTCACATTGCACACTAATATACAGGTAATATAGTGTTCTACTGTATTTTGTATTAGTGTAATTGTGACTTGAGTTAGCGCTAGCGAGTTAGTTTCTGTCCCAAGGAGGTTTAGGGTCCCCGCCACCCCCCCAATAAAGATTTAACCCCCTGATCACCTCCAGTTAACCCCTACACCCCTGTCACAACACACACTGCATACAGTATATAGCAGTTTCCCATATACCTGTATCAGTGTGACTTGTGACCAGGTTTAGCGATTGCGGCCGTTCCTTTTAGGTTTAGGGTCCCCACCACCCCCCCCCAATAAAGATTTAACCCCCTGATCACCCCCAGTTAAACCCTTTCCCCCCCCTGTCACATTGCACACTATACACACGTAATATAGTGGTTTACTGTATTTTTGTATTAGTGTGATTGTGACTTGAGTTAGCGTTAGCAAATTATTTTCTGTCCCAAGTAAGTTTAGCGCAGATCCCCGGCGCATAGTTAGAAATAACCCTTTGATTACCACACAAACACACACACATACACACACACACACACACATACACTTCCATTACTAGTATAGTGTTTGAACAGATCAATATCTGATCTGATTAGAACTATACTAGCGTCCCCATAGTTTAGGGTTCCCAAAATGCGGTGTTTGCACGATCAGCACTGATTCCTGCCAGCACCTGTGTTTAACCCCTCCGCCCAGCCCACCCCACCCAGTGAAGTGTAGTAATCAATAGATTACTGTCACTTACAAAAAAACATAAAACACACAAAACCGCTGTGTTAGCAGGGTCAGGCCTGATCCCTGCTAGCATTAGCAGTTTTTTTTGGTAGCGGTGGAAATAGTCCTTGACAACCAGGTGCTTTTTTTACCTGTGAATCACACTACTGTACCGGTAAATTTAGTTACTAAAATGACCAAACGTTGGTACAGTAGTGCAGAGGCTTACAGTATACTGACCATGTCAGATGAGAGCGATGGGGAAGCCTCACTGGCAGAATCAGGATCAGTATACGAACCTGAACAGAGCAGCGGCTCCCTGACAGATAGCTCCGACGACGGATGGGTCCCTGTTAGAATCAGGCGTACCCGACCCCATTCTGGAGTTGCTGAGGTGCAGAGATCGCAGCATGCTTGTATGGAGCAGAGTGTCGGTACTAGTGCCGCTCATCCTTCTGGTGGCCTGGCAAGCGCCAGCGGCCTTGTACACCCTGGACCTAGAACAACCAGAACTGTAGTAACACTTGGTGACGTGGCGAGTCCCATAAGTGCAGTGGAAGCTGGTGCGGTGGCTAGCAGCCACCGCGTATTCGAAGACAGGCCCGTAGAGCCCATAGTGCCCTCCCTGATGCGCTGGCATATCCCAATTGGCAACCCACTGATACTACAGCGCCAGTAATTCCCCCATTCACTGCCCAACCTGGAATGCACGTGGAAACAGCCAATTTTACGCCCCTGAATTTTTGTGAGCTGTTCTTTACGGAAGATCTTTTCAGATCTATTGTGGATCAATCAAATTTATATGCACAACAATTCATCGCCGCCAACCCAAATTCTCCCCTTGCCAGACCATTCAGCTGGAAATCTGTAACGATTTCCGAGTTTAAAACCTTTCTGGGCCTTTCCCTCAACATGGGCATAACCAAAAAGAGTGAATTGCGGCTATATTGGTCCACTAGCCCAATTCACCATATGTGCGTGTACTCTGCCTCCATGTCCAAGGCAAGATATGAGGAAATTCTGCGATTTATGCATTTTAACTTTCAATCTGTCATCCTCGGGGAGATCCTGAATATGATCGGCTCCACAAAAATCGACCCCTCGTAGACCACTTCAATCAGCGGTTTGCAGCCTTGTTTACCCCCGAACAAGTTGTCTGCGTTGATGAGTCCCTGAATAAATTTACTGGCCGCCTTGCTATGAAACAGTACCTCCCCAGCAAGCGTGCCAGATACGGGGTCAAACTGTACAAGCTCTGTGACCGGGCCACAGGCTATACAGTTAGTTTTCGGGTCTACGAGGGAAAAGATAGCTCCATGGAGCCCCACAACTGCCCAGACTACATAGGGAGCAGCGGCAAGATAGTTTGGGACTTGGTGTCACCCTTATCCGGAAAGGGTTACCATTTGTACGTGGACAATTTTTAGCGTGCCACTATTTAGTCACCTGCTCGAATTACAAATTGGTGCATGTGGCTCCATGCGACCTAATCGCCGGGGCTTCCCCCAACGGCTTGAAAATGGACAAATTGCTTGCAGTGAAGTGGAGGGATACACGGAATGTTTTTGTTCTGTCCTCCCTTCACGCAGACACGAACAGTCGAAATTACTTTGGCAACTGGCGTTATGGAGAAACCCCTCTGTGTCCATGACTACAACCTTAATATGGGAGGGGTAGACCTTAACGACCAGCTTTTGGCACCGTATTTAGTTGCCCATAAAGCCAGACGCTGGTACAAAAAAGTGTCTGTTTATTTATTCCAATTGACTATGCTGAACGCCTTTGTCGTATACAGGGCGTCAGGACGAACCGGATCCTTCCTAGAATTCCAGGAAGCGATCATCAATGCCTACCTGTACCCAGGAGGTGTTCCTGCCCAACTTCCCCTTCCAGATGCAGTGAGCCGGCTGCATGAGAGGCATTTTTCACATGTCCTCCCGAGTAACCCTACCCAAAGACGCCCCCAAAGAAGATGTTGTGTCTGTAGCAGGCGCGGATTTAAGAGTGACGCCCGCTATTATTGTCCCACCTGTCCTGACCAACCTGGTCTCTGCATCGGGGAATGTTTCGAGCGCTACCACACACTAGTAGAGTATTAGTGTAGGGTACAGCATGACATAGTGTAGGGCACACAAACACAGGGTCTCGAAAGATGTTCGATGGCTATCGACATTTTGAGAGACCTAAGCTGGAAAATTGCAGTTCACAAAAAAAGTGTTAAAAAAAATACAAAAAACTATAAAATAAAAAAGCCACAAAACAGTTGTCGTGTCAGTTATTTTTATGTTCTTCTACTCTTCCTACTGTACTTTTACTGTACTTTGTTTTTCATTCTTTTGTTAACCTGTTTCTCTTGCAGGTAACCGTTGGCTGCCGCACTGATTTTTTATATTCTGACACAAACAGCGTTTGCATTCAGCATATATGGATACCTCTGATGGCAGCAGCTGTGGTAGGTTGATTTCACCACTGCAGTTAAAATACCTTTAGGTATACATGGAATATTGTCATGTATACCCACCATTAAATCAGTGGGTTTGGTTGTTGGGTGGTTAATGGTGTGTAATACTACACAATATTCCTGTGGTGATTTCTGTTAGGTTCTCTTTTTTTCGTTCAGCCCATGAAAAAAAAAAAAAACACCTACACTATATGCCAAACAAGGACCAGCAATGTACTGGTACGTTGCTGGACTTTGAGTGGTTATACCAGGATGATGCCTGCAGATTTAGGCATCACCTTGGTATCGTTTTTTACAGCCAGCGGTCGGCTTACATGTAAAAGCAATCCTAGCGGATAATTGACTGCTTTTACATGCAGTGGGAGGGGACTCCCCCCACCTCCTGCCGCCTTTTGTGGTTTTTCTCGGGCTCTCCTGTCCCACCGGTTAACCCGAGAGTGCAGCGGGTGGTTCAATTATCTAACCATAGAGCTGATTGGAGATGAGAATGGCTCCAATCATCTCTATTGCCTAAGATACCGGAAGCTACGAGCATTTCATGACTTCTGTTTCACCAGAAATATACAGCGCTATTGGGAAATTGGGAAAGCATCTTATCATACCAATTTGGGGGGGTCAGATGCGTTAAGGTCAGAGGAGAGTCTAAAAGACCCCATTTTTTTAAAAAAAAAGAGTACCTGTCAATACAGATTGCTATCATAGGGGATATTTAAATTCACTGTGATAACAATAAAAATGATAAAAAAAAAAAAGAAAGGAAAGGTGTCAAAATAACATAAAAGAGCAAAAAAATAAAAAATAAAGCCCCCCCTCTCCCCCCCCCCCCCGTGCTTGCGCGCCAAGGCGCACGCAAGCATTGGTCTAGTGTCATATGTAAACCGCAATTGCAGCATGCATGCGAGGCATTGGCGTGAACGCCAGGTCGAGGGCAGTAATTCTTGCAGTAGACCTCCTCTGTAAGTCTAAAGTGGTAACCTGTAAAGACTTTTAAAGGCTTTTAAAAATGTACGTAGTTTGTTGCCACTGCACAGGCGTGCGCAATTTTTAAAGCATAACATGTTTGGTATCTATTTACTTGGCATAAGAACATCTTTTAAATTTTACAAAACAATTTGGAATTATATAGTGTATTTGTGCATTAAATTTAAAAATATATATATTTTTTTCGCAGAAATTGTGTTTGGAAAATCTGTGCGCAAATACCGTGTGACAAAAAAATTTGCAACATCCACCATTTTGTTCTGTAGGGTTTCTGCTTTAAAGAAATATATAATTTTTGGGTGTTCAAAGTAATTTTCTAGTAAAAAAAAATATTTTTTCATGTAAACAAAAAGTCACAGAAAAGGCTTGGTTTTCAAGTGGTTAGAAGAGTGGGTGATGTGTGGCTAAGATTGAGCATAAAAGGCCGGTACAGTTCAAACACCCCCCCCAAATGACCCCTTTTTGAAAAGTAGACACCCAAAGCTATTTGCTGAGAGGCATATTGAGTCCATGGAGTATTTTATATTTTTCCCTAAGTTTCGGGAAGGTGACAATTTGTTTTTTTTGGGGGGTTTTTTCTACACAAAGTTGTCACTAAATTATATATTGCTCACACATGCCATGGGTATATGTGAAATGACACCCCAAAATACATTCTGCTGCTTCTCCTGAGTACAGGGATACTACATGTGTGAGACTTTTTGGGAGCCTAGCTGTGTACAGAACCCCAAAATCCAATCCCCACCTTCAGGTTTTCGAATGGCGTAAATTGTGTATTTTACCTCTGCACTACCCGTCACAGTTTCAGAGGCCCTGAAATTTCAAGATAGCACAAAACCCCCCCAAATGACCCTATTTTGCAAAGTAGACACTCCAAGCTATTAGCAGAGAGGCATGGTGAGTCCATGGAATAGTTTATATTTTGCCACAAGTTTCGGGAAAATTATTATTATTTTTTTTTGTTTTTTTACACAAAGTTGTCACTAAATGATATATTGCTCACACATGCCATGGGTATATGTGGAATGACACCCCAAAATACATTCTGCTGCTTCTCCTGAGTACAGGGATACCCCATGTGTGAGATGTTTTCGCAGTCTAGCCGCGTACAGGACCCCAAAAACCAATCCCCACCTTCAGGCTTTCTAAGGGCGTAAATTGTTAAAAGTGAGATCTGCAAAACACTCAACATGCCTCTCTGCAAATAGCTTAGAGTGTCTACTTTGCAAAATGGGGTCATTTGGGGGGGGGGTTGTGCTATCTTGAAATTTTAGGGGCTCCGAAACTGTGGCAGGTAGTGCGGAAGTGAAATGCACAATTTACACCATTAGAAAACCTGAAAGTGGTGATTGGTTTTGGGGGTCCTGTACACAGGTAGGTTCCAAAAAAGTCTCACCCATGTGGTATCCCTGTACTCAAGAGAAGCAGCAGAATGTATTTTTGGGTGTCATTCCACATATACCCATGGCATGTGTGAGCAATTTATCTTTTAGTGACAACTTTGTGTTAAAAAAAAAATTTTTTTTTTAGTCATTTTTCAAACACCTGTGACAAAAAAATGAAATATTCAATGAGCTCAACATGCCTCTCAGGACATTCCTTAGGATGTCTACTTTCCAAAAAGTGGTAATTTGGGGGGGGGGGGTTGTACTGCCCTGCCATTTTAGCACTTCATGAAATGAGATAGGCAGTCAGAAATTAAAGCTGCGCAAATTCCAGTATTTACACCATAGTTTGTAGACGCTATAACTTTTGCACAAACCAATAAAAATACGCTCATTGAGATTTTTTTGTCAAAGACATGTAGCTAAATACATTTTGGCCAAAATATATGACATAAATTGAGTATATTGGATATTTTTTAAAAGACAAAGTTGAAAATGTAATTTTAAATTGAAAGAGAAACCCCCTTAGGTTTGTGGGACTTTAAGGGTAACAGTAAAGGCTCTCATAAGAGAAGTTTTAACGTGAAGTAATTATAAAATTTTTTATTTTGTAAGGTTGTGGTTGTAACAGACAATCATCATAAACTGTACATGTTTAAGTCATAGACTCGAAAAAGCATGAATGATACAATACAGTTGTAGGTACATAGCAGAGTCCAACGCGTTTCAAACTGTTTGTTTTAGTACATAAATCTTCCTCAGGGAGTCTGCATATGTTCCTGAAATACATGGTTAGATGTAAGTTCCAAGAAACAGAATATATATAAACATTTTACAATGAAAAGTTTTTTATACATGAAAAAAGTATTATTAGCATCTGCGACCACATGTTGCCCTAAAGAGGTCCTGGAAAGCCTCTTGCTAGTCCAGGATACTCCTAGAGAGGAAACCTACTCCCAGAGATTGAAAGGGAAAAAGGAGAGAGGGGGAAAGGGGAAGAAGAGGAAAGGGGAGGGGAAAGGAAGAAAAGGGAGGGAAAGGGGGGGAAAAAAGAAAAAGAAAAGAAAAGGGGAAGGATGAAAAGACCCCTTGTGTTAAAAAGACATACCTGCAAAACAGTAGAGCCCAAAAAGAAGGTTCCCCTTCGGGGGGGTAAAACTCCCATGCGTTGAGAGCTAGAGTCAGGTATAAAGATTTATTCTGTATCTGAAACAGTGAGTATATTTACAACTGTCAGAGATCCAGGGTTAATGTAAGTATGTATATAAACATTGTTACAGAAAATATTCATGTAAATTCACCTGTTATGATGATTTTCATGTAGACATATAAAGAGGGGAAAAAGAAAAACGAAACCAGGAAAAATAGGGAAAAAAGAGAAAAAAGCTGATTTTTCCCAAGAAAATATTATCTTCCGATGTATATATCTCTCAGATTTATTAGAGTGGGATCCTATCAGGGGAAAAGGAAATGTATCTTTTCAGCTTTGGTAGATCAGGATAATGTATATATTATATTAAGTAATGTGATTAAAATAGCTCTTACCTCACTAATTTATTGGAGGGTGTGGGGTATCCCATCAGTTTCCAAGGGTTTTGGGGAAACCTATATCTTCCCAATGGGAATATAAATCCTTGCCTGAAAGGTATAGGACAGGGATAATATGCCTATATAGGTATACATTTTGCATATCTTATTATTACTTAAAAATAGGTATTCCACCTGAGAAGATCATACCGTTCTGATTGAAGCCTGTCGTCACCGTATCCAATGAGGACAGCGGCATATCATCCTATGAGATATAGGATGTGATCTAAAGTTACTCGTCCTATGGATCCTGATAGTCACATAAGGAGAAAAATAACATAAAACCCTCTTGTAATAAGTTGCCATCATAGTTAAGAAAAAAGTTTTTAGTTATATAGGTCTCCTCCAGAGTACTCACTGTTATGTATGGATATCGGAGCGATAGGCGTTCTGTGTTGCATCGGAGAGATAGCTCTCCGTTCTGGCTCTCGGCGTCCCCTTAAGTACCCAAATGTCCAGAGTCTCGTGGTGATTCCCGCGGGAACTTTGTAAATAGTTACGTCATATCCGTCTTTTGCCACCGGAAGTTCCTCGGACTGGCGGTGACATCACATCCGCCCAAGTCAAAGGCTCCGACGTGTGTCATTTCCGCCTGAAGTGCCCGGAGATTATTCCGCTGGACTGGCGGTGACGTAATATCCGCCCTTTTCTCTAATAGACTCCGCTAGTATGTCCGCCTAAGTTGTAACGGTATAGTCATGCGGTAGATACATAGAGGGGGGATAATTTTAATTAAATTTAATTTTTAATTGAAAGTGAAATAAACTTGTGAATGGGATAAATAATACCTATCTATATTGTATATAGAGACTGCTAGTGGACACTTGTTTTAAAAAAGGGGAAATCTGTAAAAGATAACGCCCCAGGCACGGGTGATGCGTATATCCCCTGGAAAAGATTGACCAGGGGTTTCAGGATGAGACATATGGAGCATTGCAACCAAATGTTAACATCCCGGAAACGCTCGTTTCTCCAGATGTTTGAGGGGCCTATTAGTGGTCCCCATAGGAGATGTCTCACCCGTGCCGGGCTCTCATTTGCAGGGGAGCCCCCCGAGGGGAAAGAGAAAAAGGATGATATAAAGGCCATGTTGGTGTCAATTACATGGACAGGGATACAAGTTGGCTGGTAGGCCTACACAATGGGAAGAAAAAGAGATAACAGAATCTAGAAAGGGGGGGTTTTTCAAAAAGAGGGAAAGGAAAAACCCCTTTCCCTCTTTTTGAAAAACCCCCCCTTTCTAGATTCTGTTATCTCTTTTTCTTCCCATTGTGTAGGCCTACCAGCCAACTTGTATCCCTGTCCATGTAATTGACACCAACATGGCCTTTATATCATCCTTTTTCTCTTTCCCCTCGGGGGGCTCCCCTGCAAATGAGAGCCCGGCACGGGTGAGACATCTCCTATGGGGACCACTAATAGGCCCCTCAAACATCTGGAGAAACGAGCGTTTCCGGGATGTTAACATTTGGTTGCAATGCTCCATATGTCTCATCCTGAAACCCCTGGTCAATCTTTTCCAGGGGATATACGCATCACCCGTGCCTGGGGCGTTATCTTTTACAGATTTCCCCTTTTTTAAAACAAGTGTCCACTAGCAGTCTCTATATACAATATAGATAGGTATTATTTACCCCATTCACAAGTTTATTTCACTTTCAATTAAAAATTAAATTTAATTAAAATTATCCCCCCTCTATGTATCTACCGCATGACTATACCGCTACAACTTAGGCGGACATACTAGCGGAGTCTATTAGAGAAAAGGGCGGATATTACGTCACCGCCAGTCCAGCGGAATAATCTCCGGGCACTTCAGGCGGAAATGACACACGTCGGAGCCTTTGACTTGGGCGGATGTGATGTCACCGCCAGTCCGAGGAACTTCCGGTGGCAAAAGACGGATATGACGTAACTATTTACAAAGTTCCCGCGGGAATCACCACGAGACTCTGGACATTTGGGTACTTAAGGGGACGCCGAGAGCCAGAACGGAGAGCTATCTCTCCGATGCAACACAGAACGCCTATCGCTCCGATATCCATACATAACAGTGAGTACTCTGGAGGAGACCTATATAACTAAAAACTTTTTTCTTAACTATGATGGCAACTTATTACAAGAGGGTTTTATGTTATTTTTCTCCTTATGTGACTATCAGGATCCATAGGACGAGTAACTTTAGATCACATCCTATATCTCATAGGATGATATGCCGCTGTCCTCATTGGATACGGTGACGACAGGCTTCAATCAGAACGGTATGATCTTCTCAGGTGGAATACCTATTTTTAAGTAATAATAAGATATGCAAAATGTATACCTATATAGGCATATTATCCCTGTCCTATACCTTTCAGGCAAGGATTTATATTCCCATTGGGAAGATATAGGTTTCCCCAAAACCCTTGGAAACTGATGGGATACCCCACACCCTCCAATAAATTAGTGAGGTAAGAGCTATTTTAATCACATTACTTAATATAATATATACATTATCCTGATCTACCAAAGCTGAAAAGATACATTTCCTTTTCCCCTGATAGGATCCCACTCTAATAAATCTGAGAGATATATACATCGGAAGATAATATTTTCTTGGGAAAAATCAGCTTTTTTCTCTTTTTTCCCTATTTTTCCTGGTTTCGTTTTTCTTTTTCCCCTCTTTATATGTCTACATGAAAATCATCATAACAGGTGAATTTACATGAATATTTTCTGTAACAATGTTTATATACATACTTACATTAACCCTGGATCTCTGACAGTTGTAAATATACTCACTGTTTCAGATACAGAATAAATCTTTATACCTGACTCTAGCTCTCAACGCATGGGAGTTTTACCCCCCCGAAGGGGAACCTTCTTTTTGGGCTCTACTGTTTTGCAGGTATGTCTTTTTAACACAAGGGGTCTTTTCATCCTTCCCCTTTTCTTTTCTTTTTCTTTTTTCCCCCCCTTTCCCTCCCTTTTCTTCCTTTCCCCTCCCCTTTCCTCTTCTTCCCCTTTCCCCCTCTCTCCTTTTTCCCTTTCAATCTCTGGGAGTAGGTTTCCTCTCTAGGAGTATCCTGGACTAGCAAGAGGCTTTCCAGGACCTCTTTAGGGCAACATGTGGTCGCAGATGCTAATAATACTTTTTTCATGTATAAAAAACTTTTCATTGTAAAATGTTTATATATATTCTGTTTCTTGGAACTTACATCTAACCATGTATTTCAGGAACATATGCAGACTCCCTGAGGAAGATTTATGTACTAAAACAAACAGTTTGAAACGCGTTGGACTCTGCTATGTACCTACAACTGTATTGTATCATTCATGCTTTTTCGAGTCTATGACTTAAACATGTACAGTTTATGATGATTGTCTGTTACAACCACAACCTTACAAAATAAAAAATTTTATAATTACTTCACGTTAAAACTTCTCTTATGAGAGCCTTTACTGTTACCCTTAAAGTCCCACAAACCTAAGGGGGTTTCTCTTTCAATTTATGACGGGATTATGGTAACCAATTACCTGGTAGCTATCTATACTATTTTACACGAAAATGTAATTTTTTCTCAAAATTTTCGCTCTTTTTTTATTAATATCGCAAAAAATAAAAAGCGCAGAGATGATCAAATACCACCAAAAGAAAGCTCTGTGGGGAAAAAAGGACCTAAATTTAGTTTGGGTACAGCATTGCTTGACTGCGCAATTGTCAGTTAAAGTCTTGCAGTGCCAAGTTGAAAAAAGGGCTCTGGTCTTTGAGCAGCCAAATCCTCCGGGGCTAAAGTGGTTAAGCAGGGTATACACATTCAGTTTTTTTTCTGTTCAACTAGCGGGTTGAATAAAAAAAAAAAACTGGCAGATCCCCACAACAACACAAATGATGTGTGATGCAGGGATCTCTCCTGCTAAGCTATTGTATTCTGATAGGGAACCCCCCCCCCACCCCAATCAGAATACAGCGATAGCGCGGTAAGCACTAATTTGAATGCTGGTTGTTAGGCCAGCTTCTGATGAATAGTTAGCAGTACACACAAACTGAAACACCCACCAACTGTATTTTCCTGGGTACCTAATACAATATCATCAAAAGTGGACACCTATAAGAGCCATATATATAAAAAAAAAAAAAAAAAACTTTTATTTAAACACTACAATAAAAACACAAAATATACCATTCCTTCAATCACTGTACTTTCCATTTACATACATTTAACAAATAGAATCAACAACAAACAGCATTTAATTAATATTTATGCTTGTTTACTTGCAACACGTATAATCTGCCTACTGCTTACTTTTTTGAATATGTCAGACTTTCATCCCAGCCATATTATTTGACTGTCCTACAATCATCATGTACAGAATAAAGTGATTGTAAATTCTCGTGTTTTTTTTTTTTTAAATAACAAACGTTATATGGTACTTACCTCTTCTGTGCAGCTGTTTTGCATAGAGCAGCCCAAACCCTCCTCTTCTCGGGTCCCTGTTTGCTGCTCCTTGCCCCTATATCCTGACGAGTGCATCCACAGCCAGCAGCTTGCTATGGGGGCACCTGAGCCGAGCTGCAGCTCTGACAGCATATTTAGACATAGAACTACCGTTCAGCCTCACCACCTTTCTCTTCTGATTGGCTAACTGACTTTGATAGAAAGCCACGGGAGCCAAAGACCCCACTGCTGTATCTCAGCCATGCAGGAGAGAGATTCCCGGATGGCAGAAGGACTCGTGGACATCACTGGACAGAGGTGAGGCTCAGGTAAGTATTAGGGGGTGCGGGGGAGGCTGCTGCACACAGAAGAATTTTTATCTTAATGCATGGAATGCATTAAGATAGAAAAACTTCTGACTTTACAACTTCTTTAGGGGTTTGTGCACATGAATTTTGTGTCAAAACTACTTTTTTCTCTACACAATGTATTAGGCTCCATTCACATGTAGGCATCACATTACAGGCAGAATCGCCGCGATTCTGGCCACGATCCTAAATCATTGCAAACCGCGGGAAGCCCATGCGATTCCCGTGACTTGCAATGGCACCCCAAACGCAGTGCAATTTCCCCACGATTCGTCGCAAACAGAATCGTGGGACGTTTATCGCCCCAAAAAAGAACTTCTTTTGGGCGACAGGCGTCCCGTGATTTTGTTTGCACGATTTTTCCGCGTATCGCCAGGCCACAATCACGGCAAAATCGCACCACATTTGGGGTGCCATTGCAAGTCACAGGAATCGCACGGGCGTCCCACAATTTGCAATGATTTGGGATCGTGGGCAGAATTGCGGTGATTCTGCCCATGATCCAAGACACATATATGTGAATGGAGTCTTAAGAATGCCAAAGCAGCTTGATGCAATAACAAGGAGGTCAACTGCAGGCCAGGAGAGAGTCAACTACAGATCAGATGTGCCAAATAAAGAACTCTAATGGAATTCAGAAGCATCTCAATCTGTTGTCAAATGCACCTGAAAGATAACTGCATTTGCCTCCCTAAAAGCTCACATTGCATGTTTTTTTTCATAATAACTAGTTTTCCATTGGCTAAAAATGATAATAAAATACAATTCTCAAGCCTTAGACACCTGCAAAATACATGTACAAACGCTCAAAAAAAGGCCTGCAAAACAACCAAAGACACTCAGCTCAAGTGTTAATGCAGCCTAAAGCAAACATTCACTCAGTTTCTTTGGGTGAAGTAGGGAGCATTTAATTTCACTCCAGCTCTTTACATTTCTTTGTGATTACAACTGGAGAGCCATACCCCACCCCTTTATGGCCCTGACCAAAACGGTTTAGTTTAAAACAAGGTACACTAGATAATCCTATACAAAATTTAAAAAACATACTTATAATAAGATTGTCAACCATACATTCTTCTTGTCATACCTCTCCTAACAGACAGAAATAGGTATTATCTTTTGTATATTTGTTGAGAACAGTAGCAGTACCACTACATTAATCATTAATGAAAAAAGGGGGGGGGGGAAAGGAGGAAAAATCCCCCCACAAGGTCATATATGGACACTCAGGTATTAATTCAGGTTGTTTATTAATTGAAAAATTGTACAAAGAAAAAGGACCACCTATCACGAAAGACCTTCACCAACATGACCACATTGTCAGTATTAAAAACAAACATGAGAATAAGGCAGCTACACATGCTTTACCCACCCACTGAAGCTCTGAGGAAACTGGCGTGATTGGCCAGTGAAACGCATCAGTGAATACGTCACTATCACGTGACAACCAATGGGAGATGCTGCGGCGAGCATGCGTGCTTGACTCGACGCTGCAGGTGCTAACAGGGGAATTTCCAGCGTGGACTGAAGCTGTGTGAGGCTGTGAGAGATCCTAAGCAAGAAGGTGGATGACAGGAGACTGCAATGGGACAGAGACACTGGAGATAATGACGGTGGTGAGTGTGATCCTTCTATCCCTCCACTCACAGATCGTGTTAATTAACAGCGCCCATTAAGCAGGACTTTTGCATTGAAACAGCATGTTATATGCTATCAGCAATTCTTAAAGACGGACAGCCATTTGATCAAATTCTCTCTTGCTGGACTGGACCTCAGTTAACCTCTACTATACCTGATACCCTGCTGCCATACTCACCCATTCCCTCATTGGGGCCACCCTTATATACCTAGCAGATATCCAGCTATATCAACATATATATATCATCATGAACTCCATTTAGTGGAGTTTGGATGTGGTGGATGAGGGATTCAGTGGATGGGTAAAGCATGTGCAGCTGCCTTATTCTAATGTTTGTTTTTAATACTGACAATGTTGTCATTTTTTATCATGTTGGTGAAGGTCTTTTGTGATAAGTGGTCCTTTTTCTTTGTAAGATTTTTCAATCAGTAAACAACCTGATTAATACCCAAGTGTCCCTATATATGACCTTCTTGTGGGGGATTTTTCCTCCTTTCTCCTCCCCTCCCCCCCCCCTTTTTTGTATAATTTATGAGGTGTTGGGACTGCACCAACCTAATTTATTAGGGTTTTGGTGAAAGGGTATAGAGGTTGGGGATTTACCCAATGGACAATCCCTAAAACTACTGTATTATTGATGAGCCGGTGTGGTAACTTTGTGGAATATGCATCATTAGTATCATGATTTGTCCGTAAAGTTCATATGTAAACCCCATTCATGAAATGTGACCTTGGAACATATATCTGTAGTGTTTACCTATCTCTCTCTAAAACCCTAAGTCCTGTGTTTGTCTGCTGCTCCATTCCTCTGTTATCAGCATGATAACTTCTGACAAGTCCTCCGACACACAAGATAAAAGCAGCTGGAAATTTGTGTCGGGGTGGGTGCATAGAGATAGATTAGCAGAGAGCTGGTCTATTCACAGCACAGCTCTGCAAATTTCTTCCTTCCTCTGCATATGTGGAGGGGGTGTGTGCCTATCCCCCAATCAGCTGTGACACAGTGTATGCCAAGACTTCACACCCAGTGCTGGAACAGGAAGAAAAAATTCAAACACGATTTTCAATTTTTAAAGAGTCTAGAAAGCTGAAGACAGCGGATATACAAGTAAAACCTATGTAGGGAGATTTGATTCCTCTCTTTGTATCATCTGAGGCTGTTCACTTCACTGGGTATTTGTAAGGGTTTACATCCAGTGTAAGGAGGAATGTTGTCCTACTGGGATCCTCTTTTCAGCAGCTGCTCTTGATTCCCTAGCCGCCATGTTTTTCTATGACATCCAGATTCTAACGCAGCCTTCCAATGATGAACCCACCCCCCCATTTTATTTAACTAGTGTACACCAATCCCCCTTAAACCACAATCCAAAATTGGTTGAAAAAGTCATAAGTCTCTTTTTAGCTTCTGTAACTTCAAATTTAAATCTTTCACAAAAAATACATTGTTTCAATTCACTGTTTACAAACTCAAACTGAAAATGTGGCCATCTGAGGTGCCAAATAGAAGGTAGTGGGTGTCAGAAAATGGGTTAAACAGCGAAGTGCAAAATTATTTTGTGAAACAAACCATACAGTAGTAGCTTAAATAGGAAGTAAACTCTCCCCCTCCTATGCTGCTTTTCAATTAGACCATTATATTACATTTTTCTAACACATTATACTATGTCATTTAGCCTAAATCGCATGTTCCTTACTGTGTTTAAGAAGTTTATAAATGTGTTTATAAATGTTTACTTCCTCTTTAAGAGTCCACAGAAAGAAAGCCTCACTACTACCAAATCCTTCTTTTTCCTCTTCAACATTGAAGGAGGAGGTGTTGGGTCTGGTGGACAACATTTTCAATGTACTGCACTGCTCATCAATAAATAAAACAAATTGAAGAAGGAGAGGATTGCTCATGTGGCTTTGTGGATTGAATTATTGGGGCTAATACACCCTCCCTTCCCTTTGGCCAGAGCATCCCAAAGCTGGCAGTGAAGCCATAAGTGCTCCTGGACCAACACTGTTTGTAAATTATGGCTCTCAGTATTGCCTTTGTAAGCATGGGCTCCACATTAACAACCCATCCTACTGTAATATCCCATTTACTGTATGTACTATTATTAGGTGAACAAGATCTTTCTTGAATTTCAGGGAGTGTAAAAAAAATTTAGAGACTGTTGCTACATGTAAAAAAGATATTCAAAGTATTATGGATAAAATGATAATATTTGTTGTTTTCGGTCACTTTGAAAAGGTTACAATTGCATAAACAAACTGATTAAACTAGTAAACATCTTGTTTCCATGAAGTCTTATTTTTCAAAATATTAAAATTAATAACAAAATATCTATTTTCCTTCACTGCTGTAAAAATGTGGCCTAATAAATGGGATGAGCTCTTCTTTAATTTTAAGCTACTTTGTTTTGTTAACTAGACTTTGATAAACGCAGGTAATTAGGCTGCTTCTTTGAAACTGATGAAAAAAAAAAAGGAAATCAAGAAGCAGATGGGGAGACAGAGAGAGTAGAGAAATAATGTGGCATTAGCAAGTGACAGACTGTATAAACACATATGGGGAAAAGAAAATGCCAAACACCATGTTGAAGAAACAAGAAGGAAAAGAAAAAACAACCAAATACATCAGCATGTCAAGCCAAATAAAACTACTCATTTTAGATGGTGTGTCCCAATTTTATGATAAAGCTGCCAAATAATATCTCTGTCAGACAAAGAAACACTGATGTTTTTTGGTATAGTATAAGATAAAAATCAACTACTTGCTAAAGAGGATTGAGAAGCTTACAGCTCTACTAAATGGCTCCATTGCAAGAAACAGGTGTGAACATTGTTCTGCTACAGTATAACAAAACCACGTACGCTATGTTTTGGAAACAAATAATGTTTATCAAGAAAAAAATATATATACATTTTTTTTACAAATGCAAATTCATATTTTAGTTAAAGCTGAACCATAGGCAGATATAAAAGATGAAAACAGCTCTGTAGTCATTAATACATCATTAACCACTTCAGCTCCGGAAGGTTTTACCCCCTTAATGACCAAGCCATTTTTTGCGATTCGGAACTGCGTTACTTTAACGAAAAATTGCGCGGTCATGCGACACTGTATCCAAATACAATTGAAAAAAATGGTATAAGGTGCGCTTGATATAAATATGTACTGTCTGAAGGTACAAAATAAAATAGGGTGTATATCCACAAACATAAACACAACTAATAACACAACCAAATGTGACATGTGCAGTACACAAATATGTGAAAGTCTCTATTGAAAGGAACAGGAAGTTGACAAATGCAAAAACTTCCAAATAAAGTCCAAAAAATAGGTGCAAATAAATGTTCTTAATGATGAAGTGCTCATAAATCAGGTTGCAGGTGCTGAATACACAGGTCCCTCGTGTCACCAAATTATGAAGGAGGAAAAGGTACCCTTACCGACTAATCACTTGAGCATGCATGATGTTAAAAAACCCATGGAATACTGCAAGAAATCTTCAGACTAAAAATCATTCACCCCGTGCAAACAAATGTGAATGGACTCTTACCAGATGTCACATAAACAATCGCTTAAAGGGAGGGTTAAAGATGGACGTCTCAATTTATCCAAGAATAGGTGTTCCTTAACCACTTGCCTACAGTGCACTTTCACCCCCTTCCTGCCCAGACCGATTTTCAGCTTTCAGCGCTCTCACATTTTGATTGAGAATTACTCAGTCATGCAACACTGTACCCATACAAAAATTGTGTCCTTTTTTTCACACAAATAGAGCTTTCTTTTGATGGTATTTGATCAATACTGGGTTTTTTATTTTTTGTGCTATAAATAAAAAAAGACTGAAAATATTGTGAAAAAACGCATTTTTCTTTGTTTCTGTCATAAAATTTTGCAAATTAGTAATTTTTCTTCACAAATTTTGTCCTACTTATCTTTGGTAAAAATAACCCAAGTAAGTGTATATTATTTGGTCTTTGTGAAAGTTATAGAGTCCACAAGCTATGGTGCGAATCATTGAAAATTGATCACACTTGATCACACCTGATGTACTGAAGGCCTATCTCATTTCTTGAGACACTAAAAAGTCAGGAAAGTACAAATACCCCCCAAATGACCCCTTTTTGGAAAGTAGACATTCCAAGGTATTTAATAAGGGGCATGGTGAGTTTTTTGAAGTTGTAATTTTTTCCCACAATGCTTTGCAAAATGAAGATTTTTATTTTTTTTTTTATTTTTTTTTACAAATTGCCGTATTAACAGGTTATTTCTCTCACACAGCACATGTATACTTGCAACTACACCCCAAAACACATTCTACTACTCCTCCTGAGTATGGCGATACCACATGTGTGAGACTTTTTCACAGCCTGGCCACATACAGAGGCCTAACATCCAAGTAGCCCCGTCCGGCATTCTAGGAGCACAAATTACACATATAATTTCCTGACAACCTATCGCACTTTTGAAGGCCCTGGAGCACCAGGACAATGGAAACCCCCATAAAATGACCCCATTTTAGAAAGCAAACAGCCCAACGTATAATTTTTGAGGCATAATGAGTCTTTTGAATATGTCATTTTTTTCCACAAGTTTTTGGAAAATGTGGAAAGAAAATGAAAACACATTTTTTTTACACAAAGCTGTCCATTTATGCAATATTTCTAACACATAGCATGTACATAGCAAAAATTGCACCCCAAAATACATTCTGCTATTCCTCCTGAGTATGGCGATACCACATGTGTAACACTTTTTCACAGCCTGGCCACATACATAGGCCTAACATCCAAGTAGCGCTTTACACAAAGTTGTCCATTTATCCACTTTAAGACTGGGCCTATTTTTGACACTTGGTGTTTACAAGCTAAAATCATTTTTTTTTGCTAGAAAACTACTTGGAACCCCCAAACATTATATATTTTTTTTTAGCAGAGACCCTAGAGAATAAAATGGAGATCGTTGCAATATTTTTTATCACACCATATTTGCGCAGCAGTCTTCCAAATGAGGTTTTTTTGAAAAAAATTCACTTTTTTGAACTAAAACATAAGAAAACAGTAAATTTAGCACAATTTTCTTCCATAATGTGAAAGATAATGTTACGCCGAGTAATTAGATACCCAACATGTCATGCTTCAAAATTGTGCATGCTCACAGAATGGCGCCAAACATTGGTACTTAAAAATCCCCATAGGCAACATTTTAAAAATTTCTGCAGGTTACTAGCTTAGAGTTACAGAGGAGGTCTAGGGCTCAAATTATTGCTCTCGCTTTAACGATCGCGGCGATACCTCACATGTATGGTTTGAACACCGTTTACATATGTGGGCGGGACTTGCGTATGCGTTTGCTTCTGCGCGCGAGCTAACGGGGACAGGGCGCTTTAATTTTTTTTTTTTCCTATTTATTTTATTTATTATTTTTTTATTTTTACACAGTTTAAAAAAAAAAATGTTTTGATCATTTTTATTCCTATTACAAGGAATGTAAATATCCCTTGTAATAGAAATAGGCATGACAGGTCCTCTTTATTGTGAGATCTGGGGTCAAAAAGACCTCACACCTCACAACTACACTAAAAAAGCAAAAAAAAAAAAAAAATTGTTGAAAGAGGAAAAAAAAAAAAGCAAAAAAAAAAAGCAAAAAAAAAAAGCGGCCCTTTAAACCGGTTGCTAGGCAACGTCTTTTGATGTAGCTCTGGTCCTCCAAGACCATAGAGTTGAGTGAGGGCCATCTTGCCCTCACTCGACTTCCTGTCTCTGAGGATCCGGGACCGGATAGTTTTCCCCGCTGCCGGCGGGTCCGGTAAGCTGGGAAAACGTCTGGGAGGCGGCAGGAGGGGGGGGGGCACCTCTTCCCCTGCACCGTAAGGGTAATTTCGCGGCGAATCCGCCACTGGGACCACCCTTATCTGAAAGCCGACCGCCCGCCGTTTCAAAAAATACCGGGGTTATGGGGGCTATCTGCTGCCATAACCCCAGTATTTAGCTTTTAATGGCCGACGCATATAGTCTTTAGGCGGTCAGTAAGTGATTGCATGTATATGGCAAACAGGTGACGATGACTGATGGGGTGACAGGTGACGATGACTGATGGGGTGACAGGTGACAATGACTGATGGGGTGACAGGTGACGATGACTGATGGGGTGACAGGTGACGATGACTGATGGGGTGACAGGTGACGATGACTGATGGGGTGACAGGTGATGATGATTGATGAGGTGACGATGATTGATGAGGTGACAAGTGACGATGATTGATGGGGTGACAGATGACAATCACTGACGGGGTGACATGTGACGATGATTGATGGGGTGACAAGTGACGATCACTGATGGGGTGTCAAGTGACGATGATTGATAGGGTGACAGGTGACGATGACTGATGGGGTGACAGGTAACGATGACTGATGGGGTGACAGGTGACGGTGATTGATGGGGTGACAGGTGACGGGCGATGGTCACTGATGGGTGACAGGTGACGGTGCACGGCGGTACTGATGGCAGTCTCTGGTGACCGGTGAATTTTAGGCTACGTTCACATGTGAGCGTAGCGATCGCGGGCAGAATCACTGCGATTCTGCCCGTGATCCAGAAATCATTGCAAATTGCAGGACGCCTGTGCGTTGCCCGTGATTTGCAATAGCACCCCAAACGCTGTGCGATGTTGCAGCGATTTCCGCCTGCCGAATCGAGGTAACCTCACGCAAACAACGCATGACGCCCCATAGAAACTCTTGTACCTTTTTTGGGCGTCATGCGATGTTTGCGCGATGTTACCGCGATTCGGCAGGCGGAAATGGCGGCAACATCGCACAGCGTTTGGGGTGCTATTGCAAATCACGGGCAACGCACAGGCGCCCCGCGATTTGCAATGATTTCCGGATCGCGGGCAGAATCGCGGTTATTCTGCCTGCGATCGCTACGCTCACATGTGAACGTTATGGGTGTCAATTTCTGGGCACTGATGAGGTGACTGTTGGGTGACAGGGGACATTGGGGGGGGGGGGCTGAGGACTGTGTGTGGGGACCTTTATTTGTGTGCTTTTTACTTTTTACAGGGGTACAGAGCAGTAACTCAATGTTTCTAGCTCTTCTCCCCTCACACTGGAAACTGTATGAGGAGAGAAGAGCTAGTAACTGTGAGTTACTGCTCTTTGTTTACATTTTGTGATCGGCTGTGAATGGATTCACAGCCGATCACATAGTAAACAGTCACTGTCAGTGACTGTTTACTACCGCCGGTGACAGCTGTGTTCCTACGGAACACAGTGCCACCGACATGACCGCGCTGCGCGCTCCCGATCGCGCATGCGCGGTCATCTCCCGGGCACCTCCATTGTGATCGGCTGTGTCATTGGAACACAGCCGATCACGTGGGAAACAGCCATGCCTATTGGCTGTTTCCCCCCTGCCGGTGATCGGCTGTGTCCCGGGGACACGCCGACACCGGCAGTGCACGGCGGCGCGCCCGCGATCGCGCGCCTGCCCTGCTTGAATGGGCGGACGTCATATGACGGCCGCCCAGGATAATAGCCGCACCGTCCCGCCGTCATATGACGGCGGGCGGGCGGTAAGTGGTTAAAGAATCAGGCCTCTTAGGTGTTGAGCATGAACCTGGTGCTTAAGAGGGCTCCCAATAGGTATCCACAGGATAGCTCCCCATGTGTCAAGAAGATATAGGCAGGCAATAGTGCATTATCTTCTTAACAACAGAATTTATTAAAGGAAACACACTTACATGGATGGAAAAAAATTGGACAGGTAACAGATGTTCGCGGCTGCTCTGCAGCACGGTCCGCGAGTAGTGATAGCGCGGCTTCTCAGCACTTGAATTCAATCATTTACAATATAAAAGAGCGGATGGTGATGGCGCGGCTTACACTCCAATCCCAGTGGACACCTTCATAAGGGGAAATGCGTCGGGTGGAGAAGCCACGCTATCACTACTCGCGGACCGTGCTGCAGAGCGGCCGCGAACATCTGTTACCTGTCCAATTTTTTTCCATGCCAAGACCGCGTGCACGAAATCACATAGATATACTTGATTTCGCGCAGCCGAGCCACCCTGCCGCAATATGTCTGCGGTGGGCAGACGGCAACTGTTTAAATGTAAATTTTAAATGCAATGCATGCAAAGGGTTTATACCTAAATTTGACCTGGTGTGAGCCTCTTGCAGTCCCTGTACTGCACGGATGGAATTTGGGGAGAAGAAGCAGAACAAAAATCAAATAGGTTCATGTGCTGAAAAGAAGCATGCTAACAGAAAGAGAAAGCAGACTAACAGAGAAAGGAGTGCATCACTGTACTACTGACCCCACTGGGTCAAGGATTCAGGACCAGGTAGCCCAGGTCCAGGGTTCAGAGGAAGTAGAAAAAATGAGGCTGGCAATCAGTTAAAACACCCAGTGGCATACAAAAGTACAGCAGGATTGAAGGTGAATGTTGCAGCAAAAGCTGGTTTTGTGTTTTATCTTTTAAGGGACTATTCATTTTCTGCTTTAACAATAATGTATACACTTCCTTAATACAATACAAATACAATGCAAAACAATATAAACTAGATTGCTTTTTTTCAGAAATAAATCTTTAAGCCTCAAAAGATGGGAAAGTGGTGTCAGCAGAGACGTCCAAATGTAAAGGAGAAGCTGAGAAGTAAATTCTTTATAAATGTGTAATTTTCTTTGCACAAGCAATATTATGAAAACATTATATAGCATTTTATAGGCAATAAATATCAAATTTATGAAGAATCCACTTCTCAGCTTCTCCTTTACAATCAGACACGTCCATCCTATGTTTTGTGGCTCAAAGATTTCTTGCTGTGAATACACCAGAATCCAGAGACCACAGTGTGTAGGATTGTCCAGATCACCACACTGAGCATTAAGTGCAACCTCTTTCTGCATTGAGACAGCCAGGACTTCTGTTAGAAATCACAGGGCCAGATACAACCTATCTGACAGTCCCAGACCCCCCCCCTGGGCCAAAAGTTAGGACATACATTTATGACTTTCTTTCTCTACAACTTCCGCTGCACAGATGAATGAATAAGAAGTGCTCTGAGGCGTCCTGCTCATTCACAAACTGAAGCATAGTGAACATAGTTTACAATGCGTCAGTGATGAATGGATACAGGAGTGATTGGTAACTGTGTTCATTCAGGAAAGGAAGGGGCCAGTAAATGACATCCACCTGTGTGCCTGAACCATCTGCAGGCTGAATAGGAGGGAAGCCAGAAGTGCTGTGGGGGAAAGGGAAAGCAAATGGAAGGGTGCATGTGAACCAATCCCTTGCAGTGCTGCAGTGGGAGACAGAAGAGGATTGGTGTCTGCAAAAAGACAGTACAGCTGGCACTTCTGCTAAACAGATGCCTGGGCCCCCCTTTTGAACTGATGTGGTCCAGGCCCAGTACAGGAGGGCTGGCTCTACTGAGTTCATTGGTTTGTAACTGACCTGCAATAAAGTGAGCAGATTTTACTGCACATATTTAAAGAGACCCAGTTAGGCCTCTTTCACATGGCCGCTCCGTTTTTTTTCCTCCGCTCCGGCTCTTTTTTTTTTTTTCATGGACACGGATGACACTTGTGTCATCTGCTCCATATGTCCGCATATCATCCCATGTATGTCTATGGGGATTGCGGATGTCAGCGGATGACACCGCTGACATCCAATTTTGCATCCGTTCCGTTTTTTAAACGGAAGAAAAATAGGGTTTCTGTTCCATTCCAAAAAACGGAACAGAACTGAAAGGACGCAAATCGGATGGTCATCCGCTGACATCCGCAATCCCATTGACATGCATTATGTCCGTATATCACCCGCAATATGGGGTGATATACGGAGCGGCCGTGTGAAAGAGGCCTTATCATACTTAACAGTGATATTTGAATTTATAAGCTAATTCAGCTGAACCTGTAGTTACCATTGACCCTCAGGACAAAGATTTTATTTCTGGGTCTCAACAGCTAAAATGTTTTATGAAAATGAAAAAAAAACCTTACCCTAGAAAGTGTAACTAGAGGCAAAACTTTTTTTTTTTTTTTTTTAGTTTTGGATAAAGTGGAGAGGGGTTAGGACATCAATCAGTTTTTACTGTGGTCTGTGCCCCCAATTAGCAAGATTCACCCACTCTATTTATCTTGTTTACTATTATCATAAAAAGTGAAAGTAAAAAAATCCCAAATTTTGGGTTGACATCAGAACACTATCAGTGGGGAAATTTTCCAATGGGGACACCAGTTCTGGTGACCTTGGTGACACCACAAGATTTCCTCACTTTGGAGGCATTTCCTCTCACTTCTTGTATTGGCTATGGGACAGAAAGTAAAGGGAAAGAGAATCTGTGGGGTATTGCCAAGAGGAAGATGAGAGACACCAGACCCAACAAACAGCTAAAAGCTGCTATCAAAGCAACTTGGGCTTCCATAACACCTCAGCAGTGCCACAGGCTGATCGCCTTCATGCCATGCCGCATTGATGCAGTAATTCATGCTGACCAAGTATTGAGTGCATACTATACTGTCCATGAACAGGATTTTCAGTAAGCCAACATTTCTGTATTAAAAATCTTTTTCTTTTATTGGTCTTATGTAACATTCTACTTTCCTGAGATACTGAATTTTGGGTTTTCACTAGCTGTAAGCCATAATCATTAACAATAAAAGAAAGAAATGCTTGAACTATATCACTCTATGTGTAATGCATATAAATAAAATATAAGAGTTTCACTTTTTTTTTAAATAAATTAATGAAATAAATTACCTTTTTGATGAAATTCTAATTTTATGAGATGCACCAGTAGATTCCGTTCACCCTCTTCAGACCCAATACCTTCTTAACCACTCCTGGAACGCTAGCCACATATATACTGCGGCAGGGCGGTCCGGCTGCGCAAAATCCTGTACATGTACGTGATTTTGTGAACGAGATGTTGGGGGGGGGGTGTGCGCGCTGCTCCCACTGAGATTGGACACAGCAGATGGCCGCCAGAATCCGCCGATCGTTCAGTGCAATCACAGAACGGCAGACTGCTGTTCTGTCACAGAGGAAGAGCTAAGCTGAAACACAGATCTCTCTTTTCCTCTTTTCTGCATCCACTCCCCCCACAGTCAGAAAGCACTCCCTATGAGCACACTTAACCCCTTGATCGCCCATGGTGTTAGCCCCTTTCCTGCTAGTGTCATTTATTCCGTAACAGTCCATTATATTAGCCCTGATCACTGTATTGGTGTCACCGGTCACCAAAAAGTGTCACTTAGTGTCAGATTTGTCTGCCGCAATGTCACAGTCCTGCTAAAAATCGCTGATCGCCGCCATTAGTAGTAAAAACAATAAAAAAAATAAAAAGTCCATAAATGTATCCCAGAGTTTGTAGACGCTATAACTTTTGCACAAACCAATTAATATACACTTATAAGATTTTTTTTTTTACCACAAATATGTAGCATAATACATATTGGCCTAAATTGATGAAAAAAATAGATTTTTTAAAATAATTTTATTGGGTATGTTTTTTAGCAGAAATTAAAAAAAAAAAAAAAAAAAAAAAAGATTTTTTTTTTTCAAAATTATGCTGTTGTATTTTTTTTTGTTTATAGTGCAAAAAAATAAAAAAAATGCAGAGGCGATCAAATACCACCAAAAGAAACCTCTATTTGTTGGGAAAAAATACATGAATTTTATTTGGGTACAGTGTTGCATGACCACGCAATTATCAGTTAAAGCAATGCAGTGCCATATCGCAAAAAATGGCCTGGTCATTAAGGGGTAAAACCTTCCGGAGCTGAAGTGGTTCAATTATATTGTATGCAACAAATAATTATTAAGTGTTTCTCCCATTATATAAATATGCCATTTATTTAAGACTCTCCAAATGTCTAAAAGAGATTCTCAACATTTTTCCCAAAATTCCATTTACTTTTTAATGGATTGTTCAACTTTCCATGTGCAATATATCCTTTCACCCCATTTATATTTGTGCCAATACCATACTTTACATCAATTATTTTCCACTATCTTTATTCCTTGAACTACTAGGGTACTACCTACAATATAAAACTCCTTTATGTGCTCCATCTTAGCAACCTATCCCTAAACAATTGTAACAGAAATGATACTGGTATTTTCAACCAGTTGCACCACAGTTTTGTAAATTTATCTGGATACCCCCTATGTTGATAACCCATATATTCTCTTTGTAAGACTTTAGTTACAGTTTTTACCCATAGAAAGTGGGTTGGGGGAGCCATTGCAATCCATTTCTGCACTATCAATTTTCTTGCTATTAATAGCAGTCGAAGGAGCGCCATACAGATCTGAGGAGTATATATTTCTCTGTCCAGCCATCCCAATGCACATATCTTGGGTTCCATGGAATATTAACTCAAAATACATTATTATTAGTTTTAATTAATAAATTCTCAATCTGATCATACATAACTGGATAATATCTTCTCACTTAACCAAAGATAAATATGTGCACAAAAACATAAAGAAAAAATAATAAATCAATCAAATAAAAAAAGAAAAATCAGTCAGTGAAGTCTATGTGTCCATATGTGATCAGCCTTCTTGTGGCTTAATCTCATAAATAATCCAAAAAATAATGCATGTTCCTCCACCATGTGAAACTTCCAACAAATTGTAGTGCCGTCCAACACCAAGTGCATTCTAGCCTCCCACCTTAATCTTACGACCCCTACAAAAACAATGAGAGATGGCTGAGGGATGATGTCAGGGGGGCAGAGCATGGAGTGTGCTGTCATCCTGGGCCATCTCTCATTGTGTTTGTGAGCTGATGCATGCATTTTTAGCTAGCACTGCTGAAGTACTGTAATGTAAATGCATTACTTTTATTTTACATAATAAATATTGTTCAACATGGAGCACTAGATGTGGTGTGTTATGTTCCCCTTTTTTTTACATGACTGTGAGATCTAATTCTGGTATTGCACTAAAGGATACAACGAAGTTGAGATCTTCTGCCCTATTTTCATTAAAATAAAATCACAGCGAATTGTAACCTACTAGTAATGTAGGGGTCATAACTTTAAGGTGAGAGGCTAGAGTGCACTTGGTGTATGGCGGCACTACAATTTGTTGGAGGTTTCACATAGTGGAGGAATACTCATTGTTTTTTGGATTACTTATGAGAATAAGGCCCAAAAGGCTGATCACATATAGACACTTTTAGATGTTATTGACTGATTTTGATTGATACATTATTTTTTTACTTATGTTTTTCTGCACATATTTATATTTGGTTAGGTGATAAGATATTGTCAATTTTTGTATGATCAGATTGAGAATTGCGCTACACTATTAATTAGAAGTATATGCGTTTATAATGAAATGGGGTAAATCCCTTTTTTTGGTGTGAGCAGCAATCTTTTTTTAATTTTTTTATCACTTGTTAAGTTTGGCTACGCTTGATTGGGATGATATGTGGGACCAACCCTTCAAGTGTCTGGTTTCTTCTAGGGACTGACTTATCCAATACAAGATCCTTCACCAGGTATATTACACGTCTGCCAGCGTCGCTGGTATGTATGCTTCTGGATCTGCGGAGTGCTGGCGGTGCAAGCATGCCCTGGCAGACTTTGAACATGTTTTCTGGACCTGTGGGTGAATACAGCCATTCTGGCAGGGGGTGGTCAAGACTTTGGAGGAGGTTTCTACCTTATGGGTTCCACTGACGGCGTCGGTATGCCTTTTGGGGTTGGTGGAAGAGTTGGCGCCCCTAAGAGCGTAACGTACCCTGTTGTCTGTCTCTCTCTTTTATGCACGCAAAGCTATTCTCCTGCACTGGAGGAAGGCCAAGGCACCGTCTGTGGAATTCCGGAAATCTCTGGTGAATAGGATGCTGCCCTTCTATAAAGCTACCTACTTGAATAGGGGATGTGTTAAGAAGTTTCAAAAAGTCTGGCAGAGCTGGACTGGGAGCTCCTCCACCTTTCTCTAAGGTGGCTACTGCTGCTGACGGGGGGGGGGGTGGCGTCCCTCCTGGGGGTGCTTCCTTATCAAGCACTGTGGACATGTGGTTTTGTATCCATGGCTGAGTTGACCGACGTGATGGAATGAAGGGGTGGGGGGACTGTTGAATGTTCCAGATTATGCACACGGCAGGGGGAGACACCAATGAACTTCATACTGATGACATATCCTTCTATGCACTTATTTCTCCTTTCAATAAACATGACTGTAAATGGGGATTGGGGGGAGGGAGGGGGTCTGGGGCTGCATCTGTTGCGCTCCCCGCTTTTGTGTTTCGGAATTGTCTTCTTTTTTTCTTGTTTTTTTTTTTGTGTCTTCTACCTTTATACGTGCTG
This sequence comes from Pelophylax lessonae, assembly GCF_965119305.1. NCBI lineage: Eukaryota > Metazoa > Chordata > Amphibia > Anura > Ranidae > Pelophylax > Pelophylax lessonae. The sequence continues at coordinate 121,686,588 of NC_138779.1, forward strand.
ACATAAACTCAATAAAAATAACTTTCTAAAAGAAAAAGGTTTGGCTACGCTGATTACAATATTTTGATTTTGGGTTTAACACATTATTAATAGTGTCCAATGCACAGGTCTAGTATCTAACTAGCTTAGGACATCTCCACATCATATGCATCAGTGTCTTAATATCTCTTTCAGATCATAAACATAGAGGAGTTTTCCTTTTGTGCCACCTAAAAATGTATACCTGTTCTACATTATAAAAAATGTATGGCCACCCCTCATCATTCAGGGGGCTGATATTCATTTGCCAATACGATCTGCACCACAGAGAATTTGATTTTGACCTTTTTTGTAGCAGTGCATTATAAAACCTTGATTTTCGACCTCTCTTAGATGTTGCTGCTAGACTTTGGTTAAGAATTGCAAATGTAACATAAACCCAGGGCATCTGTCTAGACTAGGTTTGGACAGCATGCCTGAGCTGCAAATATTGGAAAAACTTTTAGCAGGCAGACCGAACTCCTGCTGCAAGGTTTGAAACTGACCATTGATTAAATCCCTGCAGTATTAATAGTTTTGAAAAGGTAAAATTCGGAAAAATTTGGGTGTAATCAGTATAATTATACTGGCAATGATCTTTAATCCTATTCCAGACCTTGTCTATCAGAGCTAAAGTGAGAAACTGCCTGGCTAGTCTAAATTTGTCCACCTCTAAACACTTTACCAATTTTTTACGTAAAAGCAGCGTAGACAGTATTTAACTAATTGGATCAACCGTATGTCTCTAACCCAACCCGTTAAATGTTGGAGCTGTGCTGACAAAAAATATAGGAATGGGTTTGGAATGGCCAGACCCCCATTCTCCTTAGCTTCCTAAAATGTTTTTAATTTAATTCGTAAATTTCGCTTTTTTTCTGATAAGCATATGCAGTATAGTGTCCAGCCATTTAAAGAGAGACATAGGGAGCCACACCAGAGCATTATATAAGGCGTATAAAAATTGTGGCATCCATATAATTTAAATAGGCTTGTTTACCCTCTCTGCTACTGAAACAGGTCATTTACACCAACTCATGGCTTTCTGTTTAAACTTAATGAACAGTGGGTTAATATTTAAATCTGCATACCTAGAGATATCCTGATGTATAGCTATACAAATGTTTCTACCACTTTTATCTGAGAAGCAATTGGGGGCAAAGGGTCTCTGAAAGGGTCAACTGGCAGGAGAACATACTTCTTCCAATTTATATTAAAGCCTAAAGGTAATAATAAGAGATATCAGACCTTCTATAGATGTTGATGTATAACCCAAAAATAATATTGCATCACCTACATACAATGCCAATTTCTCCTCTGTCTCGCCCCCTGAAACCCCACTATTCAAGAATCACTCCGAATAGCTGTGGCCAGCATCTCCAATGCCAAAGCAAATAATAGGGGAGATAGCGGGTACCTCCTTAATCTAAACGGAGCAGATAAAGTGTTGTTGATTCGGGCTATTGGAGCTTGATTTCACAAATTAACCCATGTAATAAATTCCTCTCCTAAGCTAAACTTCTCCAAAAGCTGCCATAAATAACCCCACTCCAAACTATCAATTGCCTAAACAGCACCTAAAGACAAAATAGCTCTGTTACCCACATTACTAGGTGGAATCTGAAGATTAAGATACAGTCTACGTATATTGCCATTGTAAACCTATCCCAATTGGATGGGGTGCACAAGCTTTGTTAAAACTTTAGACAGGCGGGTAGCCAGTACCTTAGCCAGAACTTTAAGATCCGTTGTCAACAGATAAATTGGTCTATAAGAATCTGCTAACATCAGATCCTTCCCTGCTTTCATTAGAATTACTATAGCTGCTTCATACATAGACTGAGGCAGTCTACCTTGTCCTTTAGCTTTAGATACACTTTAAGATCATTGGTGACCAACCAGCAGTCCTATGGCCATATATGACTCTTTTATACTTTGCATGCAGCTTTTGAGCCCTAGCCACTAGTAGGAAGTATTTTCCCTTTCTACAGGCTTACCCAGGCCAGTGAAGGAAATTCTTACTCAGACTGACTTGTGTTTATGTTTTTTTTTTTATTACACATTTTACAATTGTGGGAGCATTGCTTTTTGAAGAAACTGTAAGAACAGTTCTCTAGTAGTCTCATATAACATGTCTACAGTCTCTGATTGTCTCCTGTAGCATGTCTGCAGTCTCTAGTCATCTCCTGCAGCAGAGCTGTTCACAGCCTCTGACAGTTTTCACCAAATTTTATGTAAGACGCACTTTACAACATCTTTAACTGGGAAGTTGACAACCACTGGTACCTTATTCTAGCACGTATAGATAAGTGTACATCAAACTGCTCCCTTAACTACTTTGGAGGGTTTACCTCTGCATTGCACTATATGGTGGACATGTCCACTAGCCCAGCAGCTCTGGTTCAAGGTTTATAATTTTATTAACACAATCCTATTTCCTATTTAGGATTGAGTTCACCTGCTGGTAGCACTGTGCTGCTCTGGGAAGACTGCTGCAGTTCCAGTGTCCAACAGCAGGTGTGTCCCAGAAGCCAACAGGCTGTAATGATCACTTACACCTGTGTTCAGCTGCCAGGTTGCTATTTAATGCTGCTCCTCCCTTTCCCCAGTGTGCCACTATTCTTATTGCCTCCTTGTTGCCAGAGACTTGTTGCTCAGATCCTGATCTATCCTGCACTCTACCCTGCTGCCTTGCTCTTGTACCCAGTCTTGTTTCCCCTCTTCCTTGCTTCCCTGTTACCCTTGTCCCTTATATTGTAGATATTTGTAGATAGTCAGTTGTTAGGTTCATTAGTTATTTTTGTCTTTGGGGTTTGTTCTTGTTTGCTGGAGTTACCCATGTTCACTGTTTGCTGTGCATGATAGTTTCTGTGTTTCACTGTAAATAAATCTCACTTTAAGGATATCTACATTGTTTGGTCTCAGTTTTTCCATGCTATATGTTTCTGGTTTCCCTATCTGCTGCTGAATCCTGAGACACAGCCTGCTTTACAATCTGCAAGAGGCATTTCAGAATCAATCTCAGATATGTCTGTTTTGTCCTTAAATGTTTATTGGGAATTTGTAGCAGGTTACAAAATGTCTGTAACAAATGTGAATTATCACATTTTCATTGCTTTGCAGTAGACCACAGCATGTTCCTAGAAAATATATTTGGAAGCATTCTGAAAAAAATGATTTTTGAAGCTCGACTTCTGCCATTTTTTTATTTTCTGTTTTAGTTTGGGAAAGTTGGGTGAAAAGAGATAAAACCTCTGTCAGAGTTTTATATTTGGTCTATGTCTCCATAGGGAGGATTTCCTCCTCACTCTCTGGACAAAGTGAAGGGACACAGGCTGAATCAAATCTGTTTTTTTTCCAATAAAATGGAACATTTTTGCTGCCTACATCTTCTTGTCCCAACAAAACGTTCTTTTCTCAATTCCTGTGGTCGAGGTCATAGAGAGTGAGATATAATCTCTCCAGTGGAGTCAGAGGCAGCAATAAAATTTGACAGAAGTATTTACTCTTACCAAGCCCACCTAAAAGTAAAAAACAATATTTTGGCTGGATTTAGGCCAATACATTTAGAAGAAAATGGCAAAATGTGTAAACTATTATCAGACTTTAGATATTTAGATTGCCCTCTAACTATAATGGTCTCCTTTTGCCACAAATTTTTCTTCTCTCCCTTCTCTTTGCTCCTTTTCCTCTCATGCATATTCTCACCCCTAGCGCCATTACTTTTATTGTTTTTCTATGAGCTGCATTCTTTCTTATTTACTTTTCTTCTTTCTACTACTTCCAATTTTCAACAGCCTAAAATATTAAATAGCTAATTATTGCTGAATTAAACGTAGTTTTGATTGATTTCCTGTTAAATAAATAATAACATTGTGTATAACCTTTAATTGCTTGTGCAGAAATCATTCAGGTTGATCAAGTTCAAGTATCACAAAACCACTATGCTGAAAAGTATTCCTTTTTTCCTGTGCTGTCTAATATTCTGTGATCCAACCTTCCATCTTCTTTTAAGGTTTAAAGGTTCAATATACAACTGACGCTTTGTTGTTTTTTGACAGATGCACTAGTTTGAACCTTCTAACCGTGATTTATTGTCTTGAAGTGATGAGTGAGAGAGGGTGTGCTGTTGGCTTCAGTGTCACATAAACCCGATATAACATGGGATTGGAAGCTGGAAAATAAGAGACTGCTAAATAGAGATCACTCAAGGCCGTGGTCCATCCAACCTTTTACTGAAAGCTGGGCATTAAATGTGCTGAAAGGGTGCTCACATAAAGTTGGAATGATTCAGTTCAGTGACTAACCAGTTCAAGTGGAATGACTGGGCCAGAGAACTGGACAAATGTTGTGCTTGCATTCAAGTGTATATATCATAAAAATGTTATTTCCTATATTAATCTTGACATTATATTTTAATAATTTATTGCCTACTCATATTATCTGAATTTTATTATTATAAAAATGATAAAAATGTTATTAATTTCAATCCAAAAATATAAACAATCAACATTATTCAATATTTCTTTAACATACAAAATTTTTTAAAACATACCCTCTAACCCTCCCACCCCTGCCTCTACCCTCCCCAATTTTACTACTTATTCCTATTGTTGTGATTCACTTCTGCATTTTATTAATTTACTCCTACTGCCCCTTATTCCATCCATTCTTCTAGATATTTATTCCTTTTTTTAAAGTCCACCCATTTCCTCCATTTATTTGTAAATTTCTCCACCTGTTCTTCCTCTCTGCTACCCAAATACTCCATATTATGTATATATTCAATTCTATTATACAAATATTTTAAAGTGGGGCTTTCCATTTCAAGCCATGTTTTTGGTATTGCCCCTTTAGCCGCATTTATGAGGTTTGGTACTGATGTATTTTTATATTGCCTATATGATTTTTTTGTTTTATGAAATAAACATGTCCATGGGTATGATGTTTTCTCCTGTTATTTCTTTGATATATTGCTGTACTTTCTGCCAATAAACACGTATCTTTGGACATCCCCACCAAATATGATATATCGTAAGTCTGATTTCTCTGAATATTGTTTATGTGCTTTTTCCGGCGTTATATACCATCTTGATATACCATTTCTATGGTATTCACATCAATCGCATAACAGTACACGGCGCTCAGAACTTCTTTAACTTCGTGTTCACCTATCTCTCTTCCCCCAGTTTCAATAAATGGAGGCCTCCCAGGTTCTTCCAGTTCTGTTATCATCTTATACATCTGAGATATTCCATGCTTTATCTTTGTAATTGGATCACATAATTTCTCCCATATATTCAAATTCCCTGATGATCTAATTGGCTGTGGTAAAGATCTCACAAAGTTTTTTAACAGGTGATACCTCCATTCATCCAACCTCAGGTTACCTCCTCTTGTGATAAGTTTTTGATATGGCCTAATTCCTCCATCTTGTGTTATATCTTTTAACTGTGTATTTTTAATCCACGTGCCAAATTGAGTCTCATTCCCTGGTGCAAAATATTTTGTGCCGTCTATCAGAATCAAAGGAGAATTGTATTCCCATTTAGCCTGTCTGTAAATCGTATCCTATATTTTAAATACTACAAGTGTCAATTCATGTTTTTCCACTTGAATTCCCCTGTACTTAGGAGGTATCCATATACTCCCACCCAACTGTGCCCCAATCAGTGCTTTTTCAATCCTAGCCCATCTTTCATCTGTGTTTGTTTTTGTCCATTCTAACATACGTGAACTTATAACTGCGGCATAATACCTTTTCATGTCTGGTACCGCCAATCCTCCTTGTGCCCTTCTCCTACTGTACTGTATTCTAGGTTTTTTCCCTTGCCAGATCCCTTTTATTATTTTAAAATACTTCCCTGGTATAAAGATTGGCAGCATTTGAAATGTATATAATATTTTAGGTATTTTGATCATCTTAATTGCAATTATTCTCCCTAACCAAAATAGTGGGTGACTAAATATCTTCTTTATATCGGCTTTTATTTCATTTAACTTGGGTATATAATTTGCCTAGTAAAGATTTCCAAGAGATGAAGTTATATTAATCCCCAAATATTTTAATTGTGATTTTGTCCAGGTGAATTGGAATTCCCTCTGTAATGCTAAGCTTTCTTTTTACTTAGCCCAATGTTCAGAATTTCAGATTTTGTTGGGTTAATTTTAAAGTTTGATAATTCCCCATATTCCTTAAGCTCCTTTATTACGTTAGGGGGGGTTATTCTGGGACTTTTGATGTAAAACAAAACGTTGTCCGCGTATGCTGCCACTTTATGTTCTTCATATACTACTTTTACTCCCCCTATATCTACATTGTTTCTTATTTTTGCCAATAATGGCTCTAGAGACAAGACAAACAATAGTGGCGAAAGAGGGCATCCCTGTCTTGTCCCATTACTTCTCTCTAATTGGGGGGATAAACTACCATTAACACTAACCGACACATTTGGTTTCCTGTGTATTGCCTTTATCCAATGGATCATTTTTATGCCTACTGCTAGATTATCTATTGTTGACATCATAAACTCCCAGTCCACCCTGTCAAACTTTTTTCTGCGTCTATTGACCTTAAGAGGTTTGGGACTTCCCCGGCTTCCATCGTTAAATGTTAGTAACAGTGTTCTAATCCCATTACCTTTCCCTTCTCTATCTGGAAGAAAACCTGTATTAACTGGCTGTATCCAATCTTTTGTTAAATCTTTTAATGGAGTAGCTAATATTTTTGCATATATTTTAGTATCAACATTTAACAATGCTATTGGTTTATAATTAGAATGTTATGTGAATGATCCTAAAGCGTGTAAATGTAGCGAAGAATCCCACACATTAACTTTACCTTGAATTCTGTGACATGTATCCGCTATGCCCTGTGAATAGACACTCTTTCACACTTTCACAGAACCTGCTATATGACCTACAGAGGTGCTGTGGGGAGGAGTTTCAGGAGGGGGAGTCAGTACAGGAATCATGGGGTATATAGTGCTTAGAAATGAAAAGTACATAGCAGAGGAGAAGCTGCGAAGCATTCAGGGAATCCAGGAAGTTGTGAAAAGAGATGGCCAGCAGACACGCAGAACTCAAGAACATGAACACAATATGAAAAGAGATTTTTCAAGTTAGCTTATAATGTATTGTCAAAGCGAACTACTGTTTGTTCCTATATTGTTATATTTCTTCCTGTTTGAAGGAATGACCCAACTAGTAAACCTGAATTTAATTAATTTGTTACGTGTCTCCTACTACTTATTCCACTACAGCACAGGTGTCAAACACAAGGCCCGTGGGCCGAATCCGGCCCTCCAGGCCATTTCATGTGGCCCTTGCACCTCTGCTGCAGCTGCAGGAAAGTTCAAGCCCTGCTTTGGTCCTCCTCTAGAACCTGCACTTTCTGCTGCCCAGCAATGCCCCACCTTCCACCCAGCAGCAGCACAAGGTAAGGGAGGGTGGGTAACTCTTGACATCTGATGGTTGGGGGGCTTTTAACATCTGATGTAAGAGGGGGTGGGTTGCCCTGGACATCTAATCTTACAGATTCAACCGGCCCTTTGAGGGCAATCATAATGCTGATGCGGCCCGTGAAGAAATTGAGTTTGACACACCTGCACTACAGAATACCTGTCTTCAGAAATATGGAGATGCAAGCAGTTTAGGGAATTATCCTATTATTAGTTCTTAGAGCTGTTCTATTGTTAACCACTTGCCGACCGCTCACTGAGCTGGTACTGCGGCAAAGTGGCTCGTTATCGTCTGGCGACGTAGACCTACGTCAGCAGACTCTCCCCTCTCTCGGTGGCGCACGCGCGCCGCCGGAGGCTCGCTCCCACTGTATTCAGACACAGCGGGAGTCGGGCCAGGGGGGGAGAGGCGGTGATCACCGCCGCTCTTCCCTGATCGTAGGGGATCGAGTGAGGAAATCCGCCCACTTGTGTAAACAAAGCGGGGGGGTCTCCTATGTGACAGACAGGGACAGATTACAGGATTCAGCATAGCTGAACCTGCGATCTGTGTCTGTGTCACACAACCCCCTCCCCCCACACATGTCAGTAAGCATGAGGTATACATTTAACCCCTTGATCACCAATAAAGTTAACTCCTTCCCTGCCAGTGTCATTATTACAGTAACAGTGCATATTTATAGCACTGATTACTGTAGTAATGTCCTTGGTACCCCCAAAAGTGTCAAAAATGTCAGTTAGGGGTCCGATCTGTCCGCTGCAATGTCGCAGTCCCGCAAAAAAAAAATCGCAGATCGCCACCATTACTAGTAAAAAAAATAAACAATAAAAAACAATTTACCAAAAATATGTAGCAGAAAACAAATTGGCCTAAAATGTTAAAAAATTTAGATTTTTACATTTTTTTTGGGAATGTTATATATTAGAATGTAAAAAATATTGTTTTTTTTTTTTCAAAATTGTCGCTTTTTTTCAAAAATTAAAAATCGCACAGGTGATCAAATACCACCAAAAGAAATCTCTATTTTTAGGGGGAAAAAGGACATAAATTTAATTTGTCGCACGACCGCGCAATTGTCCGTTAAAGTAACGCAGTGCCGAATCACAAAATATAGCCTGGTCAGGAATGGGGTAAAATCTTCCGGTCTTAAATGGTTAAAAATACGCTCATTGAGAATTTTTTTGTCAAAGACATGTACCTAAATACATTTTGGCCTAAATATATGACAAAAATTGGATATTTTTTAACTGGCTCTTTTTTTATCATTAAATGAAAAGTGCAGAGGTGATCAAATACCACCAAAAGGAAGCTCTGTTTGTGGGAAAAAAAGGACGTAAATTTCGTTTGGATACGGCTTTGCATGACCGTGCAATTGTCAGTTAAATGCACAGTGCCAAGTTGCAAAAAGTGGCCCGGACGTAAAGCAGGAAAATCCTCCGGTGGTAAAGTGGTTAATAGTTATAATGGAATTTGGAAGGGGGTATCTAGATTAGATATCTGGCTGCAGCTTCTTCATGCCAAAGGATCTCCACTTTCTCCTTGGTTTCTTACTAAAAGACTCTGAGATTTAATAAAATTAATTGAGATAATGATTTACATCTAAATATATTTACATTTAATTTACTTAAAGATTTTCTCATTTACCATCATTTGGAATATGTCTGCTCTGATTCATCAATATCAGGTATTATATATATTATATTAACACCATATTTTAAGTTTATATATTTTTTTTTTACTTTACCCATATTTTTGTTGTTTTTTTGTAGCCAAATGTGTTGGTTTTGTTACAAATTTGTTTATTTATTTTTGGAATAGATTTATTTCTGAACATTTTTATTTACAGTTAGTGTGGCGCTTCAATCTCACATTCTACCAATCAGATTCAAACCTTTAATAGTTTAGCTACCAGTTCATAGTTGAAAGTTTAAGCCCGACTGAATGTTTCAGTGTTAAAGACACTTTTATGAATAATCTTCACAGGGTTTGTGTATATGTGTCTTTATGTATATTTCCTGAGACATATTTATTAACTAAGTGTAATAAAGGGGGAATACCACGCTAATGTACCAAAAATTAAAGAATTTTAAGCAGCCAGAATCACAAAGGACAAAATGTGTATAAGAATAAATAACAATATGTGCAGTGCTAATTCTTAATATCACTTGTGTTTTAAATTATGTGATATAAATTAAATCACAAAAGTTGGAAAACTCCTATGCAAACACAATTAGTGCCAAAAATATTACTGATACTTAATTTAACATATTTTTGACATGAATTCTGTTTCCATAAGAGTTTTCCAACTTTTGTGATTTAATTTATATCACATCATTTAAAACGCGAGTGATATTCAAAATTAGAGCTGCACATATTTTTATACGTATTTATTGACTATATGAGCAAAATTATTGTGTAAGGCAGCCGACATTACTAGCTAGAATAAGGAGACAAGCCGTTCTATGGTATGTATAGCTAGATTTTCATTATGTATCTCCCCTTAGCCAAGCCTCAGAAAGTGAGAGAGTTATACAGGTATGACCATCCTAAAAATGGTATTTATCTGCCAGCAGCTTCATAAGGAGGTTCACTTGAATAAGTATTCTTATTTGTGTTTACACAGGCTAGGAGGGAAGTTGCTATTGGAAATCTCTGATGCTAGGTTATCAAGAGAGAAACAACATGGAAGGTTCCACAATGAAATACTGGTTTGGGGGTATATGCCAATATAAATAACATTTGACAATATAAACATGTACAAATACAAATTGAAAAACTAAATTGTTCTAACATTTATAACAGATTTACATAAAGAAGGAATTTTGACAAGGTAATGAAACAAAGACAGTCTGCTGCCAAACTTAACCCTCAGCACTGGCACAAGGTCTTTGCTTATTTATTTTTTAACAAATCTAAACAGAATTGGTGATATGGTATGCTGTGGACCATTTCCAGTTCACAAATCAGCATTTATATTTTACCTTTAATTAATATATAGAGCATTTGTTGTTTGTATGCTATCTATAAAAGATGAAAAAAATTCCAAATGGTATCAGAAGGTTCTATAACAGATAGCATGACAATGATTAAAATCACAAAAAGGGCCCATGCGTGGCTTTCCAAGAAGGACGCATTCTGAGTGAGCTCCGGTCCAGCTCCACTCTCCATTCCCCCTGCACAACTTCGTAAGCTTCCAATCGCCTCAGGGGTGAGTGACCATACCTCCCCTACTCCTCTGGAATGGCCCATGATTAAAATAGGCTACCAAAAGTCATATCACCGGCCTCCACACGACACGCGGACCTCTGCAGCTATGGAGTGCTTCCTGACTAGGCCTGCATCCCCGGCCTCGATTTCCCAGGATGAGCTGACCAATCGGGATGCTATACCCGCGGCTCTCAACTTTTCACAGGCGGCCCCCCCTGTCTCCAGAGGCCCCTCTACTCAGTCCTTTATAACCCAAACTCCTGGATGAAAAATTACAGACACTTTTGCTCCAGCTGACTCGCAATATAGCTCAGGAAGTTGGGAAATTGTCCCAGAAACTGAGGGGGGAAATTGATCAAGTTGGAAAACGTACAGACGTCCTGGAAACCAAATTTGATGACATGATCCAATATGTGCATGCCTTAGAGGAAGAAAACTTGTCCTTGAAACACTCAGTTTTTCAGTTACAAATCCACCAGATCTGGAAAATAGGGAACAGCACCAAAATCTACGCATTAGAGGGCTATCAGAGAATGTGCCTGATAATAAGATCTGTCCCTATCTCCTGGGCCTATTCAATTTTCTTGCACCTAATATTACTGACATAGACTGGCGGCTGGACCATGCTCACAGGTCTCTGGCCCCCAAACCTCCTGCAGGGGCCAGGCCAAGAGATGTTGTGGTCCATTTTCACTACTATGATAGCAAGGAGGCCCTCTCGGTGGCCACCCGCAACCACTCTCACATTAACTACAAAGGTGACAAGATCCAAATTATTAGTGACTTATCTCCTATCACCTTGGCGAAGAGGCACTCTCTGCGACCCTGTCACTGCTCACCTCCAAGCCCAAAAATCCCGTACTACTGGGGATACCCTTGTGGTCTGAGTGTTATGAAGAATGGAGTACAGCATACCCTGCGAGACCTCCATGAAAGTGATGCTTTCATCAAAGCTCTAGGCCTTTCTCCACTCCCGGCTGAAGAATCTCCTCCACCACCTTCCACGCCATGAGCTTCCTCTGCACCTACCAGGATCTGGACACCTGTTCGGGGATCATCGAAGAAGACCTCCTCTACCCCCCAATGTTCCCATCTGAGCAAGTACCCCACCTGATTTCCTCCATGTATGCTCTCCAAGATCCAGTTCTGGCCTTAGGCCCTATGAGACCACCTCTTTTCCGTTTTACACATTGTTCACTCCTGGACGGTTAACAGGTCCCATGGCCCAGTCTGGTTGGGTCAGAGAGGGAGATTGTGACCCCTCTCTTGCTGTCTTGCGGGGCCACCATGTCTTCACACATGCCTCGTGGCACGGTCCACGGGCTCCCGAGTCCTCTTTTTTCCTCGGGTCTTTCATTGTTTGGATGTTTTTTATTTTTACTTTTTGGGCCTTCAAGGCCTTGTGGTTGTTTTGCTTCTGACTTTTTCATGAGACTTTTTTTCTATATTTATTTCTTGTATGACCTTCTCCTTAAAGTACATTTCCTATTGTATACCCTGGGGATGCTCCCCATACTTTACAGGTTCCATGTGCTTCCTGCTTCTAATTACCTATGGCTTTAAAACTTTTATCTTATAATGTTAAAGGTCTGAACTCCATTAAGAAGCGGTGGACTGCTCTGAAAGAGTTTAGGGCGTCCGGGGCCGATGTGATTCTGATTCAGGAGACGCACATCCGCCCCAGCGGCTCTTTCAAATTCGCCTCAAGATATTTTTCACCACTCGTTTGTAGCATTGGACTCATCTGGCAAGGCCGGGGTGGCATTTTAGTCAAGCACACCTGCCCTGTCTGGATTAAGTCCTCTTGTCTAGACCCTAATGGTCGCTATGTGATCTTGGAATGTGAATATTTGTCTACCCATTTTGTGCTTATGAATGTGTATGTTCTAAATACTGGGCAGATAAAATTTCTTTCTGATGCTCTAGAGCTTTTGAAAAAATCCCCCCACCCGTTCACAATTGTGGGTGGTGACTTTAATGTGTGTTTTTCCCCATCGCGGGATAGGAGATCCCTATTCCACACAAATTCCCCCTTTTCAACACAGTCCTTGCCCGCCTCCTTTCGGAAGCTGATACGGACTCACCATCTGTTTAACGCTTGGAGGATCAAACACCCGGCAGGCAAACAGTTTTCCTTCTATTCCTCCTCACATAAGATGTTTTCCATACTAGATTACTTTTTTGTTTCTACACCGCTAGTGTAGTGTCGTCTGACCTGGGTCTGATTGTCTGGTCCGACCATGCTCCACTTCCCTTGGCTTGTCTTTATCAGGGCGTTTCCTAGGAAATGCCACTGGTAACTTAATGAGTCCTTGTTGAATCAACCAGCTACTTGAGAAATGCTCTCACAGGCCTAAACTGAATTCTTTGAGCTGAATGTGGGTTCTGTGGAGGGGGAGTCCACCCTGTGGGAGGCTCACAAGGCTTTTTTTTTAGGGGCCTAGCGGCTCAAAAAGCAGCCCTTATGAGCAGGCTGGGAGTCGCTAAGCGACGCCTTTTGGCTTCCCCCATGGTGGCCCGTCTCTGACTGGTCACGGCTCTCCGTGACCAATTCAAATCCTTAACCTTGTCTGCCACCTCCAAATCACTGCTTTCGGCGAAACAGAAGTTTTATGAGTTCTCCAATAAACCCCATAGGATGCTGGTGTCTAGCCTCCATCCCCACTGCTTCCACTCTTTCCCTGACATCCTAATACAGTCTGATGGTGCACCTACCCATTGTCCCCAGACTATGACCAAAGTATTTGGGGAATTTTACCAGAAACTTTACAATTACCTCTCTCCGCCTCTCCACCCACCTTTTAAACAGGATTCCCTTGACACTTTCCTGGAGAACATCCACCTTTCGAACTTATCCCCTTCCGATCGCTAGCAGTTGAACACTCCCTATCACGATTGAAGAACTGTCCAACACGGTTAAGCATTTACCTGCCCATAAGTCCCCTGGCCCTGATGGGCTTCCTTATACATATTTTAAGACTTATTTGCATATCCTGGCCCCTCATATGCTATCCTTATACAACTTTTTGCTAGATGGAAAGGTTCCTCACTCCTCATTTTCACACTCCTTTATCACTGTTATACCAAAGCCAGGTAAGGACCCATCCCTCCCCGATAACTACAGACCTATAGCGCTCTTGAACTACAACCGCCTTTCCCTACTACTTCCCAAATTGATAGACAAGGATCAGGTGTGCTTTGTCCCTACTAGACATACTGGGGACAACACTAGGCGCACCATAGATTTGATCGATATGCTCAATAGGGTGAAACGTCCTGCTATCATTTTGAGTCTGGATGCCCAAAAGGCGTTTGCCTGCCCTATATGTTTGCTGCACTATCTCGATTTGGTTTTAAGGGTCCCTTTATATCAGCTCTACAGGCTCTTTATTCTACCCCCCCCCCCCTCAGGTTCGGATGTCTTCTTCTTTGTCACAGACCTTCCAGATGTCCAAATGGTACTAGGGAGGGATGCCCACTTTCCTCACTCCTTTTTATACTGTGCCTAGAGTCCCTAGCAGCTGCCATCCAGGCCCATGCGACAGAGAGAGTGTAAATTGCCATTATTTGCAGATGACATTCTGCTGACATTGACCCACCCTCACCTTTCACTTCCATCCCTCCATGCCCTGTTGTCTAAATTTAGCCTCATGTCGGGCTATAAAATGAATACTTCCAAAGCAGAAGCCTTGCCTCTTCATATCCCCCCCCCCGGAGGACCTCCCTGTTCTACAGCAGACATACCCATATAGATGGACCTCAATTGCCCTCAAATATTAGGGGATACTGATTACACCTACATATCCGTCTCTTTACCCGGTTAATTATCCGCCTTTATTCAAAGAGACATGCTAAATCGCTGGAACTCATACCCTATTTCTTGGTTAGGCAGGATAAATGTCCTGAAAATGTCCATATTACCTAAGTTGCTCTATTTCTTTGAAACACTCCCAGTGCAGATCCCCATGTCCCAGTTAAAGACGCTCAAACGATGGTTTCTAAACTTCATTTGGAATAATAGGGCTCATCGAGTAGCAGGCTCGGTGATCTTCTCCTCCAAATATCCTGATGTCCTCAAATATTATTTTGCATCCCACCTTCGCTCGATTGCTTCCTGGACATTGCTTCCCAGGAGGCGCCGAATAGATGGTCAGAAATTGAAAAGGGCTCCTTGTATCCCTACCATCCTTGCTCTTTGATATGGTCTTCCTCGTCTCCCCTAGACCCCAAACTTCAGAGTCACTGCCTGGCTTCTATGCTTTTCACTGTCAAGTTATGGCGTATTTGTGTTGATCGGTTCTCTCTCTCTTCACCATGCCCTCCCTTAACCAATGTGCTCTTCAACCCCCTTCTCCACGTCAGTCTGTCGCAGACCCGTGTACTATCCTGGGCACAGGCAGGCCTATTTAAAGTTTCGCACATTTGAAGACTTTCAGTCCAAATACCACATCCCTAAACATGCATTCTACTTATAACTCCATATTAAACATTATTTTTCTACACTAATGCCCTCACTGGTTTTATCCAAACCCACCGCATTTGAACTCCTTTGTGCTCAAGGTCCACACCAACTCCACCTTATCTCCACTATAAGATACTCCATGAAGCCACTCCAATAACCACAGACTCTCACTCCTATATGAGTAAATGGTCCTCCATCCTACAATGTTCTATTTCCCTCCCAAATTGGGATAAAATCTGGTCGTCTACATTCAAGATTTCTAGATGTATGGTGCAGAGAGAGACAGCCTATAAAATATTGCTATTTTGGTATAGGACTCCGAAAGTTCTCCATTGCCAAAACCGTTCTCATTCCCCTTTATGTTGGCACTGTGGCAAAGCTAAAGATACCCATTTTCATATTTTCTGGCAATGTGAACTTATTGAGCCCTTTTGGTCCTCGGTAATGTCCCTGTTCCAACAGGTACTGGAATGCCTTTTGCCGCTGGATCCGCTACATTATCTCTTGGGCCTTCCCTTTCCTACCATATGGAAATTTTTGAACAAACTTGCTTCCTTTATTCTACTGGCAGCCAAGAGGTTAATACCGCTACATTGGTTATCTACTTCCCTGCCCAATCTAACCCAATTATTGAAGGTGATTGCTGATATACGCAGAATGGAATATATGACGGCATTGGTGGGGGATGCTATCCCTCATTTTACTAAGACATGGGATGCTTGGGACTCCTCCACCTTTGGTTCTCCTTCGGGCCCAAATTGATAGAGGCCACAGGGAACCCTACCTCCTCTTCACACTAATCGTTCCCTGCATCCCATGGCTTAGCTTCCTATGTGTAGATTGTAGATTTCTGTTGTCTAATCCTAATAACCCTCAGGTCATACTGTTACAGGTTTTATTCTTGCTTTCTTTAAAGTGGAGTTCCACCCATTTTTGGAACTTTAGATCTTTGTAATCCCCTTTAAAATGGCTTTTACCAATGGAAACTTTTTTTTTTTTTTTTTTTTTGCTAGTAAATACCTTAATTTTGGCTTTATTCCTCCTCTCCTCACTTCCTGGTCCGATCGGCGATGACGTCATTCGGCGATCCGCAGTGTCTGCTGGGATGTATTCTACTTGCAGTAGCTGTATCTGTACTGAGCCGTGCCTGCCCCGCCTCCGCCCCGCCTCCTCTCATTGAATTGCATTGTATGAATGTATTAAGGCCGTTCTCTGCCCAGCCTCCGCCCCGCCTCCTCTCATTGAATTGCATTGTATAAATGTATTAAGGCTGTTCTCTGCCCAGCCTCCGCCCCGCCTCCTCTCATTGAGTTGTATTGAGAGGAGGCGGGGCGGAGGCTGGGCAGAGAACAGCCTTAATACATTCATACAATGCAATTCAATGAGAGGAGGCGGGGCGGAGGCTGGGCAGAGAACGGCCTTAATACATTCATACAATGCAATTCAATGAGAGGAGGCGGGGCGGAGGCGGGGCAGGCACGGCTCAGTACAGATACAGCTACTGCAAGTAGAATACATCCCAGCAGACACTGCGGATCGCCGAATGACGTCATCGCCGATCGGACCAGGAAGTGAGGAGAGGAGGAATAAAGCCAAAATTAAGGTATTTACTAGCAAAAAAAAAAAGTTTCCATTGGTAAAAGCCATTTTAAAGGGGATTACAAAGATCTATGTATTCCAACCTATTAAAAATGGGTGGAACTCCGCTTTAATCTTCCTTTTTTCTTTTCTTTTCTTTTCTTTCCTTCTCTTTCTTTTTTCTATTATATGTAATACTTAAGCTCTTTGGAGTCTCATTTGTTCTTGCTATTGTATATTTCCATTGTTGTTTGAAATGTCCCTCTGGGAATTTTTTTGTACTTGTTTATAAATTTTTTTCAATAAAAATAAAAAATAAATAAAAAAACACACAAAAAGAAAAAATGGATCAAACAAGAATCATGTTTTTTCAAACACCCACATCACGGTCCTTAGTTCATTACCATAAAATGCTTTGAAATAATTTGAAGATGGAAGTTCAAACAAGACCCGAAAAATATATAATTCTTAAAAAGGTTTCTATGTTGTTTTGGCCTGACTGCTATCTGATCTGCAATTATACCAGACTTTTTTGTGCTTAACGCCATTAAAAGAGCTTCCACGTGTTTACATAATTTGTCAATGTACAATCTGAATTCTCTAAATTCCATAAAGAAGAACTCCAGCTTTTCCTCCTCAAAGCAACAGATGCATTGTGCATGCAAATGAATCACAACTCCACTGTCTGTTTATGTGTAACTTACCTCCTTTAGCTGTATACAGCAGGTTTCTGTGATGTCAGTCCTCCTCCTGGCTGAATTTCAAAGTTCTCTGACTTCCCGCTTCCTTCCTTTGTCAGTCCTGATATGGCATCTCCCATGATCCTTTGAGCCTTTGTAGCTTCAGGGTGGGCTATGGGAGTCACTTGTACCAGTTCTGGGAGTTGATGTGGGTGGGTCCTAAGGTTATTGTGGGTGTTTCTGGGCCTTCATGTGGGTGGTGAAAGGTGTAAATGTGTCATACCGCCTCCTGTGTCATTCCTGTCTTGCAGCATGCCAAAGAATAATGGCTTACTGTAAGACTAGAGAGAAAGGGCTATGGGAGCTTATCATGAGGGTGTTTCTTTCATAAGTAAATTAATCACTTCACAGAGAGCAGGGCTCAGGGAGGGCAGGATCTCAGGGGTAGGACTCTTCCTGTTCACACTGGTCGGCATATTTACCTGGGCGGGAATGAATTCTAATTGTGATCCATTCAAACCTGCCCAGCAGCAGCACAGCTAGCTTTCAGAACACGCTGTGTATAAGGATGTTTCCTTTTTGAATAATGCTGTGATATGTGAGGCGGGACTTGGGAGGTTTGGACTCTCCCTGTAGGTGTGACTGGGCAAGACTGAATGTTAATCAGGATGCTTTCAATCCCACCCACTATCAGAGCTCTGAAGGAAATTACATCATTTGCAGAGTCTGAATGACTACAAAGGGGAGTGTTATAGACTCTAGCTGCAGCAGGAAGGTGCTGTGGAAAGGACAGAGTCTATCAGCAGGATATACAGTGTTACATGATACAAAGCTACAACTAAACCAGGAGGATCTGCAGACAACAGAGCAACATGATAAAGAGGTATGATCTAGGCTGGGATTGATCATTCCATTCAGTTCTAATGAAAAGAAAGTTGGAGTTCAGCTTTAAGGACACTGTAAATCAATCTAATGCTTATTTAGGAAATTTTCTTCTGCTGACTTTTTTAGAAATCAGAATATGACCCTTAATATTTCTTTTATAAATAAGAGGTTTGTTTTTGTGATTCAAACTTTCAAATTTGTATTTTGAAATAGACTGTAATTCCATGCCTCTTGCATTATAAAATGCTTTGCTATTTTGGTGGCAGCTGTTCCAGGGTTTTTATTTGCTGCTGAAATAATTTTCCTATCATTAACTGCAGCTTTTAAATTTGCAAACCTGGTGGCTGCCAATCTCCTCATTTTTCTAGTTTATTATTTTGCTGTGCATAATTAATTCTCTAAGTGTATCATATAGTTTGGACTGGCTTTTAAAGTCTTTACTCTGCTCCTGGCATTTGATGTAAAGCCTAATAATCTCTAGAATGACACCATATTTAGCCAAAAACTGGCCTTCATTTCTTTTATGTTTGGCTGCTTAGTGCAACAGAGTATTTCAAGGCAATGTTTATATATATATATATATATATATATATATACATGTATATTATAAATATATGTGCAACTTTTTGCATTATCAGCTTAAAACACATTTAATATGACCTAACAAAGCACAGCAGTGAGATATATTTCCTGCCGATCAAGTGTAATACAGCCTACATACATAGTTCTGAAAAATGAACTACAACATGTGGTTCCTTGACAATAACAATGAGATAACAAAATACTCTAATGGCTACCTACTGCCACCTAAGCATGTGGATTTGTGCAAAAAATAAGCTTTACTGGGCATACAATAAATGGCTGTAATGTGACCACAGGATTGGCTGCACACAACAAACACAAGCTCAAGTTGAAGTAGATGCTATGCATTTATTAACCTGCCTTTTTACTTATTAATTAATTTATTGCTGACATGCAGTGATTTATAAAGAACAATATAGCATTTACAGCAATCCTTGCCCCAGAAGGAGCATATTGTCCTTATCACAGACATATAGCATTAACAATATTCCTTCCAAGTGGCCATACTCATGTGCTACTATAAAATAGAAACTAGAATTTTTATTCCATGTTTGCTAGAAGGACTTGCTAGACATCATAATAACAACAAATAACATCACTTGAAAGTATAAAGTATTGGTCCTGAGATATGGTGAAGCACAGTCACAAAAAAGTGCTGCTTAAAATGTCAGATATATCCACCTGATTTTAAGCAAACAAATATTCTGGACACATGAACCAACACATACACCTATGTGGTTTATGGTGCACCCATTACATA
Source organism: Pelophylax lessonae (assembly GCF_965119305.1). Taxonomy (NCBI): domain Eukaryota; kingdom Metazoa; phylum Chordata; class Amphibia; order Anura; family Ranidae; genus Pelophylax; species Pelophylax lessonae. The sequence continues at coordinate 121,706,218 of NC_138779.1, forward strand.
AGACAGTCATTTTATCACAATAAGAGATATACAGACAAGAATATGAGTTGTTGTGACCTAAATAATCTTGTTATATTAAAAAGACAAATGTCCATTGAGTAAAAGAAAAAAAAACAACAGTTAATCTAGGGGATTTAAAAAAAAATCCTTAGGAAGTGTGGACCATTGTGCTCCAACATAACCCTTATGAATGAAAGGTTTACCTTATTTTACTCCAGTCCCAAAGAGTTCCCTTCTTCCCTTTTTTTTTTTGCAAGCACTTCAAAGTGGACCACTTCATGCCAATCTTGATATATGGACCATTTTTCTATACATAGAAGGTGATCATATCACATAATCACCTCTTCTCAAGTGAGAATACATTAAAGGAAACCTATGGTCAAAGCACACACTTTCATTTTTTTTATCAGCATTGTAATAACAGCACAAACAATAGTCAGTTTTGTCAATCCAATATAAGTTTAGTTGAAAACGTCCCTTTCATGTTCTGAGTTCTGTCCATCTGCTGGCCATCTCTTTCCACAACTTCCTGGATTCCCTCAATGCTTTGCAGCTTTCCCTGTGCTGTTCACTTTCAATTTCTAAGGACTACATAACCCATGGTACATCGCTGTCTGCAGGCCGTTCCTGTTTTGATCCTGCTCCTGAAACTCCTCCCCTCAGCACCTTTGTACTTTAGAAGGCAGGCTCTGTGAAATGTGTGACACAACTGTGGCTATCAACAGCACACCCTGAATATCTGTCACAGAATTCAGGGAAGTAAATGTGTGGAGATCTTCACAAAGGAAGTTTACAAACTTCAACATTGTTCAGATTAATAGGAGTAGGCTTGAAATAACTGAAATACAATGTGGAAATGAATACATGATTTGACTGTTTGACCACAGATATGCTTTACATCCACTTACTCTTTGCTCACAGCTGAGGTCCTCCAAGTTATTTTTAAACTTAAAAACTTTTAGTTACCATTCTCTGCACTCTCTCTAGCTCTTCAACATACTTTCTGTGAATTGATGTCCAAAACTGATAAGCATATTCACAATAAGGTTTTACTAATTCTTTTTAAAGGAGTGAGAGTTTTTTTTAACACAAATGTACAGTATGTCTGCACCACAGATATACTCTTTAACAGCAAAACAGCAAGATAGGCAAGAAGGCAGAAGGTTTTTTTTTATCCTAATGCATTCTATGCTTTAAGATAAAAAACCTTCTTTGGGCAGCATTCCCCTAATACTTACCTGAGCCCATCTTTATACAGGAGTGTCTCAGCTGCCAGGGACTCCCCTTCTCATTGGCTGAGACAGCAGCGCAGCGTCATTGATTTCCACTGCTGTCAACCAAAGTAAGCCAGCCAATCAGGAGAGAGAGGGGGTGGAGTGGGGTCGTGGCTCTGTATCTTAATGGACAAAGGGAGTTGTGACTTGGGTCAGGTGCTCCCATAGCAAGCTGCTTGGTTTGGGGACACTCAACAGGAGGGAGGAGCCAGGAGAACAGAAGAGGGACCCTTGAAGAGGAGGATACAGGCTGTTCTGTGCAAAACCACCTGCACAGATCAGGTAAGTATAACATGTTTTTATTTAAAAAAAATAAAAAACAAGACTTTACAATTACTCTAATAACAAATATATAACAGCACAATCACCAGCTTATACTGTATCTAGTGCAAAAACAAACATAAAGAAATGTAAACAAGTATAAAATCAACCTCCAAATTACATTAATATAATGTACGTAAATCAAGTGATTATCATAAATGATCCATGCTGTGAAAAGTGTATAATGCTTCCATTTCATAAAGTGCAAAAGAATATTCCTTCATAAACTATTCTTGCTCTAAAGTGCAAATCACGTTGGAACGGCTTATTTTGGATGTGACGTCTTCCCGTACGTCAGGGGTGTAAACTCAATTCCATCATGGGTTGCATCAGAATTATGGTTGCCATCAAAGATCAAAGGGTCAGTTTTCTCAGAGAATAACTGCAAGAACTTAAACTTGACCCCCAACGCAGAACCGCAATAGACGGTGGATGTGGCCAATTTGCAGTGGGAGGATCATAAAGTAGCAACAAATGCCAGGGGTGCGTTATGTGCAGAGTTCAGTGGTGCACTGTGTGCAGGGTTGAAAGTCCAGGATTTAGCTCTCTTTCACAGGTTGTCCACATCTCATTTCCAACCCTCCTCGGCTCTGACCCCTGCACCACTCTCCCCCATCTCCCACCTCTGCACACATCTCCCTCCACATCCCTCATCTCTTTCCCACCCACCCACCCCCCATAAAAAGCTCTCTCGCATCTCACCTACCCAGCCCGGCTTTAGTACCTCCCAGCAGTGTAGGCGGCTCTGCCTCTCACTTGCAGGGAGATCACTGGCTGGCATCTGTGCACCCGGGCACAGATGGGGGATCACAATGCATCTTATCAGGTGACTTCCCATCCCACACTTTACCTGCATCTCGCTTGTTCCCACTGTGAGTGCAGGGCAGGCAGGGATCTGTGAAAGCCACCAAGAGGAAAACTATCCTTGTAAACACAGAAGGCTTTTATATTTACAAGTGACAGTGGTGAGGGGGGAGAGCAGAGAGCAAGAGCCAGTGGTGGCAGAACAAAGTTCCACCAAGTTCCAGCTGGGAAAAAGCCCTGGGTGAGAGGATGACATGAAATGGCCTGGCTGGCCAGATTCAGCTCCTGGACCTTGTGTTTGGCACATGTGCCATACGGTGTGCTCGCTTGCAGCCAGGATGTGTGTCTGCAGCTGGCACAGCTTAAAGTTATATGCGCTTGATCCTTTAGTTTCGGGAAGCCACTTGAAATACAGTATCTCACAAAAGTGAGTACACTCCTCACATTTTTGTAAATATTTTATTATATCTTTTCATATGACAACATTGAAGAAATGACACTTTGCTACAATGTAAAGTAGTGAAAAGCTTGTATAACAGTGTAAATTTGCTGTCCCCTCAAAATAACTCAACACACAGCCATTAATGTCTAAACTGTTGGCAACAAAAGTGAGTAGAACCCTAAGTGACAATGTCCAAATTGGGTCCAATTAGCCATTTCCCCTCCCCGGTGTCATATGACTCATTAGTGTTACAAGTTCTCAGGTGTAAATGGGGACCAGGTGTGTTAAATTTTGTGTTATCGCTCTCACTCTCTCATACTGATTGCTGGAAGTTCAACGTGGCACCTCATGGCAAAGAACTCCCTGAGGATCTGAAAAAAGAATTGTTGCTCTACACAAAGATGGCCTAAGCTATAAGAAGATTGCCAAAACCCTGAAACTGGGCCGCAGCACAGTGGCCAAGACCATACAGTGGTTTAACAGGACAGGTTCTACTCAGAACAGGCCTCGCCATGGTCGAATAAAGAAGTCGAGTGCACATGCTCAGTGTAATATCCAGAGGTTGTCTTTGGGAAATAGACGTATGAGTGCTGCCAGCATTGCTGCAGAGGTTGAAGGGGTGGGAGGTCAGCCTGTCCGTGCTCAGACCATACGCTGCACACTGCATCAAATTGGTCTGCATGGCTGTTATCCCAGAAGGAAGCCTCTTCTAAAGATGATGCACAAGAAAGCCCGCAAACAGACAAGCAGACTAAGGATATGGATTACTGGAACCATGTCCTATGGTCTGATGAGACCGAGATAAACTTACTTGGTTCATATGGTGTAAAGCGCATGTGGCGGCAACCAGGTGAGGAGTACAAAGACAAGTGTGTCTTGCCTATAGTTAAGCATGGTGGTGGGACAGTCATTGTCTGGGGCTGTATGAGTGCTGCCGGGACTGGGGAGCTACAGTTCATTGAGGGAACCATGAATGCCAACATGTACTGTGACATGGTGTGCTAAATGATGAGATATCACTCTCAAATATAAAATACACAATAATGAGCTGAATCAAAAACCAAAATACTTGGGATCAGCATATAACAAACATAAAAGTAAGCGAGCAGAGTGTCTAGAAAATCACTAAAACAAAGCATATATATATATATATATATATATATATATATAAATAAACAATTGTGCAGAGGTTCCAAGTGAAACTATCTAAAGTCCAAAAGAAACTGGGTAACAAATGTCTGTGAAATTCCAAACAATACACATGAGTAAATCAGGAAAGGTGCTTCAGGTGACAGCCGGAAGACAGATCTAATTGCTTGATGTCCCACCACCTGTGCAGGTTTGCTTCTTACCAGCAGGAAAATATAAAGGGCGTAGAGACAGCCACATCCAGAGTAGAATCCTCATGTTAGAGAGGGAGATATAAATATCTTCCTACACCTTCAAAGGGAGGTGGGTGAGCCTCTTACCAGATGGCCAAGGTTCCTGGGCCTGTGTGTATTCCCTAAATGGAATTCTCTCCTTCCTCTATTCCGGGTTCCCTCTGGGATGAATGGGCTGGTGATCTCTTGTGGTCTTACACTATTCACGTTCTCAGTGTGTGCACATATGAAAACAGAAAGGCGGCCAATAGTGCATTATCCCCAATGACTTTATTGAAATAAAATATAGGAGCACTTACAAGATCACCGCACAAAGCTGTCTGGGTATTCCAATCGTCCGCGGCTGCCTGCAGTGCAGACCACGGAGATGCTTGTGACAACGCGGCTCCTCCTCCCTGATGCGTTACCTCCCTAATCGGGCATCCACTGAGATAGGATCGCTGATGTTTTCTGGGACTATAGAGGGACCTGGAGTTTTTTGTGTTTGGGAAGAGAGAGCTGATCCTGGAGAATGTTACATTTGAGTGAGAAAAGACCTTAAGGTTTATGCCTCTGGAAGCACTGGGCACTTTTCACAGGACAGATTGTTTAATGCACTTTGATTTTTTGGATATTTATATGAAAATTACTTGATTTATGCATATTAGTTTAATGTCATTTGAAGATTTTTTTTGCACTTTACGTTTCTTACATTCCTTTACATTTTTTGATGTTTGTTTTTGCACAAGATATAGGTTGGCGATAGCACTGGTATTTATTTGGTATTGAAGGAGCAAGAGTATTAATACATTTTTTCGTACAAGATACATACAACTTTTACCTAGGATTAACACATTTTTCCAACTAAATCCGATTAGAAAAATGCATTATGCTTGGGTGAAAGTTGCGTGAAAACATCTATAAATAGACCCCTATGTAATTGATTGAGTCTATACTGATTTCTCTCTCTCTTGAGAAGAGGATGTGATAAAAAGTTTAGTTATGGGAAAACCTGTTTTGGATACAGCTAAGTGGGAATTGCCTCTTATTTACTGTTGTATTTTAAGGACAGGGGATAAAGAGAAATATTGAAGCACAACTGGGAATGTCACTTTTCAGACCCTTTTCTTTCCATTTGGAGATTTAATTTTCCAAAAATGTTCTACATTCAAAGACTCCCCTATATCTAATTTCTGATTTATGCCTACAGTAGATATTTGTCTGACCACATTTGTCTTTCTTAAATTTGTTGAAATTATTTTCTGGTAAATATGTTTCCTACAAATTAAAGAGTTAGCACTTTGATACCTTAAAAAGTAGGAGCCAAGTTTGCTTTGCACCAACCCACTGGTGCCAAGCCAGTTAAGAAATTAGTCTCTAAACACTTGAAACAATAAATTGTGTGAATATTTACTTCAATTAGCCAATCAAGTGAAAAGCTAATGCCTGTTCACTTCACCTGCACATGATTGATTTTTCAAAGTGAATTTTGTTTTTCACAACTGGATAATTAAAGTGAACATTTACATAATTTTTTCTCAATAAAAAGGAGATTCTCAACTCCTTTAGCAAATTAGCCTTTCTGACTTTATTATGTTCAGTACCACACATGTTTTTAAACATTTTTTTTATTTATTTATTTTCTGATAAATATAAAATATTTATCGTTTAAGGTGTTAACAGTATGTTACAACAACCAATCACATCAAAAGCTATACAGGAAATTATTTCTAGAAAAAGGCCACTGTAGATCATTTACCTTCAATCGTTTGATAACTTAAAGCATCATCATCAGATTTCAAATTGTAAAATCTGACTGTATGGCCATCTTAAAAGTGAAGTATAACCAAGGCTCTTTGGCTATGCTTCTCTTATGGTTCACAGGAGTGCAGTTCGCTCTGCAATCCTGTGACCCATTTTGAGCTGACAGCAGGCTAAAGTGCGATGTTGGCTGATATCACTTAGCTAGTCCAGGCTCGGGAAAGATCCCAACTTTGTAGTTGGGATCAACTTAGATACCTAGACTGGCAACTGCCTAAGCCTCTCCTCAAGCCACAAATGAGCACTGCAGAGGGAGAACAGAGAGCTGTCTCTGCTCAGAGCGTAGGGAAGAACTAAAACTAAACGATCAGTGGTGTTCAATTGCTCAGTTCTCAGGGTAGAGCTGACAAGAGACAGCTGCAGCTGGGATCGGTGCTGCAGCCATCTAGGTGAGTGTGATTGTTTATTTTTCTGTATTCCCACACATCTCTTTTAACCACAACTGGCTGACATTACAGAATGTGTCCAGATGCTATATGAGTAGACAGCTTATAACATATTGGCCAAATTACTTAAATATTGACAACCAGACAGTCAGACTATCCCCCTCTTACATAAATAACTGTAATCTATAATCAGCTGTAGGATGCAACTACAAGCACAGCAGACCCTGCGACTAATACATGAATGATTTATGCAGACTTTTTTTAATCCATCAGAACAGCTACGGTATTTATTAGGAAAATAACACAAAGGAAACATCTTTGAATACAAGAGCACTCCAGGTTTGTGTGTGTGGGTTTTTTTAGAGTCCAAGCGAAATAATGCAATAAACTGCATAGCAACCTGCCTGCTAAATCGATGGAATGGGTGAATAAGACTATCCACACTAAATAGTGATGATGAAGGAATCTCTGCTGCCAGCTATTGTAGTCATAGGATCTAATATTAAAGCGGCACACCAATAACTGATTGTACAGGTTTGGAATTATTTTAATGTAAATTAGAATAAAAGATGGGGCCAATGTGTTCCTGGGGCCTCAAAAACAACACCTTTCATCACGGTTTACCCAATATTTATGCTGGAAAACTGTAGAGTCTTAGGAACTGGATGCAAGCTGCCCCAACCAACCGCTGTCAGATTCTACGATTGTCCACCATAAATAGTGTGTAATTTCACATTCTCCATTCTGTTCAGCATCTGCTCCATCCTTTATCCTAATTTATAATGGAAAGCATCTAAGCAATGATGATTAATTCTTGGTGTGGCACTTTAATCTTAGATCTATTAATTTAAATCATGGAACTGTGGCAATCCTCGCACTTGGAAAAGCTGCCAGCCCAAAACCCAGAAACCCTATTTAAATTCCTTTGCCATCAGTGGAACTTCAGGGCTCCAAAGCAAATTTTCCCTTTTGCCTATGACTATTGTATTCAAGCAGCTGCAACACCCACATCTTCTTAAATACTGAAATAGTGACTGCACCTGATACAATACAGTCACTACCTGGCCAACAATATTCTTTGATTTTTCAGTCAATGTTTGTTGAGCCAGGTGTAGCTGGCAGTGTAACCCATGGTTCAAATTTTGGCTGATTGGGTTGTTTATGGCTAGCTTAAAAAAACAGATTCTCGAGCACTGTGCATCCAAACTTGAATGTCCTATATTTTGTACTTTGCTATGTCACTAGCAGCAATTAAAGGGTTACTAGGTTGGGACTTGGAAATAAGCACAGGTAACCCATAAAGAAAATACATTTTTTGTACTCTGAAGTAATAGTGTAGGACTCACCAGACATAAGATTTCTTGCATAAGTCATGGGTTTACATATTTTGGTAAAAATACAATCTAATATCCCATGATTTTGTGTGTTTTGGTCTTTTTGGAGCAAGTGAAAAACATTTTTAAAATTAAAATCAGCCCTCCTGCTAAATTCAATAGTTACATAGATAACTAGATTGGTAAGGTTGAATAAAGACATAAGTTCATTCCGTTAAACCTGTGTTGGTATGGGTGTATGACTGAGTTTGTATGTGTTTATGTCTCTATCATTTCCCATATCCCTGTATATTGCAGTTGCTTAGATGCCCATCTAAGAGTTTTTTGAAATTATAGACACTCCTAGCTGACACACCAGCTGTAGGAGGTAGTTCCAGATCCTTACCGCTCTAAGAAGTAAAGAAGCTCCTATACAGTTTGCAATTAAACTGCTTCTTAGCCAACTTCATTGAATGGCCACATGTCATGGTAAAAATGCCTGAGACTGAATAGTTTTTTCCCTATGCTAGGATCACCACTTATATATCTGTATATAACAATCATATCTCCTCTTAAGTGTCTCTTCTCCAGGGAGAAAAAGTTTAGTATATGTATTTTTTCCAGTCCTCTTATCAGTTTCACTGCCTTTCTCTGGACTCTCTCCAGTTCCAGCACATCCCTCCTGAGGACTGGAGACCAGAACTGCATGCCGGAACCAATATGAGGCCAAACCAGAGTTTTGTAAAGTGGTGAGATTATAGTTTTATCTGTTAAGTAGATACCCTTTTAAATGCATGCTGATAGTCCGCTAGTTTTAATTTCTGAAGCTTGGCATTGAATGCCGTTGCTAAACCAGCAGTCTACTAGGACCACCAGATACCTTTCCATCCTCAAATCCCCCAGTAGTCCCCCCTAACATGTAACTTGCATTACTTTACATTTGTCAATATTAAACCTCATTTGCCATGTAGTTGTCTACCTTTTTATTTTATTGAGGTCTTTCTGTAAGGTAGCTAAATCCTGTTGTGAGGTTGTTACCCTGCTTAGCTGTGTATCATCAGCAAACACTGAGATTTAACTATTTATTCCAACCTCTATATCATTTATATATAAGTGAAACAGATTGGTCCCAGGACAGAGCCTTGGGGTACACCACTTACAACTCCAGACCATTCAGTAGATACGCTATTTATCAACACCTTTTGAACACCTTCCTATAACTAGTTTTCTAACGGTATAGGCGACACCAAGAGCCTGGTTTACAAGCATCCCTATGTTCTCTAATTAATTTTGTTGCTTTGAACACTCCAGTTAGTTTTAGTTTTAGAATGACAAATGGGTTTGACTTTTAGAGAGAGGAAAAAAGCCAGTGTGACCTATAATAATTTTGCTATGTGGCCTCTTATTTTTAATTGCACCCTTGTGGCAACACATTTATAATTCTGAAATAGTTAACCTTTTACTCTGATTTAAAAACTGAAGAATGTATGTGGTGTCTATTAACTCTAAATAAAGAAGTACACTAAAACTGAAAATATAGATTAGTGAGCTTAATGTTTTGTACAGTGGCAACAGGGAGTACAATTTCTAAAGCAGATGAGCGCTTCTTCTTAATACAAAGATATCAATTTGTTTTGTAACAAAATGTAAAAGCATTTCACAATCAAAGCCATCATAAAACTGTGTTTTTGGGTATCCCTCAGCTTAGTGGCTTGTCGGGCATCCCTTAGCTTAGCAAACAAAAAATACCTGATAACCTGCAAGAATTTATTTTAAAAATGTGATTGCATGTACATTCTGGAAGTCAGCAGAGCTTCACCTCATTTACTAACTTAAGGCAAAAATTCCCTTGTAAAGATAACATTCCCTTGCAAAGTGAACAACCTATTTGCCTTTAGTAAACCAGTCCCATTGAGACTGATACATCCCGTTACCTGGAAATAATAATAGACAACAGGTGTGATCTACTAAAACTGGAGAGTGTAAAATCTGGTGCAGGTGTGCATGGTAGCCAATCAACTTCTAACTTCAGCTTGTTCAATTATGCTTTGACAAAAACCTGAAAGCTGATTGTTTTCTATGCAGAGCTGCACCACATTTTCCAGTTTTAGTAACATCACACTGTATTTACTGATTGACTGCTGGGCTGCCCTAAAGGTCTGCGTCTAGACAAACTATGCACGACAACATGTTTTGGCAGTGGGAAGTAGTATTCCTGGCCTGTACAACATCCCAGTTCAATCAGTTTGTCAGCAGAGTTTAACACAATGGGCTCTTTTCACAAGGCAGTATCTTACCACAGCCGAGTATGCAGAAAGATACCGCACAGCATTTTTCAAAATGTTTTTTGCCATTCTTTAAAAAACGCTACTATAATACCGTATGTTATTTTATGAAGTCATGCGGTATTTTAGTAGTGAAAGCTTGCAGTAATTTACTGCCGGCGGCCGCGTCCTTAACCCAGGCTGAAAACAGCTGGTTGTTAGGGAGTGGGCAGCCTTTGGTATCCTTAACAACCAGTCACTGTCCTTAACAACAGGTACCCCCCTGACAACTGAATGTTAAAAAAAAGAATTGAGGACAAAGAGAAAATAAGAAAAGAAAAAAGGTGTGGGGTCCTCTCCCTCCATGTCCATACCAGGCCCATTGGGCAAGGTTTGGATTTTGAGGGGAACCCCCACGCCAACTTTTTTATAGGATGGAGTGGGGTCCCCCTAAAAAAACATACCAGACCCTTATCCGAGCATGCAGCCCAGCAGGTCAATAAAGGGGGTTGACGAGCAAACATCCCCGTCCCCCAACCAAGCTTTGGGGCGGAGTGGCGTCCCAATCACAATGCCTGCCGCCAACACGCCCTGAAAAAAAAATGCTTCGCTCCTGACATAGGCTTCCTCCATCTGCCAGCTCTGCCATCTGACAGGGTATGCTAGATCAGTGATGTCACAAGGGGCAGTGCCCCCTGGTTAGCCCATTCACTGTTGGCACCAGGTGCAGAGATGGGCAATTTGTCCTGCCGACTCATGTGACAGGCAGTTATGGGTGCTGGGCTGGTAGTTTTCTTCTACATTTAGCCTAGCTGCAGGCAAGCTGCAGGGCTTACTTGACAGGTAGAAGCAATCACACTGCTCCATTGCCACCAGATTTCTTCTATACCCCGGTTATGTGCCCCCCAAGTGCACCCCCCCCGCTATGTATCCCGTGCTCTGTTTGCCCATCCGTGGGCCTGGAACTGGCATAGAAGGTGCTGGTGGGTGAAGGGATGGGAGGAGAGCGGACGTGTGTCCGCTCTTTTCCCTGTCTTCTTCCTGACCTGGAAGTGACGTGTATGATGACACTTTCAATTCCCTGTTGTCAGTGTCCCCGTCCATCAAGGCCGGGAAAGAATGTAATGCAGTGCAATCTGCACTGCATTACATTTAGTGACGCTCAGGGGAGACATCCAGGGTCTTTTAGATGTCTCATATCTCCCCTCGAAAAAATTTTTGAGGCCCTCCCATCCTCACATATATGCACTTGCAAAAGTAAATGCACAGGTCGGGCACCTATGCGTGAAAACGTTAATTGCGATACACATTTCATATCACCCCCCACGCGCCAAAGCGAGAGCAATAATCCTAGCCTGCTCAGGATTCTAAAGGAACTTAGTACATTTAAAACTGTAATAGCAGTGATAGATAGTCAGAGACTGGAAACTATTGCTTACTTATTACGATTTGTAAATGTACTAAGTTCTTAGGCATCCTAAGAAGGTTAAAGGGAAAAGCTTGGAGGCCTAACTGTGTGTAAACCTGTGTCGTGCATCTGTAAAGATACACATCAAGGCTACATAAGAGATGGGGTTTTGTCGTGGAAAATAATGCTTTGTCAGGTAAAAAAAGAAAAAAACAGGCTAGTAACTTTTTTAGTTGGCTCCTAGATTCAATGCAAATTTGTCAAGCCCTTGTGTGAGGCATTAGAGTGTAAGAAAGGTGCCACTCAAAATAATAAGATGGCACTGGGTCTTGGAGCACAGCCCAGGAATAAATGATTTTCATTGGGCCATACAGAACCATTAAGGACAATTCATGGGTGTGATCAAACTCTTGTATTGAGTAAATGTATACAGAAACAATTCTTACAGTATTTGATTACTTAATTCAGCACAATATCAAACAATGCAAAGCACATTTTACAAATGAAAAAGCAACATATTATTGTACACCCTTATTTGAAGAATTTACCATTACTTTTTTCAGAGTCTTTGAAAGCAAAAACAATATGTAATTAGGCAATTATAACAGCTGTGTTTTTCTGCTGCATATATTTCTTGATGTTGAAAAATATGTAAATATTGTGCAAAAACGGAAAATTTATATCAAATACTTACCGTAATTTTCCTTTCCTGATGGACTCCATGGCAGCATACGTATCGGGTTTGGCCCCGCCTCCAAACCTACCCATAGGACCTCACTCCCATAAATCTTTGCTCCTGTTCAGCACACGTGTTCTGTAACTATCCTCCACAGAAATCCGGGAGGGAACTCCTGCTGCCATGGAGTCCATCAGGAAAGGAAAATTACGGTAAGTATTTGATATAAATTTTCCGTTTTCCTGACAGACTCCATGGCAGCATACGTATCGGGAAATAACTCGCCGTACACACAGGGTGGGCAGGTGCTGAACAGAAAAGTTTTAATGCATTTTGTCAAACAGACAGGACTTGCAAACCAAAATTCACAGAAGAAAGAGCCGCTGGCTCAACACAGTAATGGGATAAGAAAGTGTTAATAGAGGACCACGACGCTGCTCTGCAAATGACTTCAGGAGCCACATGTCTGGATACTGCCCAGGAGGTAGAGATGCTCCGCGTCGAATGAGCTGTAACTACTGCTGGAGGGGTCAAGCCCTTAGCCCTATAAGCCCACTGGATGGTCTGGATGATCCAAGAGGAAATGGATCTCGTCGAGGCTCTTGAACCTTTGTTTTTTCCATAGAAGGTAACAAAAAGATGTTCTGATTTTCTGAAAGAGGAAGTGGCATCTAAATATTTCTTAATACACTCTCCAACATCCAGCGGATGAACCGAAGATTCTTCCTCTTCCTGTCTAAAGGTTGGTAATACTGTTTCTATGTTTTCATGGAAGACAGAGGTCCTTTTTGGTCTCGCATCCAGCATGGGGATGAGCACCACTCTGTCAGGAAAAAAGGTTAAGAAAGGCTCTTGTGTCCCAAAGGACCCAATTTCCGACACTCTTTTTGCTGAGGTTATAGCTACCAGAAACACTGTTATCAGTGTAAGCTCTCTTATGGTCAAAGAATCAGACATGTCTTGAATCTGACTCGCCAGGAAATCCAGAACTAGTGGCAGATCCCACTTGGGAAACCTGGGTTTTCTCTGAGGTCTGATTCTCACTGCCCCTTGGAAGAACTGACGAATTAGGGCATGAGTGGCCCAGGAGATCCCTGTAAAAGCGGAAATAGCCGAGACCTGGACTCTGAGCGAACTCACTGATAGAGGCAAATCCAGTCCTGATTGGAGAAAGCTCAATACATCCTGGATCTTAATTGAAGATTGAGGATCAGGCCTTGTATTCAGTTGTGCAGAAAATTTTTCCCAGATTCTCTGATACACCCTGTTCGTTGAGCTTCTTCTAGCACTAAGTAATGTCGAGATTGCCGTTTCTGGACAGCCTAAAGCCTGTAACCTCCTCCTCTCAACATCCAGACCCTGAGATGTAAACGGTCTGGGCACGGATGGAGTACAGACCCCTGGGACAACAGATCCGGTCTGAAGGGTAGCGGGATTGGGTCTCGGACACTGAGTAGCGTCAGAAGGGGAAACCATGGCCTGTTCGGCCAGAAGGGAATCACCGCCACTACCTCCACTGGCTCCGACCTGAGTCTCCGAAGGAACTGCAACACAATCGGAATTGGTGGGAAGGCGTATGCCCTGTGGAATCTCCACTGATCCGAGAGTGCATCTATCCCTGATGCTTGTGGATCTCTGAATCTTGAGTAGTACTTCGGCAGTTTGTGATTGCAGGGGGAGGCGAAGAGGTCTACCTCTGGAGAAAGCCCCAATGTTAGGATCCAGTTGAACGTTTCCTTGTGAAGGGACCACTCGTTGTTGTCCAGATCCACTCTGGACAAGAAGTCTGCTTTGACATTCTGGACTCCTGGAACATAAACCGCTGAAAGATTCGAGAGATTTTTCTGTGCCCAGGACATAATCGGCTCCACTTCCCTCAATAGGGACCAGCTGCGTGTTCCCCCTTGTTTCCTGATGTATGCCACTGCTGAGGTGTTGTCCAGGCGCAGCATGACAGGTTGGTCTTTTGTCAGGTGAGCAAATGCTCGAAGAGCTTGGAATGCTGCTCGGAGTTCTAGTATGTTGGATACTATTCCTCGAGTGGAAAACTCCCACCTGCCCTGTGCCACCTCCGACAGACAGTGGGCACCCCAGCCTATGTTGCTGGCGTCCGAGGTAACCACTACCCACGGAGCTGGCTTCAGAGAGTGGCAGTTCAGCAGGTGGTCTCTGCATAACCACCAGGGGAGACTCGCTCCCATTGAAGGGGTTAAGAAGATGCGTTGATCCAGATGCCACGTATCCCATTGCTGAAGGAATCCCTTCTGAAAGGGTCTCATCCTCCACAGGGCCCACTTCACCATGGGGACTACTGCGACCATAGTCCCGATCACCTTCAGGCATTGACGTGCCTGAAGATGAGAGGATGAGAGGGCAAAGCGAATCCTGTCTCGAAGAGTCCCTATCTTTTCCTCTGGAAGAGAGATAGTCGCCTTCTCTGTGTCGAACAGAGCGCCCAAGTAGATCAGGGACTGAGTTGGAATCAGGTGACTCTTCTCCTTGTTGAGTAACCAACCAAACTTCTGGAGAGTGGACACGACCTGCTCCAGATGAACTAATAGTTGGTCTCTGTCTTGGGACAACAGGAGTAGATCGTCCAAATAGTGGTGAAGACGGATACCTTTCAATCTCAGTAGGGCTACCACGGCCAATAAGATTTTTGAAAAGGTCCGTGGAGATGTTGAGAGCCCGAATGGGAGACAGATAAATTGAAGATGTAATCCTCCCACTTCGAACCGGAGAAACCTTCGTCCACAGGGACATGAAAGTAGGCGTCTTTCAAGTCGATGGACACCATCCAATCTGCCGGCTGGACTGACTGCTGTATGGACAACAGGGTCTCCATTTTGAACCTTTCTTTTTTTATGAATTTGTTCAAGAAGGTCAAATCTATTACTGGTCTCCATGATCCGTTCTTCTTTTGGACCAGAAAGAGCGGAGAATATATTCCTTGGCCTCGCTCGGACTCTGGAACGGAGATGACAGCCCCTTGAGCAATGAGAGCTTCGACGTAAGAAAACAAAATCTGACGCCTTTCTTCTAGGCATGGTATGGCAGTAGGCAGGAACCTTGAGCCTGGCCTCTCCTTGAAGACCCACTTGTGGCCTGAAGACACCGTCCTGACGGCCCAGGGGTCCTGAATCGAAGCCGCCCAGACATGTCGGAAGGAGCGTAGACGCGCACCCACCCGACACGTCTGAGCGGGCCCACCTTCAAAAGGACTTAGTGGGCTCACGGTCCCCCGAGGAGACGTTCTTTGTCGTCTTCCTGGAAGACTGTCTGGATCTCCAGTTCCGGTTGAACTCCCGACCAGGTCTATAAGAACGAGCTTCCCTGGCCCGGTCAGGCACAAATTTTCTGGTAGGCTGTCCTTTCTTGACGTTGAACTGGCGCCGATCCTGGGGAAGAAACCCAGACTTACCGCCTGTAGCCCGGGTTATGGCCTCGTCAAGTTTATTCCCGAAAAGGGAGGACCCCTCAAAGGGAATACGGCACCAAACTTGCTTTGATGCCGGATCCGCCACCCAAGGGCGGAGCCAAAGAGCTCTCTTAGCTGTGACCGAGGACAGCATAACTCTTGCCAATAGACGGATCAAGTCTATGGAAGCCTCCCCAAGGAACGACGCGCCCAGCCTAAGCTCCTGGATTGGAGCGCTTCTGGCCACCTCCTCCGAAACCGATCTGACCGATTCGTCTACCACATCAGCCCAAGGCTCCATGGCTTTGGATAGAGCAGCTAAAGCCAGGACTGGTTTACAGGCCATACCTGCTGTAAGGTAGATTCTCTTCAAATCAGAGTCCATCCTTCGGTCCAACGGGTCTTTAAATGAGACCGTATCCTCTAAGGGAAGGGTCACGTGCTTGACCAGTCTCATGACTGCTGCGTCAACTAGGGGAGGAGACTCAAGATGTTTCACATCATCCTCTTTGAAGGGGTAAAGTTTAGCCATCTTGGATACTAAGGAATTCTTTCGTTCCACCTTTTTCCACTCCTCCAAGATGATTTCACCCAACTCTCCCAGGAAGGGAAAATTAACACGCTCCTTATTGAGCTGTTTAAAGTACTTCTTCTGCTTGGGAGGGGGAACAGCTGACTCTTCCCAATTTAAGGTCTCTCTGACCGCTTTAACCAGGGAAGGCACCAAGGTATATTCAAAACCCAAGCAGGGATCCTCATCTTCAGAGTCGCTACCTGACAAGAGCATCGACTGATGGCTTGTGTGGGCCGACTCGAAATCTTCCTGTACCTGTAGAGCTACAGGGGAGGGGCTTGGGGAAGCCGTTGCAGTGTCTTGAGAACGACTGACACCCAACTCTGCCAAAGAGTCCTTAACCACTCTCTTGACCAAAGCCTCAATGCGCTGATCGGAAGTATCCCTCTCTCCCGCAGCCTGGGAGAAACATCTATCACAGAAAAGCTTCCTCTCCGGGACACTAGCGCCACAGCCTCTGCAACCTGCTTTGTCAGGTCTCCGTGCGTGGCTGGCTGAAGTAGATGATTTTTGATGATGTGAGCCCGAACGGGACTTTCCTGTAGAGTGCCGGTGGCGAGAGCTCGAGCGCCTTTCACTTCTTTGAGAAGAGTGCCTAGTCTCTGAACGAGGAGGGCTGTGAACAAGAGAAAAAAAAAAAAAAAACAGAAAAAACAGACAGGAAGCTAGGAACACTTGAGTTCCTACCCCCACCCCCTATAACCCACAGCCCCACCAAGAAGCCCCAAATACCTGTTAGGGGCGGGCTGACCACTGGAGGGCAAAGTAGCTTCCATTCTGATGCTGACCTACAAGAATGAGCCGGACAGCAATGTCAGAAAACCAGCAAAAGAGGAGGGGGGGGGGGGGGCGCTCCCAAACTGGGGCCAGTACTCACCAAGAACCAGAGGTTAGCAGGCAGAGCGGCAGCGAACAGCAGGCGTCCAAAAACCGATCAGATGCGGAGTATAGAACACCCAGTATCAGCAGTGTGTATAAACACAACACTGCTGACAGTTCTGGGGTTTAAATATGGCGCCTGGTGACGTCATCAGCTATCGCCACCGACGCCAACTCACTGCGCATGCGCCGAGCTCCTACTGCGCACGCGCGAGAGCCAAGCCTCGTTCTCGAGGCGCCGCACATGCGCAGTAGCGTACCGCACCGGCGGCCGGTCAGGAAGTGAACCGCTGACCGGCCCCGGACCACTAGCCACCAGGGAAGGCAGGAAAGACCAGGTAAGAGACACATATATAAGCAAGGCAATATAAACATATAAAATAGCTGCCATGGAGTGTACTCACGAACCGCAGACCACCAGGGATGGATGCACACCGGACTTATCTCTTCAAGGGTACCGGCCACCCGCAGCAGCTGGGCTTTTTGGCCAAGGCTGCTACATCTTCGCCCCTACTCCATACCCCGCAGCAGCTGGGGCTTATTGGAGAGCTCCATACCCGACTGGTAGAGCCATCCATCACCCGGAATCCATCTTCAGGTAGGATATCAGGTAATCCTTTGGAGGACAAAAAAAGAACACGTGTGCTGAACAGGAGCAAAGATTTATGGGAGTGAGGTCCTATGGGTAGGTTTGGAGGCGGGGCCAAACCCGATACGTATGCTGCCATGGAGTCTGTCAGGAAACATATTTTTCTAAATGTGTTTGACCTGTAACTTATGTTTTTGCTATTTATCAAATTCATGATTCCTGAGGCAGTTATGATTAAAATATATATAAATTAACAGAACTGTTGGCTGATGTACAATTCTGTTTTACTTTGGTCAGAACAAGAATCATAAATAGGTTTTGATTTTGTCTGAATTGGGAGATTCTCTTGCCTAAACTGAAGACTGAACTGAATTGAATTGACCTTGTACTTCAGGTAATGGGGAAAGGCTAGGTTGAAGAAGTTAGGCAGAGACTGAAATTTCAAGCAACGAGTGAGAGCATATTTTGGTTAAAGATGTACAAAAATATTAAAAACAGATGTACATATGTAGTCTGCATATGTTTCACTTTTCACTAGCAATCTAGTCTCTAGTCTCACTAGGATAGCAATATTTTTTGGCCGAACAAAAAAACCCTACAAGGACACCACATATTTACCATTTGAATTCCATTTACAAAAGGGCAAGGATAATCTAGGTTCCATGAACTCTACAAACAATGATATGGGCTGTTTGGAGCCATTTTTCTTTGAACACATGCACATTCTTCTAACTCCTTGTTAACTGAATTATAAGTAAAAGGTACTGTACGTTTAAAAACTCAGGAAGCTCAAAACTTGCCATACTGCCAGTATGATCTAATCTGTCTTTTGTACACAATAAAAATATAATTTAAGATTATGGGTTTCTTCTTGGTATTATGACAGCCACCTCTTTGTGAGCACAGAGTTTGTGGTACAGTTCAACTCACCTGTCTCCCTACTCAAATCTTCCAAGCATAGGTTGCAATCTTTGAAGTCTATAAAGGAGATGTATAGCCAAAGCTATTTTGGCTATATTTTTCCTGTAGGTCACAGGAGTGCAGTTCGTTCTGCACTTCTGTGACCCGTTTTCAGCCGACAGCAAGCTATAGTCCAAAGTCGGCTGAAGTCACTCAGCCAGTCCAGGCTTGGGAAAGATTCCGACCATATGGCCAGGATCCACCCAGATGCCTGAAATGGCACCTAGCTCAGCCTCTCAGCGATCTGATGAGAGCCTGAGCCAGCCCTTCTCACCCCCTCCATAGCCCAGCTCTCCAGTGAGCGTTGGTGGGGCAGAGCATAGAGCCAGTAACTGACAGTCACGGCTCTCTGCACAGAGCTGAGGGGGGAACTGAGCAATCAGCAGTGTTTGATCACTCAGTTCTCACTGCAAAGCCAAAGGGAGACAGGTGCTGCATTGGATCCATCCTGCATCCACCTAGCTGAGTATAAATGTGTTTTTTTTTTTTTCATAGTCCATACTTTTCTTTTAAGGAAAACACCTGAGGATTAGCTTAAAGTTACTAAACTCAGGACCCTGCATTCACTATATCTGGTCTCCCAAAGTACACAACATGGAAATGCAAGTATTTTAGTAAATGTAAACTGCTAAATACTTTTTCTCATCAGCCGTCTTGTGATTTCTATCAGTATCTGGTTAAGGCTTGTAGGAGGAGTTTTCATTCTACTCTGACTGTCCTTTGGGGCAGCAGGACCCTTGACCCTGTTTCTGGGCAGTGCTGATTGGCCCTGTGCTGATCATATGCACTCTCCGAAGAAAAAAAAAAACTCTCTAACAATGCACATCAAACTGAGAATGTGCAGAGTGGCTCCAAAGGCTCTGCCTGATCAGGAGATGGATTGGGGACAGTGAAAGAAGGGGAGGATCAGAGAAGACAGGATCAAACAGCCTTTTTACACAATGCTCAGGATAAACCCTTTAGGTTCCACAGTAAATATAACAAGCATGCTTTACTGCATATATAGATTGATTTTACTAGGGATGCACCGAAATGAAAATTTTGGGCCGAAACCGAAACCGAAAATGCAGGATGCCTTTGGCCGAAAACCGAAACCGAAACCGAAAATTACTTTTTCCCCAAAAAATTTTAACAGATAGAAGAGGGGCATACACCAGAAACAGGCAGCGATGTACACCTGTCGCTGCCACCCTGTCACTGTATATGTACTGTGATGGGTTGGCAAGAGGTTAATTTAATTACCAATGGTATTTGTATTATGCAGCATGAGGGGGTTAATGTATTGCCACTGCTAGTCACTGATGAATTAGTGACCGACCAGTGGCAGTTAATTAACCCCTTTGTGCTGCATTAGTGCAACCAGTATCAGTGTTAATTACCACTGGTTGCACTAATGCAGCACAAAGGGGTTAATTAACTGCCACTGGTTGGTCACTAATGCAGTAGTGACAATACATTAACCCCTCATGCTGCATAATACCAATTCCATATGTAAGCTGCCTCAGCTAACCCCCCCCCCCCCCCACTGCCTCAGGTCCGGTTCACACTGATGCAATGCGGGAAGGCTGCGAACTCGCAGCCTGTTCCCGCATCGCACACGCACCCCCGGCAGTTCACACTGCCATATGCGATACGCTGGGGGTGTCAATGTAATCTTAACGACACCCCCAGTTTGATCGCATATCGCAGTGCGATCGTGCAGTTCGCACAGGATCGGATCGCACATGTGTGAACCGCTGTGCGATCCGATCCTGATGCGGCTGCAAAAATGCCTCCTGTGCGTGTTTGCTGCGGGAGCGATGCGAATTTAGCCATACAGTTTGTATGGCTAAACTCGCACCGCACAGCTGATCGCATGTAATGTCGGAGCAGTGCGCTCCGACATTACATGCGAACCCCGCACACGCACAAGTGTGAACCGGGGCTCAGCGTCCCTCCGCATCCCAAGGATGAAATCTCCTTACTCTCACTCTGCACCTTTTTTTTTTTTTTTTTTTCTTCAGCATAATGATCAAACAAATAAAAAAAAGCAGTCAATGTATGGGTTGCATAAGTGCTCAATGGAATTTGGAAGAACAGAGGGGGGGGGGGCAGATATGGGAGACAAGGGAGGGAGATGGGGACAGTTATGTGTAGTGAAAAGTGTAAATGCAGTGCTCAGTGCTCACTCATTCAAGGTCCGAGGACGAGGCAGAGGCTGGATGGCTCAGGTATCATGAGGCTTGGAATGTGTAGCTGCTTGCTGTTCTTCATATTTCCCGCCCACATCCCCCTCTCTGTCCTGCACATACGCCGAGATAGGAGAGTGGGCGGCCCCGGGCAGACACAAAAAACCTGGGGTGGGAGGGGGGAGGAGGATGAGCTGCATGTCTTTCTCCTCTCCTGTCCGTGTCTGGGAGGGGTGAGTACTGCTCGCTGCTGGGCTGTGTGATAGACGAGGTGTCACAGACGCTCTGCTGCAGCCACGGCCCCTAATTGAAAAGACTGATTCTCCTATCCTACGGACGGGAGAATCAGGGACTTTTCAAACCTGCGCTGCGCCCTCCTCCTTCCTCACGGCGGCCATTAATTTCGGCACTTTTAACCTATTTTCGGCCGAAATGGGATAGGCTCATTTTCGGCCGAAAATTTCGGTGGCCGAAATTTCGGTGCATCCCTAGATTTTACTGTTGTGGGTTCAGCAACACTTTGCAACGAGTTTGTGTACACTTTATGTCATTTGAGGATGAACAGATACAGTATCTCCCTATCTAAGGCCAACATTTGCACTCCAATGTCCAACATTTGTATAAGGTAATAAAAAAAATCTAACTAGCTTTAGCTAATCCCAGAGCCCATTACGCTTGCACTGTTTAGTCCAATGTTCCTCAACCTTTTTTCAGTCAAGGCACCCTTTAAAATTATAGAAACTAAACTATAACAGATTCCCAAAAGGGCCGCAAGTAGGTAATACCTGAATAAAACAGGAACGAGGCCTAAGCCCCTTTAATTCATCAATAGGTGGCAGTTGACAAAACAGAAAGTCAAACTACAAAAATAGGGAGATGAGGAGTCCCTCCCAAAAAGGCGTCAACTAGGGACACCAGATGGATAAAAATCAAAAAATAACTTTATTAAGGCACATATGCCGATATTAACAAAAACAGTGTGAATAAGTGTGGCACAGCATGAATAAAAACACAGTAAAGATCAAGGCAACACACAATGGAAAGGCATCAACCCAGGTTGGATGAAGGAGGCTGATTTGCATGGGATATGCAGCAGCTTGTAAATAGGGGCCTATGAAGGCTTAAAAAGTGTATTGCACAGTCCCAATAGTAGCGATCAATAAACAGCAGGATGGTTAGAGGGTTCCTGGTATATACAGTCCCACATTGAAGCAATCACCACATAGGGTGGATAAGTTGTAGGAATGTAGGGTCCAGTAGGGGGAACTGGATCTGGTGGTGCCAAATACCTGACAGAATGGAGGCAAACACATGAGATTTGCTAAATTGAAGAAATTCCAGATGGGCAATATATAGAGTAGTATCACTCAGTAAATGATAGTATCACTCAATAAGCACCAGGTGGCGAACCAAATGTCTCGAATTACCGTCCTTCAGATGTTGATCCAAGTGAAACGAGTCAGAGTCTACGTCATCTGACACCCTCCAATGGAATTGTGACCATCACGACCGCCGGGCACCTCACGGCCGCAGCTACCACGTTCCCCTGCCTCCTACGTCCGGCGTGACGCTTGTCCTGCAACTGGTGTACCCGCCCCTGCTACAGGGAAGTTCACGGAAGGAGAGTGAGCCACTGGGAACGTCGGGCAAGACTGCACCGCTGCAGTGTCGCTAGGGTCCATCTACCCTGGGATTCCTGTCAAGGCTTGAATCAACATCTGAAGGACAGTAATTAGAGACATTTGGTTCGCCACCTGGTGCTTATTGAGTGATACTATCATTTACTGAGTGATACTACTCTATATATTGCCCATCTGGAATCTCTTCAATTTAGCAAATCTCATGTGTTTGCCTCCATTTTGTCACGTATTTGGCACCACCAGATCCAGTTCCCCCTACTGGATCCTACATTCCTACAACTTATCCACCCTATGTGGTGATTGCTTCAATGTGGGACTGTATATACCAGGAACCCTCTAACCATCCTGCTGTTTATTGATCGCTACTATTGGGACTGTGCAATCCACTTTTTAAGCCTTCATAGGCCCCTATTTACAAGCTGCTGCATATCCCATGCAAATCAGCCTCCTTCATCCAACCCGGGTTGATGCCTTTCCATTGTGTGTTGCCTTGATTTTTACTGTGTTTTTATTCATGCTGTGCCACACTTATTCACACTGTTTTTGTTAATATCGGCATATGTGCCTTAATAAAGTTATTTTTGATTTTTATCCATCTGGCGTCCCTAGTTGACTCCTTTTTGGGAGGGACTCCTCATCTCCCTATTTTTGTAGTTTGACCCTTTAAAATTATACCTCACGAGGCTCCCCATTCTAAAATGTAAAAAAGGAAACTAATAGTTTTACATATCACAGCAGCATCTGCACACATGGGCCACCCAACATTAGAGGGGATTTATTCCTCCACCTTTGCAAACTGGTACTGAATAGTATTCTAGCATTTCTGTTCTCCTTCAGTTTCTCTCCCTCTCTCTGCTAACAAGATTCAAGTTCTGACAGAGAGGGTCAGGAGAAGGGGCAAACAATGATGCTGTGCAGGCACCAAAAAGTCAAGGCTGATCCACTTGTTGGATTGTTGACAATTTTTGGGCTATTTGGGGCAATTTTTAGGCATTTTGCCAAGGCACCCCTGAAGTACCCAGAAGGCACACTGGTTGAAAAAGGCTGGTTTAGCCAGTCCAGAAAGAATAGAATTAAAAAGTATAGTCTTGCTCTTTAACGTATACCTGCAATGAAAAAAGTGCTTCAACAACACTGTGTTCACAGATCAGACAGAAAAGCTCCCTTTCTGAGGAATTTTAAGCATTGCATTTTTACAAGTTAGAAGCAGTGTTGAAATGCATTAATGACAAACTAGCTTGGCACATGTTCCATCCACAGTGTACATTTTTTTTTGGGGGGAGAGGTTACCTAGTTTAGTAACCGCTGCCACTTACCGTGGGAGCGCTGCGGCACCCTGAGCGGAAGTTTTCCTCGCCCCCTCCCTCCCTCCAATATTCTGGGACATGTCAGAGGTCCCAGAAGATAACTGGCCATGCAGGACCTGCAGCGTGACTTGCGCATGCGCAGTGCGCACCCGGTTGTTAAGCCGCAAGCTGTCACAGCCGGGTGCCCACACTAGTGGGGAGCCGAGAGGAGAGGGAGAGGAGCGGGGCTTCGGGCAGCCGCATCGTTGGATCCTGAGACAGGTGAGTGCGTGTTTATTAAAAGCCAGCAGCTACACTTTTCGTAGCTGCTGAATTTCAATAAACACAGAAATAGCTGGATCTCCGCTTTAAATCAAGGCAAAGTCAATACCAGACAGATAGCTATTCCAAACAAAGAGCAGATAATCAGATGAAAGTGATTCCAGAGCAGGGTAAGAGCCAAAGTTTGAGTCAATTCTAAAATCTCTACTTATTTATAAGCAACCTTTGCGATTCAATTTGACTTTGCCCAGTCAAATATAAGGTCATCTGCCTTCTACAGACATTAGGAAACATTTCTTTATTCTCTCCTCATAGTTAGCAGATTGCAAAACTGTGCCTTTGCAGCAAGTCAAAACACCACAGCAAAGGTATGATCTGTGTCAGATATACAATATGTGAACACAGCCAAGAACTTCACAGTCACTCTCTTGGCACCTCTCTGCTACTGGGAGTTTTCTTATATTTTTAGCAAGAAAATATCAGAATGTGGAAATAAATCATATCGAGAACACCCAGGCAGCATTTAGGTTGTTCCTTGTGTGAATGGGGGAATCCCCCTCACTGTGTCTTTGTATTCTGGCAGCAGGAAACTAAAGTTTTCCAGCCAGCTCGAACAGGACTAGCCATAGATGGATAGAAATGTGTCCAGTCCCTGCTGAACCAGACAAATTTCGACCCATCTATGGTAAGCTTTATCTGCAGCCTCTGCTACAGAGAAAAGTTACCCCACCCACCCACCCACTTCTGTTCTATCTTCCATTCACAGAACTTATATTACTATAATCCCACAATGCACCATGTTCTTTGAATGGGTGAAGCAGCGATTGAATGACAGGTCTCCCCTGCTCATTTATAGAATGAGATGATTGTGGAATTGAAGAAATACAAGATCTGTGAATAAGAGAGCAGAAGGAGGTGGGTGAGTGGCACAACTTTTCTCTGTAGCCTTGGCTGCTTTAAACTCCCACAGCACTGGAAGACAGCCACGGAGGATGGTATCTGGCAGCTCTTAGGAAGCACTGAAGCCAAGATTTTTAGCAGAAGCAGATACCTGTAGGTAATGTGATATACATCATTATACCTAATGTGTACGGTGATCATTAGTGTTTTGTTGTAATTTTAACACTTCCGGACCACCCGCTGCAGTTTTATGTCGGTACTTTGACATTAAATACCGGTGTTATGGCAGCATATAGCTGCCACAACCCTGGTATTTTCTTACAGGGCAGTCGGTCCTCTTACACATAAAAATGGTCCCAGTGGCAGATCAATTTTATGGGCGGCGGGAGAGGCCATTCCCCTCACTTTTATGGGCGGCAGGAGAGGTCGTTTTCCCTACTTCCTGGGGCTGTCAGTAGCGGGGAAAACAATCCGGTCCGTCCATTTCCCAGGCATTAAGTCGAGAGGGGGCAAGATGGCCCCCACTCGACTCTTTGGCCCTGGAGGACCAGAGCGACGTTATAAGTAGCTTCCTCCCAATGACCTTAAAGGGTCTATTTTCTTTCATGCTAAAAAAAAAATCTTTTTTCTTTTTCTTTCAAATATAGATGCAAGATCTGAGGTCTTTTTGACCCCAGATCTCACATTAAAGAGGACCTATCCTGCCTATTTCTATTACAAGGGATGTTTACATTCCTTGTAATAGGAATAAAAGTGATTGAAACATTTTTTTTTTTTAAGGGACAGTGTAAAAATAAAGAATAAAAGGTAAAATAAATAAGAGAGAAAAAAAAAAAATGCCACGTCCCTCCGAGTTTGCGCGTAGAAGCGAATGCATACGCAAGCCGCGCCCACATATGTAAACGGTGTTCAAACCACACATCTGAGGTAGCGCCACGATCGTTAAAGTGAGAGCAATAATTCTAGCCCTAGACCTCCTCTGTAACTCTGAACTGGTAACCTGTAAACATTTTTTAAAGCGCTGCCTATGGAGGTAGGCAAGTACCAATGTTTGTCGCCAACATGCACATGAAGCATGAAATGTTGGGAATCTATTTACTAAGTGTAACATTATTTTTCACATTATAGAAAAAAAATTGGGCTAATTTTACTGTTTTCTTATTTTTTCATTCAGAAAACTGTATTTTTTTCAGAAAAAAATTGTGATTTTTAAGACCGCTGCGCAAATACGGTGTGACATAAAGTATTGCAACAATCTCCATTGTATTCTCTAGGGTCTCTGCTAAAAAATATATATATATATAATGTTTGGGGGTTCTAAGTAATTTTCTAGCAAAAATTACTGATTTTAACTTGTAAACAACAAGTGTCAGAAATAGGCCTGGTCCTTAAGTGGTTAACAACACCCATTATCACCATGCCTACTACACCTCAACCTTTTGTTTTATTGCCTATTACATTAAATCGATTCTTGTATGCAAAGTTTGTTAGTTTTACAGAATGCAACACTGATGCTCCAATATACTATATACAGTATATAGTAGGGCTGCACGATATTGGGGAAAAAGTACATTGCGATATTTGTTTTTTAACGATATATATCGCGATATTTCTCCCGGACAGTCTCCGGAGGAGGAATCAGTGAGCAGAGCTCAGCTCTCCGCCAGGGGATCCGCCACACTTGTAGAACTTCTCCCGCCCGGACAGCCCGAGCCTTGTGTCGGAGCCGGAGTGTAGAGGAAGCGGGCTGAGTGAAGTGTCCCAGCAGTAGTACGGTAGCAGCCTTTGTCCTCCGGTGCTCCTCCGCCATGCTCCGGACGTCTCTCCCCCCTCTCCTGCTGCTTTGCACTGTAGCGCTCTGCAGCCTCTCCGCCGCCATGCAATCCAGCCCTCCCAGCTCTGCCTCTTAGTCTCCAGCCGACCATTAATCCGCCCTGCTCCGCCCATTGTCTCTCCATTGAATCTATTTACAAAACATTACAGCCTGATCCCACCCCCGATGCTCCAGGAGAGACAATGGGCGGAGCAGGGTGGAGTAATGGTCGGCTGGATACTAGAGGCAGAGCTGGGAGGGCTGAATTGCATCGGGCTGGAGGGGCGGAGTTCCGATCACAGCCAAAAGCAAAACGGATGTGTCGGCTGCCAGCACTGTGAGTCTTCCTCCTCCCCCCGAGTCCCGACTTCTCCCTGCCTATGCTGAATATCGCCCACGATATCACATCGACTATCGTTCAGCCCTAGTATATAGTGTGTGTGTGTGTGTGTTGAATATGTAATTTGTAAAACCATAATCTAAAGACTTTGGACATATCTTGTACGGGAAGGGCTTCTCTGAAGCTTGCAACTATTTGTTCAGTCACACAGAAACTATGTACAAACCACTACTCATTACCTTTACCCTCTTATTAATCTCCTAAGGCTAGTTCCACATGTGCAGGAATGCACGCATTATCGCGCACATTTTTTTTTTTTAAGAATGATTGAATAACCTCTTAAACTGCTTGCCACCCTACCACGGTACATGTACCAGTATAGCCTCATAGCTGTGCAAGTTACAGTATATATACAATCATAGTATATATATATATATATATATATATATATATATATATATATATATATACCATTGTTTGTAAACACCATAACTTTCACATAGACGTATTATTAAATAACACTTATTGGGATTTTTTTTTACCAACGACATGAAGCGGAATACATTTTGGCCTACATTTATGAAAAAAGTAGAAAATATTGATGGGTTTTTTTTTTTTCAACATTTTCTGTCTTTTTTCATTTATATAATAAAAAATAAAAACCCCAGTGGTGATTAAATAGTACCAAAAGAAAATTCTATTTGTGTGAAAAAAAAATGATATAAATTTCATTTGCATGACTGAGCAATTACCAGTTAACCACTTGCCGACCAGCCACCGTACATAAACTGCGGCAGGTCGGCTCGTTACCGCAAAACTACGTACCTGTACACACACCTATTTGCCAAAGGAGAAGCTGATCTGCGGGTCTGGCAGGCTCATTTTCCGCCAGGCACATGCGATCGCCCCCCGAGGAGAAAGAATGTGCGGTCTGCCATTGTAAACATGGCAGACCACTGTTCTGTCTGCAATAAAGACAGGGCTCCTGTGTTCCTCCTATTTAGAAACAGAGGTCCCTGTGTTCATTCCATAAGCCCATCCCCCCATAGTTAGAAAGCACCCCTGTACAGTAACAGTGCATATTTTTAGCACCGATTACTGTAGTAATGTCACTGGTGCCCCCAAAAGTGTCAAAAATGCTAGGTAGGTGTCCGATCTGTCTGCCGCAATGTCGCAGTCCCACTAAAAATCGCTGATCATCGCCAATACTAGTAAAACAAAAATAAAATAAAAATGACATAAATCTTTCCCCTAGTTTGTAGACGCGATAACTTGGGGATTTTTTTACCAAAAATATGTAGCAGAATACCAATTAGCCTAAAATGATGAAAACATTTGATTTTTATTTTTTTGGGGGGGGTAATTTTATATAGCAGAAAGTAAACAAATATTGTTTGTTTTTTTTTTTTTTTTACAGAATTGTCACTCTTTTTTTGTTTATAGTGCAAAAAATTAAAATTGCACAGGTGATCAAATGCCACCAAAAGAAAGCACAATTTGTGGGGAACAAAGGACATCAATTTAATTTGCATACAGCGTAGCACAACCGCGCAATTGTCAATTAAATTAACGTAGTACGAATCGCAAAAAATGGCCTGGACATTAAGGGAGAAACTTTCCGGTCCAGAAGTGGTTAAAGTAGCACAGTGCTGAATAGCAATAAATAGTCTGGTCATGAAGTGGGTAAAACTTTCCGGAGGTCAAGTGGTTAAAGTCTGAAACCATATTAGAAAACTGAAGGAATTCAGGAGCTCTGGATGATGCTCTGTGCAAACACACTAATTACCCAGACGGACTGTTTTGACATACAGCTAAACATTCAATTTTAAAATTAATTTGAAAAAAGACAGACTTGTAGATAACATGTAATTTTACCTAATAAATGAACACCTGCATGTCAAAGGGCTTTTGTTACTGGCTCCTTTATATTTTTACAAAGCAGGATAATAATTAGTAATTATTGTAAGTGATGCCTAAACAGCAATGGTTTTGGTCAATGTTATTTTAGCGTTTTTTAGAAAAAAAAAAAATGTAAAAATTGAAATGTAATGTTATTTTTCCATTCTTTGCATAAAATATTACAATACACTGAGCACCTACTTTTTGTTTATTTTATTTTATTATTTTGTTAAAGGATAGGACCTATATTTATATCATGTATGGTTAACTCTTTGAATGCCAAGGACATGACACACTTTATGGGGTATTCAAGAATAGCAAGTGTTGTATATCTCTAGCAATAAAATATAATCTGCTGGTAAACTTTCTGCAAGAAAGTAAAAAAGAATTAAAAATAAAAACTATTACCTAAAATAAAATCTGCTGCTATGCTATTATGCTTTGATCTTCTACAAAGAAATTATGACTTTGGCCTTAGTTTCCCAGATCTAGATCTAGGACAACAAATGAAATGAACTGAACTGCAGCATAAAATACAAGCAGATGCTGCAGCCTGCACTAATTCTGAGACAGCTCCGCATAACACACAGAGAATGACTCACATAGCACTTGTATTTATTGACCCATTCATTCCAATACACTCTACTGTAGGCATCAGGAAGTCTGGGCAGGCATTAGGAATCTGCACACGCAGTCTATTTGAATTCTACTGTATAAGAGGATTCAGGAAGTGAACAACTCCTCTACCCACTACTTGTTTATGTCTGTGAACAAAGATTACAGAACTGGTACAGTTTTAATGAAATAAAGGTCAATAAGCTGAGTTACAAATGAATGCATCTTGGGGGAGTCCTGTTTGTAGCTTGGCATTTGTTCCAAAACTGGTTCAAATTTCCAAATTCACTGAAGCATTACATGCACAAACATATCATATGTTCCTGTATCGTATCCCCCAAATTGTATTCTCTGGCAGTAGCTGAGAGCAGTGTATTTGTGATTCCTCTACTGAGTCCTCAAACTATATTAAAGTTGATAAATCTATAAATGCTCAATATAATTAGCACTGGGGGAAAACAGAAGACAAACAAACCTATTGCCAACACCATGGCTGACTAGACAAACTAGAAGAAATAGCACAGGTAGTGCACCATGACCATCTTTCAGTTCTTGTTGGATCAGAAAGCAGTGGAGTCTTCAAATGTTTATGTTTAATATTTGCAGTCTAAGCTGTAGGATACATTTTTCAGAATTATGTGAACTGTTTGCTATTGTAAAAGATCCATTAGAATGGACAGAATCAGGACGCAATATCCAGAGTAAAGACGGCTGTAATCAAATGGGTTTAGTACAAGGCCCTGCTGAATAAAATCACTCAAATTGGAGGTTGCACTGATTGGTCCTGAAAAAGTGAAGATTGGCAGCACACTGTGGTATCATCTATAAAAGTCCACGGGACAAACAGCACTAGGAATAGCGTACAGTTAATGCGTTTCACACAAAGGAGTGCCTAATCAGCAGACTTTTACAGATTATACAACAGTGTGTGGCCAACGTTTACTTCTACATATCTATGCAGTAGCAAGCCAGGGTGAGCACCTGCGATTCGTCCTTGACAAACACCCACACCAGAGCGGTATGTTGCATTCTGTCTCTCTTGGTCCTGGAGGGATGGTGGAATGATTTGTTCCCTTCCCTTTCCCTCCTTTCTCCCCTATTCTTTGCCCCCTTTACCCTTTTTTTTCTCCTCTCTTCTATCCTCTTTGCATTACTTATTTCTTATGAAGCAAACAGCTTCTGAATTAGATGGCATAGGTATTTGGAAATGCTCTATGAAAATGAGTTTTAAATATTAACACATGTTCACAATTAGCTGCTTTAAATATCACAGGCAATAAAACAATATTACAAATGTAACAAATTGTATTTTTGGGATATAATAATATATAATAAGATCCCTTAATGGTCCTAGTCTAATAGTGTATTCATTTCTTTATAGGCGTATCATGTTATCTCTCTGTTAAACACCTGTACACTGGCATTTGAAAAGAAGCAATGCAAAGAACTGCAGAACCCTCGCAGATGTTTCCAACCCCTGAATATTGTTAAGCTACCTGAAAAATAGAGATGAGGTTCAGGACTGCCACTTCAATAGGTTCATGGTAAATCCCTAGGATTTGCTATGTTCACAAATTGGCCACTCTTGCACAAAACATTTGCAGGTCTGCCATCAGAAATATGAAACAGCCTATAGTGTAGTGCACAGCTTTTTCCTTTGTCAGCTTCCTAGGTAACAAGAATCATAAATGGACAACCAGGCCCCCCTTTTTATAAAAGAAAGGCGGGGGGGGGTACCGCAATCATTTAGTGAGTGTGTGCTGGAACTATTAGGAAAAGCTGACAAGTATAGAAAGAGATACCATTTTTTTTTAAGTTTCTTTAGTTTTGACATTGGTACATGTCCCCCCATGGCAGTGCCCAACTTCCATTGCCTTTGGTTGACAATAGATTATTAGCCCTATAAATTGGCAGAATTAAATAACAAGTTTCAACCTACATAGACTTTAATAGGGTTCACTATGAGTTAGCGGTGAATATCTGGGATTTGTGTAGTTCGCTATTTGAAATCTTTTGCCTTTTGCTTGTTTGTCACCAGAAAAAAGGAACAACCTTTGATGTATAATGAATAGCCTTTTCCATAGTCAGGAGCCAATAATTTGAAGGAATGGATAACCTATCTCCCTTTCTATAAAAGCGTAGGATCACAACAGCCATAGTGTCAGTGCGTGCTGTTAGAGAGAGCTGACAACTCTGTATAGAGATACTTTTTATATTTGTATTTATTATTAATTATTTAATTTTTTTTAGTATTGGTTCCTATGCCTTTTTTTTTGGCAATAACTTACGTATTTGCCCTAAAAATGGGCAGAAATAAATAACAAGATTCGCACAGATTTCAGTGGAGTTCACTGCAGATTTTGAGAACTTCAACTTTAAGCAAGATTTGACAAACTGTTTGCAAACCAAATCCAGGCAGATTTGCCTATCCCTACTCAATAAAGCATGGGAGTAATTAAATGTGCAAGTTGTTCCTGGAATATTTCAGCTACATACATTTTTGAGGTTCATTATATTATTATGTATATTATATTATTATGTATATTATTACTAGTGAGACATGGACTCAGGCTCAGACCCTAGCCATTTAAAAATAATATTTACCTTACCTGGGCTGTTTTTTTTTTTGTACTTTTGGATTTTAAATGTTTTTCTTGGAATTGAGGAGGTTGCTAATCTCTATGTATTAAAAAAAAAGGTATACACCTTGTAATAAAGAATAACATTATATATGGACACTTGTTTGTGAGAGCCTTTGCTTGCTCGTAAATAGATCTGTAATACCTAGCTGTCTTGTACAAAAGGTACATGTTTATGAATATAATGGATCAACTAAACGATTTGGGGAGGTATCCCTGTTATGGGGTGATCTGAATTATTATACTCTTGGAAAACAGGTTCTACTGCAGAAACTGTAAAAGATAAATTCTGAAGAGTGTACAAAGGAATCTGAGCCAACCTGCCCTGATCATGCTCATATGTACATTAAGTGCATGATTTTCAACTAGTAAGGGCGTTAATTCAAAGTGAACTTTGAACCTACAAGTTAAAGTCCACTGATTAATTAGCCCCATAGAAAAGTGCAACTATCTACTGTACAAAAAAAAACAAAAAACAAAGAGAAAAGTTTAAAGATTGTATTTGGTTTACACCTGACTTCTGCCTGCAGTCCGGAGGCAAGGGGGGCACCACAGTCCTTCTGACAAGATCTTGAGAATGCTCAAGATCTCAAATCTCGAGAAAATCTTCCTGGAGCACCTTCTCATGAGATTTAGGATATTCAGCATTCCAAGGATCTATCCAGAAGGATCATGAAATCATCCCCCTCCTGTACAGAATTTGCTTGTAAGGTAAGTAAGTTTTTTAACTTCTCTACAAATGTTTGTTTCTTTTACAGTGGATTGCAGAATTTTGCAATAGGGGGTAATTAAAGCGGTAGTAAACTCTTGAAAAAAAAAGTTTCTTGTTTTAAGGCAATATTATAATAGCCGAGCCGCAATTACATCACTGCTTTAGAGTGCCACCGGCTGTTGCTCGCTAAAATATCTCCTAAACAGTACATGTTTAGGAGATATTCATTTTACCTACAGATAAGCTTTATTATAGGCTTACCTGTGGGTAAAAATCTAAATGTGGAGCTTACTACCGCTTTAATATTTAATAGGTGATCGTCATATTGAGGTGCAAGGTGCACTTGAACACTGATCAGTCTCGCTTCTTATGTTATATAAAGACCAAATGAATAAAGAACATTGGCACATTCATTGATTGTTTTGCTCTGTGGCCCTGTTATTTAAACCTTACTAAAAGCAGTCTACTGATTTGTTACAGGGCAAAGACAAACAATATTTTACACATCTGAAACATTTAGAATAGATGAGTACCAAATACACAGAAAAGGCAGCTAAAATTTATATCAAAGCCTGGCAAACATTAAAAAGTGTTCAATAACAGACTAATACCATAATGCAAAACAAAAAAAAATCAATATAATACACCCACTTCCCAAGTTACAGATTTACATATACTGTAGCACAGCATAGGGTTGGGCTTACCCATGCACCCTCAAGCAGCATTGTCCATAAAGAAAGGTGCACATGCAGGCACCTTAAGGTTATGAAGCAAAACAATAAGTATTAATACATTGGATGCAGCAACAAGTTCACTTTAACATCACCATCACACTAAAGTAAAACATTTATAGGAAAAAAAAAAAAAGTAATGACTAAATTGTCTACTTCCCAAATCATTTGATGCAAAACAGCAAGTGTTCTTTCATAAGATTTAACAACCCAAAAGTTATGAGTCATGTTTACCAATACAAGATTAAAATATTAATGTAACAGACCTAACAAGAAAATATACTTGGTCTAAATAACAATGCAAACTTTCCCATAACAAGGCAGTATTAAGTCTGTCTCAAAGGCTGTACCCTGCCTCACTGAGCCTATTAACACTCTGAAGTGTCTTCTACCATATACAAACACAAGACGTTACACTAGGCAGAACCAAAGTCATTAATGAATTGTGATCCTGTGAAAAGAGGCAGAAACTGGTAATTACTGTTAATTTTTAAGCTCAAAACCAGTGTGCTGCTTACAGAGATGTCTTATTCTGACCTTTATAGTGCAAAAACAAAAGCATTTTCAAATCACAAGCACTGCTCATTCTCTAAACAACAAAATAAAAGCCTTCACACTCTAAATGCTGGGGTGCAATATTTACTAAAGTAACGGTACTGATTTATAATGGCAGATAAACAGAAAATACGTTTTTGATCAATGTCACAGTAAGGCAAACAAAACAGCACAGAAAATGTTTAGAAATTACCAACATATTAAAAAATAGGATACAAACTGCCCATATTCTACCTTAATTGAATAGACATGCCAGTGTATGTTGAGAGCCAGTGGCAGCCAGTCTAAAACAATCTTTCACTGACATTAACTGGGCATCTCATTCTGGCAGTTCCAATGACCCAAGCATCACAGCAATTCAAAATGGCATGGGTTAGCACCCATGCATTTAACAAGCCAAATCAAGCATCAGAAATCATTGTAATTGTTTGTACACCTTTCTTAAAATTTTAAAGTGTCTCTGTGACTAATACGTGACTATTCTCTTGCCACCCATATTGTTTATCCAAATGTTGGCTGTATATATTTGTTCTCAGTGATACCTGTCTATCTATGTGAATCTTGATGATGGCTAGTCACAGCAGTAAACAAGCAATGCCAAGAAACCAAATATATACAGTTGTAAATGATGAGTAATAGCACGTACAGCTAAAAGTTACTATTGCTTGCAGAGATATTGAATTCATTTGAAAAAAATAGCAGTAAATCAAAGATTTACTTTTGTTACCTAAAAAAGAACCATGTTTTAACTATAAATACCCCAAAATAAAATGTTATCAAAATAATTTAAAAAAGTTATGGTATTGTGGTCAGTGTTAGTGTTGTGGCAAAGTAATGCCATAACTGACCATTTTTGGGGCTGACATTTTTCAGCCTAAAAACACAAATAACTCAGCTGTCATATTTGTAATAATATTCCTTTGTATGCAAAGTTTAAAGCACAGTTAGAAATCTGAAACCCCACAGCTCGTGTCTTGTAAATCTTTCAGTTTGCTGAAAATTTGCAGTTTGAAAGTATATTAATTTTGAAAAGTAGCACAGAGTATTGTTAATAATTGTGTTTGAAGAAAGAAATCTGAAATGTATATTTCTCAAAAACAACACGACAAAGAAAAAGTGTCAGCCAAGCATTTAAAAATTTCAAATTGCAAGTACTTCATCTTTTTCATCTAGTTGTACACTAAATAAGCTATACACTGACAAATTTAACATTTATGGCAAATAATTTTTACAGGCCGCACATTTTAAAGATCAAAATACTGTGGCATTAATCAATTCCTGTATCTATGAGTTTGTAGAGCTTCTGGTTGGGGTAAATATCTCTGAAAGTGAGGGTTTTCCTTTTTGAGGTTTGCAGTTGTAGTACAATATAAGTGAATTTGCACACTAAGGTGCAGCCTGAATAGACAACTGAACATCAAGATCTATACAAGGAGCATTCCCCCATTAACACTGCTCTGAGCAAGTAAAACAAATAGTAGGCTTTGGCTTAGGGCAGGCTTTTTCAACTAGGGTGAATAGGGATTCTAGCAACCAGTGACATCATCAGATGTCAGGAGCCTGCACAGCATGCTGGTTTGCACTCCCCTGCCCCTCTCTGTCAGCACTGGGATCACATTAGCTGAGTGAGGGGGAAAGACTGAGGGACTAGAGAAAAATTAGAATACTAGTCAGTACCAGTGTGTAAATGTGTGTTTGCTTTGATAGAATATATCACCTCCAACGCTGAGTGTCCTAAATGTGTGGATGTTGCAGCAGTCTGTAAAACTGTGCAGAATTGTAAAGGGTGCCTGGACTGAAGAAGGTTGAGAAACACTTGTTTTGGGGGAACATGTGACTCTTGATTCTGGGTGCCTCGACAGCACTGGGGCCTGAGTAACCTATCTCTGACCACAGGGCTATCAAATCCAGACAACCTTGAAGCTTACACCTTTCTTCTTGACTCTCCATTGGGTGAATGAGGTGTTAAGGGAGAAAACAGAAGGTAAGTAAGTTAAGTAGCAGGCAGTCTAAAGAACATGTTACTTTGCTCTTCATGGAGAAAGCACAAACTGGCCATGTATTATTTCCATTAGTCCCTTTGTTTTTAAAAGCAAAGCATTAACATGAACTTGTGGTTAAGTTGAAGGTGATTTTGGTGCCTGCGGAAATACTAAAATATCTTGTGGAAACCCAGAAACCCATCAACTCCAATATACAAAAAGCAATATCAGTTCCTGAAATATACTTAGCCAATTCCGTCATACCTAAAGATTTATCATCCTAAAGCAAAGTCATAATGATGAAAACTATAGTGTATAAAATTGACAGTGCAAAAAGACAAATGTTGCACATTTAAGTATCCTACATCCTATCAAGTCTGTCATCAATCTACTAAAACTTTACAAGAAAACAAAAAACAAATATTAGTTTTGGTTGCCTGATTTATGCACTCAGTCCCAATAATGTTTAACATTTTACATTGTATATGTAGAAAGAGAATGCAACACATACAGATGATGTCACATTCAATATCACCCCTTATTAAAAGAACCCATTATTTCTCAATTATAGTGAGATGTTTCATTTTGAATATCCCATCTATAAACTCCAAATTTTAAGAATCCTGTTCAAAGATTTTCTATTATAATTCTGTATTTTTCAAATGAGATTATAGTATTAAGTTGTTCTATCTCCAGCAAGATTGTCATAGAAGAGATTGACACCCTGCGTAGGATTACATATTGGCTAGCTATAAAAATATGTTTCGCTCAGGAATATTCTATAATAGTGCTGTACTTCTTTTTCAGTTATGATTCCAAAAATATATAGAAAACTAAAGATAGCTGCAAATCTAATGGTCTAAAATGGACCCTGTTCAGTCTTGCCTGGGGCACACTGTATTCTTGATGGATTAGGTCACACTCTCTACTCTTAGTCATCTGTGAAGGCCCATATATTCCCTCCACTGACTGTCTTGAGATTGCCTTCTCCTTTTGTAGTAAACATATCTACTAAAGAAACCTGCCTGTGACACCATGTACTAAGCCTTGTAGAGGACAAATGGATCACCTGTGAACAAGTGGCACTCTCATAGCCCTCTCACATGTATTAGTCATTACACCACTGATCTCACAAGAACTCTGTTGCATTTTAGTGAACATACTAAATATTTGTCATGATTTGGATTTGATGGCAATAGCTGTATCAAAATTGCTTGAATGCTTTTTTTTATTATTGTGGTGGTCTGGAAGCCATGGACTATAGTCCACTCTGCCCCCAAATACTTGATGTCCCCCATACTGTACACTTTTTTTTTTAATATTGTGGTGATCTGGGAGGCCATGGTCTATAGTCCACTCTGCCACCAAATACCTGATGTCCCCCATACTTTCTCAACTTCATTATAGTGATTTTCTCCTAAACATTCTTCCAAAATGCTACAGAGTTAATTTGATTAATGTAGTTTTGGATAACAGATAATGCAGTTTTGGAGATACCCTAAGCTACCCCATATATAGCTTTGGGTCTCTGTAAACAACAATATCAAAACTAGGGAGGACCCATATCCTTGCTGAAGTGCCATTATAAGAAATAAAGAAAGCCCTAATTCTAAAGGTTTGAGATCACATTCCAGAGTATAAAGATTTAATGCAGTCCTCCCCTAATCACTTAGAATCACTGTCCTTACAATTTTTCACTTGATATTCCCTGATATAAAGGTATCTAACATATCTCTTTTCACCCAATCCACATCCTTTATTCTATCCCGTTTGTACCCTTTACTTTCCTCCCCAACCTTTGTTCACTCCATACACCACTGAGATATCCTTGAGCAGATCTTTGGGCTTTCATTTAGAAATATATGCTGCATCACTTAATTATTAGCGGGAATGTGCTCCTGGGTCAGTCCAAACACTGAACTTTGCTTGTGCAGACATTTGTCCGAATGCCAAACATTTAGCTTGTTTGACCAGGAACCAAACGTCATATTAGGTGTTCTACTGTTCTACAGTATATACAGTAGTAGATAACCGTTTCTTTCTTCCCTTTTCAATAGTTGTTAAGGGAGTAATCATCCTTTGCAACCAGGGACGTCACCCAGCCCCATTCAGTTTCTGGCTTGGAATACCCAACCGTGTACACAAAGAGACAGGGATAGTGACTGACATCATTGTCCAAATATGGCCATGTGGTAATGGTGTGGAAATGTACTTTTGCATGTTTTTTTTGTTTGTTTTTTTTTTTTTTTCCCCCTCTTCAATGATAAGGGTCTGATATGTATTTTTCGGCAGGATGCCACAAGTTTTTTTTTTTTCTTTTTGTGGTTTCTAATTACTTGGAATTCTGCATATTACCCACTTGTTTGTCATTGTTGTAAGACACTGTAGCATGCAAGCACCTACTAAAATGAGCCTTAAGAGTGTACCGTGTATTTTGGAGTCAGGTTAGCCTATATTTTTTAAGCAATAAATGAATTTTGTCAGCGATTCTAGCTGAGATTAACAAAAGACAAAGTTTTCACCAAAGGATCATAGAGGGTAATCTATAAGTATATGTATTAAAACTGGTAAATGTTCATAAATATCCTAATAGGGACATGTGTCACACTTTATATTTTCAGCAATCTTGTTTTAGACACAATGGTATGTTCTATGTGCAGCAATGAGTCTTAGCTGGCGTGTAATGGGTATATGAAATATTCAATGCCATTGTAACTAGCTGTCTACCCATCCCATTTCTGTCACCTCTGCTTTCCTGGAATTAACAGAAATATATTAAATGGAGAAATTTAACCCAGAAAGAATAAACAACACAGCTGAAATCACCTGGACATATTAGCTGAGCATTAGTATGTCATAATATCATTGGCATTGTTAAGCTAGCTGTGACAATGAAACCTGAAGTGGGATTTTTACTATTAACAGTATATTTACTATCTTTGCCACACTGAATATATGGCAACCCTCAGGATCAATTTCTACACTTGAGAATTTTCCTTGTGCCTCCATGGCATAGCAGCCCTGAGGCTCCAAAAGGAAAAGATGTGCAGGAACCATGGTGCCCCTCGCGAACCAACATCTTAACTAACACAACAAATCTTATTTTAGAAGTGTGTTCAGGAGTCAGTTCTGCATCTTGAAGACAAAATATATTAGAATTAATTTTCTTATGAGAATCAAAGCCTATTTTCTCCCCGGAGGATAACCTTGATTTATGTAGGGATCTTGCACTTGGTTTTTGTGCCCCTTACCAAACGTGGTTTGTTTCTAGGCTATAACCAGCCCAAGCCCTGTTGGGTCTTCCCTAAGCTCAGTGGGTAGGTTGTTTTTCCTGTGATTGTGAAGGAGGTTCCAGTAATCAGTGTTGGAAAGACAATCACTGAGGTATGAATATGTAATACCAAACTGTGAGCCCTTTATGGCAGGACTTATAAAGGCAACCATACAACTGCAAATACATTTAAAATTCTTTACATTTTATTTCTTCATGTTAAAAAGAATACCATCAATATTACATTTTCACCATACATGCAACATAAGAAAAATTTTCAAACAAGAATTTCCATCTTGACATGATACTCATTAATCATAGTGGTTTTCCCAAACTATGATTTTGAGGCCCATACAAACAGGGAACTTTGGCTTTGAGGTCCATTCAGCCAGTGGGTATCCTCTAGAGAAAATTTTTCTATCTATCATGTCAATGTATCATGACAAGATGGAAATTCTTGTTTGAAAAATGTTTTAATGTTGTATGTATGTTACAAATTTAATATAGAATACATAGAATTTCATATATATATATATATATACATATATATATATATATATATATATATATATATATATATATATATATATATATATATAGAATATAGAATATATAGAATTATAAAGAAATAAAATATAAAGAATTTTAAATGTATTAGCTTTTGTATGGTTGCCTTTAAAAAAATGCCATAAGTGGCACACAGTTTGGTGTTCTGTATTATTAAGGGATTATGGCAACCACACCCTTAATTGTAAAGGCAAATTTATTTCAAGAGTTTTGAATATGTATCTGACCCAACCAATCTCTGCAGGCCTTAGAAACATAGAAACATAGAAAACATAGAATGTGTCGGCAGATAAGAACCATTTGGCCCATCTAGTCTGCCCAATATATCTGAATCCTATGAATAGTCCCTGGCCCTATCTTATATGAAGGATAGCCTTATGCCTATCCCATGCATGCTTAAACTCCTTCACTGTATTTGCAGCTACCACTTCTGCAGGAAGGTTATTCCATGCATCCACTACTCTCTCAGTAAAGTAATACTTCCTCATATTACTTTTAAACCTTTGCCCCTCTAATTTAAAACTGTGTCCTCTTGTGGTAGTTTTTCTTCTTTTAAATATGCTCTCCTCCTTTACCGAGTTGATTCCCTTTATGTATTTAAAAGTTTCTATCATATCCCCTCTGTCTCTTCTTTCTTCCAAGCTATACATGTTAAGGTCCTTTAACCTTTCCTGGTAAGTTTTTTCCTGCAATCCATGTACTAGTTTAGTAGCTCTTCTCTGAACTCTCTCTAGAGTATCTATATCCTTCTGGAGATATGGCCTCCAGTACTGCGCACAATACTCCAAGTGAGGTCTCACCAGTGTTCTGTACAGCGGCATAAGCACTTCTCTCTTTCTACTGCTTATACCTCTCCCTATACATCCAAGCATTCTGCTGGCATTTCGTGCTGCTCTATTACATTGTCTTCCCACCTTTAAGTCTTCTGAAATAATTACTCCTAAATCCCTTTCCTCAGATACTGAGGTCAGGACTGTGTCAAATATTCTATATTCTGCCCTTAGGTTTTTACGTCCCAGGTGCATTATCTTGCACTTATCCACATTAAATTTCAGTTGCCAGAGTTCTGACCATTTTTCTAGTTTTCCTAAATCCTTTTCCATTTGGCGTTTTCCTCCAGGAACATCAACCCTGTTACATATCTTTGTGTCATCAGCAAAAAGACAAACCTTACCATCGAGGCCTTTTGCAATATCACTTATGAAGATATTAAACAAAATTGGTCCCAGTACAGATCCCTGAGGTACCCCACTGGTAACATGACCTTGTTCTGAATGTTCTCCATTGACTACAACCCTCTGTTGTCTGTCACTCAGCCACTGCCTAATCCACTCAACAATATGGGAGTCCATGCTCAATGACTGCAGTTTATTGATAAGTCTTCTATGTGGGACAGTGTCAAAAGCCTTACTAAAATCTAGATATGCAATGTCTACTGCACCTCCACCGTCTATTATTTTAGTCACCCAGTCAAAAAAGTCTATAAGATTTGTTTGACATGATCTCCCTGAAGTAAACCCATGTTGTTTTTCATCTTGCAATCCATGGGATTTAAGATGTTCCACAATCCTATCCTTTAATAGGGTTTCCATTAATTTGCTTTTGATGTATAGTAGGTATAGTATTGATGATGCCTTGTTCAGAGGTTTGGTTTTAGGAGATGACAAATATTTGCAGCACCCTTCCAGAGTGTTCTCTACCTCCTAGGCTTCTGCTTGAAGAGGATAAATATTGAGACTGTCTCTCTACATGGCCTTGTCCCAGTCTGGGATATGTGCCAGAGACCCACAGTTTTAGGCCCCAATCAAACCTTGCGTTGTAGGAAATGTGCGTTTCTCTGTGCATTCTTGGAAACATGCGAAAAACACACTAAAACCTGCCTAGCGCTTGCAGTGCCATTAATCCACTGCAAAAAGAGATGCAGGAGCTACTTTGGCATGTTTGTCTCGTGTAGGTCAGCCCTCTATGCTATTGGGTGACAAACGAGCAAAAAAGCGCTAAAAAACGGACATGTCGCATTGCACAGGTGTGAATGAGGCCTTAAAGGATAAGAAGGGTAAAAGTTTTTTGGACCTACTTATCCTGGGGATCACAGGAATGCACTTCATTCTGAATTCTTGTGACCCCTATTCAGCCAACAGCAGGCTTTAAGGTGGCCTACTTGGTGGCTATCAACTCTGCACGCAGGGTGTCGGAATTGGCGGCGTTATCCTGTCGTTCACCTTAGTGGTTCACAGAGATAAGGTGGTTCTCCGCCTCTGTCTGTCGTTCCTTCCAAAGGTTGTCTCTGATTTTCATTTGTGTTGCCTTCGCCTGTGTCCCAGGCAATAACATCCGAAGGAAATTGCCTTGCATGCCTTGGATGTGATGTGGGCAATTAGGGGGTACCTGGCAGCAACAGAGTCTTTTAGGAAATCAGACTCCCTATTTGTGCTCAAGAATGGGCCTCGGAATGGGTTGTCTGTTTCCTCTGGGACCATTTCTAGATGGATCAGACAGACAGTGATCCAGGCCTATTCCATCAGGGGTCAGGTTCCTCCTTTCCTTGTCAAGGCGCACTCTACTCGGGTGCTCAGTGCCTCCTGGGCCTTCCATCATCAGGCGTCAGTGACGCAAGTTTGCAAGGTGGCCACCTGGTCGTCAGTATACACTTTCACAAAGTTCTATAAAGTGGATGTGTTGGCATCTGCAGATGCTTCCTTTGGCTGCAAGGTTTTGCAGGCTGCTGTTTAGAGGACCTGGTCCTCTTTGAGGGTGGATTGTTTTTTTCAGGTGAGCTCCAGTTGTTTTGGTTGAGCTCCTGTTTACTTGGTTGGCTATAGTTAGCCTTGGAATTTTTTTTTCGCTGTTCACATCCCTGTTTAACACTGCTTTGGGACATCTCAATGGTTAAGAAGATCAGGAGCTGTGTGCGTCAATGAAGGAAACAGAAAATGGGATTTTTGACTTAGCGTAAAATTCATTTCTCTGATGTTGATTGACGGACACTGCATCCACCCCTTTTGTAGAGTTGAAATTCTTCTGACACTGCTTGTAACAAAACCTATACCTATACCTATAGCAGAGAGAGAGAGTATACCCCCTGAGACTGGCCATAAGCGTAGCCAGACTTTTTTTCTGCCTAGTGTCCTACTCCTGTAGGGGGCAGTATAACCCAATGGGTAAGAAGATCAGGAGCTCTGTCCATCAATGAACGAAAGAGAATAAGAAAGAGTATGGCACAACTACAAACCTAGCAAGACATGGCCATTCACCTAAACTGACAGGCCGGGCAAGGAGAGCATTAATCAAAGAAGCAGTCAAGAGACCCAGGGTAACTCTGGGGGAGCTGCAGAGATCAACAGCTAAGGTGGGAGAATCTGTTCTTTATGAAGAGTGGCAAGAAGAAATTGTTGAAAAAAAGCCATAAGAAGAGTTTTTTTAAGTTGTTATTTTTTCTCACAATTTTTTGGGAAAATTAAGACATTACCACTTGCTGAACACCCACAGTATATATTCGTCATTACTTTGCCATTTTATACCAGGGTTATGGCAGCAGCTAGCTGCCATAATTCTGTTATGATTTTTTTCTGTGTTGATTCGGCATCTGCTAAAAGTGATCCCGGGGGCGGATTTGCCGCCGGATCACTTTTAGAAGCAGCAGGAGAGGTGCCCGGTAAAGCCCCCCCCCCCCCCCCGGCTTTCCAGTCATTTCCAGGTTTACCGGAGCCGTCGGTAGACCCAGAAATGATTCAATCTGGCTGATGGCTAGGAAGGAAGTCGAGTGAGGGCAAGATGGCCCCCACTCAGGTCTATGCCTTTGGAGGACCAGAGCGACCTCTGACGTCACTTACGGTTCTCGAGCATAAACAATTTTTTTTTGCGTGCCAAAATTATTTTTTTTCTTTTGCTTTTTGACCAGAGATCTCTCAATAAAGAAGACCTGTCGTGTTTATTTATATTACAAGAGATGTTTACATTATTTGTAATAGGAATAAAAGTGATAAAAAAATAAATAAAAATAATGGGACAGTGTAAAAATAAAAAGTAAAATAAATAAGAAAAAAAAAATGTAAAGCGCCCTATCTCTCTGTGCTCGTGCACAGAAGCAAATGCATATGTAAATCGCGCCCGCATATGTGAACAGTGTTCAAACCACACACAAGAGGTATTGCCGCAAATGGCAGAGCTAGAGCAAGAATTCTAGCACTAGACCACCTCTTTAACTTTAAACAGGTAACCTGTAAAAAATTTGAAAGTGTCGCCTATGAAGATTTTTAGGTTCCATAGTTTGTCACCATTCCCATGCGTGCGCAATTTTAAAGCATTACATGATAGGTATCTATTTACTCAGGATACCATCATCTTTCACATTATAAAAAAAAAATGGGGTAACTACTGCGTTTTGTTTTGTTCATTAAACTGAATTTTTTCCCCAAAACTTGTGTTTGAAAGACTGCTGCAAAAAGTGTGACATAAAAAATTAAATATATATATATATTTGGGGGTTCTAAGTCATGATGTGGCAGAGATCATGGACACTCAATGGTGACAGTATGCAATATATATATATATATATATATATATATATATATTCTATAGATGATGCACAAGGAAGCCCACAAACAGTTTGCTGAAGACAAGCAGACTAAGGACATGGATTACTGGAACAGTCCTGTGGTCTAATGAGACCA
The DNA here is from genome assembly GCF_965119305.1 of Pelophylax lessonae. Classification (NCBI taxonomy): domain Eukaryota; kingdom Metazoa; phylum Chordata; class Amphibia; order Anura; family Ranidae; genus Pelophylax; species Pelophylax lessonae. The sequence goes on from NC_138779.1 coordinate 121,750,781, forward strand.
AGATAAACTTATTTGGTTCACATGGTGTCAAGCGTGTGTGGAGGCAACCAGGTAAGAAGTACAAAAACAAGTGTGTCTTGCCTACAGTCAAGCATGGTGGTGGGAGTGTCATGGTCTGGGGCTGCATGAGTGCTGCTGGCACTGGGGAGCTACAGTTCATTGAGGGAACCATGCATGCCAACATGTACTGTGACATACTGAAGCAGAGCATGATCCCCTCCCTTCGGAGACTGGTCCGCAGGACAGTATTCCAACATAACGACCCCAAACACACCTCCAAGATGACCACTGCCTTGCTAAAGAAGCTGAGGGTAAAGGTGATGGACTGGCCAAGCATGTCTCCACACCTAAACTCTATTGAGCATCTGTGGGGCATCTTCAAACAGAAGGTGGAGGAGCACAAGGTCTCTAACATCCACCAGCTCTGTGATGTCATCATGGAGGAGTGAAAAAGGACTCCAGTGGCAACCTGTGAAGCTCTGATGAACTCCATGCCCAAGAGGGTTAAGGCAGTGCTGGAAAATAATGATGGCCACACAAAATATTGACACTTTGAGCCCAATTTGGACTTTTCCACTTAGGGGTGTACTCACTTTTGTTGTCAGCTGTTAGGAAATTAATGGCAGCAGGGCTGGACTGGGAATAAAATTCAGCCCTGGAAATAATTTCATGCCAGCCCCATAGCATTTATTATACTGGCCCAACAGCATAACGCCATTATTTTCTTGTTCATAAAAGGGAAAACCGTGCATTTTAACGCACATTTGAAGAGTTTATTATATATAGATAAGACACATATGAAAGGGCATAGGGCTATATATATATATATATATATATATATATATATATATATATATATATAAGCAGATTCTGGTTAAAAGTGGTAAAAGTGCAGACATGGTACAGGAGGTGGTCATAGGCTGTGTGGGCATGGTACAGGACATGTCAGAGGCTGCGGACATGGAACAGGAGGACATGTCAGAGGCTGCGGGCATGGTACAGGAAATGCAGGGGCTGCGGGCATTGTGCAGGAGATACAGGGGCTGCGGACATGGTAGAGGAGATGCAGGGGCTCTGGACATGGTACAGGAGATGCAGGGGCTGTGGGCATGGAGCAGGGGCTGCGGGCAGGGTACAGGAGATGCAGGGGCTGCAGACATGGTGCAGGAGATGCAGGGGCTGCAGACATGGTGCAGGAGGTGCAGGGGCTGTGGGCATGGTGCAGGGACTGCAGACATGGTACAGGAGATGCAGGGCTGTGGGCATAGTACAGGAGATGCAGGGTTGCCAGCATGGTGCAGGAGATGCAGGGCTGCGGGCATAGTGCAGGAGATGCAGTGCTATGGGCATGGTACAGTGGCTGCGGATGAGGCGCCTTACATTTAAAAATGGCGCCCAGGGAAAACACTTCACTGTGTTTTTTAGAGGTCTTAGCAGCCCCAGGGCATGGGGAACTTGCCGGCCTAACGGCAAATTTCCCGGTATCCCGTTAGGCCAGTCCGGCCCTGGTGTTGCATTATTTTGAGGGGAGACAGCAAATTTACACTGTTATACAAGCTGTACACTCACTACTTTACATTGTAGCAAAGTGTAATTTCTTCAGTGTTATCACATGAAAATATTTAATAAAACATTTTACAAAAATGTGAGGGGTGTACTCACTTTTGTGAAATACTGTTTGCGTATACATATAATTCACAATTTTTTAACATTTTTGGCACTCTACTGCTCTGGGGAGGTGATTAGTTTTTTTTTTACACTGATTGCTCATTATTGTTGATCACTGTATAAGCAATCATTTTTACACCATGAATGACACCTATTCATGTGCCATCTTGTACTATTGTAAAAGGTGAGATCACAATAGTACACAATGGCTATGGATGACAGCAATTGTTTACAACTGACGTGATGGCTGTGATTGGTCACAACAATCACATGGTACCACATGGCAGAGCGGCCCAGTACAATGATCTGTGTTCCACTGTGTCCGATTGACACAGCGGGCCACAGGTCATGCCACTGAATGGCCCCTAGGACATGCGAGAAGGAGGATGTCATATGACATCCACCCAAGATAACAGATCACTCGCCCGGAAATATTATTACAATAGGCCAGGAGGAAAATGGTCAAACACGCTGTTGATAATAATAAAGATAGTTTCAAAATATTTTTACAACATTTTTAAAACGCCCCTGTAACTTTTTTGAGTCATTTGCACACTTAAAAAGTAACAAAAAAATGTGATTTTGCCTTTCCAGTTAATACCTAAGCAGTTCACCATAAGTGGGAATTTCAGTTAAGTCTCTCAATAGATAGATAGATAGATAGATAGATAGATAGATAGATAGATAGATAGATAGATAGATAGATAGATAGATAGATAGATAGATAGATAGATAGATAGATAGATAGATAGATAGATAGATAGATAGATAGATAGATAGATAGATAGATAGTTGACTTTTTCAACATCTTAAAACAGACAAACTTGATTCAATTAGTGCCAACAGAAAAAGGTGATATACACGAAAAAAAGGCACATGAAAAATGTGCCTTTTCAATCATTTATTGAACAAAAATATCAATAGAGGTAATTGTGTACAGTAAAAAAAAAGTAAGACCGTCAAAAGCTCATATTGCCCCCCATAGCAGAAATTACTTCTTGTAGGAATTTTGTACATCTGCCCACCACTTCTCCATGCAAAGTCCCTGAGTTACAAGATGTTTATGGGTTTCCTTGTATTTACTACCCATTTTTAAATAATCTCCTTTTAAATTTCAATGACAGTTAAGCCAGGACATTGAGAAGATCAGACAGTAACCCTCTGTTTCTATTTTCAAAGCCAATCTTTGGTGGATTGGCTAGTGTGCTTTGAATCAATATTGTTTTGAAACGCCCATTTTTGGTTGAACTTCATCTTTTTGGACAGCTGGCTTCCCGTTCTCATCATGCAAAGTTGTAATGTGTTTCTACCTTTGAAAAACTGACTTTGGTTTGCAGTAAACAGGTCTACTGTTACTGTAAGCAAACAACTCTATCTTTGGTTGTTCATTTTTCAACACCTTGTTCCAGAAGGCCTCCTCCTGGATGATGTCACACTCTGGGAGTGCCAAGATGTCAAACTACCAGCATGTGACATCATCCAGAATGTGTCTAGACACTGACAGCAGTGGCCTTTCCTCTTTTGGACGTGAAGTCAGTGGAGCTATCCCAGAGCTCTTGCGTACATCCCACTAAGCCTGGCTGGGCTTCCTTAGCATTCCTGGTCCTCAAAGCGGCCTGTATACCAGTATACCACACTACATGCTCTCTCTTTCATCATATTTGTGAGTGCATTCATACATTTGGTAATTAATAAATAGTTTAATATACTTACTGCGCTATGACCTCTTTTTCTTAGATGTCAGCACACACATCAGTAGCAAAGAGAATGTTACACCCTAGATATCTGAGGTTTCAATAAGACAATATTTACCTGCATACTATGTAAAGAGGTTCTAATTACTGCCACCTAATCCGGAACATGCACTTTACTTACATTTACCAAATGACATAATGGGATTTTTGTACTTATTGTAAAAGCCTGAGCCTCACCGTGGCCCTTGGATGCCTGCGGCATCTGCGAGAGGAACCCGTGATCTTGCAACAAACTTCGGTATCCTCCTGTGGAGGAGCTGTATGTAGGACTGTGCATACAGAACTGTCTTGAAGGTGGATACCACCAGACTCAGAACCTGTATGCAAATCGGGAGAGAGAACTGTCTGTTTAACAGCAGCCTGTGAATCACTACTTGTTGTTTCTGAAATTTGTCCAGAGGAAGGACCACCCTGGTCAGAATTAAAATCAGGCCTAGGTAAATCAATTCCCAATCGCGATCAGTGTAGTAGCCGGGAAGCTTCCGTGTTCCACGGCTCAGGCTCCGAAACCGGAAGTGATGTTAGACGTTCAGACTCCACCCTACGCATTTCGTCATTGGACGTCTGCTGGAGCGGCGTCAACTATGCGTACTTCCGGCCAATAAATAGCCAGCCCGTATCCCAGCAACCAAATGGCTTTACCCACTGCCATATTGGTGCTCGCACGAAGCCAGTCAGAGGCAATATTTCTCCTCTCCTCATTGCAATGCCAGCTCATGTGCGGGACAAAAAAACAGGGGCGGCTAACATCATAATTTCTGATCAGCCTATATCAGCGAAAAAAAGGGAAGAAAAAAGGACAAATCCATCTTTATTATTCAGAAAAAAATATATAAAAAATGAGGATAAAAATCAATAAATAAAAGTCAATCAATCGCGATCAGCCTATACAGTGAGTTTGCTTTATCTTTGATCGCTTTGTTTACTGCCTTACGGGGTTTCTTTCTTTTTGAGCCACAGACTGGTTGAGGACCATCAGCAACACAGCCGCTCATTAAGAAGTGGAAGGGACCCCCCCCCCTTTTTTCAGCCTGTTCAATACTACATACCACAGGTTGTTATAGGAGGTTGCGACACCTAGTGGATTACACAGGTGTAACCACCTCCTTTTATATATTCTCTCACATACTGGAATATTGTTGGTTTTATCACGGATACTGCACTTAGCACTTTCTAGGAAAGTACCTCTTTCTTTCCTATCAATCATTTATTTAATTATTTATTGGTTTGCGCACCAATATTTTTTCAAAATATACACTTTATAATTTCACTTATTTATTGCACTCTGCACTATATAAGGATATTTTTAATACATTTTATTATCACTTGTGCACTATTGATTCAAATTATTGCCAATTGCCCACCATATATTATTTACTCAAGGCTTTGTTAGGGGAGTGTGTGACCAAAACCCCTTTGCTTTTTATGATTAAGTGACACATTGCACTTTATATCACGTTATCTCTGGTAAGCAGATTGTGCTTATGGGAGATGGTCTATAATTCCTCTTCACACACTCCTCCTTTTTGGCTGAAAATATTTCTTGGTATTAGCCTGGATTTGGTGGAGGTTTCTTTGACAGCACCTTTTTAGAGGAACTGCACATGGGTGTATATCCACAGTATTATGCTATGGGATCTGTCATTTTATTTTTCATGGATTTGGACCGAGTGTGCTGAGTTTCCTGGTCCAAAAGAGCTTCCCAACTGGTCCTGCTGTGAAGGAAGTACACTTTTTGAATTGGGCATTTGAGGATATACATTCTGGTAAGAAGTTTGTACAGCCAGTGGTCTTCTCCCAGATCCAATAAAGACACATCTATATTTACTCAAGGATTGTATATACAGGGACTTTTTGGACTTGCTGCTCATAATATACAAGTTTCTTCCAATATTGAACTCTATTGACACACGATTCACGAATCACCATACTCATATATGTAGCACTATTTTTCACTTGTGAAGGTTGATATTTAATATTTTAGCGCAACTTACTTTTTATTATTACGTTATTTCGATTATTTGATCTTTGCACATTGAATTTATTTATTTAGCACCTTTCAGTATATTTACAGGTAGCGCCTTTTACCAACCTTTTTTCCTCTTTTATCCCATGGACCAACTGGTCTGCTGAAACAACATAAGCAGCAGGGACATGCTTATCCCCCAGGCCCTGGCGCAAAAGCTTGGCCCATTCAGTTAAGGTCTGAGAAACCAGGGCTGAGGCAAAAACTGGCCGCAATGCCGAACCAGCCATAGTAAAGATGCTGTGTGCCAGAGCCACCGCTTTCCTGGCACCCGGGTCCTGAAAGGATGGGGATTCCTCTACTGGGATCATGGTTGCTTTGTTCAACCTGGAAACAGGAGGGTCCACCACTGGTGGCCTACTTTACTTTTTTAAAAGTGACTTCTCAAAAGGGTAACAAACAGTAAAATGATTGGGGACCACAAATGGTCATTTTGGTTGTTCCCATTCCTTACAGGAAAACATGTCAAAATTAGGCCAATAAGGAAACACCTTTGGAGTGCGAGGTGACTTATGCATACCAAATGACACAGCCACGTCCGTGGCTACATCAGCCACATCCTCCATTTTTAAAGTCTCACGAACTGCAGTGATAAGTGCGTCTACCAGCCGTCTTTTTCATTCGCTGCTGTGACCATTGAGGAATCATCCTCACTATCGGATGAATCTGGGGGTGTTATAGTAAGCCCCCCTGGAGGGGAGTCGCGTCCACGGCGGCATTAGGCTCAGAATCAGATGAGACAGACTGAGCAGGGGAAGGCGGGGATGCTTCCTCCTGGGCCTTTTCCCACACCCCACTTCCACCCGGGACACTAGGGACTGCAGGACTGCCTTCAGTGCAACCATGGGAAGCTGGGGTTCCAAGGGACCTGCCACCTCCATGAGGGGGTTAGTGGCCAAGAACTCACCCTACTGACTGGAGTGCCCAAAATTCAAACCCAGCATCATCGTGGAAGCCATCCCTGTTCATATGTCCCGGGCACAGGAAGAGGAAACTGAGGTGGAAGAGGGAGAGGAGGAGCTTTGGCATCCCCACGAGGCTTCGGTCGTCCTCAGAGTCTCTCGGACTAAGGAAAAATGGCCCCTGTGACATCATCGGGCTACACAAACATGGCCGCCAGCTGGAGACCAGCCAGACTAAGAGAAAATGGCCGTCATGACATCATCAGGCTACACAAACATGGCAGCCAGCTGGAGACCAGCCAGACTAAGGAAAAATGGCTGTCATCAGCTCAAGATGCTAAAGCATGCTGCCAGGATCATCCCTGTATCCTCTGCAACACTGCACCCTCTGCAAATTGACCCCCCCTGAAGGTAGGACACATATTAGGGGAGTCTCCGCTGCGCACCCTGCATAGGTCTCTGCACTGGGACCCCCTGCACTACACCCACACTGCAACCAGTTAGGGCATGCACCTAGGGGTCTCCTACACTCGGACCCCTCCAGACTACCAGGGCAGGACACACACTATCCCAGGACCCTTACAGAGTGGGGAAAGCGGGGGAGACCCCCAAGGGTCTCCGCTGCATCCTCTGCCCTAGGACCCCCACCAGACTCCAGGTCCAGACAGGGGGGAAAGGGAGTGGAGGAAACCCAGCTCACTGAGGGATTTAAGGATAGGAGGAGGGAACCTGCAGGCAGGTCTGACCTTTCCTGGAGGTTACCCGCGTCCACCCCAAAAAAAAAAAAAAAAAAGGGAGAGGGGGGACTGTACTTACACTTCCATGGTGCGGTTAATGCTCCAGACAGAATCCTCACCACCGAAGTAGGGGAGCTGTCAACCAAGGGACCGCTGCAACTCAGACCCAAGCCTGGTCGTATGTGACCCTGCGAGACATTGAATTTGTGTGCCAGCCACTATTCGTGAGGCTATGTCGCCTGTTTGAATATGTTGAAAGAGTAAACATTTTACATGTGCTTGATTTTTTAAGTGACTATGTATAAAAATCAGTGTAAAAACGTAATTTCCCTTTAAAAGATCAGTCCACCAACCACAATTTTTAAGGTTTTAGATGTACCAACCAGCTTCTTATATACCCTAAGGATTCCAGGGGTAAAACCCCTGCAGTGAAGTTGCTAAGTCTACCAGCCGGCAATGGTAATTTCAGAAGGACTCACTCCCACGAAGGGAAACCTTGGGGGAAATACTTTAGTATCTGAGTTCAGGTGGGAAAAACTATCAAATAAAACCCAATGTATTATTTAACTATGTTTTTGGTAGAGTAACCCCACACAAAAAAAACAATAGCAACTTAAACAAAAGGTTAATTTACTAAAAGAATAGAGCCAGTTTGCTTTGCAATGTGAGTGTTTGAATCACCCATCCAATCAATCCAATCCAAAAAGCTTGCTTTTTTTTTTATTATTCTCTTGCATGATTGTGTATTCAAAGTAAAAACAGATTTACCATATTTATTATCCGTCTCTGCGCCTTGAGTAATCAACCCCAATGCGTACAATTTGAAAGAAAATATTACCTTCTAAAAAGGATACGTTATACTTATTTTTACAATAAAAATACCATCGGATTTATGAAATGTTAAAATGTACATATTTTTTTAGAAATTAAGAACATTCATATTTCTTTTTCCCTAAGACCTTCCGATGCCTAACACTAACAAAGCATCGATTGTAGTATGTGAAAGAACAATGGTACACTACGAAGCAACAACATGTGACATTACATGATCACTGTCAGACATGTGTCACTTTAACGGGAAAGGATAATGACTGAGCTACAAGGACTCATGGCTAGAGTAGACCTTCTGAGGGAATACACTTCAAAAACACAACTGGCCATGTTTATGTCCATGTCAGGACCATAAAAAAGTTATTAGTGACATTGTCATTATGTGTGATCTCAAGGGGCCTGTTTATAAATAAAATGAAGGAAGGGAATGGTAAAAAAACATGCAAACCAGAGTGTCCAGATTCCAGATTTTATTTTGTAGAATTAAATACGAAACCTGACTAATCACTATGGCCAATAATTCCTACTTCTGTTCCCATATTACTTTCTACAGTTTATTTTTCAGTTATAAATTATATTTACATTTCCCCTACTTCTGCACTGTGGGGGTCAATGTCAATTCTTCCAAAGAGATTCTAGGGAATGTTGAGTAGCCCAAATCTTGCAAGACTGTGTTCTTGTAAGATTTGGGCTATTCCGCACACAAGATGATATGCGGTTAATTATCTGCAATCTTTTGCAGTGGGATGAGGGTACATATAAATAAATAGTCCACTTTCAAAAATTTCCACAAAGTCCAACACCAGGCAGAACTTTCTATTTTGCTTTGGATAGTAAAAGGAAGGGTTGGAGCTTCTATTGGGTCTTTATAACTGCCTGCATCCTTACAGAGGATCTTCCACCCACTCCCTATCAGGAAAGAAAGTGATGAAAAATCTCAAGTAGGAAGATATTTTTTTGCAGTAGAATGAGAAAGGACTAAAACTATTGCTGCCTGTGCCTTCCTCCCATTTCTTGTCCAGGAGTCACAGGGCCAAAAAATGAAAGAAACTGTCTCCAACTAGGTTCGCAGGCAGAAATTTTAACTTTCCTTTACTCTATCCAAAACTAATAAAAAAAATGCACAAACATAATAAAGCATGTTTTGTGTGAAACATAAGGTGCTTTTGTAAAAATGTTTAACTTCCTGAACCTGTAAGGAATACGGATGAGCTTAGTGTTCAGATGTTCTTCTGAATGCCAAACATTGGGGGCATTTGCCATGGACAAACATGACACCTTAAGGCTGTTAATGGTTGCTAAGGAGGCAGTGGGTCACTTGCTGTGTCCTTAGGAACCACTGATGCCACCTGGTCCATTCATTTACATGGCTGGGAATCCTTGATTATTTATGAAAATGGCCCGGAATCATAGGGGTTACATCATTTCCTAAATATGGCCACATGTCAGAAGTATGCCATTTCCCTTACTTAGTTCAATACCCTTTTTCTTTTTCTGTAGGAATCTTGATTGCCAATGGATTTACAGCACTCAACTTTTTTTGGGGTTTTACATTTTTTTAACAAAGAACTTCTCAAACCTTTTTTTTATAAAGGACTTTTCAAACATTTGGGTTTCTTTATTTCTAAGTGACATTTCTAAGGGGGCCCATGCCTGTCCTCCCTCTTTCCTGACCAGCCACGCTAAATGCTCAAATTAAGGGTCTTTTACATTAGGTACTACCCTAAAATCTATACCAGACATACCAAAGATATTTTGTGACACTCTACTCAATTTTTTTTTTTCATTCTTGCTGTACGATGTGCTACTGCAAAAGTTAGATTTCAAAAGAAAAAAATGGAACACAGACCCCTCTGAAGGTCCCCCAAAATAGATTGCAGACCCTCAGAGGTATCTGTATGCTGTTTAACCACTTAACGCCAGGCAATGTTCTGGTACGTTGCCCGACTTTGAGTGCTTATACTAGGATGATGCCTGCAGTAGCCGGCATCATCCTGATATTGTTATTTTTAGAGCAAGTGAAGCTCTTATTTGTGAAAGTAATCCTAGCGTTTAAAGATCAAATACCACCAAAAGAAAGCTCTATTTGTGGGAAAAAAACTATATAAAATTTCACTTATGTACAGCGTTGCATGATGGCACAATTGTCAGTTAAAGTAACGCAGTGCCGTAAACCAAAAAATGGCCTGGTCATGAAGGGGGTAAATCTTCCAGATGGCAAGTGGTTAAGAAAGTGCTAAAGGATAAATATACAAAAAGCACAGTTATCCTTCAAATCAATATAATGGAACTTTGATAAAACAAAACTTTTTTTGAACACTAGAGGAGATTTATAGTGAATACCACTACAGTACAATGTTATTCCAGGCATCATAAAATGTAGACCATGGTGCTGAGCCTACATCATCCCACAGTGTGCTCACTGTTTAATGCTGCACAGCTTTGATAGGTCATGTGACCCTACACTTTTTTATTATCAATGGTTTAATGCTTGCTTTGGAGTCCCAAAGCAAATAGAGTGCATTGTACATTTGTAAAGCACAGTACTATTCTTTATAAATGTATTGTCTTTTGTTTTTGCTTTTTTTTTAAGGCAGGTAAAAGGCAGCAGGGACCAAAGGTGACACAAAGTTATAAAACACAGCACAATAGCAGGCAAGCTGTGAGCAGCATTACCATGTATAATCTACTTCTGAGGTCTGTATATGTATGCCTATGTGATGAACAGAGGTCATATTGAACAGTTAGGTAAAGGCTGCAGTCATCCTTTAACTGAAAGTGTAACTGTAGGCACATAGCTAAATACATAAAGTTTGTGTGAACTGTCTTAGCAGCAAACAAAAATTATAATTCTGTTCATCCTGTTTTCTAATTCATGCATTTATAATCAAAGGAAATCAGATAGTTGCACACCTGTGCCTCCGCCTGCTTCCATTTTGAGGCTGAAGGATTACTGCGAGTCCTGGGGTTATGTAGTGTATAGATATACATTCAAGGGGCTCTTACCACTGCTATCACTCAATGAAGGAATTCTTGGCCACAATCCAATATGTCATGAGTGAGTAGAAATGAAGAAATGATTCTTCACTATTCCACTGCTATACAGAGCCTTTACTAAATGCAGTCAATCCATTTAGGTCAAACACGTCATTAGTCTAGCCAACAATGGTCGTTATACATTCACCTGCATGCTTTTGTAAGGTAGTCAGACCTAATCCAGACACCTCTGACAGACACTATGCAAAGCCCTGAACGATTTCTTTTCTCCACTGTGTAGGGAGAGTGAAGGAACTCTACTGATGAGGACATCTCTTTGCTCTTTCTCCAATCAGTAAACCTTTTTTGTTAAATTTCACAAAACCGTGCACTGCAGTAATATCTGATTAGCTACAGTACATCGCCTTCCTCTCCCAGTCAGATGTACAACGTGTTACAGGGACTAGTACAATGACAGATTGGGATACTACTGTTTTAAAAATACATTTAAAGCTGAACTCAGATATAAAGGTAGATAAAAAAGACAGCTCTGTGATCTTTTTTTTTTTTAAAGGTGTTTATTTTTGCTTTCTTAGAAATGTGACTTCATAGAAATTTAATAAGAAGCACTGAATTGGGACTATCAGTGCCAAAGCTATATCAGCAGCAGCAATAACAATACAGGCACCTATCCACACACATTCACTCTTGTCCTCTTCAGCCCCACCAAGAAAACAGCTTATAAGATACCAGGCCCATCTAAAACACAGCATTTATTTTTACCCATCCATGGGTCCCATATTTCATTGAACGTATAGAGGCACCCATGAAATATGTTTGTATTTGAGTATCGTTGAGAAGTTTAGTTGCCATATTAACGTGTAGTCTGTTTGGGTCTCCTCAATGCAGTAGAATCACTTTTCGGGCATAAAACAGTATCAGCTGAAACATAATCCTAGAGAATTTAGGAGGAACATATTGCTACAGAATATTCAGTAATATTGGCTCAGGGGTTTTAGGGGCGCTAAATTCAAATTGTTCATTCATAAGAGCATACAATGAGGACTAAAAGCTCTGAATTCTTTAACAAGTCCATAGGATGTATAATATGTTGGCATTGTCCTGACTGCATTGAGGGCAGCTCAAAAAGTAGGCTCATCTTATGTACACAATCCATGGTATTAAATCTATGCTTAAATTAAAATTTCATGATTTTGGCTGTCATGCAACAACTTTTCTAAGGTAACAATTTGAAGAGTCACAGTAAGAGACCAAAATACGATCCCAGGCCATGACACAATAAAATATCTATTAAACTCTCTGTGTAAAAGTTTTGTTTTTTCTTGCAATTTGTAGAAAGCCCAAGAAGGTGTTTTGATGCGTGATAAATTTGATCCCCAATATGGCCCACCATGCCATATCAGGATGGGCATACAGCTCCCACTAGTTGTACCACAAAGAAGATGTGGTTTCATGCAAAGCCAAAGCAGAAATTTATATTTGGGAACCTTCCTTGCAGCGGTTCTTAGTGGAAAATGATGTGGTCGCTCATAAGAACCCATGTACCCAACGTCACCAATACTGCAGTATCATCATTTAGTGGTAACCACCAGTCATGCCAGAAGGCAAGCTGGAAGGCTGAAGAGTGTGCCACTCTGTCCTTTGCTACTGAAGCTTGTAGGCCCACCCAGGAGATGCAGGGATGGGAGCCACTCCAAATAAAATAGAAAATGGCAGAGTCAATATGTACAAACCACTGTTTAGTAAAAGATATTGGGGATGCTTCAAATAAAAAAGCTGTGTAATCCTTGATAAATATGTTTTTATTTTTTAAATGCAAGCAGTGCAAGTACTGGAATTTTACCTGATACCAGCCTCTTGCAGTCTATTTACAGCAAGACTGGAATGTGGGAGGAAGAAGCAATAAAAGGAACCATTCAATCTGTGTGCAGACAGGAAAAGAAAGCAGAGTAAAGGAAATATGAGCTCAATACTGTGCTGCTTATCTTTTCACTGTCCATTCACAGGTTTGGGCAGGTCCAGGTCAACAAGGGCTCAGAGGAAGTGGATTAAAATGTGCTCACCATAAAAAGGACTGCCAGGGCAATTTCTGCATTGAAGGTAAATATTGATATCTTGTTATTTTTTGCTAGAGTTCTGCCTTAAGTGTTTTTAATGAATATAGCATTGATTCAATTGGTTTCCTGTATATCTGGCTACACTCAAACATTTACAGGCATACCCCATTTTAAGTACACTCACTTTACGTACACTCGCGAGTACGGACACAGCCTGGTCAGCTTGGCATGGCATTACTCCCAGTTTTTAACATTGGCGTCTATGGGAAATCTTGGTCAGCTTGACATGGCACTACTCCCAAACCATAAGTGACAGGGATACCAAACATGGGGAGCAATGTGAGGGGACCCAGGACTACAACATATCCTATTTGTAGCCAGCTTGCCTAGGAAATGAAAAAAGGTATTGCTTCACTTTAAGTACATTTTCGTTTTACATATATGCTCTGGTCCCATTGTGTACTTAAAAGCGGGGTATGCCTATATTGAAAATCAACATTAAAACCCACATTCAAAGATACTCCAATCTAATAAACAACACATTGGCATTTATATAGTTTAAGGTCCTCGAAACAGAGTTGTGCCTAACAAATTTGGATACAGTGGCTATCCCTGGACTCCCTGGAAGAAATGATAAAATGTTGCATAATATGCACCTGCTGAAATAATGGTTTCTCCTTCAGCAAACATTCACGCTAGTGTATCTCTATCATAGCACATGCTGTGATACGAAGCCCTGTCTTTGCCCTGTACTGACAACGGACAACAAAGAGATATCATATCTGTAATCTTTGCCTTTTTGGGCATGGTTTGCATATGTAATTATGTCAAATTCATAGCATCTTTATCGGAAATCTATCAGTTTCTGCACAAAACTTTCAAAAGAAAAAAAAAAAAAAAAACCATTGATTCAGAGAATCACTGGAGCCAGGGGTAAAATGTGATGTGCATGAAATATTTATGGCTATTTTCATTCTATTTGCTTTGGCTTATTTTTTAGCAAATGTGAGAAATGTATAATCAGATTAGCACATTTCTCTCACATACACATCATTTACAAAACCGGCTGTGTAATTGTAGCCAATTTTACATACAGTGCAAACAGCAAAGCTGTTGTATGCATCCCGCGGGGACTAGTAAGCCTTTTTTTCTTTTTTTTTTACTAAATTCCATAAAACAATTCATGATATATAATCACTTCTCTTTGTTAATGAGTTAGCACACTTTGACTCATTTAAAGACAGCACGGCCTATTTACCTCCCCATGTGTCAGCTTTGGATGCCTGAATGCTCAAACAGCAAGCACCAGCGCTGTCAGGTGGGAAGAAGGGGTCACATTCTCTTGTATTTTCTTTTATTCCCTGGGGCCAAGTGGATTGCTGGGGAACAAAGGGAAGGTGAGAATTGAAGTGAATCTGTTGCTTTGTCCTGTATCAGTAAACCATCTAATCATTTTCCTAGAATCTTGCCGGAAAGCCTGTGACGTCACCCCTGCCTAGGAGCCACGGTCAGAAACTGGGGGGTAATGCGGATATACTTTTTAATTTTCATCTAATATGCTGGGTTTTTTGTCAAGCAGGATTTCACTTTTTTTATGGGAGGACTTTAAAGAATGAGCAGACCTTTCATTTTGATGCAACCCTGACACTTCTATAAGAAAATACAGCCAGCTGATCCCTGCAATACAAGAAGAAAAATACTTATTCTTTCAGCAGTCAGTGAGTGAAATCTTCCCTGTCTCTATTAGCTTTGGGCATTGCTGCTTTCCGACACTTCTGGGTGTGTCGAATAGCATGTCCCTCACTGGGAGCCATCCTTCTCCCTCCATCTGCTTTTTCACAACAGCTGCCAATGGGGGGGAACCAAGACAGGGAACAAGCTAACAAACGTACCTGGAAGTATTGGATAACCAGGAGCTGATGAAGGCAGAAAAGATTTCACTTGCCATTTGCTGGAGAGGTAAGAATTCAGCTTCCCATATTGCAGGGAGCAGCTGGTTGTATTTTCTTAGAGAGGTGACAGGATCTCTTTAAGGCAATCATAATCACGCACGGCCTTATAATTGCAAGTGATCTGACTTGAGCATTACTTGCTACGATTGGTAAACAATCTGGTCATGGGCCATGAGGAACTCTAGAGGGCAATAATGAGTACTTAATTCTCATAATCACACAGAATTCTTCCCAACAAATTGGAATATTTCTCCACAACTGAGCACCAATGGCTCCCTTTTCTGTAGAGACAACGGAGCCAATTTTCACCACGCAGGTGGTACATTCACTTTGCCCAGCGCAAGAGGATTGAGTCTCCGCTGGCACAGCAATGGGAGGATAGAGAGAACAGAACAGCCCTCTCAGTCTATGACAATCTGCCTGTCTATGAGCATCCTTTATTGTATTTCAAATATGCTTATTATACGCATACATATTCATGCTGCAATTTTGTGTTTGGATTTTTTCGCATAAAATTAGTATGAATAAGAAACTTCCGCTGCATCTGTATCTTGTCAACTGTTCGCAGCCGGGCTGGGGCCCTACTCACAAAAAGTGTGTGTGTACCTGCATACAGTATATACCAACATATATGTAATCTGAACTCACCAATACTACAGGTAGGTAATCATATACTGAATTATATATGTTGCAATATATATATTGATATACTATCACCTATATAACACATAATTATATAAATATATATATATTTTTTTTAATCTTAACATAGTTAGGTTAAAATAAAAAATAGTTGAGTGCATATATATATATAGATATATATATATATATATATATACACACACACACACTAATTTGGATAGATAGATAGATAGATAGATAGATAGATAGATAGATAGATAGATAGATAGATAGATAGATAGATAGATAGATAGATAGATAGATAGATAGATAGATAGATAGATAGATAGAATTATGTAAAATTACTTACTAAGGGGCCGCATATTTTATATATATATATATATATATTTTTTTTTTTTTTTTTTAATCTGAAATCACCAATATTACTGTTATATTAAAAAATACATGAGCGATCACATATATTTATATATAAAACCACTCTTCTTTTTAATCTAACCAAAAACATATCTATCCATCTATCTATCTATCTATCTATCTATATATATATATATATATATATATATATATTTTTTTTTTTTTTTTTTTTACATTTGAACTCACATATATTACAGTTGGGTAATCTTATAAAGACACCCGTGTGATTGATAGATAGATAGCTAGATAGATAGATTTTTTTGTTTAATCTGATTTCACCACTATTACAGTTAAGTAATCTTATAAAGACACCCGATAGGTAGGTAGATAGATAGATAGATAGATAGATAGATAGATAGATAGATAGATAGATAGATAGATAGATAGATAGATAGATAGATAGATAGATAGATAGATAGATAGATAGATAGATACATTTTTTACATATGTTTTTTTTTTTTTTTAATCAGAAGTCACAAATATTACAGTTGTGTAATGGTATATAGACTCCCGTGTGATGGAGATAGCTAGAGAGAAATAGAGAGATATTTGGAATTTGGTGATGAGAATAATAAAGTTGGGCAATGGATGAGTAGCAGCCTTACCCCTGCAATATGAGAACACAACAGATTAACATTTGGCCCACCCTGTCTGCTGCACAACACCAATCCAGTAATTACAGCTCAGCCCATTCCCAGGACTGGCACTGATGGATCCTATAGGGATATTTGGGAAGCTGGTCTCCCATGATGATAAGCTCTGTGCACCTGGCTCTCAGTGCAGACTGATGACATGCCAGGCATACACAAGGCTCCCTCTGCCACACAAAGTGGACACTTTAACCCTTTGAAGGGCAGCAATCCATGCCTCTCCTGCAATGATAGAACATTCCATGGTGCCCAGTCATGTATACATGCTGTAATACATCATTGCCTCCAAATGGAGAATGCACCCCCCCCCCCCCAATTCTTTACACACCTTCTACCAGAAATTTCCTTCAATGATTGCCCCCCCCCCCCCCCTCACTAGTTTGGGGAGCAGGGCGGCTGTTGTAATGTGGGAGGCCCCGTAGTTACCTTGTGTCGGTAGGTGTCTGTGTCCTCAGGCGGGCACCTAGTAGAAGGTTCCCTTTCTCTAATAGACGGAGGAGGAGATGGCAGAGCCGGAGGCACAGTCCGTGTCTTCCCTCTCCTTCTCTTCCATCCTCATTGTCCGCCGTACACCGTCATGTCCCCGCTCCTCCGTCCTCCCTCATGCAGCACACGCAGCATCTGCCCGCTACACACACACATACACTGACTGAGGCGCCTTCTTCTCTACAACACCGGCTATCCGCCGACAGCCTGCACTGACATGGAGAGGAGAGGGAGGGAAAAGGGGGGCTCCGACAAGAAGAAAGGAGGGATTAGGTGAAAGAAGGGACTGAGGAGAGGAGGGGGGGAAGGCTACTTACTGAACAAGTGACATAGGGACATGATGGAAAAAGGAGAATGACGTCAGGGGAGAGGAGAGGTCCTCAGGTACAGCGGACTGCCATGCTGCCATGGAAGGATGGATGGAAGGAAGGAAGGTAATTAGTATTATGGGAGAGGAGTGCTGGTAATAAGACTTAGGTCTGGTAGAAGATAGGAGGAGAGGGACATACCTGGGGTCACCATGGTCCGTATAGGACAGTATGAGGAAACGTCCCATAACCAGCCATTACTGGAGGACACCTGCACCCAATTGGGTTCAATAACAATCTTAGGGCCCATTCACCCAGGCGTCTACACACCCACGTTTAGCTGCGTACATTGTATTGTTATGTACTAAGGCCATGTTTGCATAGGCGTACTTAAATACACTATATTACCAAAATTATTGGGACACCTGCCTTTACATGCACATGAACTTTAATCTTAGTCCGTAGGGTTCAATATTGAGTTGGCCCACCCTTGGCAGCTATAACAGCTTCAACTCGTCTGGGAAGGCTGTCCACGTTTAGGAGTGTGTCATTGGGAATGTTTGACCATTCTTCCAGAAGCACAATTGTGAGGTCAGGCACTGATGTTCGAGAGAAGGAATGGCTCGCGGTCTCCACTCTAATTTATCCCAAAGGTGTTCTTTTAGGTTGAAGTCAGGACTCTGTGCAGGCCAGTCAAGTTCCTCCACCCCAAACTCGCTCATCCATGTCTTTATGGACCTTGCTTTGTGCACAGTCATGTTGAAACAGAAAGGAGCCATCCCCAAACTGTTCCCACAAAGTCGGGAGCATGAAATTGTCCAAAATGTGTTGGTATGCTGACACCTTAAAGCGGTTGAAAACCTGAAAAAATAAAAAAAACCTGCAAGTCAAAGGCATAATGAGCTAGTATGCATCACATACTTACCTTATTACTTACCTTAGAACGAAGCCCCGACACGGACCCCTGGACACCGCTGTGGGAGCTGACATGATCCCTCGGCGTCTCTTACGGGTTTGGCGGCTCCGGCGCTGTGATTGGCCGGAGCCGCGATGACGTCACTCCCGCGCATGTGCGCGGGAGTCATTTTCCGGCAAGCTCCCGGCATGGAAAGCTGAAGGTCCCCCGAACCTTCAGAGCGCGTGAGCGGCTGCATGCAGTGCAAATATCTCCTAAACCGTGCCGGTTTAGGAGATATTAATTGTACCTACAGGTAAGCCTTATTGTAGGCTTACCTGTAGTTAAAAGTGTCAAAAAGCGGTATACTACCGCTTTAAGAGTTCTCTTCATTGGAACTAAGAGGCCAAGCCCAACCTCTGAAAAACAACCCTACACCATAATCCCCCCTCCACCAAATGATTTGGACCAGTGCACAAAGCAAGGTCCATAAAGACATGGATGAGCGAGTTTGGGGTGGAGGAACTTGACTGGCCTGCACAGAGTCCTGACCTCAATCCAATCGAAGACCTTTGGGATGAATTTGAGTGGAGACTGCGAGCCAGGCCATTCCGCCCAACATCAGTTCCTGACCTCACAAATGTGCTTCTGGAAGAATGGTCAAACATTCCCATAGACACACTCCTAAACCTTGTGGACAGCCTTCCCAGAAGAGTTGAAGCTGTTATAGCTGCAAAGGGTGGGCCAACTCAATATTGAACCCTATGGACTAAGACTGGGATGCCATTAAAGATCATGTGCGTGTAAAGGCAGGAGTCCCAATACTTTTGGTAATATAGTGTAGTTCACCTTTACCCATAAAAAACCTGCCTGTGCAGATACGCAGCATCCGTAGATAAAAAATGACTTGTGCTGCTATAAATAAACTTGAATCATGCCCTGGCTATACTTGCAGCAGTGTTTATTTTATCTATAAAAATATTCAATAAACATAGTTTTTGCCAGCTGCATGTTTTCAGTCAGGAAAACGAAACAAAAATAAAATTAGAATTAAGTCAATTCACAAATACTATGCCGCAAATCAATTCCAATTTCCATTAAGTCAACTGAAATCGAATGGTTTTAGTTAACCACTTGCTTACCGAGCAATTTCACCCCTTTTCCTGACCAGGCCAATTTTCAGTCGGACTTTGAATGACAATTATGTGGTCATGCAACACTGTACCCATATGAAAGTTTCATCATTTATTTCACACAAATAGAGCTAGGGTTTTTATTTGCTAAACAAATGAAAAAAAAAAAAAATACCTTAGGTGTGTATTTTACATAGGATCTATTGTCAGTTCTGCCAGAAAGAACCTGCATTCCATGCAGAAAATATGCATATGTCCTTGTAAGGCTAAACCACCACTACTTTATCCATGTAGATGTGGCGCCCTTGAAACCAATGTAAAAAACAAGGCCAAAATCCATAAACAAACAAAGAATTCCCTTCCCAAGACCACTGTGACACATGAACCCCCAAATGTTTCCATATAGCAGTTTCATAGATCTTCAAACACTCTGCATCCAGTAGTTGAAATAAAGGCTCTGAAACACGGGGACTTGGACTTCACACAGCTCCTTGACATGGCACGCCAAGTAAAGATGAAGATGTGACAGTGGAACAAGTCATCTTTGGCCAGGGGGCAAGTAAAGTGTTAACCATGGGCATAACATGGGCTCAGGGCCCACAGCCAATCCCGCATTCCCTATTTTAACATAGATGGAAGATTCTTCATAACAAAAACTTGCTTGTTTAGCCACCACATTTATTGGAGCCCTTACTGGTTCACTCGCTGACCACTGTGCTTACAGAAACTTGAGCTTCATCCTGTGCGGGGACTTCTGGTGGTTCTGGACCCAAAAGGCCCAAGTCCAATGGTGGTATCAATAACACATTTTCTCGATCACTGCTGTATTCTCGCTCCTCCTTGAACACCTTTGAGGATCTTCTTTGGCTTCTCTATGGAGCTTGACTCCGCTGGCTCTGGGGGAGCTCTCATCTATGATGCTGTTTGGGGAACACCAGTGTACTTTGTTTACCCTCCTCCACACCAGGTCCAGAGATCCCAAATGTCCAGTTTCTGATGGCTACAAAGAAGCACTATATCTCCTCTGTACCACCTCTGCTCCACAATTATCACTGGAAGCTCCGTGTAGAAAAAGGCCCAGCAGCATGCCCAAGATGTCATCATCAGGGTCAGCTCTCTGCAGGTAGCGCACTCCACTATCAAGAACTCCAATGACCTGGACCAGCATCCTGCAAAGATCCCCTGGGAAGCATCCAGACTCCCATATCATCAAGGCGGGGAGTGTTTTGGCACAGTTTCACCATGCTCGCCTCTGCAACAAGCAGTGAATAATGGACGCTCCCAGCCCAGCCAAACTCCCACTTTAAACTACAAGCAAATCACTGATCCTGACACATGGCACAGGGGTGTGTCCTATCCTGCCAACTATACCAGAATTGTAAAGGGGACCACAATTGGCTTTGTTGGCGCTAAATTAGACCAGTTCCCAGCCCAATTTTTCCCCATAAGGACAGTGACTCGCTACTGGTAGATAGAAGCCTTCCCCATATTGTGCCCAACTCCTGTCCATAGGCCCACCCAGGACATTCCCAGCCATAAGCCTCTATATTCATGAAGAAAGGAATGTATACACAAGAAGTATATTTTCTGAACTTTACTGATGTTCTTCAAAGATGGTAGTGACCGGTAACGCCACATTGACATACTGATCATCCCTTTGCACCTCATCCCTCCTCTCCTTAGGAGCATCAGAGCATTGAGACCCATTTCCCTGTAAACTAGCTCAGTAGCATTCTGCTCTATTCAAACCAAGATTAACAAGGTGAAGCATCCTGCTCTGTTAGCCAAGTTTAACAAGGCACTTTCTGTAGTATACCAAATTTCCCTATCCAAGTCCCACTCCATAGCTCTGTCCAGCTGGGCACAATCCTTTATGTTACTCTCTTTCTCCCAAGGTCATTAGTACTTACTTCAGAGGGCTCTGATTTGGCCCATGAGGCTCTATGCATCCCGCTCATGACTCACTTCACATCGTATCGAGTCAGGAATTTTGCAGCTGCACCTTTACAGTAGCCGACTACATATGTATAGCTCTAGGGTGTTTGGCTCCCATGCCCTATCTGCCTAAGGCTCCTCCCATCCTGGCTTTTACATGGGAAATGATTATCCCCATTACATCACTAAGGGAGGGGGACTTCTCTAAATGGGGAGCTATGACTTTCCCTGTTACCATACTATACAGTGCCTTGCGAAAGTATTCGGCCCCCTTGAACTTTTTGACCTTTTGCCACATTTAAGGCTTCAAACATAAAGATATAAAACTGTAATTTTTTGTGTAGAATCAACAACAAGTGAGACACAATCATGAAGTGGAACGAAATTTATTGGATATTTCAAACTTTGTTAACAAATATAAAACTGAAAAATTGGGCGTGCAAAATTATTCAGCCCCCTTAAGTTAATACTTTGTAGCGCCACCTTTTGCTGCGATTACAGCTGTAAGTCGCTTGGGGTATGTCTCTATCAGTTTTGTATATCGAGAGACTGAAATTTTTGCCCATTCCTCCTTGCAAAACAGCTAGAGCTCAGTGAGGTTGGATGGAGAGCGTTTGTGAACAGCAGTTTTCAGTTCTTTCCACAGATTCTCGATTGGATTCAGGTCTGGACTTTGACTTGGCCATTCTAACACCTGGATATGTTTATTTGTGAACCATTCCATTGTAGATTTTGCTTTATGTTTTGGATCATTGTCTTGTTGGAAGACAAATCTCTGTCCCAGTCTCAGGTCTTTTGCAGACTCCATCAGGTTTTCTTCCAGAATGGTCCTGTATTTGGCTCCATCCATCTTCCCATCAATTTTAACCATCTTCCCTGTCCCTGTTGAAGAAAAGCAGGCCCAAACCATGATGCTGCCACCACCATGTTTGACAGTGGGGATGGTGTGTTCAGGGTGATGAGCTGTGTTGCTTTTTCACCAAACATAACGTTTTGCATTGTTGCCAAAAAGTTTGATTTTGGTTTCATCTGACCAGAGCACCTTCTTCAACATGTTTGGTGTGTCTCCCAGGTGGCTTGTGGCAAACTTTAAACAACACTTTTTATGGATATCTTTAAGAAATGGCTTTCTTCTTGCCACTCTTCCATAAAGGCCAGATTTGTGCAGTATACGACTGATTGTTGTCCTATGGACAGAGTCTCCCACCTCAGCTATAGATCTCTGCAGTTCATCCAGAGTGATCATGGGCCTCTTGGTTGCATCTCTGATCAGTCTGCTCCTTGTATGAGCTGAAAGTTTAGAGGGACGACCAGGTCTTCATAGATTTGCAGTGGTCTGATACTCCTTCTATTTCAATATGATCGCTTGCACAGTGCTCCTTGGGATGTTTAAAGCTTGGGAAATCTTTTTGTATCCAAATCCGGCTTTAAACTTCTCCACAACAGTATCTCGGACCTGCCTGGTGTGTTCCTTGTTCTTCATGATGCTCTCTGCGCTTTAAACAGACCTCTGAGACTATCACAGTGCAGGTGCATTTATACGGAAACTTGATTACACACAGGTGGATTCTATTTATCATCATTAGTCATTTAGGTCAACATTGGATCATTCAAAGATCCTCACTGAACTTCTGGAGAGAGTTTGCTGCACTGAAAGTAAAGGGGCTGAATAGTTTTGCACGCCAAATTTTTCAATTTTTTATTTGTTAACAAAGTTTGAAATATCCAATAAATTTTGTTCCACTTCATGATTGTGTCCCACTTGTTGTTGATTCTTCAAACAAAATTACAGTTTTATATCTTTATGTTTGAAGCCTGAAATGTGGCAAAAGGTCGAAAAGTTCAAGGGGGCCAAATACTTTCGCAATGCACTGTAATTAGGCCATCTAGTGGCCAGCCAGCTAACTGCACCTGATAATGTGATTTTTGAGATTTGCAAAACCACATGATTTTGCACGTGTTCTTTAAACGCTATTGTGTGAATGCAGCTTAATGCTGATATGAAGTTTCTTTTTATACAAGAATTAGACTACGTACAGTTCCCAAAACATTTTATCGCCTTTAACATGGAGAAATGAGCAATATTCTCCGTAAAAACTGTTCTCACTAGGGAGCTCTAATTAGAGGTGCATTAAAATCTCTCCCAGACGGAGGTGATGACACAAGGTTCTCCTCTCTTATCACCACTCATGGTTTATCATCCACACAAAACTACTCTGCTTGGGCAGCATAAACGCTACAACAGATAATCATCTACCCAAATAGTGACATAGAGCATACCTGTTCTGTGACGATCTATGGTAAAGTTTATCTGGACTACCCCATACACCTGAAGAGGTGGTAACAGCTGTTTGTATGATGACCATTGTTTATGTTTACTCCCGCTGTATTTTCATTTCCTGAAGAAGCGGGCTTTTGTGCCGTGAAACGCACCTGCATTGAAGTAAGCTACAGCGAGCTATTCATCACCTGGCTGGGTGGACGTACCAAAAAATCTTTCAGGAGCAATACAATAAACTCTTGAATATATTTGTTGACTTGTGCTGAATACTTGTATATTCTCATGTTACAGACATGATTTTAAGCTTTGTATAAGAATAAATTGTTTGATGTTTTATTTTAATGGTACCGAGGAAGTCCTTTATTTCATTTTTAGTTTTTTTTTATTTAGTAAGTGGCATTGCGAGTTTTTCGAAGTTGAACTTTTTCACAATTTTTTGGAAAATGAAGAAATGTGAAAAAAATAGTTTTTTTCACAATTTTTTTTTTTTGTTTATACATACTGTCTCCAGTGCAGCACAATGTCATCATATAACTGGTGTGCCGGTGATCAGAGACAGTTACTGGTGACATTACGTAAAAAATAAAAATTGAAATAAAAATAATAAATATTTCTAATGTTTTTTCCTTTATTTTATTTTTTAAGATTGTTTTAACACACTGTGTCTAGAGCTATACAATGTTACCATAGTAACATTGTACTACCCTGGTGGAGTGATCATGATATTTTTTACATGTTATGATTGCTTATACTAGTGAATTTCACTGTTATAAGCAACAATTTTTACTCAATTAAATTGATTCATTCAGTGTGTATTGTTGTGATTAGCTGTGATTGGCCACAGCTAATCACATGGTACAGGTGGGCTGTGATTTGTCTTGTCTGTACCATGTAGTCCCTGTGACCAATTACAGCTAGCAACATAATTGTACAAAATAAGTGGTATGAATGGAAGCCATCCATTGTGTACAATTGTCACATGATCTGCTGTGATTGGTCACATTGACCACATGGTACTGGCTGGACACAGTGGGTGACAGATTATCCTCTTTTCTCTCCAGCAATAGACTTGGTGAATCTACATTATCTTCAGGACACTCACTTACCAGCATCCCATATACTGATACCCATCCACTGACTCTTCTAGCTGCAGGGATGGCCCCCCTCAGGTCAGGCCCATTGACGCAGATCTGTACTCACTGTACTGCAGAATCAGATCCTCCAGTGTCTCCCCTTTCAGTCAGCTTCACTGGACCTCTGGGTTCAGTTCCTCACTAGCACTCTCCAGCCCCTCAGGTGGACTACCTACAGAGGAGGAGGCAGCCATCCCCTCCCTCTGGTACCCCGCTATCCAGCCGAAAGACCCAGAGCACATGTGCTCCTGGCTTGTATACAGTATCCCAGCATGCACCAAGGCACTTTCCTCTGCCAAATCACCAGGGCTGTATCAAATGCCTGTGCACTCATTTGTCAGGTTTCCTCCCTATTGGACCAGTGTTAAACACTCTGCAGACACAAGAATTGCACATGAGCACAATGAGCAAACCTCACTAACAGATCCCGCTCTCTGGTAGGGATCTAGATTATAAATTTACCTGCAGTCCTTGTGGTAAGAAGACAGGACTCAAAACTACGATTTCTCCCTAGCACCTACCTAGGAGGGTGCTACACACAAATGAATCCCACTCTGTGATAATGAATACACCCTTTAAAGTTGATTTCCGGCCTATTTTGCAACTTTAGTGATTCCTGGATTGCTCGCTATGCTGATCAACAATTGGGCATTTACAATTTTTTTCAGGGGTCCCTTACCTTATTTTCAGGGCATTTTTTATTGTACTTCCTCCTTCTCCCCCCTCTGTGGCCACAGCCACCAACATCACTTCTGCCTTTGCATTGCATCCTGGGAGCTGTTTGTCATCACTCCCAGGAGGCTGGAATCAGGAAGAACTCACAGAACACTCCCTGGAATCAGGAAGAAGGACACAGCAGATTACACTGCGGCTTCAGATGCCCACGTCTAAGATGGCCGCGCCCAGACAGCGTTTTTAAAAGTAAGATTTTGACTAAAATCCAATACTGTACACCTTGTAAGTATGAGAATAGCGGTTCTGTAAAGGGCAATAGATTAGTATTATAGGGGTATTTTTAGTTAAAAAAGGTATTTGAGGCCGGAAATCCACTTTAATGTATTTTTTTAATGTAAGCAGTCAAGGGACTTAGCTACAAATCATGGCGCAAAATTTTGATGGAGTCACCTGGCAAACTCTCTCTGTTGCAGCTTGCAGTGTGAGCTGTCATAATCGGTGTCATTGATCTTACTATAAAGTATGCCATAGCAACATTTTGATGGGGTCCCCTGGCTAACTCCCTTTGTAGCAGCTTGCAGTGTCAGCTGTGACAATACGTGTCATTGACTTACCATAAAGTATGTCTGAATCAAGGACAGGCAGCAGGAGAAGAGCTGTCAGTATAATCAGACAACTAGGGAGTCAGGACCATTGCTTTAGATAAAGGTTATAGTAGTAGTAGCAATGATAATAACCATAATGATGTCAGCTGTCCTTAAGGTTTTATTTGAGAAGAATCTCTTGGATTTTTACTGCATTAGCGCACAGGGTTAATTTCAATATGTAGCAGTTGTTTAGAGGGCAATAAATCCACACTGCTAAGACAGCTGAGCAAATACTTCTTACTGCACAGAGGGGGGATCTGTGACTGGCAAGAATCCCAAGGTCTGACATCAGCCCTTCTATACTGGAGATTTCACAATTTAGATTCATTACCAGCCTCCCTAATGATCCCCCCCAACTTAGGCCAGGTGCCATAGAAGCCTGTCACTGTTCAACCGCAATGTGAGGGGTGGGAATGAGACCTGTAAGTGAAAGTTAAACTGCAGCAAGAAAGATAAGGTCTCCTGCCCTGCCAGAAAGGGCTGTGTTGTGTTACAGAGCTGTAAAAATCTCAGAACTGGATTGGCAAAAATACAAATTCATTGGCAGGTGAAATTGTTCTCTTTTATACATATCATCTATATGTAGTTGTTTGCCCGTAGTCTAGCTTTAAAGGTGCTCGCACACAATGTCACCTTTATATACGTTTCCTATTACATCTTCAATTGTCTTCGCAAACACATCGGTCCTGGTTTACTAAAAGAGATCAACATTAACACAAAAAAAAATTGCTAGAATACTTTTGCATTGCAGGATCACATGAGCACATGCATGTATCTATACATAGCGATCACCATCCCTGAACCTATTTGGTAAATCCTAGGGCTCTTTCACACGGGCGTTCCGTATGTCCGTTTTTCATCCCATCCGTTTGCGGATGAAAAACTGACATAATGTATCTCTATGTAAACACGGATGTCAGCGGATGATCATCCGCTGACATACGTTTTTCGTCCTTTCCGTTCAGTTCAGTTTTTTGGAACGGAAGAGAAACCTATTTTTTCTTCCGTTCAAAAAACGAAACGGATGTCAGTGGTGTCATCCGCTGACATCCGTATTTACATAGAGATACATGTCCGAGACTATGTCCGTTTTTCATCCGCAAACGGATGGGATGAAAAACGGACAGACTGACCGGATGACACAAGTGTCATCCGTGTCCATTTCAAAAAAAAAAAAAAGGGCCTGATCGGGCAAAAAAAAAAACTGAACGCCCGTGTGAAAGAGCCCTACTCTAATATTCAATGTGTACAGTGTACTCCCAGTTTGTTGTGTGTTTGCCCTGGCCACGGCATGTATATCTGCACATGCACACTCTGATACCTCCAATACAGTGTCTATCATTGATCACTTACTTCTACAACATAATACTAGTATGCACTTTGTATGGTTTTGTTTCTTCATGAGATGCACGTGTAAAATCTTTAACAGTGGTCACCTGGATCAAAAAACAGACAAATACACATATTTTGCAATTAGCAGGAACCAGTCCTGCTGGTGATGGACCTTACTGGCACCCACATGAGACAAATTTGTATAAAAATATCAAATTGTATTATTAATCTTTTAAAAAATGACACCAAATGTGTAAGTACATGTTTAACCACTTAAGGACCGAGCCCATTTTTAACATATGTTGTTTACAAGTTAACCACTTGCCGACCAGCCGCCGTAAATTAACTGCGCTCGCCTGGGAGGCGGTAGGGGGAGAGCGCGTGCCGCCGTCAGCGCGCTCCTGCCCCTGCTCATCAGCGGGGAAGCCAGGGCGTATGTCAGGAGGCTCCGATGGCTGCCTGACACCAGCGATCTCCCGCTGCTGACAGAGAAGGACGGACGGCTGATGTAAACACAGCCGTCTGTACTTCTCCCTGAAGTGATCACAGATGTCATGTGATCCTGCTATATAGGATCACATGTCTCTGTGATGACTTCACAAGCCACGCCCCCCCCACAGCTAGAATCATGCCCCTAGGGTCACATTTAACCCCTTGATCACCAATACTGTTAACCCCTTCCCTGCCAGTGTCATTATTATAGTAACAGTGCATATTTTTAGCACTGATTACTGTAATAATATCACTGGTACCCAGAAAAGTGTCAAAAATGTCAGTTAGGGGTCCGATCTGTCCGCCGTAATGTCGCAGTCCCGCAAAAATTTGCAGATCACCGCCATTACTAGTTAAAAAAAAAAAATAAAAATGACATAAATCTTTCCCTTAGTAAACGCAATAACTTTTGCGCAAACCAATCAAAATATGCTTATTGCGATTGTTTTTACCAAGAATATGTAGCAGAAAACAAATTGGCCTAAAATGTTAAAAAATTTTAATTTTTACAATTTTTTTGAGAATTTCAAATAAAAGAATGTAAAAAATATTGTTTTTTTTTTTTCAAAATTGTCGCTCTTGTTATGTTTATAGCGCAAAAAAAAAAATCA
This sequence comes from Pelophylax lessonae, assembly GCF_965119305.1. Taxonomy (NCBI): domain Eukaryota; kingdom Metazoa; phylum Chordata; class Amphibia; order Anura; family Ranidae; genus Pelophylax; species Pelophylax lessonae. The sequence continues at coordinate 121,779,339 of NC_138779.1, forward strand.
CACAGGTGATCAAATACCACCAAAAGAAAGCTCTATTTGTGGGAAAAAAAGTATGTCAATTTTGTTTGAGTACTGCGTCGCACGACCGCGCAATTGTCCGTTAAATTCACACAGTGCTGAATAGCAAAATAGGGCCTGGTCATTAAGGAGCAAAATCTTCCGGTCTTAAAGTGGTTAAAATCAGTATTTTTTGCTAGAAAACTACAAAGAACCCCCAAACATTATATATATTTTTTTAGCAAAGACTCTGGAGAATAAAATGGCCATCATTGCAAGATTTTTTGTCACGCGGTATTTGCGCGGCGGTCTTTCACACGCCATTTTTTGGGAAAAATTACATTTCACTGCATTTAAAAAAACTAAACAGTAAAGTTAGCCCATTCTTTTTGTATATTGCCAAAGACAATGTCATGTCGAGTAAATAGATACCCAACATGTTACAGTTTAAAATTGCGCACACCCGCGGAATGGCGACAAACTACGGTAACAAAAATCTCCATAGGCGTTGCTTTAAAACATTTTAACGGTTACCGGTTTAGAGAGTAGCTCTTTTTTTAAATTATTGCTCTCACTCTGGCGATTGCGGCAATACCTCACATGTGTGGTTTGAACTGCGATTTAATTTGCGGGCGCAACTTCTGTATACACTTTCTTTTGTGCGTGAGCTCATGGCGACGGGGGCGGCTAAAAATGTTTTTTTTTTCCTATTTATTTTATTTTTTTTTTTTTATTTTAGCAAAGGTTTTTTTTTTATAAAAAATCTGATCACCTTTATTGCTGTCACAAGCAATGTAAACATTCCATAGTGACAGCAACAAACAGTGACAGGTACTCTTTATGGAAGGATCGGGGGTCTAAAAGACCCTAGACCCTTCCACTACACTTCCATGCATTCAAAATGCCAAAAACAGCATTTTTGAATTTTTTAAATTTGGCGCCTTTAGCAGCCGAGTAACCCGGATGTGACGTCATGGACGCTGCCTCCGGGTTACGTCATTGGAGACCCGATCAAAACCACATCCGGCTTTGATTGGGACTCTAACCAGCCGGCGGAGACCCGGGCAGAGCCGCGGAAGGCGGCGGGAGGGGGAGCGTCCCCTCCCGCTCGCTGGGGTAACGACCGAGCGGCTCCCAAGCCACATCGGTCATTACCGATGGAAAGCTGACCACCGGCTCTAAAAAACGGTACTGGGGTGATGCCTCATGCTGCAGGCATCGCCCCGGTACAACCACTTAAATGCAGCGGTTTGCGGTTAAAATGAATAAATTGGCATATGATACAAATGTCCGACTATGGACCAATATACAGACACCTCTTTACATGGTAACATTCAAGTATGAAGATAGAGGTATGGGTGTATTCTCATCAGCTGGTCGACGTGTTTTGCAGATTGCGTAGCTTCCTCAGGACCAACTTAAGATGTATCATATTCTGCTGAACATAACAGATTCATATTTATTTTTGTCATGTCACCACTTAGTTGGTTTATATTTGGATGCTGGAGTATAACTACATAGCAAACCAAACTTACTTGTAAATACATGACATACACTCTGATATGGTATGTACAAGGCCATGTCCTGTGAACATTTTTTCCACCTGGTTATGAATCTTTACAGTTCCTTTACTGTAGGCATGTTAGTTGTACTTTTCATTAATGTGCTACTAACCCACTCACTGAGTTTTGTTGGACTGCCTTCTCCAGGCAGTGTCTTAAGGTCCATACACACGATAAGAAAAGTGGAAGTAATATTTTGTCCGTCAAACGATTCCCCGATATTTGGATCGTTAGTATGGTGCTTTCAACAGCAGATTACGAATTTTCGGATGACAAAAACTGAATGTGCAGACTATAAAATTTTTATTATACGTGAAAACAACGTCTGATTTAGTACCGTTTTCACCCGAAAAAAATCATAAAAGCAAGACTACGCATGCTCAGAAATGAAAGAATACATACAAAACAATTCAGCACATGACATCACTTCTGAAGTTGAATTCTGTATGAAAATTTTGTATGAAAGGAACCTCTTCACTTTTGAAGACGGAAATTAGTCTGATAATCTGATCATGTGAACAAGGCTTTAGTTGTGCTCCAGACAATGTTCTAAGTTTTGAATTTTGTTTCATGACACAACACTGGTTTGTGCAGAATCTTGTCTTTACCTTTTTTGATAACTTATTGGTTTTCATGGTGTTGTATTTCCAGATATGTTATGTAATAATGTTTGGCGCTCCACAAAAACAGGATGATCAGAGATCTTGTGAACCCTAAATTCCGTGTAGATATGTGATATTAAATTCCAACTAAATCAATTTTAAAATCCAATGGTGGGAATATTTATGCAGCATACTGCACTGTATAAAGCAGTGATCAGGAAGTACATCTCCACCTGTTGTTGAACTGGAAGTCCCAGCATCCCAAAGAACATACGTTTAGCTAGGTAGTTAACAGGACAAGCAGTAATTGTATTTTCACAGCTGCTTGAACCACTGATATTATTTAACTATACTTATTAGTCAGGGTTATACTTGACCATGACAGGCAATAATTAGTAGCCTAATTAGTTTATCCAGGCAAGGGTCAGGGTAGGCTGTGGTCAGAAAGGTCATACATATGCAGGCAAAGTCAAGCAAACTGAAGAAAACACAGGAAAGACAATATATTATGCAAACACATAATATACTGGAGCACGGACAACTCCCCTAGATAAATCCAATGTATAATGAGCTGTCACTACTAAGATGGCTTGCAGCTCCCCTTTGTGCCAAGTTGGGATCAACTTCTGGGCTCAGATGCTGAGAAAAGAAAAAACAGAGGGCGCAACCATCCAAGTGTAAATATTTATTGAAATAATGGGTTAAAAGCAATCATGCCCTCATATGCGACTCTATAAAGGTAGGAACATCAACATGGTGGTAAACATCAGTGTATACCCCCGCTGTATGAACCTGGAAGCATTGGCAAAGTATGCTAGTTGAGCAGCCAGGATGTTGCAGAGCAGCGGCAAGAAGACCTTTCTTGGTAAAGTCAGTGATGGGGCCACCAGGGTGGAGAATCCTCTGACAAACTTTCAAAACAAATTGGTAAATCCTAAATGGGGTTGAATGGCATTGAGGTTCATAGGCTAAGGCCACTGAAAAATAGCATGGACCTCGGTAGGATTCTTAGCTAAGCCAGAATCACTATATACTCTAGGAATGGGACCTCGGTTGCATGAAAGACACACTTCTCCAGTTATTCATAGAGGGAATGTTCTTGAAGCCTGGCCAAGACTTCTCTAATGTGACATCAATGGTCTGCCAAAGACTGGGAATATATCAAAAGATAAATTAGATGAAAAGAAATTGACCTAGGTAGCTATTAAAATATTAAAAGTAAGAACAATCTCGCAAACACTTTACAGATAAGCTGCAAGCATAAAGTGAACATTCTCAAGCAAGAATAATCACCTAACTATAGAGTAAAGGATATGCTGTGCTAATGTAATATAATATAAAATCATTAACTAATATGTGTGATCTTCATTACAATATCTAAACTTATATAGCGCAAACATTAAGTGAATAGTGAATCAAGTGTCCAGAAAACAGTACTACCATGTAAAAGTAATAGAACAATCTCCACAAAAATATAAATTAATTCAATCCTCCACAAGTGATGAAAAAACACTCTGTGCTGTGTCCAGGTAAAACTGCCACTAACCCCTTTAGGCACTCTCTTTGTTGTATTGACCCTTTAGGAAAAAAAATATTTTTTGCACATATCCCCTTTAAAGCCAGGATGGGCCTATCACTCCACCATTAGTTGTAACGTAATTAAACATTAACTACTTCAGCTCCGGAAGATTTACCCCCCTTTATGAAAAGGCCATTTTTTGCAACACAGCACTGCATTACTTTAACTGACAATTATGCGGTCGTGAGGCAATTTACCCAAATAACATTTATGTCCTTTTTTCCCCACAAATAGAGCTTTCTTTTGGTGGTATTTGTTCACCTGCGTGATTTTTATTTTTTGCGCTGTAAACAAAAAAAAAAAAAAAATGTTGAAATATACAGTGGGTACGGAAAGTATTCAGACCCCTTTAAATTTTTCACTCTTTGTTATATTGCAGCCATTTGCTAAAATCATTTAGGTTCATTCTTCTTCCTCATGAATGTACACATAGCACCCCATACTGACAGAAAAACACAGAATTGTTGACATTGTTGCAGATTTATTAAAAAAGAAAAACTGAAATATCACATGGTCCTAAGTATTCAGACCCTTTACTCAGTATTTAGTAGAAGCCCCCTTTTGATCTAATACAGCCAGGAGTCTTTTTGGGAAAGATGCAACAAGTCTTTCACACCTGGATTTGGGGATCCTCTGCCATTCCTCCTTGTAGATCCTCTCCAGTTCTGTCAGGTTGGATGGTAAACGTTGGTGGACAGCCATTTTTAGGTCTCTCCAGAGATGCTCAATTGGGTTTAAGTCAGGGCTCTGGCTGGGCCATTCAAGAACAGTCACGGAGTTGTTGTGAAGCCACTCCTTCGTTATTTTAGCTGTGTGCTTAGGGTCATTGTCTTGTTGGAAGGTAAACCTTCGGCCCAGTCTGAGGTCCAGAGCACTCTGGAGAAGGTTTTTGTCCAGGATATCCCTGTACTTGGCTGCATTCATCTTTCCCTCGATTTCAACCAGTCGTCCTGTCCCTGCAGCTGAAAAACACCCCCGCAGCATGATGCTGCCACCACCATGTTTCACTGTTGGGACTGTATTGGACAGGTGATGAGCAGTGCCTGGTTTTCTCCACACATACCACTTAGAATTAAGGCCAAAAAGTTATATTTTGGTCTCATCTCATTATTTCTCACCATCTTGGAGTCCTTCAGGTGTTTTTTAGCAAACTCCATGCGGGCTTTCATGTGTCTTACACTGAGGAGAGGCTTCAGTCGGGCCACTCTGCCATAAAGCCCCGACTGGTGGAGGGCTGCAGTGATGGTTGACTTTCTACAACTTTCTCCCATCTCCTGACTGCATCTCTGGAGCTCAGCCACAGTGATCTTTGGGTTCTTCTTTACCTCTCTCACCAAGGCTCTTCTCCCCCGATAGCTCAGTTTGGCCAGACGGCCAGCTCTAGGAAGGGTTCTGGTCGTCCCAAACGTCTTCCATTTGAGGATTATGGAGGCCACTGTGCTCTTAGGAACCTTAAGTGCAGCAGAAATCTTTTTGTAACCTTGGCCAGATCTGTGCCTTGCCACAATTCTTTCTCTGAGCTCTTCAGGCAGTTCCTTTGACCTCATGATTCTCATTTGCTCTGACATGCATTGTGATCTGGAAGGTCTTATATAGACAGGTGTGTGGCTTTCCTAATCAAGTCCAATCAGTATAATCAAACACAGCTGGACTCAAATGAAGGTGTAGAACCATCTCAAGGATGATCAGAAGAAATGGAAAGCACCTGAGTTAAATATATGAGTGTCACAGCAAAGGGTCTGAATACTTAGGACCATGTGATATTTTAGTTTTTCTTTTTTAATAAATCTGCAACAATGTCATCAATTCTGTGTTTTTCTGTCAGTATGGGGTGCTATGTGTACATTCATGAGGAAGAAGAATGAACCTAAATGATTTTAGCAAATGGCTGCAATATAACAAAGAGTGAAAAATGTAAGGGGGTCTGAATACTTTCCGTACCCACTGTATATATATTTTTTACTTTGTGCTATGAAATATATCCCCCCAAAAAAGTAAAAAATTTCTTCAAAAAATTCAGGCCAATATGTATTCTGCTACATATTTTTGGTAAGAAAAAAAAATCCCAATAAGCGTATATCGATTGGTGTGTGCAAAAGTTATAGCATCTACAAACTATGGGATATTTTTATAGAATACCTATTTATTTTTTTTACTAGTAATGGTGGCAATCAGCGCCTTATAGCAGGACTGCCATATTGCGGCGGACAAATCGGACACTAACTGACACTTTTGACACTTTTTGGGAACCAGCGACACTGATACAGTGATCAGTGCTAAAAATATGCACTGTCACTGTACTAATGAAACTGGCTTAACTGACTTAAGTGGTTAACATCAGGGGCGATCAAAGGGTTAACTGTGTGCCTAGCCAGTGTTTGTATACTGTGTGGGAGGTGCTTTTACTAGGGGAAGGCATAGATCCATGTTCCTAGTTTGCAAGAACACAGGATCTATGGCTTTTTCTACTGACAGAATGGTCTTCTGCCTTGTTTACATAGGGCAGACTGTCATTCTGCCTGTGTACAGAACGATCCTTGGGTGGTGGCCAACATTGCCCCGGGAATGGGAAGTGTTGGATCATGTATATATACGTGATCCTGCGCACAGTGGCCGCCCTGTAGCAGTAAAATTGCTATGGGGGTGTCATAAAGTAGTTAAGAAACCTTTCCCCATGTTCAGGCTTAGAAAGATATAAAAGGAAACAACATAGCTCTCAATGTAATAAAAAGTATTTATTGCTACAATAAAAAAATTGCATTTACATAAAAACAGATTATTTTCATACCATAGTCCCTGGGAAGCTGCACACAGAGTGGAGGAGAAAGGCAAAGGTGGAGAAGAGGAAATGGACTGCCCTTCAGCATTGAATGCAAAGATGCCAATTAATGCAGATTGCTAGCTGCCTAGCCTCATCAACCAACTCAGGTGAAGAATGATAAACTTTGATAGCTTTGAAGATCCACGCTGAACTTCTATGAAGTACTGAATCATTTCAGAGAGAGTCAGGGGCCCATATACAGAACTAAGAACAATGTTACTCAACAGGAAGCCTCCCTTGACATAAGAGGTAGAGATTAGCCTCACCCGTGTGCACACAGTCAGTGTCATCATAAAGCAGACTTAAGAGAGTTAAATTACATATCTTTAGATGCCAGTTCAGGGTCAGAGGATGGTAAATGGAAGGAGCAGGACAACTGCTTCCTTAGAGTAATGATATTTTAATCTTATTTCTCTGTCTAGAAATAAATAATCTAGGACGTAGCTGTAAATATAATTTGCAAGAATTTTTAAATTAGAAAATCCCTGGCACTAACCACAGAAATGGTTGAGTAAAGGGTTTTTACGTTCAAGGGACGCAGAAGCAGCAGGATGCTGGGCACATTTGAGAAGTCCAGACGGAGAGTGCTTGAACCTGGGGGTCAGCATACGGAGTTAACCTTCGAATAAATAAGCCTGTGATGGATCCATTGTAAGCTCCATGAGTAGGACTCTCATAATCCTACTTTATTGAACTGTATTGTAATTGTACTGTCTCCCTTTACATTGTAAAGTGCTGCACAAACAGTTGGAAATATATAAAACCTGTATAATAATACTAATAGGGATTACCTATTTTATCTTTTTCCTGACATAGTAGTAAGGCTCTAGCATAGTTTCACTTATAGCAGCCACTTTCTGTCTTAAGGCAAGTAGGCTACCGGTACTTGGATACTTGGATGCTCCCAGGACATAAAATATTATGCTATATTTGCAGAATTGGGGCATTCCCCAGCAACCCCAGAAGGAGAGAGTGACCATACCATGCTGGATGGCTCTGAAATGTGGAGTGGTTCAAGGAAGGTGCAGTATGCAAGAGCGACCAGGACTAGTGGCTGGCTGAATGTCGAGCTTGCAGTGGTCAGGGCTGGCAACAGGTAGTAATGTTATCCAAGCAAGGGGCAAGTAGCAATCAGTAGCCTAATCCATTTTCCAGGCAAGGATCAAAGCAGGTGTTATTCAATAGCAAAATTAATTATCCAACCAGGCAGGTGCCACTCAGTAGCATAATCCAGGCAAGGGTCAGAGAAAGCTATGGTCATAGAGGTCATATGTGTCCAAGCAAGAAACACCAAAAAACTGAACAAATCTAGAGACAAGGCTATAGATACATGAGCTAGGAAACTAAATGCTATCACAGGCCCAGAGCCCTGCTGGCAAGTCAGGGCAGAGGACACAGAATAGGCAGCAATGAGCCACTGCATAGCAATGAGGATGCCACTTCTCAGATGCCCAATGAGACCAGAGGGGCAGTGCTGTTTCTGTTGCTTGGCAACCAATGCTCAGGCACGGATGGAGGGAGAGTGGCTGCATACAGGCTGTGGGGAGACAGACAGGTATCGTAGGAGTGTGTCTTGATCCTAACAATATAGTGTTTTGTGGACCCATTTAGGCAGCTTTGGCCCTAATGAGTTTAAACAAGCTAGCTGTATGTTTTTGGAACCTGTTCCAAGCTGCCAAACCCCAAATGCACTAGAAAACCTAGATGTCAAAAACATTATTTCCCTAGTCTGCACAAATCCAAATTAATTTATAGTTTAAATAAATGCCTCATTTCATATATGTTTACTGAAGAGACTGATGAGGTACATGAGCCACAGTCCCCTTGACTTGATTTGCATTTGAGTGCTTAGTCAAAGACTGCACTTACAAACAAGACAATCAGGCTTAGATCCATTGCATCACCATGTGCTGCAAAAAAGCAATTATAGTCAATTAACACTTTAACTACCAATTAATAGGATTAGAAAATCCAGACACAAAGAAAATTATGGTAATACAGTTACAACTTATAAGAATGTATTACAAGTATTAAAAACATCTATTAATATAATGATTATATATAACAACTCAACGAATACGAATATAATATAAACTATCTTGCTAAATTGTGCATGGAGCTTTTAGATAAATTATAGCTCATTGCAAAAGTATCATAAAAGCAAGAAACATCCCACTCAGAATTAGAGCTAAGTCTACCTAGTACATGGAGTAAAAATCTGATATACTTTTTGTACAATTACAGAAAGAGATCCATGTTACATTAGGAGCATTTCATATTTTTAAAATGATCTGAATGATGGTAATTATTATAATGTCTGGTGACATTAGTATTAGTACCTTAACATACATCTTATAAAATTATGTCTTGACCAGTTCCTTCATCTTCTAATGATTTTCACTCATATAGAACTTTAAAATTCATACAAATATGAGAATAACTTTTATTTTAGAATGCAATCGATAAAGGTTTATAAGCAATGTATACTCCACAAATATGAAGTGAATTACATCAGTCATGTTAAAGTGAACCTGTGATTTTTAACATTCTAAGGTGGATCTGGACCCAACGAACAGGAATCTGCAGGTGCCTCCTTGCATGCTTAGTTTACTTGAGATCACCCAGGTATCCCCAAAAATCTAAAAATAAATACAGATCACGGGTTTTGCCAATCAAATCCACTCCCAATTCCTTACTATTGGCCAGCAAATCACCAATTGCATTTTATGGCCAATAGTGGTGGGGGAGGCATGTCAAGGATCAACACAAGGCAAGCTTTGGTCTGTATTTTACATATCAGTGCCTCCTGATTATGAGAATATGCATGAGGATTAGAATAGACATCTGTGTCACTTTAAGGTCTAAGAAACACATGTGTCATCTAGCTTCACAATTATATAGCTTTGTAACCTTCAGCCATATTTTTTTTTTTCATTAATCTGAAATGTAGAAAACATTAAGGGTTGAAGCCTTGCTGTCTTACTACTGCAGCTGGGTGTATACAGAGTCTATTGACAGAAAATCCCCAGAGTCATTTCTAAATGATTTAATTGGCTTGATGCTTTTATTAGCAAGTTTTTTTTTCTCATCTTAACACTGGAACGGATGATTATAACTGACAGATCCACCCACTTTATTTTCCAGTAAAGTGGAATTTCACTTTTAAAATGTCATCATAAACACAGGATCCACCGAAGCGCCTATTGATAATACAGCTTTTTTTATCTCCAGAATAAATTCTTTTAAAAAGGAAGTAAAGCGCTGTTTTTTTTTTTTCTGACATGCAAAAGTAAAGGCAAAATGTGCATTGCATACTAGCACATTATGTGAAACTTACCTGCAAATGAAGTCCTTGCTGTCACTGGAGGCCGCATCCATCTTCTCCCCTCTTCCTTCCGGGTGCACGGACTCCGGCTGTGTGACTGCCTGACGTCATTCTCGTGGGAGCCGCCGATCACAGCACAGGGTTCTGAAGAAAAGGCACTGGTGGCCATTCTTTCAGAGCGCATGCGCAGATTTCATCATCGGCTGCATATACAGTAAATATCTCCTGAACGGTGCACATTTAGAAGATATTTACAGTACCTCTATAGATACTTATTATAGGCATACCTATAGATACAAACAATCAATGGAATTTTACTTCCACTTTACCTATAGGTACAAACAATCAATGGAAGTTTACTTCAACTTTAAGAGATCAGTGGCGTAAAACCATTATCTTCTCTTTTTAACCACTTAACGACCGGCGCACGACGATCTACGTCGGCGCTCAGCCCCGGCCAGGCAAACTGACGTAGGCCTACGTCAGCACTTTTTGCCGGCCCTGTGCGCGCTCCCGCGCCCGGCCGCCGCCGCCGATGACTCGATTGGGTTCAGAACCGATCAGTCATCAGGTCCAGGCCAATCATTTTTGGTCTGGACCTGTTGATCGGTCCTGCCCAATCAGATCTCCCTCTAAGCCTGTGAAATGTAAACACAGGCTTAGAGGAGATGTGCCCTCCCCTCACAACGGTCTTTTCGGATCCAGCGTGAGAGGAGAGCACATCTTACTGTGAGTAATTGCACCAAGCACATCACACACAGCTAGATAGGCACATTTCACCCCCGATCGCCCCCCCAATTAACCCCTACAGCACCTGACACAACACACACTATATACAGCATATAGCATATACCTATATACCTGTATAAGTGTGATTTGTGAACAGGTGTAGCCCTTGCGACCCCCCCTTTTCCACTCAAATTACCCCCCACCCCCCCCTAATAAAGATTTAACCCACTGATCCCCCCTGAACCCCCCCTGATCACCGCCGTTAACCCCTACACCCTCTGTCACATCAGCACTAATACAAACGCAATATACGGTGTTATTGTATTTTTGTATTAGTGTCATTGTGATCAGAATTAGCGCAGGCGACTAAGTTTCTGTCCCAAGAAGGTTTAGGGTCCCCGCCACCCGCCCAATAAAGATTTAAGCCCCTGACCCCCCCCTGATCACCCCTACACCCCCTGCCATAACACACACCGTATACAGTATATAGCATTTTGCTATATACCCGTATAAGTGTGATTTGTGGTCAGGTCTAGCGCTTGCGACCCCCCTTTTTCCACTTGAATTACCCGCCACCCACCCCTAATAAAGATTTGAGCCCCTGATCCCCCCTGATCCCCTCCTGATCACCGCTAGTTAACCCCTACACCCTCTGTCACATCAGCACTAATACAAACGTAATATACTGTGTTTTTGTATTTTTGTATTAGTGTGATTGTGATCAGAATTAGCGCAGGCGACTAAGTTTGTGTCCCAAGCAGGTTTAGGGTCCCCCCCACCCGCCCAATAAAGATTTAATCCCCTGATCCCCCCCTGATCACCCCTACACCCCCTGCCACAACGCACACTGTATACAGTATATAGCATTTTCTATATACCTGTATAAGTGTGACTTGTGACCAGGTTTAGCGCTTGCCACCGTTCCTTTTATCCTTAGGATACCCGCCAGCCCCTTCCAATAAAGATTTAAACCCCTGATCCCCCCCTGATCACATCCCGTTAACCCCTACACCCTCTGTCACATTAGCACTAATACACACATAATATACTGTTTTTACTGTATTTTGTATTGGTGTCATTGTGACTTGAGGTTGTGCTAGCTAGCTAGTTTCTTTCCCAAAGGAGGTTTAGGGTCCCCGCCACCCCCCCCAGATCCCCAGCGCATAGTTTAGAAGTAACCCCTTGATTGCCACACACGCACGCACGCACACACGCACGCACCTACACTTCCATTTCTAGTATAGTGTTTGAACAGATCAATATCTGATCTGATCAGAGCTATACTAGCGCCCCCATAGTTTAGGGTTCCCAAAACGCAGTGTTTGCACGATCAGCACTGATTCCTGCCAGCACCTGCGTTTAACCCTTTCACCCAGGTAAGTGTAGTAATCAACAGATTACTGTCACTTACAAAAAAACACAAGACACAAAACCGCTGTGTTAGCAGAGTCAGGCCTGATCCCTGCTAGCATTAGCAGTTTTTTTGGTAGCGCTTGAAATAGTCTTCGACAACCAGGTGCTTTTATTACCTGTGAGTCGCATCACTGTACGGGTAAATTTAGTTACCAAAATGTCTAAACGTTCGTACAGTGATGAAGCTATTTACAGTATGATGACCATGTCAGGTGAGAGCGATGGGGAAGCCTCACCGGCAGAATCAGGGTCAGTATACGAACCAAATGACAGCAGCGGCTCCCTGACAGATAGCTCCGACGACAGATGGGTCCCTGTTAGACCCAGGCGTACCCGACCCCATTCTGGTGTTGTTGAGATGCAGGAATCGCAGGGTGCTCGTATGGAGCAGAGTGTGGGTACTAGTGCCGCTCATCCTTCTGGCGACCTGGCAAGCGCCAGCGGCCTAGTACACCCTGGACCTAGTACAACCAGCACTGCAGTAAGACCTGGTGACGTGGCGAGTCCCCTAAGTGCAGTTGAAGCTGGTGCGGTGGCTAGCACAAGTAGTGGCCCGCAGCCACCGCGTATTCGAAGACAGGCCCGTAGAGCCCATAGTGCCCTCCCTGATGCGCTGGCATTTCCTAATTGGCAACCCACTGATACTACAGCGCCAGTACTTCCCCCATTCACCGCCCAACCTGGAATCCACGTGGAGACAGCTGGTTTTACGCCCCTGAACTTTTATGAGCTGTTCTTCACGGAAGATCTTTTCAGATCTATTGTGGATCAATCAAATTTATATGCTCAACAATTTATCGCCGCCAACCCAAATTCGCCCCTTGCCAGACAATTCGGCTGGAAACCTTTAACGGTTTCCGAATTTAAGATCTTTCTGGGCCTTTCCCTCCACATGGGCATAACTAAACAGAGTGAATTGCGGCTATATTGGTCCACTAGCCCACTTCACCATATGCGCATGTACTCTGCCTCCATGTCCAGGGCGAGATATGAGCAAATTCTGCGATTTATGCATTTCAGCGACAATGAAATCTGTCGTCCTCGGGGAGACCCTGCATACGATCGGCTCCACAAAATTCGGCCCCTCATAGACCACTTCAATCAGCGGTTTGCAGCCTTGTTTACCCCCGAACAAGTTGTCTGCGTTGACGAGTCCCTGATTAAATTTACTGGCCGCCTTGCTATGAAACAGTACCTCCCCAGCAAGCGTGCCAGATACGGGGTCAAACTGTATAAATTGTGTGACAGGGCCACAGGCTATACAGTTAGTTTCCGGGTCTATGAGGGAAAAGATAGCTGTGTGGAGCCCCCCAACTGCCCAGACTACATAGGGAGCAGCGGTAAGATCGTTTGGGACTTGGTGTCACCCTTATCCGGAAAGGGGTACCATTTGTACGTGGACAACTTTTATACAAGCGTGCCACTATTTAGTCACCTGCTCGAATTACAAATTGGCGCATGTGGCACCGTGCGACATAATCGCCGGGGCTTCCCCCAACGGCTTGTAGATTCCCGTCTTAGTCGGGGGGCGAGAGCCTGCTTGAAAACGGACAAATTGCTTGCGGTGAAGTGGAAGGATACACGGGATGTTTATGTTCTGTCCTCCCTTCACGCAGACACGACAATCCAAATCACTACGGCAACTGGCGTTGTGGAGAAACCCCTCTGTGTCCACGAATATAACCTTAACATGGGAGGGGTGGACCTTAACGACCAGATTTTGGCGCCGTATTTAGTTGCCCGTAAAGCCAGACGCTGGTACAAAAAAGTGTCTGTTTATTTATTCCAATTGGCGATGCTGAACGCCTTTGTCCTATACAAGGCGTCAGGACGAACTGGATCTTTCCGGGAATTCCAGGAAGAGATCATCCTTGCCTACCTGTACCCAGGAGGCATGCCTGCCCAACTTCCCCTTCCAGATGCAGTGAGCCGGCTGCATGAGAGGCATTTTCCTTATGCCCTCCCGAGTACCCCTACCCAAAGATGGCCCCAAAGAAGATGTCGTGTCTGTAGCAGGCGCGGATTTAGGCGTGACACCCGTTATTATTGTCCCAAATGTCCTGACCAACCTGGTCTCTGCATCGGGGAATGTTTTGAGCGCTACCATACACTAGTGGAGTTTTAGTGTAGGGTACAGCACGACACAGTGTAGGGCACACAAACACAGGGTCTCGAAGGATGTTGGATGTCCATCGACATTTTGAGAGACCCAAGCTGGAAGAGAAGATCGCAGAAGATCGCAGTCCCTCCCAAATCAAGACATGAAGAAACAGTTAGAAAGAAAAATAAAAGGATCCAAAAACTGTTGTTGTGTCAGTCATTTTATATGTCCTTCTACTCTTCTTACTGTACATTTAAATGTCCTTTGTTTGTTTTTTCATTCTTTTGTGACCTGTTTCTCCTGCAGGTACTCGTCGGCTACCACGCATTGATTTTATATATTCTGACACAAACAGTGTTTGCGCTCAGCATATATGGATACCTTTGCTGATAGCAGCTGTGGTGATTTTCTGATTTCAGCACTGCAGTTAAAATCCTATTTTGGTATACGTGGATAGCGCCGTGTATACCCATCATTAAATTCAGTGGGTGGCTGTTTGGGCGGTTAATGATGAGAATCCAAAAACTTTTGTTGTTGTCAGTCATTTTATATGTCCTACTCTTCCTAATGTACTTTTTTTTAATGTACTTTGTTTTTTCATTCTTTTGTGACCTGTTTCTCTTGCAGGTACTTGTCGGCTACCACGCATTGATTTTATATATTCTGACACAAACAGTGTTTGCGCTCAGCATATATGGATACCTTTGCTGATAGCAGCTGTGGTGATTTTCTGATTTCAGCACTGCAGTTAAAATCCTATTTTGGTATACGTGGATAGCGCCGTGTATACCCATCATTAAATTCAGTGGGTGGTTGTTTGGGCGGTTAATGATGAGAATCCAAAAACTTTTGTTGTTGTCAGTCATTTTATATGTCCTACTCTTCCTAATGTACTTTTTTTAATGTACTTTGTTTTTTCATTCTTTTGTGACCTGTTTCTCTTGCAGGTCCCTCGTCGGCTACCACGCATTGATTTTATATATTCTGACACAAACAGCGTTTGCGCTCAGCATATATGGATACCTTTGCTGATAGCAGCTGTGGTGATTTTCTGATTTCAGCACTGCAGTTAAAATCCTATTTTGGTATACGTGGATAGTGCCGTGTATACCCATCATTAAATTCAGTGGGTGGTTGTTTGGGCGGTTAATGATGAGTAATACTACGCATTATTCTTGTGCTGATTTCTGATAGGTTCTCTTTTTTTCCGTTCAGCCCACAGGCTGCATGAAAAAAAAAAAAACCTATATGCCAAACAAGGACTAGCAATGTACTGGTACGTTGCTGGACTTTGAGTGGTTATACCAGGATGATGCCTGAGATTTAGGCATCATCTTGGTATCGTTTTTTACAGCCAGCGGTCGGCTTACATGTAAAAGCAATCCTAGCAGGTAATTGGCCGCTAGACTGCTTTTACATGCAGTGGGAGGGGCCTCCCCCCCCCCACCGCCGCCTTCCGCAGCCTTCCGTGGTTTTTCTCGGGCTCTCCTGTCCCACCGGTTAACCCGAGAGTGCAGCCGGTGGTTCAGTTATCTAACCATAGAGCTAATTGAAGATTAGAATGGCTCCAATCATCTCTATGGCCTAAGATGCCGGAGGCTACGAGCATTTCATGACTTCTTTTTCGCCAGAAATAAACAGGGCCATTGGGAAATTGGGAAAGTATTTTATCACACCAATTTTGGCGTGGTCAGAAGCATTAAGGTCAGAGGAGAGATCTAGAGTATAAAAGACCCCAATTTTTAAAAAAAAGAGTACCTGTCACTACCGATTGCTATCATAGGGGATATCTAAATTCACTGTGATAGCAATAAAAATGATTTAAAAAAAAAAAAAATTAAAGGAAAGGTGTCAAAATAACATAAAAGAGCAAAAAAAAAAAAAAAAAAAAAAAAAAAAAATCGAGCTCCGCCCCCTTTCCCCCGTGCTTGCGCGCAATGGCACACGCACGCGTTGGTCTAGTGTCATATGTAAACCGCAATTTCAGCATGCATGTGAGGTATCGCCGCGATCGCCAGATCGAGTGCAGTAATTCTTGCAGTAGACCTCCTCTGTAAGTCTAAAGTGGTAACCTGTAGAGACTTTTAAAGGTTTTTAAAAATGTACGTACGTTTTTGCCGCTGCGCAGGTGTGCGCAATTTTTAAAGCATGTCATGTCAGGTGTCTATGAACTCGGCATAAGATCATCTTTTAAATTTTACCAAACAAATTGGAATTATATAGTGTATTTGTGCAATAAATTTAAAAAAAATGTATTTTTTTCGCAAAAATTGCGTTTGGAAAATCTGTGCGCAAATACCGTGTGACAAAAAAAATTGCAACATCCACCATTTTATTCTATAGGGCCTCTGCTTTAAAGAAATATATAATGTTTGGGGGTTCAAAGTAATTTTCTAGTAAAAAAAAAATATTTTTTCATGTAAACAAAAAGGCACAGAAAAGGCTTGGTTTTCAAGTGGTTAGAAGAGTGGGTGATGTGTGGCTAAGATTGAGCGTAAAATGCCGGGACTGTTCAAACACCCCCCAAATGACCCCTTTTTGAAAAGTAGACACCCAAAGCTATTTGCTGAGAGGCATGGTGAGTCCATGGAATATTTTATATTTTGCTACAAGTGTCGGGAAAATTATTATTTCTTTTTTTTTTGTTGTTTTTTTACAGAAAGTTGTCACTAAATGATATATTGCTCACACATGCCATGTGTATATGTGAAATGACACCCCAAAATACATTCTGCTGCTTATCCTGAGTACAGGGATACCCCATGTGTGAAACTTTTTTGCAGTCTAGCCGAGTACAGGTCCCCGAAAACCAGTCCCCACTTTCAGGCTTTCCAAAGGCGTAAATTGTTGATTTCACTCCTGACTACCTATCACAGTTTCGGAGGCCCTAAAATTCTAAGATAGCACAAAACCCCCCCAAATGACCCCATTTTGGAAAGTAGACACCCCAAGCTGTTTGCTGAGAGGCATGGTGAGTCCATGGAATATTTTATATTTTGCCACAAGTTCCGGGAAATATATATATATATATATTTTTTTTTTTTTTTACAAAAAGCTGTCAGTAAATGATATATTGCTCACACATGCCATGGGTATATGTGAAATGACACCCCAATATACATTCTGCTGCTTCTCCTGAGTACAGGGATACCCCATGTGTGAGACTTTTTTGCAGTCTAGCCGAGTACAGGACCCCGAAATCCAACCTCCACTTTCAGGCTTTCCAAGGGCGTAAATTGTTGATTTCACTCCTGACTACCTATCACAGTTTCGGAGGCCCTAAAATTCTAAGATAGCACAAAACCCCCCCAAATGACCCCATTTTGGAAAGTAGACACCCCAAGCTGTTTGCTGAGAGGCATGGTGAGTCCATGGAATATTTTATATTTTACCACAAGTTCCGGGAAATATATATATATATATATATATTTTTTTTTTTTTACACAAAGCTGTCAGTAAATGATATATTGCTCACACATGCCACGGGTATATGTGAAATGACACCCCAAAATACATTCTGCTGCTTCTCCTGAGTACAGGGATACCCCATGTGTGAGACTTTTTTGCAGTCTAGCCGAGTACAGGACCCCGAAATCCAACCTCCACTTTCAGGCTTTCCAAGGGCGTAAATTGTTGATTTCACTCCTGACTACCTATCACAGTTTCGGAGGCCCTAAAATTCTAAGATAGCACAAAACCCCCCCAAATGACCCCATTTTGGAAAGTAGACACCCCAAGCTGTTTGCTGAGAGGCATGGTGAGTCCATGGAATATTTTATATTTTACCACAAGTTCCGGGAAATATATATATATATATATATTTTTTTTTTTTTTACACAAAGCTGTCAGTAAATGATATATTGCTCACACATGCCACGGGTATATGTGAAATGACACCCCAATATACATTCTGCTGCTTCTCCTGAGTACAGGGATACCCCATGTGTGAGACTTTTTTGCAGTCTAGCCGAGTACAGGACCCCGAAAACCAACCTCCACTTTCAGGCTTTCCAAGGGCGTAAATTGTTGATTTCACTCCTGACTACCTATCACAGTTTCGGAGGCCCTAAAATTCCAAGATAGCACAAAACCCCCCCAAATGACCCCATTTTGGAAAGTAGACACCCTGAGCTATTTGCAGAGAGGCATGTTGAGTGTTTTGCAGATCTCACTTTTTGTCACAAAGTTTTGGAAATTGAAAAAAGAGGAAAAAAAATGCATTTTCCTGTTTTTTCTTCATTTTCCAAAAAAAATGAGAGCTGCAAAATACTCACCATGCCTCTCAGCAAATAGATTGGAGTGTCTACTTTGCAAAATGGGGTCATTTGGGGGGGTTTTGTGCCATCTTGGCCTTTTATGGACTTCAAAAGTGTGATAGGTAGTAAGGAGTGAGATCAACAATTTACGCCCTTAGAAAGCCAGAAGGTGCAGATTGGTTTTCCGGGTCCTGTACGCGGCTAGACTGCAAAAAAGTCTTACACATGGGGTATCCTTGTACTCAGGAGAAGCAGCAGAATGTATTTTGGGGTGTCATTTCACATATACCCATGGCATGTGTGAGCAATATATCATTTACTGACAACTTTGTGTAAAAAAAAAAAAAATATATATATATATATATATTTCCCGGAACTTGTGGCAAAATATAAAATATTCCATGGACTCACCATGCCTCTCAGCAAATAGCTTGGGGTGTCTACTTTGCAAAATGGGGTCATTTGGGGGGGTTTTGTGCTATTTTGGAATTTTAGGGCCTCCGAAACTGCGACAGGTAGTGCAGAGGTGACATGAACAATTTACGCCATTAGAAAACCTGAGAGTGTTGATTGGTTTTCGCGGTCCTGTACACAGCTAGGCTCCCAAAAAGTCTCACACATGGGGCATCCCCATACTCAGGAGAAGTGGCAGAATGTATTTTGGGGTGTCATTCCACATATACCCATGGCATGTGTGAGAAATTTATCTTTTAGTGACAACGTTGTGTAAAAAAAAAAAATTAAAAAAAAAAATTGTAATTTTCCCGAAACTTGTGGCAAAATATAAAATATTCAATGGACTCACCATGCCTCTCAGCAAACAGCTTGGGGTGTCTACTTTCCAAAATGGGGTCATTTGGGGGGGTTTTGTGGTATCTTGACATTTCAGGGCCTCCAAAACCGTTATAGGTAGTGAGAAAATGCAATGAAAAATGTACGCCCTTTGAAATTCTGATGGTGGTGATTTGTTTTCCGGCTCCCGTACACAGCTACGCTCCCAAAAAGTCTCACATATGTGGTATCCCTGTACTCAGGAGAAGCAGCAGAATATATTTTGGGGTGTAATTACACATATACCCATGGCATGTGTGAGCAATATATCATTTCAATGACAACTTTGTGTAAAAAAAAAAAAAAAAATTATTTTTGTCATTTTTCAAACACCTGTGACAAAAAAATAAAATATTCAATGAGCTCAACATGCCCCTCAGAACATTCCTTAGGATGTCTACTTTCCAAAAAGTGGTAGTTTGGGGGGGTTTTGTACTGCCCCGCCATTTTAGCACTTCATGAAATGAGATAGGCAGTCAGAAATTAAAGCTTCGTAAATTTCAGTATTTACACCATAGTTTGTAGACGCTATAACTTTTGCGCAAACCAATAAAAATACGCTCATTGATTTTTTTTTTGTCAAAGACATGTAGCTAAATATATTTTGGCCAAAAAAAATGACATAAATTGAGTATATTGGATATTTTTTAAAAGACAAAGTTGAAAATGTCATTTTTTTGCAAAATTTTCGCTCTTTTTTTATTAATATCGCAAAAAATAAAAAGCGCAGAGGTGATCAAATACCACCAAAAGAAAGCTCTGTTTGTGGGAAAAAAAGAACGTAAATTTCGTTTAGGTACTGCATTGCATGACCGCGCAATTATCAGTTAAAGTCACGAAGTGCCAAGTTGAAAAAAGGGGTCTGGACCTTTAGCAGCCAAATCCTCCGGGGCTTAAGTGGTTAATTCATGTTTAAGTCAAATAAACCTAACCCTGATATATGCATGTAGACCTGCCAGTGCTGGTTTCACATTGACGAAAGCTCAGCGAAGCACTACAGAGAGCAAGGAATTAAGGTTTTTGTGAAATATGACATTAGCATTATCTCTGTTAAACATCACATCTGCTGATATCTGATGGAGTTTAAGTCGTCCAAGCTTTAAAATAGGCAGTCAGTAAAAGCATTAACTTCAGGATGCATACGCTACTTGAAAATTTACAGTTCTTTCAGTTGGTTGCATATCTAAAGGAGTATTGGGAATATTGCATTTCAGAAAACACTAGGTTATTTTTTATGTGCTTTCTATCTCATAATACCAATTCAAATTAGGATTTTTGTTTTTATGCAAGCTTTGCAAAATAAATCAGAAATGAGTATACATCCCCAAACTCATCTGTGTCTGAGTTTGGGGATATAAATGACTTAAAGAAAACCTGTGGGGAAAAATAAAACTACTGAATAAACGGCAACAGCAGGAGGTGATAAAATAAAGTGTCAGCACATACAGTAGTATCTCATGCTTTAGAATTAGTGTCTCCAGGCAGCGTCTAATGGGGTGCCTGGGGTCCCCCTCAAAGAGAACAAGAGCTTGCATTGAAACAGTGCGCTGTGTTAAAGTGTGGGCCCCTGTGGTGGTCTTACGTTCCGCCAACCTTGCACCTGACCAGCCTGGGCCTCCCCAAATTACCTCTTTCACCTCCCGGCCTGGGGGTACCTTGTCCTTATTCTTCACTCTTCTCCCCCCTTCTTTTTCTTCTCCGACTACCCCCACCTCTACCTTACCCCTTACCCTTTCAACCCCCTCCCATTTTTGTTTCTCTTCCCCCTCAATTTCATGTTCTTGTATGCTTGGTTTATGTTTCATGTCTCCCAATCATTGTGGATTGCTCCACAGCCTAGTCCCTAAGCCTTTTGACTCAGGCACCTTGTGCTGTTCCCCAGCTATGGTCAGAGGGTAACTGTTGTCCGACAGTTTATTTATACCCTAACCACTTCTGGACCGGAAGATTTTCCCCCTTAATGACCAGGCCATATTTTGTGATTCGGCACTACGTTACTTTAACAAACAATTGCATGTTTGTGCAACGCTGTACTTAAATAAAATTGATGTCCTTTTTTTTCCCACAAATAGAGCTTTCAATTGGTGGTATTTTATCACCTATGCCATTTTTATTTTTTGCGCTATAAACAAAAAAAGAGCGACAATTCTAAAAAAAAATATATATATTTTTTACATTCTGCTATATAACATTCTCAAAAAAAAATTTTGAATCAAAATTTTTTAACATCTTAGACGAATTTGCTTTCTGCTACATACTTTTGGTAAAAAAAAAAAAAAAATCGCAATAAACGTATTTTAATTGGTTTGCACAAAAGTTATCACGTCTACTATGGAAATATTTATGTAATTTTTATTGTTTTTTTTATTTTGTTACTATTAATGGCGGCGATCTGCGATTTTTAGCGGGACTGCGACATTGCAGTGGACAGATCGGACCCCTAACTGACATTTTTGACACTTTTGGGGGGACCAGTGACATTACTACAATAATCAGTGCTAAAAATATGCACTGTTACTTTAATAATGACACTGGCAGGGAAGGGGTTAACATTGTGGGTGATCAAGGGTTTAAATGTGAGCCTAGGGGTGTGAATCTAACTGTGGGGGGGACATGGCTTCTGAAATGATCATAGAGACCTGTGATCCTATATAGAAGGATCACAGGGGCTCTATGATCATTCCAGGAAGAAGAACGGTCAGCTATGTTCACAACAGCTGACCATTCTTCTCTCTCAGCGGTGAACGATCACGGGTGTCAGGCGGAGCCGCCTGACCCGTGCATCGGCTTCCCCGCTGTCAAGGGGGGTGGAAGCGCGCCGCCTAGCTGCCTGTTCACGACTGACGTAGACCTACGTCGATTTGCACAGAAGAGCCACATTAAATAGGTTAAAACTGGTTAAAATGTATTCTATATGAGTATTCTTAAGTTGTACTATGTTGTGCCTACTATTCATATCCCCATGCAAGAGATTATTACAGCGGTGTTCTTTCTCATATCTTAATAAAAATATTGTACAAGAAGCAGTGCGCTGTGCAAAACGGACATTGTGCACTATAAGCAGGAGTGGATTGCATAGTAAAATGGGTTCAGTTTGGGAAAATATGTTTATGCTTACTAAAATTTTAAAACTTTTTTTTTCTGTAGCAGAATAGATGTTCCTATATATAAGCCATTGATGTTGCTGACATCTTTCCATAGACTACCACAAACCAATTCCTTGTTTCAGGAAATTGTCAACATTTTACAAGAGACTGTTAGTAACTGCCTGCATGTTACCATCAGATTTAAATGTTTAGCTCAATTAAGACGGAAGGGAGTTTGTCTTGTCTGCATAATTAGCTTTTGCCCACAGAATGGCCATCCAGCATGCATCTATTGCTACCAGACACATCAGATAATTGGCCACATTAGGAGTATGCCATATTATATCTTTGGGTAATTTATTTTTTTGGAGATGCATATGTGGCTTAATTCACAGAGAAATTACTTGTTTGAACCCCATCCATTACTTTATCTTATAATAATAAATAATGATTAATTTACAATCATAGATATTGCTTAAGTGTGGAATCATTTTGTTTTTGTTCTTTTGGAATTGGCATTTAACACTCGAAAGCCTTCTTTTTCCATCCATCAATTAATGAAGGGTTTTTTGTCACGACATCAAATGGCTTCTTTTTTTGCTCTACTCAGTAGCAGGAAAACACAATTATTGCTAGCATGAAGCTAGCAGGATTTTAAGAAATGATAACCAAAGCAGTATTCTTTGAGACCTGACTTTACATACTGTACGAGATACCTCAAAATCAATAGGAAGTGTGTGGCAAATTAGCCTGATTCATGAGGTAACGCTTTTTAATGAATTGAAAAATCAATTCTAAAAAAATGCAAGTTAGCAAATAACTTATAAACATAAGGCATGTGTTATGCTTTTGTGAATCGCTAAAGGGCTAAAGTAAAGGACTGAGCAGTTTAAAGGTAGTATCTAAATGAGAATTTACATATACTGAACAGACAATCTTTTTCCTCTATCAGTGAGGCAAATTATTTTCCATCAGCAAGTACTTTTATACTTAAAAAATTAAAAAGAAATTGCGCTTAAGTTTAACAATGGTGAAAAAGTATAACAATATAGTGACATAAGCAGCGACTTTACCGTGAGATATTACACAGTGTAATTCAAATTTATCATAAAAGGGTCATGCTATTAAATATACAATTTTCTCCAAATAGGGGGTAAAAATCAAATCTCAAACAAAGAAAAGTCCACGGGCAAATAGGAAATTATAGAGCAAGAAAATGAATCCTCTTCCTAAATGTTCATAGAAAATTGTGCATATAATTAACATCCATTACCTCTTGAAGAAATGCAAACTATGACACCACCACCTCTTATGGAAGGAATGCCAGACTACCATCTACATAAGATAATCTAATTAAAGAAAGATCAGGAGAGCATATGCCCCAGATGTCACATATGACTAAACACGTAGGGAGAAGTGATGTGCTGACTTCATCGCGTGTTTACATTTTCGGAAGTCCAGGTTATATGCTTTATGTTCAGCCGGCGAGGATTCTTTTTACCACTTTGTATGATATATTGATGTTAGTGCAATTTTAAACTTTAATAGATTTGCTAGTAAAGTTTTACACTATTTGGAGCATTTTCTTCTATGTCCTGGGAATTAATCAATTGGTGTGATGATCATTACTGTCCAACCATCTGCCTCTGAGGGGATACTTCAGAACCGCTCCTGGGCGACCCTAGCTGGGCTGTTCTACCACATGCTCTGCTGACCTTTCTTTAATTAGACGGTCTTATATACATAGCTGGTAAGCCTGAATTCCTTCCATAAGAGGTGGTGGTGTCACGGTTTGCATTTCTTCAAGTGGTAATGGATGTTAATTATATGCACGATTTTCGAAGAGGTTTTGTTTTCTAGCTTTATAATTTCTTATTCACACATGGATTTGTTTGTTTGGGATTTGATTTTTACCCGCTATTTGGTGAAAGTTGTATATGCTTAGTATTTATTGCTTACGAGCTTCAATAATACCTTTAAGTAGCATGACCCTTTTATGATAAATTTAAAGTACTTTTATACTTCTCTCTAACACCCTTTTTTGACAGCACTAACCAGTTCTGACACCAGTCCTGATAACCCCAGGATTTTTACTCTAACTCTTCAACTATGTTTAGACTAGTCTCCACATACAGTATTTAATTATATTTAGACTAGTCTCCACATACAGTATTTAATTATATTTGTGTACATTTCCAATAGGCAGAATTATGTCCCACTATGTCCCACTTACTCCTTCTATGATAATTAAAGTGTTCTTTAATTTGATCTTTTAATTTTTAAGTAGTCCTTAAAATTTACCCAGGCAAGGAGGTAGGTAGAAGGTACAAAGGGGGAAATTTAAAAAAAAAAAAACAAAAAAAAAACAAAAAAAAAACTGGTGCACACAGAATCAGGTGCAGCGGTGTGTTTAGTAACCAATCAGCTTCTAACTTCAGCTTTCAGCATTTGCATCTCCTACTCCTATCATTATTACAATATTTTTTCATTATTATCAGAATTTCTGCTTTCCTTGAGTTTTCTACATGAGAGGAACCCTGACTTTCAATGTCATTCCTTTTAGTCTTAATAACAATAAGGACTATATATTGTCACATTGGTAACCCAGATAGTAAGCAATTGAGCTGCAAGTTTGAAAATGACTTGTTAAGCTATTGCTAGACTTGCCAGGCTTCAGAAGTTTGTTGCACAATTGCAGCAAGTCCGCATTGCATGACTCCAGATCAACTTTCTTTGCAAACATTCTGCAAGTCTGCTGCAAATTCTGGTTCAGTTATGTTGTGCAATATTCACAGGGGTCACAGTGATTTGCAGAGCTCCTGCTATAGACTCACCACTGCAACTTTGCTCTTGCTAGAGACTTACCACACAAATTTGCTACAAATTGGAAAATTGTCAACTAGAACTTGTGCTTCAAGTGTACAACTTGCCAGTGAAAATGTGCAGCAAGTTAACAAGACTTACAACTCAACACTGCAGCAAATTTGTGGCAAGTTATCCCTGCTATCTGGGAACCTTTTTTCCTTTTAAAAAAAAAAAGTTTCACCCCAACCTTGATTTCCTAAATTCCCTTTAAACCTCATCCAAATATTTTACATTATACAATGTCTAAATAATATTTCCTTCTTCATACAGTATCTGATCGGTGTTCATAGACTTTAATATTAGAACAGTTCCTTCTGTATTAAATCATTTTACCTTTTATGATCCCCTGTATGATCCCCTCTATTCAATGTTCATTATTTATGATGGTAACAGCATTTCTGTCCTTGTTTTCTTAAAATAATTTTGGCACATACAGCTTATTTTCAAAAAAGGGACCTGTACTGCTTCCCTTGCAGCACCTAGGTCTGTGCAGGAAACAGAAAGTCACTGATTTGTCGGTGCATTATACAGTACCAGATACAAGAGACAGCCAGTCCTAAATGCTCCTCCTGTGCATCATTCAGCGATTTATACACCAGAGATGTGCATTTCATTAGTTAGCAATTCTTCTTTGTTAATTGTAAGTATATTGACAGCAGATGAGTCACAGAGTAGCTGTTTTAGCTCCCCAACTTCTATTTCGGTGATGGCTATAAAATAGTCACTAGGACAAATAGCAACTGTGAATCTCTCCTAACAAACAGCGATGAAAAAAAGGTTATAACCCTTCCCTACTTTACCCAAAATTAGCAACTTTTGCTTGGAGTTTTGCCTCTTTCACACGGGCGTTCCGTATGTCCGTATAACACCCCATCCGTTTGCGGGTGATATACGGACATAATGCATGTCAATGGGATTGCGGATGTCAGCGGATGACCATCCGCTGACAACCGATTTGCGTCCTTTCAGTTCTGTTACGTTTTTTGGAACAAGACGGAACCGAACCTTATTTTTCTTCTGTTTAAAAAACGTAAAGGATGCAAAATCGGATGTCAGCAGTGTCATCCGCTGACATCCGCAATCCCATAGACATACATTATGTCCGTATATCATCCGCAAATGGATGGGATGATATGCGTACATACGGACCGGATGACACAAGTGTAATCTGTGTCCGTAAAAAAAAAAAAAGTGCTGGAGCGGATCGCAATGCGGTCCACTCCGTGTGAAAGAGGCCTTTCACCTTACACTGCCCAATATTAATGAAGTTTGAATTTATCCACACCACTTTAATATATTTTCATCTAGCCCTCTTCAGGAGGTCAGTATTGTCAATGTGGAGCCAAGATTGAGAAGATGGGGTCATGACCTCAAATTACAGGGTAAACTTTCAAAACTAGTCTTAGAAAGTATTATTTTAATTAAAAAAAATATATAGTTGATGCTTGTAATAGACTTCCAGCAGAGGTAGTGAGTCAGTCAGCAGTAAGTGGATTTAAACATGATTGGGACAAACATAGATCTATCCTATACAATGGGGTAGACCACTTGGTCTTTATTTTGCCGTCACTCTGGGGCACCAGACAGTGATGAGCTAGCAATAAATACATAAAATATAAATAAAAAATACTATACAACCTTAAAGAAATAGACAGACACCCGTTGTTAAAAATAATTCCAGGCATCAGTATATATTACATATCTACAATGGTCCAGCTAGGAGCTAGGACAAATGTTACTATAAATATATATATATATATATATATATACATATACATATATATATACATACATATATATATATATATATATATATATATAATATATATATATATATATATATATATATATATATATATATATATATACAGTGGGGATCGAACATTTGGGCACCCCAGGTAAAAATTTGTATTAATGTGCATAAAGAAGCAAAGGAAAGATGGAAAAATCTCCAAAAGGCATCAAATTACAGATCAGACATTCTTATAATATGTCAACAAAAGTTAGATTTTATTTCCATCATTGACACTTTCAAAATTACAGAAAACAAAAAAATGGTGTCTGCAAAAGTTTGCGCACCCTGCAGAATTTATAGCATGCACTGCCCCCTTTGCAAGGCTGAGACCTGCCAGTGTCATGGATTGTTCTCAATCATCGTCTGGGAAGACCAGGTGATGTCAATCTCAGAGGTTTTAAATGCCCAGACTCATCTGACCTTGCCCCAACAATCAGAACCATGGGATCTTCTAAGCAGTTGTCTAGAAAACTGAAACTAAAAATAGTTGACGCTCACAAAGCTGGAGAAGGCTATAAGAAGATAGCAAAGCGTTTTCAGATGTCAATATCCTCTGTTCGGAATGTAATTAAGAAATGGCAGTCATCAGGAACAGTGGAAGTTAAAGCAAGGTCTGGAAGACCAAGAAAAATATCAGACAGTACAGCTCACAGGATTGTGAGAAAAACAATTCAAAACCCACGTTTGACTGCACGATCCCTCCAGAAATATCTGGCAGACACTGGAGTTGTGGTAGACTATTCCACTATAAAGAGATATTTGTACAAATATGGTCTTCATGGAAGAGTCATCAGAAGAAAATCTCTTCTACGTTCTCACCACAAAAATCAGCGTTTGAACTTTGCAAATGAACATATAGACAAGCCTGATGCATTTTGGAAACAAGGTCTGTGGACCGATGAGGTTAAAATTGAACTTTTTGGCCGGAATGAGAAAAGGTACGTTTGGAGAAGAAGGGGCACAGAATTTACTGAAAAGAACCTCTGTACAACTGTTAAGCATGGGGTGGATCAATCATGCTTTGGGGTTGTATTGCAGCCAGTGGCACAGGGAACATCTCACAAGTAGCAGGAAAAATGGATTCAATAAAATTTCAGCAAATTTTGGATGGTAACTTGATGCCATCTGTGAAAAAGCTGAAGTTAAAGAGAGGATGGCTTCTACAAAGGGATAATGATCCTAAACACACCTCGAAATCCACGGGGGGGATTACATCAAGAGGCCTAAACTGAAGGTTTTGCCATGGCCTTCACAATCTCCTCACCTCAACATAATTGAAAATCTATGGATAGACCTTAAAAGAGCAGTGCGTGACAGACAGCCCAGAAATCTCAAAGAACTGGAAGACTTTCGTAAGGAAGAATGGGCAAAGATACCTCAAAGAAGAATTGAAAGACTCTTGGCTGGCTACAAAAAGCGGTTACAAGCTGTGATACTTGCCAAAGGGGGCAGTACAAGATATTAACTTTGCAGGGTGCCCAAACTTTTGCAGACACCATTTTTTTGTTTTCTGTTATTTTGAAAGTGTAAATGATGAAAATAAAATCTAACTTTTGTTGACATGTTATAAGAATGTCTAATCTGTAATTTGATGCCTTTTGGAGATTTTTCCATCTTTCCTTGGCTTCTTTATGCACATTAATACAAATTTTTACCTGGGGTGCCCAAACTTTCGATCACCACTGTATATCCTTAACCTCAATCAGGAATTTACTAAGTCATCAACTATCAAGTAATTCAAATAGGTGTCTTCAATCAGTCATTAAGAAGACTAAGATAAGGTTACAAATGTTGAATCCTTCCCCCCAATACATTTAGTAAAGTCCAGTATATTCCTTCCTATTAGTAAAAAATAAAGGGAAATTTGTCATCATGATAGCTACAACACACCCATTAATTATTAAAATCACAACATTAGTCATAATTTCAGATATCGAATATAGTTGTCACTGCTGAAAGTGTAGAAAACAT
Source organism: Pelophylax lessonae (assembly GCF_965119305.1). NCBI lineage: Eukaryota > Metazoa > Chordata > Amphibia > Anura > Ranidae > Pelophylax > Pelophylax lessonae. The sequence continues at coordinate 121,808,272 of NC_138779.1, forward strand.
TCACTGGCAAATTTCAGGTCAAAAGGAGTACTAACAAAAATAAATATAAATCAAGCTCAGAATTTAACCCTTTCAGTTGTAAAGTTTCCAAAAAATGAATCCACTGGACCTCACGCCTTCTTAGTTGTAATTCCTGATTACCTCCCCTTCTGTATACTATCTATAACCATGAAACTCAATTGGGACACTGAATGTCCTTTCTCCAAAAAATGTCTTGCTAATGGCAACTGTGTTAATTTGTCGCTGATTGAGTATTTGTGGCGGGCAATACGATCCTTAACCTTCTGAGTTGTCTCCCCAACTTAGTACAAGCCACATGGGCATTTAATAATGTATACAACTTATGAAGATTGACATGTATATGACATGTATATACATCATATACAATACGGGACAGGACATAGGAATTATAGATCACTATACATGTCAATCTCTTCATATGTTGTAGAAATTCTTAGTCTTCTTAAAGCGGAGTTCCGGCCACTAAATTTTTTTTTCAATAAAAATACCCCTGGGACAGTCAGGGCTAGTACATTCCACAAGGGATAGCCTCTGTACTGTCCCGGGTCGCACTTACCTTTTAGAAGAAATACTTACCTTGAAAATTTCTTCTCCAGCACTGCCATCTCGGATGTGGGCAGCTGAAGCCAGCGCGTCCTCTTCTGCATCCTCTTCTCCCAGAATGCGCCTGCACCGGCCCCGCTCGTCACTTCTGGTGCGGGTGCCTCATCCCTCCACAGGTCTGGGCATGCCCAGAAGCTGTTTAGCAGGGAATGAGGTGCCGCACCGGAAGTGACGAGCGGGGCCAGTGCAGGCGCATTGATTCCTGGGAGCGATGACGTTCAGCTCCCAGGAATCAATGCAAAGAGGAAGTGACGGCGCGGGCCGCGGCCCACGGCCGCAGAGGGAGGAAGTGGAAGAAAGGTGAGTATATTTTTCTTCAATACCAAGGTAAGTAAACAAAAAAAAAATCGTAACTATCCATTTCTCTTTCAGGTGACCAAAAGCAAGTGGATGGCCCAAAATCGATTATGTCGATTTTGTGGCCGGATCTCTGCTTTAATGACTGATTGAAGACATCTATTTGAATTAATTGATGATTGATGACTTGATAGATTCCTGATTGAGGTTAAGGATATATAAGTCTTTGTATGTGTTTGAGGATTTAGATGTATTTTGGTCTGAGGAAGGGTGTCATCTCACTAGCCCGAAACTGTTACATGATGAAATACTTTACAATTGTACTGGTATGTACTTTTTGGATGTTTTTCCAATAAAACAAAATAATTTGTGCAGCAATCCCTGAGGACTTTTTTGTCTCTCCCTGTATATATATATATATATATATATATATATATATATATATATATACACACATACACCTCACGTGACAGTTACCCTTGGAAGCTGGAGATTACTGAAGTAGACATCACTACTTCAGTGATCTCCACTTGCTTCAGGGTCCTGCTTTCTTGCATTGTAAACACAGGGTGTGGTGTTGTTTGCTGAGCATGGGCACCAATCTGAAAATGCTTTGCATTTTTTGAATTAATGCAAAGTATTCTCTGATTGGATGAGGTGGAGAGTGTGATATCACTGTCATTCATTTCCACTTTGTCCAATGAGAGAACGCTTTGTATTCATTCAGAAAATGTTAAGCATTTTCTGAAAAGCACCCATGCCAAGCAGCCAACCTCCTGTATTTACAATGCATTTGGCTGGCCATTCAGCATGGCGCCCAGAAGAAGGTGGAGATCACTGAAGTAGCGGTCTCTACTTCAGTGATTTTTCAGCTTTTTGGAGCATCGGCTGGGTATGCTATACATAGTTAAATTGGTCCAAGCTGGACCAAAGTAACTTTGTACAGTACAACAGAATAATGCCTAAAATTATTCTTTAAAACCTCCTCTACAAATGCCAGTTGCCAGTAGCTATTATGCTGATCCAAAGGCTTCAGCATTTGGGTCATTTACCAAGAACAAGTACACAGATCAGAAGTTCTTACTTTCCTCGAACTTCGCTGACTTTATGTGTGTTCTGAATGAGCAATTCAAAGTATTAAGGCCATATTTAGTCAAGCAACTAGCATTTTCAGAAGAAGGTACAAAGGTAAACCTGTGCTTTCAGTACAGGTTTACTTTTAATCATTTTTTTCATCACTTGAAGCAGCATAGTGTCAAATATACATGCAATTCCTCTTTTCTGCAACACAAGCCAGGGAGAAGATACTTGTGATGAGAGGGTGTGTGGCTGTTACGCAGCTCTGCCAGTATAAAGCACTTGGAGTAGGAGAGCAGAAAGCATTTTTTTTTTACTGATATAGTATTTTAGGGCGTTTCCAAAAATAAAAGATACAAAACAAAAAATAACATAGGAATATAGAAGGCTGAAAGATGTGAGACTTCAGTTGGGCTGTAACCTCTTGCCGACTGTCTAATTTATGCATGCGGGAGCAGGTAGGGTGAGCCCTAATGCCGCACGTTTGCGTCCATGGGAAGCCAAGGTTCTGTATAGAGAGCATGCTCACTGCACACTCATAGTACATTGACCAAGCTGTCACCTACAGCTCTCAGTCACCATTTTCTATCAGAACCCAGAGGGAAAGGCACCTAATTATGTGACTGCAGTGACGGCCAATCCCAATGACCACTTGATCAGGAAGCCGACTTTGCCTCCCATTGTTAACAATTTAAATGGGCCGCCAGGAGGCAGCAGCAAGGGTTTAAACATTATTGTGAAATATAACATCCATATGACAGTTCTAACATACATTTTTGGTAGAGGTAGTTTTCCAATTCACATACAGTATAACCTAGTAGAAAAAAACATTTAGCTGTGGCAATGTCACTTTTTGTTTTTCTTAAGTCTTCTATTTTAGTTTTTGCTTCATTGGTTATAATCTGCTGAAATGGCTTGCTTTAGTCTTGCTGGAGATTTGGCTCTGCAGTTCCCTAATATGTTATATATAATGTTACAGTCAGGTGCCCACCATAAATTTCAATGAAGGTCTTAACTTCAGCTGGAGACAGTTTATCAATCCATTCAGAAGATTTAGTATTGTTGGATCAGTACTCAAGGAATTTCATCTAATACAAGAAATTATATATCGACAACTTAAAATAGGAATGAGATGATATGATTCCAGTAGGCATTAATAATAAATTCAGACATGTACACAAAGTTTTTGCTTTGACATATGTCCATTTCACAGATAATATTTTAAAGCTCAGCACTTGATAACTGTAATAGATTACACTCAAGTATCGCTATCGAGAAAATAGCAATAAGATACTGTACATATTTTCAAAGATGTTATTTATTTAAAAAATAAAATAAAATCATATTTCGATCTTTGCTTCAAAATACTGAGCTATGAGCTACAGTGCTCAAGTAGAAGGCTGTATGTTTGTATTTACTCTCTAGATGTCATAAAAATGCACACAAACTTTTTTTAATAGCATCATATATTTTGTTCCTTGCCATAGTATTTTATAAAAATGGAGAAAGATAAAGTATTGGCAGATGTAACCAATGTTTGCTTCAAATCTTCTTCATTGACTTCTAAAAAATAGCTGAAATGGGATTAGCTGCTGTAGGTATTACTTACACTCATTCTACTCATTTGCTAGGCTCTTACACATAATCATAAAGTACTCTGCTCAATACGTTTTTAAAGCCACATTATAACTTGTATGAAATATAAGCATGCTTATAGATAGTCTTTCACTGTAGAGTGTCATAAACCCTTCCTTGTTGGTCTTTTGTTAACCTTAAGGGGGAAGTGAACCCCCGACCTAAACTAACCCTCTTCTCTGCCTAGATAATTACCTGCATTTTTTGGCCACGATCCACCACAATGCTGTCACTTTTCAGGGAGATCATCTGTAAGCTAGCCATTCCTGCATAAGTGGTCCCTATAGACATCAATGTGGCAATTTCCGGAGGTAAAGGGAGGGGAAGTGGGCAGTTGGGCAGAAAAGATAACAATAGTAATAAAGTGTTGGGCGCTGATGCGAGTACACCAACAGGAAAAACACTGTACTAAAAGTGCAGATAGGGAGTCCAAATAAAAGTCTTTTGTAAAAAGTCCCTTTTTAACAAAAATCCTGGACAAAGGTGAGGTAAGTAGATCCACTTCGTAGGGCTACCCTTCATGGGGGGAGAGTAGAAGCAGCTTCCCCAAACATGTAAAAAGAGAACAGACAAAAGGCGCCTCTAAGTGTAGACTTAATGACACAATTTATTTCAATACATAAACTCACATTTTCCATTCTATGTGACAAGCCTGTAAAGTAAAGATGTAGCGATGGACATCTGGAGGAGTAGGATCGGAGAAGCCCGCCTGGACGCTGTGTGTTGTATCCTGCTCGCGTCCCACTATCTCAGGTCGGAAGAGTAACGAGATGAAAGTTAGGGTAGGGACACACGGTGGATTTTTACGTTGCTCCTTCTGACGTCACAGGGATGCAACGCGTTTCAAAGGATGCGCAATAGAGGAATGATGTGCGCTCCTTTTTCAAGCAGAAAAGATACACTATATTGCCAAAAGTATTGGGACACCTGCTTTTATAAGCACATGAACTTTAATGGCATCCCAGTCTTAGTCCGTAGGGTTCAAAATTGAGTTGGCCCAACCTTTGCAGCTATAACAGCTTCAAATCTTCTGGGAAGGCTGTAAACAAGGTTTAGGAGTGTGTCTATGGGAGTGTTTGACCATTCTTCCAGAAGAGCAGTTGTGAAGTCAGGCACTGATGTGGGCGACAAGGCCTGGCTCGCAATCTCTGCTCTAATTAATCTCGAAGGTGTTCTATCGGGTTGAGGTGAGGGCTCTGTGCAGGCCAGTCAAGTTCCTCCACCCGAAATTCACTCATCCATATCTTTATGGACCTTGCTTTGTGCACTGGTGCATAATCATGTTGGAACAAGAATGGGCCATCCCCAAACTGTTCCTACAATGTTGGGAGCATGAAATTGTCCAAAATGTCTTGGTATGTTGACACCTTAAGAGTTCCCCTCACTGGAACTAAGGGACCAAGCAAAACCCCTGAAAAACAACCCCACACCATAATCCCCCCTCCAACAAATGATTTGGACCAGTGCACAAAGCAAGGTCCATAAAGACATAGAAGAGCGAGTTTGGGGTGGAGGAACTTGACTTGCCTGCACAAAGTCCTGACCTCAACACCTTTGGGAAGAATTAGAGCGGAGATTGTGAGCCAGGCCTTTTCATCCAACATCAATGTCTGACTTCACAAATGCGCTTCTAGAAGAATGGTTAAACATTCCCATAGACACACTCCTAAACCTTGTGGACAGCCTTCCCAGAAGAGTTGAAGCTGTTATAGCTGCAAAGGGGGTCCAACTCAATATTGACCATGCTGACGAAGTGTTATTGGACGTAACGCTAATGAGGGGAGGAGCTAAGTTCAGATGGCGTCATCTGCTGCCATCCTGTGAGACGGAGACTGCCTAGTGCTGCATCCTATGTTCTGTGAGCCTTTACGATTGTTTAACATGTGAGTAGGAACTTTTTTTTATGGAATAAAGCCTGAAGTATATTAACAGAGAGCACTTAGATCTGTTTTTATTTCACATGTGTTTGGGGGACCATCTGGAGATCGGTACTTGCTTCTCCTGGCTATATTTTATAATTTTTTGATTTGTGGCTTTTGATTTGGTGTTTGCGCTGCACTTCTTTTTATTTTTGATTTATCTTCAGGTGCTGTGATTACCTATGAGTGTTCAGCTGGCAAACAATTGTTCTTAATAATTCATTGTATAGTTGCTCAGATTGCATCAATATTTAACCCTACGGACTAAGACTGGGATGCCATTAAAGTTCATGTGTGTGTAAAGGCAGGCGTCCCAGTACTTTTGGTAATATAGTATAAGTTCACTTTGTGTGAACATGCATTTCCTTTAACCCTTTCACTACCATTTATTTACTCTTTGCACACATATTAGAAAATAATTTTAGGCCTGAAGATTAGTTAAAGCCCACAAACAATATATATTTTCTGGAAGCAAAGACCCTGGAACAAAAATGTATTAGTTCCAATCTTTTATTTCATATGGTATTAGCAAGCACAAACTTGTAATAAAAATTACACTTATGTTCATTTTTAGTACACATAAACCCAATATATGTATAACCAATTATTTTAGTAAAATATAAGAGATAAGGTTGCTTGATTAAAAAGAAACCCAGTGTGTCAAGCCTTAAAATTACGTATGCCCATTAAAATACGACAAACTTTAGTACTGAAAGTTTTCCATAGGCGATGGTTTAAAAGTTCTTGGTAGCTCAGTTTAGAGTTAACCATTTAACCATGAATAATGACCCTAGAATTATTACTGTCAGTCCAACATGCATGGTAATTTGTAACATATGTAGCAAGATCGCCTTTTTCGTGCATAGGCAAAACTGACATAAGCATTTACGTACGTATATGCGTGAACTTTGGGGAGGGGCAGGGGGGGGTTTGGAGAGTGAAAAGTTCTTGGGTTTAATGTAATATTTTACCTAACTTTTAGACCCACAGTGGGGTTTATTTACTAAAGCTGGAGAGTGCAGAATAAGGCTCACTTCTGCTTAGAAACCAATCAGCTTCCAGGTTTTATTGCCAAAGCTTTTTTGAACAAGCTGAGGCTAGAAGCTGATTGGCTACCATGCACAGCTGAACCAGATTCTGAGTGCATCAGTTTTAGTATATCTACCCCACAATGTCTTCCCTGCACTTAACTAAAGCTAGTGGAGTGCCTGGGGAAGGTGACAGAAATAAACAAAATAAATTAAATCCTCATAATCTCCAGGGTTCTTACTAGCTAGGGCAGGTCAGTGAACAGGATTTTTTTTTATTTTTCTGTACTTTCCTATTTTTTTCTTTTTCTTTTCTCTCCTCTTCCTAACCATCTGTCCCTTAATAGCTGCAACCACGAAAATTGGTTTACTTCTCAAGTACGCACAATATATACAACTTTGCACTATGCATTGGATTTGTTAGTGCACTTGTTCCTTCTATTTGATCTGTCTCTCCACGGCAAGTTCTGACCCCCCCGATAGACCTGAGATATACTCCTTGTGGGACTAGTCCAAGTATCTTATCCAAAGCAGTTGTTGTTATTTTGCCGATTTTATCTATTGGATTTGTCCTTCTCTTGCCTTCTCCAATGATCCAGTATTGGTAGACTTATATATTTGTACTTGATTGGATGATGTATACTTTATGTGATGCTTTGACATGCTGTATATGAGAGGCTTTGCCGCAATAAAGGAATTAAAAAAAGAAAAAAAAAAAAAGAACAGTGAACAGATGTTTGCCACTCTACCCAGAAAAAAACATGGCGGTGTAGAATTTACTGGGGATCCATGAAGGCTTACTTCACCTGAAAGCCAACATTTAGCTTTTCAGCTAAAACCCCTGCGGTCACTGATGCATGATATACTGTATATAAATACATTTTTGTATTTATTCCGTTTTTAATCTTGGCTGTGACCCCTTTGGGGAAACTTTTCTATACTTTTTGCCCCAGTGACATTCTTAAAAAAATATTAGGCTTGATGCTGTTACCAGAGAAACACTTACATCAATAAAAACACTTTTAGAAACTCTAACCATTCTCTACTCTAATAAAAAGGTGTTTTTGCTTTTGTCAATGCATCTCTTGGAATGATTTACCATTACGTCCCGTTCTGACAGAAAATAAGAAGAAATTGCCCCCAACAGGGGTTCAGATGGCAATAAAAACCTGGCAGAAGCTCTAATCCTGCACTGCTCTACCAAAAGTAAATAAATCATTTTAGGTGGAGTTGGGCTTTTATGAATTTGATTCTCAAAATCGTCATATACAGTATTCTCAGTAAAAGGTACATCTAGTCATATACTTTTCAGCTACACAGAAACATTTCAGCTTTATCTTGAAAGCTTGTAGCTTTTCATCTAATAACAATAAGGGCTCCAGAAAAGGTAAATGAATGGCCTTTTTGGCAGCCCATGGGGTGTCAGGATTCATTTAAAGGTGAACTTTAGGCAAACCAGTAAATACAAAGTAGAAATACATAAATGAAAGCAGTTTTATCGCTGAAGAGATTTGCATGCCTTCCAATTATCCTGGAGGGGTGATTGGGTGGGAGCGGAGAGGATTTGTGCTAGAAGGAGAAGGGGATTTGTGCTGGGAAGGGGAATTTAGGGGTGGGAGAATATAAGATGAGGATTTGTGCTGGGAGGGGTGATTGGAAGGGCCAGAGATTTGTGCTGGAAGGGGAAGAGGATTTTTGTTGGGAGGAGGGATGGGGTAGGCAGAGTTGTGCTAGAAAGCAGAGATAATTTGTCCTAGGGGGATTTGAGGGGGGAGAGGATTTGTGCCAGAAAGAAATGGGGGGGCTTGTTGGTCAGGGAGGATTTGTGAAAAAAAAGGAGGAAGGGGTGATTTGTGCAACAAGGGGGAGAGGATTTGTTCTAGAAGAGTGGAGATGGTTAGTGCTGGGAGGGCTGATTGAGTGGATGTGGACAGGATTTGTACTGGAAAGGGAATGAACATTTGTGCCTGGGAGGGGTGATTTACGGGGGGGGGATTTGTGCTTAAAGGGGGATGGGGAGCTGTGCTAGAAAAGAGGGAGAAAATTTGTGCTGTGGGGGAGAAGATTTGTACTGGGAGGGGAGGTGTACGGGAAAGAGGATTTGTTCTGGGAGGGACGATTGGAGGGAAGGAGGATTCATGCTGGGGGGATTTGGAGGGGAAGAAGATTTATACTAGAGAGGGGAATACAAGAGACTGAAATCATGGTAACTTCGGGCACTTACACTTTTTTTTTAAATATCTTCCAGGACTTTAGCTTTAGGCCGGGTTCACCCTGGTGCAACATACGCTCTGACTTTGAGAGCACATGTCACAGGACGTGTATAAATCAATGGTTCCCTATAAGAGCTGTATTTGGTCTGACACAAGTCAGTCCGAAGTTGAAAAAGGTTCCTGCACTACTTTGGCCCGACTTAAGTCCGTTTTCAGCCCATTCAATATCATTGAATTCGGATCAAAGTCAGATCATCATCTTAACTGATCCGACTTGTGGTATGCGACTTGTGCTCTGAGAATCTTGAAGGGAAACCCTACGCCAAAACTAAAAAAAAAAACTGCTTGGGATCCCCCCCTCAAGACCATACTAGACAATTTGGTCTGGTATGGATTTTTAAGGGTAAACCCCAAGTCAAAAAAAAAATGGTGTGGCCCCCCTCCCCAAATTCATACCAGACCCTTATTCGAGCAAGCAGCCCGGCAGGTCAGGAAAGACCATTCCAGGTCACATGCCCTGATCAAGGGGGGGTTGCTATGGGGCGGGGGAGCTCTGCGCCCCCCCCCCACCCTAAAGCACCCTGTCCCCATGTTGATGGGGACAAAGGCCTCTCCCCAACAACTCTGGTCAGTAGTTGTGGGGGTCTGTGGGCAGGGGGCTTATTGGAATCTGACAGCCCCCTTTTCCGTGTGAATGAGTATGGGTTACATTGGAAACCTACCCATTCACCACCCCCCCCCCCCCAAAAAAAGGAGTGTAAAAAAAAAAAAACAAGAGAAGGTTTTTGACAAGTCCTTTATTAAGAGTAAAGAATGTCCCCCGTCATAGCTCCAACGTGCCTTCTTTCTCTGGTTTTCTCCCTCTGGTGATGTGTTCCTCCTCCACTCTTCCCCTCAGCTTGCTGTCTTCTCCTGCTGTCCTCTCCTCCACCTGCTGTCTTCTCCGCCGCTGACCCCGTCCTTCTCCGACGCTGGCTTCCAGGGTTGTGTCTTGCAGACAGCTTCCAGCACAGAGAGGAAGAATGGGTCCTTGTTGGGAGCTTTTTCAGCTCCTGTGCACTGGAAATTTATCCACTGAAAGAGGATGGGATAGCCCTGGAGTTAAGCTTTCTTTAGGATCCAGCTGCCTGTACAACATTGGACATAATTAAAAGTAAGGTATGTCACTAAAACTGTAAATAAAAAAGTAAAGAAACTTCATCTTTAAATACTGCATTTAGACATTAAGATGCCGATGTGCTGTTTCCAGAAAGATAATATGTTATAGTGTAAGGCTCCCATGTCAATATGGGGGAATGTAATTATTTAACCTTACCAGCTAACAACATTTGCCTGCTATATTGTGTCATAACTGTTAAAGTGTTACTAAACCCACAACCACAACAGTAAAATCAGTCTGTATATGCAATAAAGCATTCTTGTTATACTCACTGTGGAACCTAAGAGGTTAATCCTCTGCATTGTGTAAAAAGGCTGTTTGATCCTGTCTTTGCTGTTCCTCCCCTTCTTCCACAGTCTCCAAACCATCTCCTGATAGAACAGAGCATTAGGGACAAGCTGTACATGCTCCAGTTTGGTGTGTATTGCTAAATACTGTAGTTTTTTTTATTGGGAGGGTGCATGTGATCAGCACAGGGCCAATCAGCACTGTCCAGACAGAGGGTCAGGGGTCCCGCAGCCTCCTAGTACAGTCAGAGGAGAATGAAAACTCCTCCTGCAAGCTTTAACCAGACACTGATAGATACAATACTGCTCTAACTGCTGATAAGAAAAGGCAGCAGTTTACAGTATATTTACTAAAACTATTACATTTTTATGTTCTGTGTACTGTGGGAGACCAGATATAGTGAATGCAGGGTCCTGGATTTAGTGGGCATGCAGAAAAATGAATGGTCATTTGTAAGTACCTATAGGGTTGTTCACAAAAATGATAAGTTTTTGTCTCTCCCCCGTTTATACTATCATATTTATTTATCAGTCCAATGAGCCCTCATGAGCCTGTATCTAAAGGTACAAATTTGTAGATAACCCTTTTCTTTTAAGGCAAAAGGAGAACAAAATTGAATGAGCGTCTATGTACACTGAACCTTTGAGCAATTAAACCATATATGTACCAAGTGCTAAACACACAGATGATGGATGGATTGGTGAAGGGACCAGGGCAAACCTGTGCGGCTGTCTGAAAGCACTTGGAGTGGTGCAAGATATAGACATGAATAAACAAAAAGACTGCGCTCTGCGCCCACAGTGGACACTGTATATGAAGGCTGAATATCATAAAAAGGGTCTATGGAAGGTAAAATGTCAGCAGTTTATTTCCAAATTATAAATATAGATATAACCAGGATTACGATATAAAACAAATTATAACACTTTGTGGAAGCCCTGCAGATGGGCTGAGAGGGGGTCCAATAGAAAACACTGGTGGATGCGGTGTGTCCGCTCAGAAGGCCTGACAGAGCTCAGCATGCTCGAATGATGTCACGATCGGCCGGCGGGGGGGGAAACAGGAGGAAGCAGCGGAAGCCTGGAGGGAATCAGCATGGACGCAAGCTTGATCAGTTGCCATGATGACGCGTTTTGCGCTCATGTGCTTTATCAAGTCATGGGGATAGAGGCAACTGACGTATTTTAAACAATTTCTAGCCCAATGGATGGGGGGGGGGGAGTGGGCAGAGCTATGCAGATCTGGATGTCAGCAGCACTTATACAAAAAAGCAAAATATAACTGGGAAAATTATATGAAAAATCTCTGTTAAACAACATATACAGAAGTGATAAAGGGTCTTAAATCATATCAAAGTGTCCATTGTATTAAATCCAAGTGAAAGAAGGAAAAATTAGGTGCAAAATTGCCCAGTGCACAATTGTTCTTAGGTGTCGCCCGTGGGGTCTTGCCTTCACCGAATAGTTGAAATGCAAACTCACCAGATCTGATTGCTGTCTAAGGACAGCAATCACGCCTTTGGCTATGAATGTGTTTCCTCTCTGGTTATCTGTTTAATTGACAAATTCAATGGTTCTGCCCCAAGTTAGGATGAGGCCATCAAGGAATACTCAACCAGTCAAGCATGATAAGTCATCAGACATAAGAGAGAAATTTTTCCTCATAGTGTAGCAATTTATTATACCAAAACATAATAAAACAACAAAAATAAAACAATATAAAATCCTAAACTCACATAAACAAATAGCCAGTCAATATGTGGAGAGCTGGCAGTTAGTACTTTAAAAAGGTCCATAAAGTGCATAGAGAATGTGTAATGAAACAACACACTTACATTGCGTGCTGCCACACTAAACTAAGAATGGCGGCTGGACCTCAGGCACATATCCCAGCTTAACAGCCATTTTGCGCCATGCGCATCATCTGGGGCTTTAAGAGTATAGGCCGCATTGTCCATATATATATATATATATATATATATATATATATATATATATATAAGCAGCCCCCACCTTGCATTCGATTTCGCTAATTGGGGACATTGTGAGCAGCAGAACATCACTTCTGGTTTTGCTGCCATGTTAGTGGAGTCTATGAGGTCATTACCGGTGTCCTTGTCATATTGCTGTTACCAGCAAAACAACTTCCGGTCCGGTGCCATATTCTAATGGACCATTTAACAGGAAGTGGCAGCAATACCTAATCCACTAGTTTCAAAAGCTATTTCCAGTCCAGCACCATAATAGTGTAGATTGCTCAAGTAAACAAGTGGGGCCAAGTCAAAATATAGAAGACTAGAAATATATTAAATATTGGGACCGAATGTTCAAAGAAATGATATTGAAATGGATCAAATATAAAATGATCTATGCACTAATATTATTTATTAAGGGAATCTAATGTTATATGAGGACTGCATATTAACCAGTTAAGCCCCGGAGGATTTTCCTGCTCAAAGACCAGGGTCTATTTTTCGATTCAGCACTGCTTGATTTTAACGGACAATTGCACGGTTGTGCGATGCTGTACCCAAATGAAATTGAAGTCCTTTTTTTCCCACAAACAGAGGTTTCTTTTGGTGGTATTTGATCACCTGTGCGATTTTTATTTTTTGCTCTATAAACAAAAAAAGAGCGACAATTTTGAAAAAATAACAATATTTTTCACATTTTTTTATATGAAATTTCCAAAAGAAAAAATGTAAAAATCTAAATTTTTTAACATTTTAGGCCAATTTGTTTTCTGCTACATATATTTGGTAAAAAAAATCGCAATAAGCGTATTTTGATTGGTTTACGCAAAAGTTATTGCGTTTACTAACTACGGGAAAGATTTATGTCATTTTTATTGGGTTTTTTTTAACTAGTAATGGCAGCGATCTGCGATTTTTTTTGTGGGACTGCGACATTGCGGCAGACAGATCGGACCCCTGACTAACATTTGTGACACTTTTGGGGTTACCAGTGACATTACTACAGTAATCAGTGCTATACACATGCACTGTTACTGTAAAAATGACACTGGCCGGAACTATTAGGGATCAAGGGGTTAAGAGTCCCCCTAAGGGCGTGATTCTAACTGTAAAGGGGCATGGCTTGTGATGTAACCACAGAGACATACGATCCTACATAGCAGGATCGTATGATCTCTGCAGTTACACCAGGGAGAAGGACAGGCGGCTTTGTTTACATCAGCCGCCTGCCTTTCTTCCTCTCCAGCGGGAGATCGCGAGTGGCTGGCTGGCTGGCTGGCTGGCTGGCTGGCTGGCTGGCTGGCTGGCTGGCTGGCTGGCTGGCTGGCTGGCTGGCTGGCTGGCTGGCATCGGAGCCACCGGTCACTCGCGCGGGGATGTCCCTGAATGAGCAGGGGCGGGAACGCGCCTCCGGCAGCGCACGCTCGCCCCCTGCAAGCTCCTGGGCGAGTGGCGTAGTACTATGTCACTTTACCCAGGAGGGGCTGACTGCCGCAGTAAATATACTGTGGGTGGTCGGCAAGTGGTTAACATAGAACAGCCTATATACATTGATAGGGAACAGGATATGGAAAAACAGAGGAGGGCATGGTAGAATATTCTTTTTATGGAGTGAGATGTCAAATGTCCCCAACCCCATTCAGCTGTTGTCGATGAAACAGTTGACATCCCGCTCCACGTTCAGCCCCAAAGGAGAAAAACATTTTAACCACTTAACCCCCTGGAGGATTTGACTGCTCAAATACCAGGGCCTATTTTGCGATTCAGCACTGCGTGACTTTAACGGACAATTGCACGGTCGTGCGACGCTGTACCCAAATGAATGCTATAAATATGCACGGTTACTGTAAAAATGACACTGGCAGGGAAGGGGTTAACTTTATTAGTGATCAAGGGGTTAAGTGTGTCCCTAGGGGCGTGATTCTAATTGTCAAGGGGCGTGGCTTGTGATGTAACCACAGAGACATACGATCCTACATAGCAGGATTGTGTAGTCTCTGCAGTTACACCAGGGAGAATGACAGGCGGCTTTGTTTACATTAGCCGCCTGCCTTTCTCCCTCTCCAGCGGGAGATCACGAGTGACCAGCGGACATCGGAGCCGCCGGTCACTCGAGCGAGGATGTCAGGGAATGAGCGGGGGCAGGAGCTCGCCTCTGGGGGGCGTGCGCTTGCCCCCTAAAAACTCGTGGGCGAGTGATGTACCGGTACGTCACTTTGCCCAGGAGGGGCTGACCGCCGCAGTATATGTAGTTGCGGCGGTCGACAAGTGGTTAAACTCATATAACCACTTCATCTCTAGCTTAGAAATCTCTCTAGCGCAATCCCCTCCAATGGGGTTTGAGTTTAGCTATGCCTACAAATTTAAGGGAACTAGGGTCTCTCCTGTGACAAGTTCTGTAATGAGTAGATACACAATGATGTCTATAGCCTTTTCTGATGTTGTATACATATTCACGTAACCTGTCTCTTAATCTCCTAGTGGTCCTGCCAACATATTGTTTATTGCAGGAACACTTTAGGAGATAAACCACATGTAATGATTCACAGGAAATGAAATCATCAATATGAAAATCCTTACGTATGGTGGTGGAAGAAAATGGAGTGATCTTTCTTTTTCTAACTGTATTTGCGGTGCAAATCATACATTTATTGCAGGGGAAAAAACGTTTAATACTGTAAAACAGGAAGGTTTTTGTGGGGGGTCCACGAGGTTCGGAGCCAGTCAATCTCTTAAATTAGGGGCACGTCTAAAGACTACCTCTGGCTTATTGGGCAAAGTTGTTTTTAATATTGGATCTGCTTGTAAGATATTTCAAGGATTTTCGATTAGCTTTTTTATTTGATAATGTTAAACCGAAAAAATTGTAATAAACGGGCAAAAAACTTTTTTCTTCTGTTGTTTAGTATTATTTATTGTCAATAAAGAATCCCTGTTGAGATGGGCAACCTCTTCGATCGGCTGATCCAAAAAGGTTTCGTTATAACTCTTCTCAAGAAACCTGGTTTTAAAGATAGAAGATTATAGATAATTGTCATCAAGACCATGACAGTTGCGTTTCATGCGCAGAAACTGTCCTTTCATGGTATTTTTAAGCCATGTAGGGTGATGGCAGCTATCAAGGGTGATGTAACTGTTATGGTCTGTTGATCTAAAAAAGATTTGGTGCTAATCCTTCCACCTATTTAAACTAAAATCAAGAAGATTAACTTCAACTTTACTATAAATAAGTGATAATTGAAAGTTCTGGGTGTTCTCATTTAAATCAGACATAAAATCAAATAAAGAGGTCTCATCGCCTTTCCATAACTTCAAAATATCATCGATGTAACGTTTCTACAGTAGTAAATTATTCCACTGTTTATTATATATAACTTCTGAACCAACAGTAATTATTTAACATAGAAAAAATTAACAGGTTCAAAATGAATTCTTGTTGCAATCTGGGAATTGTACTGGTGTGCAAGTAATGTTCAACTGCTCTGTAGCCATCACTATGTGCTATGTTGGTATAGAGCGAAGTGTTTTCGTCTATCAGAACCTGTTTAGTGTCTTTCAGATATGCCGGTGTTTGGATTACCAATGTTTGTAAGAAAAAATCAATATATTCTCCCACTCTGGCAGTGAGATAATTAATCCTACTAATATTGGCCTGCCCGGTAGATCTAATGGGTCTTTATGTATTTTTGGAAGGAAGTATATGATAGGGATTTCTGGGGTTTTGGGAACTAGATAGTCTCTCTCTTTTTTATTTAAGATGACCTGTTCATAACCATACTTCACAAGATTAGTGAGGATTTTCTTGAATTTTGATGTTGGATCTTTAGGGAGGGAAGAATGGGTAGTGGCATTGTTTAACATGTTTTACATCTTGTTGATGTAACTAGAGTTGAGCGGACACCTGAATGTTCGGGTTCGACGGATTTGGCCGAACTTCGCAAAAAAAGTTCCTGTTTGGCACCTGAATTTAACCCGAACTTGAACCCGAACCCCATTGAAGTTAATGGGGACCCGAACTTTTGAGCACTAAAATGGCTCTAAAAAGGCATGGAAAGCACTAGAGGGCTGAAAATAGCAGCAAAATGTTAAGAGCATGGTAAGTGTTCTGCAAACAAATGTGGATAGGTAAATAACTTAAAATAACATAAAATACATAAAAATAAAAAATAATAATCTTGATGTGTCCATATGGAGTAGGAGGTTGAGGTGGATGTGGCGGTGTAGGTGGAAGCGGCGGTGGTGGAGGAGGATGAGGTAGCCAACACTGGTTTTTGTTTTTAATTTTATTTTTTTATAAATTAGAGTGAGAAAGATCAAAAATACAACAATGGCTGGGTAAGGCCGATATACATGTCTATTCTGCACAAGGTACAGACAAGTCCTGTGGGATCCATGCCTGGTTCATTTTAATGAACGTGAGCTTGTCCACATTGGCTCTGGACAGGCGACTGCGCTTGTCTGTGATAACGCCCCCTGCCGTGCTAAATACACGTTCAGATAATACACTGGCTGCAGGGCAGGCCAGCACCTCCAAGGCGTAAAGGGCAAGCTCAGGCCATATGCCCAATTTGGAGACCCAGAAGTTGAAGGGGGCAGACCCGTCATTCAGTACATCTAGCACACATACTGCTCCACCATGTTGGTGAAATGCTGCCTCCTGCTAAGACGTTCCATATCAGCTGGTGGTGCTGGTTGTTGCGGCGTGTTGACAAAGCTTTTCCACATTTCAGCCATGCTAACCCTGCCTTCTGAGATGCTGGCGGTGCCCCGGCTGCGTTGGCTACCTCTTCCTCCTCCTCTGCCTTCACCTTGTGCTTCCACTGTGCCCCCACTGTCAGGTGGGAATGCCACCAGCAGCGCGTCTACCAGCGTGCTCACGCATCTTACTTTCACGCTCCAGTGAGGGAATTAAGGACGGTACGTTGTCCTTGTAACGGGGATCCAGCAGCGTGGCCACCCAGTAATCAGCACAAGTTATAATGTAGGAAACTCAGTGGTCGTTGCAGAGACACTGCAGCATGTAATCGCTCATGTGTGCCAGGCTGCCCAGAGGCAACGAAAAGCTGTCCTCTGTGGGAGGTGTATCGTCTATGTCCTCTGTATCCCGCCAGCCACGCGCCAGTGATGGCCATGAGCTGGTCTGGGTGCCACCCTGTTGTGAACATGGTTCCTCCTCCTCCATCTCCTCATCCTCCACCTTGGCATCCTCCAGAACTGTGCCCTTGCTGGACAATTGTGTACTTGGCGTTTGTGGGTGCAGGAACCCACCCTCGGAGCCACTTGTGAATGACTGCCCTGAAAGCCTTGGAAATTATCCCTTTTCCTCCTCCTGTGCCACATCCTCTTCCATCATCGCCCAAATTGTTTTTTTCAAGGAAGCATAGAAGTGGGATAGTAACGCTGAGAACGGCGTCATTGGCACTGGCCATGTTGGTGGAGTACTCAAAACAGCACAACAAGGCACACAGGTCTCGCGTGGAGGCCCAGTTATTGGTGGTAAAGTGGTGCTGTTCCGCAGAGCGACTCATGCGTGCGTGCTGCAGCTGAAACTCCACTATCGCCTGCTGCTGCTCGCACAGTCTGGCCAGCATGTGCAAGGTGGAGTTCCACCTTGTGGGCATGTCACATATAAGGCGGTAAGAGGGAAGGCTGAAGTTATGCTGCAGCGCTGACAGGCGAGCAGCAGCAGGGTGAGAACGCCAAAAGTGTGCACAGACGGCCTGCACTTTCTGCAGAAGCTCTGACATATCGGGGTGATTTTTAAGGAACCTCTGCACCACCAAATTCAGCACATGCTCCAGGCAAGGGATGTGCATCAAACCGGCTATGCCCAGAGCTGCTAAGAGATTTCACCCATTATGGCACACCACCAGGCCAGGCTTGAGGCTCACTGGCACCAACCACTCATCAGTCTGTTGTTCAATGCCCCTCCACAACTCCTGCGCGGTGTGGGTTTTTTCCCCCAAACAGGCAAGTTTTAAAACTGCCTGCTGTCGTTTACCCCTGGCTGTGCTGAAGATGGTAATGAAGGTGTTACGCTGACCGTATGAGGAGGCGGTAGAGGATGAGGAAGCGGAGAAGAAGGAGTTAGCAACAGGAGGCAAACTGAAGTGCCCTGCAATCCTTGGTGGTGGAAGGACATGCACCAAACTGCTATCCGCCTCAGGCCCAGCTGCCACTGCATTTACCCAGTGTGCTGTTAGGGAGATATAATGTCCCTGACCGTGCTTACTGGTCCACGTATCCGTAGTTAGGTGGACCTTGCCACAGATGGCCTTGCGCAGTGAACACCTGATTTTGTCCCCCACTTGGTTGTGCAGGGAAGGGATGGCTCGCCTGGAAAAGCAGTGGCGGCTGGGCACGATGTACTGTGGGACAGCCATGCCATAAGGCTTTTAAAACTCTGTCTCAACCAGACGGAATGACAGCATTTCAAAGGCCAGGAAGTTAGAAATGCTGGCATTCAGGGCCAGGGATCGTGGGTGGGTAGGGGGGTACTTCCTCTTCCGCTCCAGTGTTTGGGAGATAGAGAGCTGAACGCTTCCATGGGACATTGTGGAGATGTTTGGTGACCCAGGTGGTGGTGTTGCTGGCTGACCCTCTGTTTGCGGGGTGGCAGGTGCCACTGTCACTACAGAGGTGAATGAAGAGGCCGAGACTGCAGCAGAAGAGGAAGCAGGAGGAGCCACAAACCTTTCTTGGTTTTTGAGGTGTCTACTCCACTGCAGCTCGTGCTTTGAACTTAGATCCCTGGTCATGCAGGTTGAGCTCAGGTTGAGAACGTTTATGCCTCGCTTCAGGCTCTGATTGCACAACGTGCAAACCACTCGTGTCTTGTCATCAGCACATTGTTTGAAGAACTGCCACGCTGGGGAACTCTTTGGAGCTGGCTTTGGTGTGCTCGGTCCCTTGCTGCATTGGGCAGTAGCAGGCGTACTGTCTAGGGGACAGCCGCTCTGCTTTTGCACCCTGTGCCCTCTTCTGCAGTGCTGGTGGCTCTTGTGCACCCACCGCCTCTTCCTCCGAACTACACAGGTCACCTGCATGACGTTGATTCCATGTGGGGTCGAGGACCTCATCGTCCTCCACATCATCTTCCACCCAGTCTTCACCCCTGCCCTCCTTGTCTGTCTGCACTATTCCCGAAAGCTGCAGCAGTTGGCACCTGTGTTTCGTCATCATCCGAGACGTGCTGCGATGGTCTTCCCATGTACTCATCTTCAAACATAAGTGGTTGGGCATCGTGCACTCAATCTCTTCCACTTCTGGGGCAGGGCTAGGTGGATGGCCCTGGGAAACCATGCTAACAGAGTCATCAAAAAGCAGAAGAGACTGCTGCATGACTTGGGGCTCAGACTGCTTGGCTGATTTTGCAAGGGGGTGAGGTGAAAGACTGATGGACATTGGCTGCAGGTGCCAATTCTGATCTTTCAGCAGGAGACTGGGTGGGAGACAATGTGACGGCACTGGAGGCACTGTCAGCAACCCAATATACTATCGCTTCTACTTGTTCTGGCCTCAACATTTGTAGAGCTGCATTAGGCCCGACCAAATACTAAAATACAAAAATTCAGCCCAGCGCTCACTCCGAATGGGAAGACTGGCGTGCTGCTCTCCTCAGGCAGGGAACTCCAATACGGGTACATAGAAAAGAAAGAAAGAGGAGGCGCAAACACCTAGTGCATTACCCGTGGTCAATTTGCAAATTGTTTAATAAAAAATGCCAAATGCATACTCACAGACGTAGAGATAAAAACATGTTATAAGAATCCACCATGTGTGAACTGGGACACGTCCTTCAGTCAGGACCGCTAACGCGTTTCGGGGGTCAGGCCCCCTTCCTCAGAGCTGGTCTTACCACATGCAGATCACAAATATATATGAGACAGCTCTAATTGCATCAGTTCAAACCCCCTCCCTCCCTCCTCCCCTCAGGGGAAAAAGGGCGGGACCATCCAGTGCTTCTAATATAGGCTCTCTCAGCCTAGAAAGAAAATTAAATTAACCCCTTGCTCATCTGAGATGAGCAAGGGGTTAATTTAATTTTCTTTCTAGGCTGAGAGAGCCTATATTAGAAGCACTGGATGGTCCAGCCCTTTTTCCCCTGAGGGGAGGAGGGAGGGAGGGGGTTTGAACTGATGCAATTAGAGCTGTCTCATATATATTTGTGATCTGCATGTGGTAAGACCAGCTCTGAGGAAGGGGGCCTGACCCCCGAAACGCGTTAGCGGTCCTGACTGAAGGACGTGTCCCTGTTCACACATGGTGGATTCTTATAACATGTTTTTATCTCTACGTCTGAGTATGCATTTGGCATTTTTTATTAAACAATTTGCAAATTGACCACGGGTAATGCACTAGGTGTTTGCGCCTCCTCTTTCTTTCTTTTCTATGTACCCGACCAAATACTGCTGCAGGTTCTGTCGCCTACTCGCACCTGAGGAAGGTGTTTCACTTCCTCGTGTAGCTGGCACAGATCGACCACGTCCTCTCCTTGCAACAGGAGCTCCATCAGCAGCACCACGACCGGGGCCACGTCCCTTATTTGACGTTCTCCTCATATTTCTCAAATTTAGGATCTTGCCCTAAATGGGTGTTTTTTGAATAGCAGAATAGAACAACAGTATGTTGTGTATTATGCCCAAAAAGGGTGTTTTTTTACTAACACAATATGACAGCAGCATGAATTCTACACGTACAGATTCAGCAAGCAAGGGCTGTAAAATTGTGGATTTTAGCCCAAAAAGGGTGTTTTTAAAAACCCAGAAAATTATAGCTATATATAGCTTAAAATGCGCACTGAATAATGCGGCAGAGCCCCAAGATGAAGGGTTTTGCCAGAAATGGGTGTTTTTTCAAACCCTGAAAATTATTGCAGTAATTTAAGCTTGTTTTTATCGCAATTGCAGCAAGCAAGGGCTGTAAAATTGTGTATTTATCCCAAAAAGGTTGTTTTTAAAAACCCAGAAAATTATAGCTATATATAGCTTAAAATGCGCACTTAATAATGCGTCAGAGCCCCAAGATAGAGGGTATTGCCAGAAATGGGTGTTTTTTCAAACCCTGAAAATTATTGCAGTATTTCAAGCTTGTTTTTATCACACATGCAGCAAGCAAGGGCTGTAAAATTGTGTATTTAGCCCAAAAAGGGTGTTTTTTTTACTAACACAATATGACAGCAGCTTGAATTCTACACGTACAGATGCAGAAAGCAAGGGCTATAAAATTGTGGATTTTAGCCCAAAAATGGTGTTTTTAAAAACCCAGAAAATTATAGCTATATATAGCTTAAAATGTGCACTGAATAATGCGTCAGAGCCCCAAGATAGAGGGTATTGCCAGAAATTTGTGTTTTTTCAAACCCTGAAAATTATTGCAGTATTTCAAGCTTGTTTTTATCACACATGCAGCAAGCAAGGGCTGTAAAATTGTGTATTTTGCCCAAAAAGGGTGTTTTTTTACTAACACAATATGACAGCAGCTTGAATTCTACACGTACAGATGCAGCAAGCAAGGGCTATAAAATTGTGTATTTTGCCCAAAAAGGGTGTTTTTTTACTAACACAATATGACAGCAGCTTGAATTCTACACGTACAGATGCAGCAAGCAAGGGCTATAAAATTGTGGATTTTAGCCCAAAAAGGGTGTTTTTAAAAACCCAGAAAATTATAGCTATATATAGCTTAAAATGCACACTGAATATGCTGGTGCACGGAGCTTGCATAAAATGCCCCCCACTGCCGCCCACCTAACTAACATACGGATAAAAGTATTTTTTGATTCGATTTCGAGGGATCGACCGATTATCGGCAACACCGATATATCGGGGGTTGATATGCACTTTCCCCAATATATCGGAATCAGCCCCGGCGGTTACCGATATTGCCGTGACGTCATCGTGTATGTCGCGCCACGCGCCTCTGTGCACTGGGAGTCTGGGACCGCTTCTGCGGCCTTCTTAGGCCGCCTCCCTCAGCCTCGTTTTGGAGTCAGCGTGCACAGTGTGTTTTACACCCGCCACAGCCACAGTGGAGTCTCTGCACAGTTGGAACAGTGAGTGATTCTTCTCAAATCAATCATACAGTACAGTGATCAGTCGCAGTGCACACACAGCCACCGCGGCCGCCCACCCACAGCTGCCCAGTGCCAGCCCGCCAGCCGCACACAGGCCAGTACCAGCCAGCCACAGCACTGGGCCTGTACCAGCCAGCCACTCACCACACAGGGTGCCAGCCAGCAAGCCACCAAAGAGTGCATGCCAGCCATCCACCACAGGGTGCTAGCCAGTCAGCCAGCCAGCCAGCCACCAAAGGGTGCCAGCCAGCCAGCCACCAAAGGATGCCAGCCACCCACCACAGGATGCCAGCCAGCCACCAAAGGGTGCCAGCCACCCACCACAGGGTGCCAGCAAGCCACCAAAGGGTGCCAGCCACCCACCCACCACAGGGTGCCAGCCAGCCACCCACCAAAGGGTGCCAGCCAGCCACACACCAAAGGGTGCCAGACAGCCACCCACCACAGGGTGCCAGACAGCCAGCCACCAAAGAATGCCAGTCAGCCACCCACCCACCAAAGGGTGCCAGCCACCCACCACAGGGTGCCAGTCAGCCACCCACCACAGGGTGCCAGCCAGCCACCCACCAACCAAAGGGTGCCAGCCAGCAAAGGGTGCCAGACAGCCACCCACCAAAGGGTGCCAGCCAGCCACCCACCACAGGGTGCCAGCCAGCCACCCACCACAGAATGCCAGCCAGCCATCACCACAGGGTGCCAGCCAGCCATTTTTTTAAGCCTATATTCGTGTATTTCAAATTTCAATGGAGATGGATGCAGATAGAAAAATTAAAAGTGTGGTCTGGGACTATTTCTCATCTCCAGGCAAAGCAGCAGCACTGTGCAACACTAAGCCAGACTGCCACCAAAGAGTGCCAGCCAGCCACCCACCAAAGGGTGCCAGGCAGCCAGCCACCCACCAAAGGGTGCCAGGCAGCCAGTCACCCACCAAATGGTGCCAGCCAGTCACAAACCAAAGGGTGCCAGCCAACCAGCAAAGAGTGCCAGCCAGCCACCCACCACAGAGTGCCAGCCACTCATCACCACAGGGTGCTAGCCAGCCATTTTTAAAGCCTATATTCATTAGTGTATTTCAAATTTCAATGGAGATGGATGCGGATAGAAAAATTAAAAGTGTGGTCTGGGACTATTTCTCATCTCCATCTCCAGGAAAAGCAGCAGCACTGTGCAACACTTGCAAAACTAATGTAAGCATGAGATCAATAACTGCAAAAACCAAAAATACATCTAATCTTTGGGTCCATCTAAGAGTTCATCAAGTTGAATTGTATCATGCAGCATAGAAAAAAACAAAATGAATCACAAAGTGAAACATCACTATCCCAGGCAACAATAACAGATATTTTTCAGAAAAAAAAACAGGTGGCTAAAACCGGAAGGAAGATCCCAACTGCTGGACAGAGTAATCACAGAGATGATGGTCACTGATAACCAGCCATTTACAATAGTGTCTGACTCTGGATTTAAGCGGTTGATGTCCATACTTGAGGCAAGGTACATACTTAAAAGAGTGACACGTTTTATTAAACTGAAATGCTGGAAAAGATTCACCAAAAGGTCGTTGAGAAAGTAAAGGCTATGCTGCAACCAGAGAATGCTGGCAGCTCATTCTCATTCATGATTGACTGCTGGTCAGGACAAACAGAATCACTGAGTCTTAGATGCCACTTCATTGACAGCGGATGGACAAGAAGGCATTTGGTGTTGAATACAAAAGTGAAGCAAGGATCCCACACTGGGGAGTACATTACAGAAATGTTTCTAGGCATGCTAGAAGAATGGGGAATCGCCAAAGACCGAGTGATGCTTGTGCTTCGAGACAGCGAACATGGTGAAAGAAATGAGACTTGCTGAGGTGTCAGACCTCACCCTCCAACTTGTGGTAAATGATGGTCTGTCAAACCAGAAAGCTTTGCTTGACATAATTAGCATGCTGAAGAAGTCCGCAGGCCATTTCCACCATTCTATCCTTGCCAAGCTTCGACTGAGGTGCATTCGGGAAGACCTTGGCCTACCCAAAAACAACTTGATAAAGGCTGTTCCAACACGATGGAACTCAACGCTACACATGCTGCAAAGGATGCTGGAGCAGAAGGGAGCTCTTACCATATATTCTGGTTAATATGGACTTGGAGGACATTCTTGTCCTACTGCTGATCAGTGGGACATAGTAGCCAACATCATTGAGACCCTCCCACCCATTGAGGAAATGACACTAGAGAAGTGACACTAGAGGTGAGTCATTACAACTCATCTATGTCCCATGTCATCCCATGTGTGAGAGTGCTGAAGATGCTTCTTCAACAGAATGAAGGACCCAACACACATGGCATTAAAACATGTAGGCAGGCCATGAGGGACAGCCTCACCAAATGTTTTGAGAAGCATGAGGAGAATAAAAATGTTATGCTTGCATGTCTTTTGGATCCTCGATACAAAAATCATTCTCTCTTGTGATGATGTATTGGCCAAGGCCAAACAAGGGCTGACAGAAGATATTTAACAGAAGATGCAGGAGGTTCCTTACTAACAGAAAAGTCAAGAAGAGAAGGTTTCTGATGTGGAAGAGCAGGATGCAGGAGAAATATGAAAAAGACAACGGACAGAAGAGAAAATTTGTCGTAGTCAAATAGATGCCATGTTCAGTGTTTTTTTGGAGCCTCATGCGGAGGATTCTTCAGAATCTGCAATAATGAGCCTGAATGATGAACTTCATCTCTATTTGAAGGAACCAGTAATTGACAGAAGAAGTGATCCTCTTCAGTGGTGGAAAGAAAATTAGGCATGCCACAAAAGACTTGCTTCTCATGCTAGAAGATACCTTTCCGCTCCTCCTTCCTCAGTGAGCGTCTTTTTAGTGAAGTGGCAGCAATTTATGAAAAGAAAAGAAGCCGTTAAATTGGTGAACATGCTGAAATGTTATTATTTCTGCACTATAATATTGTGCTACTTAACTGGGAGTATTGAAAGTGTAGTAGTAGTAGTGTCCAGTCCACTCCAATCCATTCCACTGTCTAGCTTGTTTTCTAGCAGTTTTGCACTGATTGCAGCGCAGTCAGTGCAAACCTGCTAGGAAAAAAAGCTAGACAGTGGATTGGAGTCAGGGAACTACTTCTGCAGTAGTGTGCCACTCACTACTCCAATAATTTTAAATCACTCCTGCAGTCACTACAGGAGTGATTTAAAATTATTGCAGTGAGTGCCAACTGCAGGGGTAGTCCACTGACTCCAGTCCAATCCACTGTCTAGCTGTTGCCTATCTTTATTTCTAGCAGTTTTGCACTGACTGCACTGCAGAAGGGATTTACAATGATTGCAGCAGTTTATTATGCATTAATCCACAATCAGATGATGTGAAACTGATGTCCCTGCAAGTGAAGTTTTCCTATCAGTTTTCATGCAGTTAAGGTGTGATGAACGAGCCTTTAATGTTAAAAATTTTAATAAATAAAGATTAAAATGTTCAGTAACAGATTTGTGTCGAAATATGTTTATTTTGCAAAATTTTAAATGCACAAAATTATCGGCCAATATTGGCCAATACCGATATGCGATCGCCAAAATATCAGCATTGGTATCGGCAACGAAAAACCGATATCGGTCGATAACTACTTTAAACAATATTATGAATCTCTAAATTTTCATTTAAACCATGTGGTGATAAAGAACCAAATTTAAAAATCACAAAAGTCTCCCTCATGCATAAGAGGGAGAACCTTTCATTGTGGGTAAGTGAGCCCTTTTGGATGGCCTCAATTGCCATAACCTCTAAACAACCAATCTTTTTATTATGGGCCTTAAGGAAATGGCGGGGAACACTATATTCATTGCGTCCTTTTTGTGTCTGTCCACATCTTTAATTCACATCTTTTTCCCTCAAAGTTCATGAATCAACAAACATCTATTCTATATAAATACGGTCAACTGCCAAATCAACATTCGGACCCTGGGTATCACTAAAATACACAAAATGTTGATATGCTTGGGTACCCCCATGTTCATATAAATTACTGTAGTTAGCACAGTCTACAGAAATGCACGTGATCTGTGGGGCGACGCTGGATTTGCATATAAATATAACTCAATTTTTTTTACGAATGGCCCCTGGAGTCAGATACATGCTGTGAGATTAGTCAATTAATAATACTGTATGCAACTATCTTCACAGTGTTAACAATGGTGCTATTGCCCTTTTGTCTTGTCATGTATGAAAATGGGTTAAAAAACGATACAATACTGTCTTTCTGCACGGCACGCAATACAGTATTCATAAACATGGATGTAGCTTATTTTGAATTGATCTGCACTGTCCAGCTGAATTCCTTGGCCAATTTCTAAAGCTGTATACAAAGGGGAATGCCTGAGGAACAGCTGCAGAATGTTTAAACTATTGCAGCAAACCACAGTATAAAATTAATGGAGAACTTCAAGAAACTTTGCTGCATCCAGGGTAGGGGGTGTCAAAGCCAAGTCTTGAAGAAAAATGCTCCATTAAGAAAATACCACAGGCATCACATGTTGCCCAACAACTATTACTCCCAACTCTTCATGTATTCAAATGAGCATTTGAGCGAGAAAATCTGGCTCCTCACACATTATAAATTGCTAGGAAACTAGGATAGTTGGGTTTGTGGGGGTTCCTTTGCCAATTGAAACACTTGTGTAGTTCCAGGTGAATGCCAATATACTAGGTCACAAGTATTTATTGGATTACTTTTGTGTCTTGTTAAAGTTCAGTTGGGCACACTCCCCCATCTTTTTCTTTCTCACTTCTTGGTTGTAGACATTCTGCGACAATTTAATTTTCAATGGTGGCTTTTAGATAAAATTTGATAAAGATATACACTCACCGGCCACTTTATTGCTAGAACAGGGCTGGACTCCCCTTTGCCTTCAGAACTGTCTTAATTCTTTGTGGCATAGATTCAACAAGGTGTTGGAAACATTCCTCAGAGATTTTGGTCCATATTGACAATAACATCACACAGTTGTTGCAGATTTGTCGGCTGCACATCCATGATGCAAATCTCCCATTCCACCACATCCCAAAGGTGCTCTATTGGATTGGAGATCTGGTGACTGTGGAGGCCACTGGAGTACAGTGAATTCCTTGTCATGTTAAAAAAAACTAGTTTGAGATGATTTGAGCTTTGTGACATGGCGCATTATCCTGCTGGAAGGGGCCATCAGAAAATGGGTACACTTTAGACATAAAGGGATGGACATGGTCAGCAACAATACTCAGGTAGGCCATGGTGTTTAAATGATGCTCAATTGGTACTAAGGTTCCCAAAGTGTGCCAAGAAAAAATCCCCCACACCAATAAACCACCACACTGGCCTGAACCATTGATATAATGGAGGATGGACCCTTTCATGTTGTTTATGCTTAATTCTTTCCCTACCATCTGAATGTCGCAGCTGAAATCGAGATTCATCAGACCAGGCAATGCTTTCCAATCTTATCGTCCAATTTTGGTGAGCCTGTGCGAATTGTAGTATCAGTTTCCTGTTCTTAACTGACAGGAGTGGCACCCGGTGTGGTCTTTTGCTGCTGTAGCCCATCTGCTTCAAGGTTCGATGTGTTGTGCATTTAGAGATGGTATTCTGTATACCTTGGTTGTAAAGAGTGGTTATTGAGTTACTGTTGCCTTTCTATCATCTGGAACCAGTTGGCCCATTCTCATCAACAACATCAACAAGGCATTTTTGTCCACACAACTGCTGCTCACTGGATATTTTCTCTTTTTCGGACCATTCTCTGTAAACTCTAGATATTGTTGTGTGTAAAAATCCCAGTAGATGAGCTGTTTTTTAAATACTCAGACCAGCCCGTCTGGAACTAACAACCATGCTACGCTCAAAGTCACTTAAATCCCCTTTCTTCCCCATTCTGATGCTCGGTTTGAACTTCAGAAAGTCATCTTCCCGACCTCCAGATGTCTTAATGCATTGAGTTGCTGCCATGTGATTGGCTGATTAGCAATATGTGTTACCAAGCAATTGAACAGGTGTACCTAATAAAGTGGCCATTATGTGGTTTTATTGGTTGAGCCAGATGGACTTGTGTCTTTTTTCAACCTAACTATGTGGAGTATATATGACTTTAGCTCTATGCAGCAGGCTGTTCTCAGTAGTTCTGAGGTTCATTCCATTTGGTGCTCCTTAACTTCGCTGTTTGAGGAAGTTACATGTAAAATATTTTAGGAGAATGCATTCCCTTCCTCTTCCTTGTTGAATAAAGGTCTATAAACATATTTTTGGCTCAATTCACAAAGCTGACACACCAGGATAATTTTATTTGTATAAAAGTTATTCATTTTAACATAGAATTATTATTAAATGAATCCAATGGGATTTGAAAATGACGATCACATGGCTAAAACAGGGATCCTCATCATGGTTGCCGTTAATTTTGCTGGACAACATGAATGTGAAAATATATAAAAGCTTAAAAAACTTTCAAAGAGAAAAAGTAATAAAAGCTAAAGTGTATCTGCAGTGTCCCACTATAAGTCGCTGATCACGCTATTACTAGTATAAAAAAGAAAAAATGGATTTTTGTAAGAACTTACCGTAAAATCCTTTTCTCTTAAGCTCATTGACAGACGTAGTCTTCTTGATTCTCAAGAGCTGGGTTATGTTGTCTCCGCAGGAGTAGGACTAGGCAGAAAGACAAAACGTTCTGGCTCCACCTTAGGGGCAGTCCCTGAGGGTATATCCTCCCTCTCTCTGCTACAGGGAATCAGTTCTGTTTAAAGCAGTACAGAGAATTTAACCCAACCCAACTCAATGATAGAGGGGCGGGTACTACGTCTGTCAATGAGCTTAAGAGAAAAGGATTTTACGGTAAGTTCTTACAAAAATCCATTTTTCTCTATCGCTCATTGACAGACGTAGTCTTCTTGATTCTCAAGAGCTGGGACATCCAGAAGCAGTGCCACAAATGAGGGGTGGGATTGACAAATCAAATCCAATCTAGAAGGCCCAACCGGTGCCAAACTAGAAGTTTTAAAGGCTCATTATAAACAAAAAATGAGACTAAAGAAAAATTTTCCAACGGAAAAAACCCTCGAGGTAGACCACTGGTCTCCTCAAATTGCGGCCTGCAAAACCTTGCGGCCAAACGAGGCATCAGACGATGCCATTACATGAACTTTATAATGTTTAGAAAAGGTATGCACCGACGACCAGGTAGCCGCCTTGCACACCTGGACCACTGATGCCTGATGGCGAAAGGCCCATGACGCACTAAGTGCCCGAGTGGAGTGCGTCTTAACAGGGAACGGGGGCTCCCGACCC
Source organism: Pelophylax lessonae (assembly GCF_965119305.1). Taxonomy (NCBI): domain Eukaryota; kingdom Metazoa; phylum Chordata; class Amphibia; order Anura; family Ranidae; genus Pelophylax; species Pelophylax lessonae. Next base: position 121,837,860 of record NC_138779.1, read on the forward strand.
TTAATAGAATAAGCCTGCACTACCGTCTGTCTGATCCATCTGGAAATGGTCGCGGCAGATGCAGGCAACCCCTTTTTGGGTCCATCTGGGATCACAAAAAGTGAATCCGTCTTGCGAAACGAGTCTGTCGTTTTCAAGTATACCCTGATTGCCCGGACCACATCCAAGGAGTGTAAAGCAAACTCCCGAGGATGACTGGGCTTAGGACACAGGGAAGGTAATACAATTTCTTCATTCAGATGAAATTCTGAAACCACTTTTGGTAGGAAGGATGGATTCGGACAAAGAACCACCTTATCTCTATGAACCACCAGATATGGTGAACGACAAGATAATGCGGCCAGTTCTGACACCCTGCGTGCAGAAGTAATAGCCACCAAGAAGGCCACCTTCTGGGACAACGTGGGTAGAGGAATCTCCCTAATATCTTCAAAGGGAGGTTTCTGAAGAACCGACAACACTAAATTAAGATCCCAGGGGGGTAACGGCGCGTGCACTGGCGGAGCCAGATGTCGCACCCCCTGGATGAAATTCCGCACCAAGGAATGAGTAGCCAAAGGCTTCTGAAAGAAGATGGCTAATGCTGAGACCTGACCCTTGATAGTACTCAAGGCCAGTTTCTGCTCAACCCCTTGTTGCAGAAAAGCCAATATTCGACTAATCGAATAAGACCGAGGACGGAACCCCAAAGGTTCACACCATGCAATGTAGGACTTCCATGTGCGATGATAAATCTTTCTGGAAGTCGCTTTCCTTGCTTCAACTAGAGTAGGAATAACTGAAGCTGACAAACCTTTGTCCTTCAGCACCTGGGTCTCAATAGCCAGGCCGTTAAAGCCAGCGATCGTAAAGCAGGATGGAAGATCGGTCCCTGAGACAGTAGATCCTCCCTGAGAGGAAGTCTCCATGGGACGTCTGCCACCAGTCTGACCATGTCGGCGTACCAAGCTCGACGAGGCCAGTCCGGAGCTACCAGGATTACTGGGATTCCTTCCTCCTCTATCCTGCGAAGAAGTCTTGGCAGTAACGCGAGAGGAGGGAAGGCATATATTAGCTGGTATTGCCCCCACGGGGCGATCAGTGCGTCTGCGGTTTCTGCTAGAGGATCGCGGGAGCGAGCCACGAATCTCTGAACTTTCCTGTTGAATCGTGATGCCAACAGATCCACATCCGGGGTGCCCCACCGTAGGCACAACTGGTGGAAAACGTCTGGATGGAGGGACCATTCCCCCTGATCCAGGGTCTGACGGCTGAGATAATCTGCCTGCCAATTCTCCACCCCCGGAATGAACACCGCAGAGATTGCTGGAACAAATCGTTCCGCCCAGCGAAGAATGCAAGCCACTTCTTTGGCCGCTCGGACACTCTTGGTGCCCCCCTGGTGATTGACATAAGCCACGGCCGTGGCATTGTCCGACTGGATCCGAACCGGGCTGCCCTGGAGCTGCTCGGTCCAGTGAATCAGACAAAGTCTGATCGCTCTCAGTTCCAATACATTTATCGGTAACCTGGATTCTTCCGGGGACCAAAGTCCCTGGACAGATAACTGACCGAGAATTCCTCCCCATCCGGATAGACTGGCATCCGTGGTCACTATCGTCCAATATATTGGCAGAAATGACTTTCCCTGGCTGAGCATTGGAGACCGAAGCCACCAAACCAGAGACTCTCTGGTCTGTTTGCTCAATCGTATCTGATTGGTCAGGGATTCCGGATTCCGATTCCATCTGAGAAGAATCTCTTGCTGAAGAATTCGGGTATGGGACTGGGCAAATGGGACTGCTTCGAATGAAGCCACCATCAACCCCAGAACCCTCATGCAAGTCCGAAGGGAAGACCAGCTGTTGGACAGTAACAACTGGACTGCTGATTGAATCTTTCGGAGTTTCCCTACTGGAAGAAAAACTCTTGTCCTGACTGTGTCTAGAATTAGACCCAGATATTCGAGCCTCTGGGTGGGAACCAGAAATGACTTTTGCTGGTTCACCAGCCACCCGAATTCCTGTAAAGAAATCATAGTAATTTCTATGTTTTGTAGCAAGGTCTGAGGAGACTCTGCATGAAGCAGAAGATCGTCTAGGTAACCTAGAATCGATATACCTCTTTGGCGCAGAAGTGCCAACATTGGGGCCAACACCTTTGTGAAGACCCGCGGAGCCGTGGCGAGACCGAAAGGTAACGCCACAAACTGATAGTGGTTCTCCTCTACGGAAAAGCGTAGAAAACGCTGATGTCCTGCGAAAATGGGAATGTGAAGATAGGCGTCCTTGATGTCTATGGATGCTAGGACATCCCCTGGATGCAGGAAGGCTGCTACCGTGCGAATAGACTCCATTCTGAATCTTCTTATGTTGACGAAAGAATTGAGTGCTCTTAAGTCCAGAATTGGACGCACCTTGCCCTCTTTCCTGGGTATTGTAAACAGGTTTGAATAAAACCCTTGAAACCGTTCTGTCCAAGGAACGTGGACTACCACTCCTTGTTGTAGTAGATCTATGACTGCTCTCCGCAGATCTTCTAAACGATCTGAGGATAGTCGGATATTGGAAGGGAAGAATCGCGCAGGTGGGAGAGATCGAAACTCGATCTTGTACCCTGACCTTATGACTTCGCAAACCCATTTGTCCGGGATTCTGGAAAGCCATGGATCCGGGAACCGGCGAAGACGTCACCCCACCCCAGTTATGGGTGGGGGCGCACCTTCAGGCTTTGGATGGTTTATCTTCAGGTCTGGAGGGGGCGGGCTTTTGCTTGCCCGACCAACGACCCCTGACGCCTCCTGCAGGAGCTTTGGAGGACTTAGTTTTTTCACCCGCTGGACGAAAAAACCTCTTGTGAGCAGAAAAAGAAGGCCCTCGTCTTTGAGGAGTTCCTCTACCTTTAAAATTTTGCGGTAAAAAGGTGCTTTTTCCACCGGTGAGATCCTTAATGATCTCATCTAAGTTGGCTCCAAATAGACGCTCTCCTGAAAAGGGGATATTAGCCAATGCTTTTTTGGAACCTTGGTCGGCTAACCAACCTTTTAGCCACAGTGTACGCCTGAGAACCACTGCTGAGACTGATGCTCGCGCCATTAATGGAGTGGCGTCTAATGCCGCATCACATACAAACTGTAACCCCTGTATCATTTGTTCCAACAAATCTGATACCGCCTGAGGGACTTCTTCTAAGTCCCGGCGTAACCACTTGGTCCATTCAGTTACAGCCTGCGAAACCAGACCAATAGCAATTATTGGTCTGAAAGCTGATCCAATCAAGGAAAACATGGTGCGAGACATAGCTTCTATCTTGCGATCCACTGGATCTTTAAAAGACGGAGCGTCTTCTAAAGGAATAACCGTGGCTTTATTCAATCTAGCAATTGGTGAATCCACCACAGGTGGTTCTGTCCATTTCTTAATAAGGGTTTCCTCAAACGGATAACGCCTGTCAATGCGTTTAGAAATATTAAAAGTGCGTTTTGGCAGACGCCATTCTTCTTCGATTGGATTGCCAAAACATTTGGGCAATGGAAAAACCTTCGCCACTTTGATGCGTTTTTTAGTCCCAAGAGGGATCTCAGTTTCAGCTATTTCTGATGGAATACCCTGTAACCTTAAGGTCTCTTGAACAGATACAATGAGTGCGTTTACCAACGCTTCCTCTCGGGCTATGGCGGATGCCGAAACATCCTCCTCACTGTCTGAAGAGACAGGACCCGAGACACCAATACCAGATGAAGTACCTGCAACTGCAGAAATAGGCTCAGAGTCTGAATCCGAGGTTTCAGATAATAAGGGGTTAGGCGGGGGTCGCTTTCTTGCGCCCTGTCCCTGACAAGCCACTTCCACCCGGGACACAAAAGTTTCCATAATAGCTGACAAAGATTCAATTGTCAATGGGGTGCTGGAGGATCCCGCAGACCCCTCGAGGGGATCCGGAGGAGATACATGAGTGGCAGGGTCCATGTTAATACAGGACACCTTTGCCAGCAAAACAAAAAAACTTTTTTCCTTTTTTTTTTTTTTTTTTGTGTGTCTCCCCCTAGCGCAATAGCGCCCCTCAGAGTACCTGCTTCTCGATCCCAGAGAGAGAGAGAGGGACCCCCAAGGCTCACCAACCGATGCAGTGCAGTTTCCAACAAACTGCAGTCAGCGTCTGTCTTACACAGACTGGAAGGAGCTGTTTGCTTTTTCCCGGGCAGAAGGCGTGGCTCCGCCCCCTGTGTACGCCTTCCGGCGTTCCCAGCCCTCCACGAGGTAGCTGGGCTCACAAAACATGGCCGCCCCCATAGAAGAGACATAAGACTCCAAAAACATGGCGGCCGGCGTGACCTGAGGACATACATGCATTCGGTCTACGGCAAAATGGCGGCGGACCGCCGATATCGTTTTCCCAGCACATCCACCTGCACTCTGCTAAGAGGTGACATATGGATCCACAGAGATACACTGCACATAAGGTAGGATTATACCTCCTATGTCTGCTGTAATGTTACAGTCTGCTGGGTAGAGTGTTAGCTCTTGAACCAAGTCCACTTCCCACAAACACATGCTGTATTACAAGGGGGACTTGTAAGTATCAGATATATACTGACCATATATGGAGGGGCCCATAATATATACTGCCTCATAATGAGGAAAAAAGGGAACGTTTACTCACCATACCGAACCGACAGGCACCCTCTCTTCACAATACCCTCTCCACCGGGGTGGGGGTTTGTGGACGCCTCGACTCTCTGGTACCTGGCGTCCAAGCGAGACTTTTAACTCGCAAAGTCAGTCCCTTCACTGGGACTCCGTCGCGGCCGACCCAGCGCGGAGCTCTGGTCTGCACGCGCTCGTAGGCAGAAACCGGGGTGACCACTGGATCTCAACATCCAGCCCGTCGCCCGGCCCCGCATACTTACTTGAATATGTCGCGGCCGACCAAGCGCAATGCCATGGTCTGCGCGCGCTCGTAGGCCGGCTGGGGTGACCACAAGTGTCGCCCAGTCCGGCATTTTTGCTTGAAGATCTCACAGGAAAAAACACTGGAGAAAACTACCTAAAAAATGTCTTTTTCTTAAAGAAAAAAAGTCTTGCCAGGACCAAAAGATCCCAGCAAGGAACTTAGGTCCTTACTCCTGACTAGACAGAAAAAAACTGATTCCCTGTAGCAGAGAGAGGGAGGATATACCCTCAGGGACTGCCCCTAAGGTGGAGCCAGAACGTTTTGTCTTTCTGCCTAGTCCTACTCCTGCGGAGACAACATAACCCAGCTCTTGAGAATCAAGAAGACTACGTCTGTCAATGAGCGATAGAGAAATTTGCACTATACTGTAGATCATGGTTTGTAGACACTTTCATGCAAACCAATTAATATACAGTTTTTGGGGCCTTTTTTTTATTTATTTCCAAAGATGTAGCAAATACATTTTGGCCTAAATTTATGAAGACATTTTTTTTTATTGAACATAATTTATAGCAGAAAGTAAAAAAAATATGGTTTTTGTTTTTAAAAATCTTCAATCTTTTTTTTGTTCATAAAAAAAAAAAACAGCGGAGATCAAATGCCACCAAAAGAAGCCTCTATTTGTGGGGAAAAAAATTATATAAAATTTAATTTAGGGACAGGTTTGCATGATTGCACAATTTCCAGTTAGATTAGCAAAAAATGGCCTGGTCATGAAGTGGTTAAACATAACATGGGAAGATACATTCATTGAATGAGAAGTGTGCCTTGTGCTGGTGGCTGCTCTCTGTTTACATTTTCTGTTCTCTGCCCCCTGCATACACCCACCACTGATCTTCTGGACCTGTCATAAGCACTTGTCAAGACTCAGAGGTATAAATAGAACCGCCAGGGTTCTGGTGCAAGAGGCTATAAAGGGCCCAGCTGACCCTGTCCTGGGGCCCTTGCCACTGATCCAGGGCCCTATACTCGCATCACGGGGCCCTTTATTGCAGTCCCACAGAGGCTGCGGACATGGTACAGGTGATACAGGGGCTGCAGGCATGGTACAGGAGATGCAGGGGCTGCAACCATGGTACAGGAGGAGGCAGAGGCTGCGGACATGGTATAGGAGGTGGCTGCGGGCATGGTACAGGAGATGCAGGGGCTGCGGGCATGGTACAGGAGATGCAGGGGCTGTGGGCATGGTACAGGAGATGCAGGGGCTGCGGGCATGGTACAGGAGGAGGCAGCGGGCATGGTACAGGAGATGAACGGGCAGCGGGCATGGTACAGGAGATGCAAGGGCTGCGGGCATGGTGCAGGGGATGTCAGAGGCTGCAGAGGGGTCTTACTGGGCTGTAATGAGGCGACTGCCACCGCCGGATGGAACACCACTGTTGCCTTAAATGTAAAAATGGCGCCGTCCAGCGCCACTGTCACTGCGCATGTGCCCGCCTGCCCGAGAATGCCCGAACGTGTACGAGCTTTTCCAAGCGGCAGGGGTGCATGTGCAGTTGACCTGTTGGCCCAGGCCTGGCCACAGCCATATTTTTTACGGGCGCTGCTGCCCTCAAGGCAACCCCAAGGCAGGGGGTCGTGCCCACCTACCAGGAAATTTCCCGGTATCCTGGTAGGCCAGTCTGGCCCTGCACACAGCTGCCAAAGAACTATAGTCAGTCCTGAGCCCCAGTGACAGCAGACATCACGTTTACAAAAGTTCAAGTAAGAGCAATGCCTAGTACACACGATTAGTGATGGACGAACATCGGCCGGGGAGGTTCACAAACGTTAGCCGCAAACTTTCTCAAATGTCCGCAAACCGCAAGTTCGCGGCGGGCCCCATTGACTTTAATGGGAGATGAACTTTGAAAACCTTTAGGTCATATTTGCAGCCACAAAAGACTTACAAATAAAAGCTAGAAAATCCACGCTTAGGATAGATAAAACAGAACTAGGGAGGAGTGTATTAATGGAAAAATTGGCTGCAGCCAACTTCAAAATATAGCCCTACAAATTTTTTTGTATATATTTCTATGAACTATATATCCATTGATTTTTTCACCTGCTTAAGGAATTTTTTCATGTGTTTTATCACTTTTGTTTAAGATATTTATTAATGATCTTTTAATTAATTTTCACCTTAAATCAACTAACCATTCTCGATTGGATATTTCCATCAATATTTATATTTCACTATATTGGGTTTTATTTAATCTGAGTAGAGTGAGCTACCAAACTATTAGCACCCAGCACTTTTATTCACTATATGCACTTTTATTCTCCATATGTGATTAATTTTTGAGTTGATTTTTAATCTTTATTTACCTTGCACTTCACGGCACCTATTGCATTTCATGTTTTAATATATAGTTCACTGCACTTCACATTGCTTCAATATATTTACTGTGCATTTTTAGGCACTTATTGCACCATACTATACTATATATTGCACTTTATATTGCCTTACTAATTTTATCTACCGGGACTTTTTGATTGGCACAAGTCACTTATTTATTTAGTATCATATGCTGATTACATGTGGTGATTGTTCTATTTAATTATATTTTTTTAGTGCTACTGTATAAGATATTGTAGATCACTATTTATTCATCCTTTGCTGATATTAATTAAGGGGTTATTTATTATAGACTTGCTGGTTTTATCAAGTTTTATATATATATATATTTTAGAGGGCATCTTTATAAGAATTTTATCAACCAAGACTTTTTCTATTAATATATACACACCCACCATTCCTTCCACATATTGGCAGCGCCAATCACTTCCTTTTTTCTTTTAATACAAAAGACTTACTAGCTGTGCACAAATAGTCCCACCACATGGAAAATGTCATAACAGAAATATTGCAATTGGAAAAGTTGCCCTAACTTTTTTTATTTTTTTTTCTTAAATCAGCCAGAACTGACAGGTCCATTCATACATCTGTAAAATGGGTCCGCATCCATTCCACAATTTGGCGGAACGTTTACAGACCCATTGATTTTCAATTCCAGTCTGAAAAATTAGGCATTCACAGGATAAAGTAGTAAGTGTCGGCCATTCCAGGCCCCAAAAATTAGCCCACGTGCGTTTACCCGACAGCAAAGAACTAAGTATTCTGTGGCTGGAGGTACATTAGGCATTCACAGGATACAGAAGTGTCGGCCATAAAAGGCCCCAAAAATTAGCCCACATAGGTTTACCTGACAGCTTAGAACGTTGTATTGTGTGGCTGAAGGTACATTAGGCATTCACAGGATTCAGAAGTGTCGGCCATAAAAGGCCCCAAAAATTAGCCCACATGGGTTTACCTGACAGCTTAGAACGTTGTATTGTGTGGCTGAAGGTACATTAGGCATTCACAGGATACAGAAGTGTCGGCCATAAAAGGCCCCAAAAATTAGGCATTGAATGGACATGAAATGCCTTTTCTGCCACTCTATTTACCAAAGACAAAGGCCATGAATTGTTGTGGTTGGATGGCGGTCTGGGGGATATTTGTGACCTGTCATGAGGAATTGTAATCAAACATGGTCTACTGGTCACATGTGTTGAATTCCTCAGAGATCCATGCCTCATTAATTTTTATAAATGTGAGGTAGTCAACACTGTCATGAGCTAGGCGAGTGCGCTTATCGGTCATTATCCCCCCTGCTGCGCTGAACGTCCTTTTGGACAGGACACTGGATGGGGGGCAAGCCAACAGTTCCAATGCAAATTGTGCAAGCTCTGGCCAGAGGTCAAGCCTGCCCACCCAGGAGTCCAGGGGTACATCACTCCTCAGAGCGTCCACATCGACCGTTAACCCGATGTAGTCAGATACCTGTCGGTCTAGGCGTTCCCTGATGCTGGATCCGGAGTACATCTGTCGATGGGTCGGCTGAAAGAAGGATCTCATATCTGAAGTGACCAACACATCTTCAAACCACCCTCTTCTTGCAGGCGCTGTTTGATTGCTACCCGCAACGGTTTCTCTGTGAGTGGAAATTCCTCTGCCAGCGCACGCAAAAGCAGAATGCAGCATTTCTCGTAGAAAGGCCTGGAAGTGCTGCATTCTGACCACCCTCTGTGATGGTGGTAACATTTCCGCCATTTTTTGTTTGTACCGGGGGTTGCCACCCAGTACTGGCCCTTGCCCTTTATGCTTTTTATACCAGGGTCCCCCTTAAAACACTGGAGCATGAAGGCTCCCATTCACACTAAACTGGACGCGGTGTAGTGGCCTGGCTCCAGCTCATCATCCAGGATAATCTTGTCCTCGTTCTCCTCCCCCCATCCACGGACAACACCAGGGACCTCAAACAGGTTTAAAGCATGCTCTTCTTGCTCCTCCTCATCCGCCCCGGCACCATCCTCCTCCGACTCCTCTTCAGACTCCTACTGATGGAGTAGCACCCCCTGGGAAATCATCCAACCTGCTCCGCGACGCTTAAACAATGACACAACCCAATACACGCTCCAGAAAGAAGGCGTAAGGTACAATGTCACTGATGGCGTCTTGGCCGTGACTGACCAGTTTGGTGATCTCATCAAATGGCCGCAAAAGTCTGCATGCGTCGCGCATGAGCAGAGGTGAAAAAAAAACCAAGCTCAGTTTGTACAGGTAGTCGTTAACTGGACGTTTCTGCTGGAGCAGCCTGATGGGCAGGTTGTGTCGCCGCTGAATGTCAGCAAGGCGAGCCATGGCTGTGTAAGATCTTCTGAAATGGCCCAAGATTTTCCTGGCTTGCCGCAAGACGTCCTGGACCCCAGGGTAATTGGCAACGAATCGCTGCAATACCAAGTTCAGGATGTGTGCCATGCATGGCACGTGTGTAATTTTGCCCTGTTTTAGCGCGCTCAGCAGATTGGCACCGTTGTTGCACACCACTTTACCAACTGTCAAATTGTGCGGTGTCAGCCACTGATCTGCCTGTGAACGCAAAGCTGAAAGGAGTGCAGGACCAGTGTGGCTCTTGGCTTCCAGGCACAACAGACGAGGCACAGCATGGCAACATCTGACCTGGCATGTGGAATAGGTTCTGGGGATCTTGGGCGGTGCAGCGGAAAAGATGGTAGCAGCAGAAAAGGAGGAGTCAGCTGAGGAGGAAGGGGAGGATGAAGTAGGAGCAGGAGAAGAAGAGGCAGGCCTGCATGCAATACGTGGAGGTAAAACCAATTCTACACGGGTGGCACGGTTTACATGCTTGACGGCCGTCAGAAGGTTCACCCAGTGAACCTTATATACCTTGCCTGCCCGTGTTTGCTAGACCGTGTGTCTGTGGTCAGATGTATCTTGGCACCGACACTGTGTGCCAGAGATACATTCATTTGCCGCTGAACATGGCCATACAGCTCTGGAATGCCCTTCTGCGAGAAATATTTCCTGCCTGGGACCTTCCATTGTGGTGTTCCAATGGCCACAAATTTCCGAAAGGCCTCCGGGTCCACCAGTTGATATGCCAGTAGTTGGCGGGCTATCAGTTCCGACAAGCCTGCAGTCAACCGTTGAGCAAGAGGGTTATCCGGCGTCATAATTTTTTTTTACGCTCCAACATTTGGGCCACGGAAGCCTGCCTTTTACCACAACAACGTGAGGACGGCATGATGGAAGGTAGCGTGGAGGACAATTGTGAGGAGAGAGGAGAAGGAGAAGAGGCTGGACAGTGAGAGCCTGGAGTGTGGCTTTGTGGGTTCTGACAACGTTGCTCCCACTGGGCTCGGTGATGGGAGTTCAGGTGCCTTCTTAAGGAGGTCGTCCCTAGGTGAGTGTTGGGTTTACTGCGACTTAAGCGTTGACTGCAGATGGCAACACTGTTGTCAGCAGCGGACACATTAAAAAAAGCCCACACTGTGGAGCCATGTGCCGGCAACCTGGGAGCGCCAGATGTGACTGTACATGGTTGATGGCTCGCTCCTGATATATTTGCAGTCTGCTTTGTCCCTCCTGTGCAATGCAAGTTCCGCCTGCTTCTCCTCCCTATCTGCTGGTCCGTCTCTCCCTCTGAACTCCCCTCCTCTTCCTCTCTTGTGGCCACCCATGTGATGTCCATAGACACGTCATCATCCAGGTCACCTTCCCTACCACTAACATTCGAGATCTCGGAGTAGGCAGCAACAGCGGGGACCAACCTCCTTGGGCTGATCTGGGTACTGTCTTCAGACTGCTGCGTGGCGGCTGTTGCTACCTCCTCTTCCTGATCCGATGCCAAGAATGGCTGCGCATCGCAAATGTCTTGTGATGAATCGGAAAATAATTCCAATGACTCAAGCGGAAGGTATATGGTGGTGGTGTTGGTGTCTTTGGGGTGCACACAGCAGAGAGTGAAGAGGGTGCAGATAGAGAGGATGAGGAGGGTGCAGAAGAGGAAGGCTGAGTGAGCCACTCAACCAAGTCTGGTGCGTCCTTTGATGTAATCTAACGCACCTTGTGAAACTTCACACTTTGGCTCCGGCCTACTGCTCCTGCCCTAACCCTACCCCCCCTGCGTAAGGACCTGCCTCTTCCTCTGTCTGTCATTTTTTAAATGACCCTGTGACAAAAGTCTCTAGAGAAGCGCAGTATATGTGGAACAAGGTATATAACACTCCGCTTCAATCTGTGGTATTGGGGGGCCACAGTTTTACAAAAAATTGGCCAGTAACTGTTGTAACTGTGTGTAGCACAGTTAACGCAGCAAAAGAGGCCAAATTTTTGCAGGACTAAAATACACTGTTATTAAAGTATATTGTTAAATAACACCACACTTCAATTTGTGGTATTGGGGGGGCCACTGGTCTATCACACCAGTTGTACAAAAAATTGGCCAGTAAGTTTGGCACTGTGTGTAGCAGAGTTAACGGAGCAAAAGAGGCAATATTTTTGCAGGACACAAATACACTTAAACAGTATACTCATAACACCCAACGTCAGTATGTGGTATTGGAGGCCACTGGTCTATCACACCAGTTAAAATACTTTTTAAAAAGTGCTTTTGTCACTGTTTGTAGTATTGCTGCAGAAACGCTCAACACACCAGTCACAATGCTGCACAGTGCACAATACAAATCCACTATAATATGCTTTCTATATTAGAAAGTATATTATAAGTGTATTACACCCCTATCTAGTGCGCTGCACACCATAGAATAGTACACATATATCAAATACCAGTCCTTAACCACTTAAGCCCCGGAGGATTTGGCTGCTCAAAGACCAGGGCCTATTTTTGCGATTCGGCACTGCGTGACTTTAACGGACATCGCACGGACGTGTGACGCTGTACCCAAATGAAATCAACGTCCTTTTTTTCCCACAAACAGAGCTTTCTTTTGGTGGTATTTGATCACCTGTGCGATTTTTACTTTTTGCGCTATAAACAAAAAAAGAACGTACATTTTGAAAAAATAACAATATTTTACACATTTTTTATACGAAATTCCCAAAAAAAAAAAAAAATTTAAAAATCAAAATGTTTTAACATTTTAGGCCAATTTGTTTTCTGCTACATATTTTTGGTAAAAAAATCGCAATGGGCGTATTTTGATTGGTTTGCGCAAAAGTTATTGCGTTTTTCTAAGGGAAAGATTTGTCATTTTTATTGTTTTTTTTTTTAACTAGTAATGGTGGCATTCTGCGATTTTTTTGCGGGACTGCGACATTGCGGCAGACAGATCGGACCCCTCACTAACATTTTTGACACTTTTGGGAGTATCAGTGACATTACTACAGTAATCAGTGCTATACATATGCACGGTTACTGTAAAAATTACACTAGCAGGGAAGGGGTTAACTTTACTAGAGATCAAGGGGTTAAGTGTGTCCCTAGGGGCGTGTTTCTAACTGTAGAGGGGTGTGGCTTTTGATGTAACCACAGAGATATACCCTCCTACATAGCAGGATCGTATGATCTCTGCGGTTACACCAAGGAGAATGACAGGCGGCTTTGTTTACATTAGCCACCTGCCTTTCTCCCTCTCCAGCGGGAGATCGCGAGTGACCGGCAGACATCGGAGCCGCCGGTCACTCGCGTGGGGACCTCAGTGAACGAGCGTGGGCGGGAGCGCGCCTCCGGCGGCGCGCGCTCGCCCCCTGCAGGCTCCAGGGCGTGCGACGTCATACTACGTCACTTTGCCCAGGAGGGGCTGTCCGCCACAGTAAATGTACTTGCGGTGGTCGGCAAGTGGTTAAAAGGACTTTTGTGGACCTTAACAGAGCGATTTGTGTCACTGACGATCTGTTCCTGGTGCACTCCCTACACTGACAAAAGAGACAGTACACCTATACCAAATACCAGTCCTTAAAATGACTTTTGTGGACCTTAAGGCCCCTTTCACACATGCTGTCCATTTGTCCGTTTTTCATCCATCCGTTGACGGAGGAAAAACGGACATCAATGTATCTCTATGTAAAAATGGATGACAACAGATGATCATCCGTTAACATCTGCTTCCGTCAATGTCCGTTTCTTTGAACGGATGAATGCCCTATTTTTCATCGGTCAAAAAACGGATCGGACGAATAACGGATGATAATAGATGACAACGGATGAAAACAGATGAAAAACGGATGACAACGGATAAAAAACGGATGACAATGGATGAAAAATGAACAACTGACGAAAAATGGATGAAAAACGGATGACAACTGACAAAAAACGGACATTGACTGAAGACAAAAAACGTGACTGAACTGATGAACTGAATGGACCGCATGTGTGAAAGGGGCCTTACAAAGCGATTTGTGTCACTGACAATCTGTCCCTGGTTCACACAGCAAAACTCTCCCTTCACTGACAAAAAGCAGAATGTGAAATGGCCGCCAGGTCAGGTCTATTTATAAGGTAGGGGATATGTCCATGTGCTGAAATGTTTCAATTGGCTGTCCCATTCCACCTGATGGCTGTGTCATGGGTCAAAGTTCTCCCCAATGTAAACTAATATGGCCGCCGCGAACAATGCCATATGTTCGCAAAATCCGCAGACTGCAAGTTCGCCGCGAACCTCCCACTGGGTGAACCGCAAGGCCATCCCTACACACGATCAGAAAATCAGCCAAAAAATATTGCTTTTGCAGAGGTTATCTGATTGTTAGTACACAGCTTTCGAGAGACAATTACAAAAGTTAATGGGAATTATCCAAAGAGACAAACACAAAAATGTTTCCTGTATGATACAGAACGTACAATTTTTGTTTAATCAGTACAGTTATTTGTCTGAAAAAAATCAGAAGACCAGGATGAAAAAATACATTACAATACATCACAAGTTGTATTCTGTTGCACGAGAATTTTCGTAACTTTAGCAACCTCTTCAGTTTCGAGACTAGCATGCAAAAAAAAAAAAAAACTGATTATTTTTCTTCCCACATGTTTTCTCCACATGGCATGATAATATAAGGGATAAGGCCAAGTAGGATTTCTTATCTTACGTCACACGGATTCTCTCTAAAATGACTGCATAGAAAAGGTTATGGTAAGGTCTCTTACCCCCCCCCCCCAATCCCCCAAAAAAGGTACCATTTGGCATTTGTTTTGCAGCCTACAGCAGGGGTCAAGTCCTGGTAAAAGAAGTGTTTGAACTCACCCAAGATCCCCCCCACCACAAAAATAAAGTGTGTGTAACCAGTCGCGGGCCACAATGAGAGCAGCGGGCAGATGACAGGTCTGTTTCCACTCAGCATATGCAGATCAGACATGGACACAGCCCGCTCTACTCTATTAGCCTCCGATCTGATCTGTCTCTACTCCGATCTGATCCGCCCAGACAGAAAGGGACAGATCCTCTGTTTTTTTTTAAGTGGATCGGATTGGAGATAGGCGGGTGTAAACAGACACAAGTTTTATTTGCCACTCTATAGAGATGAACCCGATCGGACCGATCGTGTAAAAGGCGCCTAAGGCTGCTTTCACATGGATGCACTGCAGTTTACCTGCACCTCAACTGACTTCAATCTTCACTTCTTTCTCAGGATTACTGCAGGTATCGCTAGCTGCTGCTGTCCCCCAGGTGGGTATGACTAGTGGCTGCTGCTTGCTGTACTCCAGGACTGGTACTGCTGGTGAGGGAACCGCTGACTGGTACTGCGGGCTGGTACAGCTGGCTGGTACTGATGGTGGGGGAACCACTGACTGGTACGGCTGGTGGGTACTGCTGGCATGTACTGCTGATTGGTAGTGCTGGCGGGGTAACTGCTGGCTGATACCTCTGGTGGGTACTGCTGGCTGGAACTGTGGGTACCGTTGGCTGGTACTGCCGGTGGGTATTGCAGGTGGGTACTGCTGGCTGGTACTGTTGGGTACTACTGGCTGGTTTCTGACCATCAGTGTGACAGAAATCGCGCTGGAGGAAGCATGTGTCTGCAGTAGAGAGCAGAGCCGCTGGTTCCTATTTCGCTCCTGTACCCTGTCACAGGGGGGAGTACATTTGGTGTCACTCTGCCTGTGACAAGAGCTGGCGCTATACAGGAAGCATCGGCTCTGCTTCCTCTCGTGCAGGCTCTGTTCCTTTAGACTGATGCTCGGTGATGGCGGGCCAGGAACCTGCAATCTGGGCTTATTGCTCCACTATGCCAGAGCAGAAGGTGGCACCGGGATTCTGTTGGGGGGGGAAACCAGGACAGGGCTGCTAACATGAACGGTGTTCCTGCTGTGGAAAAAGTACAGGAACACCGTTCCCATGCATTCCTGCACGAGCTCTGGTCTGCAGGAATAAAAGTAGGCACGGATGAGGCATGGATGGGTAAAGATGAGGCATAGATGTGGCAGGGATGGACATGCATGAGGCACAGATGAGTATGAATGAAGCATGATTGAGGCACAGATGGGCATGAATGAGGCACAGATTGGCATGATTGAGGCACGGATGCGGCAGATTGGCATGATTAAGGCACAGACGGGCATGATTGTGGCAAAGATGACCAGTGCTGCGGTCTCCCTCTTCTCCTCATACGCTGTACCGATCGCTGTGTATAGCGTGTGAGGAGGAGAGAACTGAACCGGACATGCGCCGGTTTGTGGACAACTAATTGGACAGAGTGATCACGTGGTAAGGGCCATTGTCATTGGCCCTTTACCATAATCCGTGATGTGACGGGTCCGGTGAACCTGGCTAACACAGACACTTCCGTGTGCACGCCCCATGGGGGGGTTCTAGGAGTTCATCATTGTACGCCCTCCCAGAATAAGCCAACCACCCTTTAGCCGTCATTAGGCTATGGCCCGGTCGGCAAGTAGTTAACCGTTGCAACCACTAAGCAACTTATTCACTCCCTTGTTATCTCTCGCCTTGACTATTGCAACTCCCTCTTCTTTGGCCTACCTCTCTGCAGGCCATCCTCTCTTCAGCATATCATGAATATTACTGCCAGACTCCTCCACCCCTCTCTGGCAATCCCTCCACTGGTTTCCCATTGCCCAACGCATAAAATTCAAAACCCAAGCAATAACATACAAAGCCATTTACAACTCTGCCCCCGATCTACATCTCAAACCTTGTCTCCAAATATCACCCATACCATCCTCTCTGCTCTTCCCAAGACCACCTGCTCTCTAGCCCCCTTGTCTCCTCCTCCCATGCTTGTCTCCAGGACTTGTTTAGAGCCTCTCCCATCCTCTGGAACTCAATACCCTAATCTGTCCATCTATCTCCTACTCTGTCCACTTTTAGGCGATCCCTGAAGACTCATCTCTTCAGGGAAGCCTATCCTGCCTGCAGCTAATATCCTAATCTTCTATTTCTCACATCAGTTCATCCCTCAGTTATTACCTTTTGTTCCACCAGCCCCTCCCTATTAAATTGTAAGCTCACAGGAGCAGAGCCCTCCTGTGCTGAAATGTATCGTCGTTGTATTGTCTCCCTTTATATTGTAAAGCGCTGTGCAAACTGTTGACACTATATAAAGCCTGTATAATACTAATAATAATGTTAAGAAAAACTGGAGATGTTGCCCTACTTTTCTGGAATCCAGTTTTTAACCCCAGGTCTCACTCGGTCGCTTTTCTATCGGGTCTATCAGGAATTACTCATCAGTAAACAGAGATCAGCTATATGTATAAAACCTTTATTGATCCACCAACTGAATATTCAGTTAGTGGCTCAATAAAGGTTTTATACGTATAGCTGATCTCTTTATTCATAAGCGTATACTGATGAGTAATTCCTGATAGAACCCATAGAAAAGCATCAGATGCTTTGCTTGAATCAGAATTATTTTGATTTACCCAGATTATGCATTTTCTAAATACTTTAAAAATGTAATTCCGTTATGGTTTCCCTATTGTCAATAGAATACTTGTGTACTAAGATTGATCAACCTAAAGGTCACATTTTGATAATATATTTTATCTTAACATCGGAAACAGTGGAGCAACTTTATATGGATAGATGGGAACGTGATCTGAGGAAAACTTTGGAAATAGATGAGTGGCATCAGTTAGCACAAAATGCTTCTAGATCCATTATAAATACCTCTATAATAGAGGCTAAATATAAAATATTAATGAGGTGGTACATGGTCCCGGCTAGTACCATGTCCTATGTCCTTAGAGCTTCACCCTTTGTTTGAGGATGCAGACAGGAAAGGACGGCCTTTCATAGATGGTGGCAGTCCCTGAAGGAGAGGTGCTTTTGGATATATATTTACAATTTCATTCTCTCTCCCAGGTCAATTTAAAAAAAAAATCCCCACAACAGGCGTTATTGTGCAGCGTGGTGAAGGAAGCCCCGAGGCATTGGAGACGACTGTCTTTATTTTTGTGGCAGCAAAAATTTCTATAGCTAGGTCTTGGAAACATCTATGATACCATTTGAGCTGATAAAAACCAAATCGTCCTGAATAATGGTCAATGAGCAGCTTAAATGATAATGTCAACATTTTTGAAAAACCTGGGATCCCTTGATTAGGTACTTGACAGGAGATTCTTAAGCTGGTTACTTTCTTCTTGCACAGTATTCCCAGGTTTGGATGGTTGATTACTTGGCAATCTTCTTTTTCTTCACTTTCTTTCCTTTGTATTTACACTGTTCAGTTGTGAGCTAGCCCTCTGGATACATGAGGAGAGGTGTATCCTCCTTAATGTCATTATTATTTGTTTCAATGTTTTAGATGTTGTATAGGATCATCAGATGCATATGATGGATTTTTTTTCTATGTTCGGCTAAGTTAATATTAGGCAATCATTGATAGGACAACAATCTCATATAACCCACACTTATGAAACTATATAATGGCTGGATCACCCCACTCTTTAGTATTTCATGGTACATTTTGGTTATATACTTGAGGGTGCATAATATAAGTGTTACGTGCCTGCCTACTTGTCTATTTTTTGTTTGTGGGGAAAAAAAAAAACTAAAAATGTTGCTACTTGTGTTTAACAGTTTGCCAAGTTTTCTCTGTACTACCTTTTTAAAAACTCCAATAAAAACTATGGAAAAAGAAAAAACACTGGTGATGAACCACTAAACAGAAGGAACAAATGACTCCCAGAGGCGTAAGCTACACAAGTAGGATGCAGTAGTGATGAATTGGGAGCATTGAGTCAGCCTGCAAAATAAATCGTTATTTCATGCTATTTCCATAATTTGCGCCACAGGGAAGCATTTGTTTCACCTGTTCAGTGATTATTGCTAGTGATTTCAGTAGCTTGACTGTAGTAATTTGTAGTTGTATCCTTACTGGTTAGACAAGCCTCTACACTTCCTTCATCTTTAAACTTTTTAAAATATCTTGAACTAAATGTACAACAGTCAGCACAGGCAGAGAGCAAAGAAAGCCTTCAGTTCACAAGATTTGGGGCAAGATCAACAGGTATAGGAAAATTATTTTACTTGTACACTGCTCAAAAAAATTAAAGGAACACTTTGAATAGACATCAGATCTCAATGAGGAAAAATATCATGCTGGATATCTATACTGATATGGACTGGGTAATGTGTTAGGAACAAATGGATGCCACATTGTTTGATAGAAATGAAAATCATCAACCTACAGAGGGCTGAATTCAAAGACATCCCAAAAATCAAAGTGAAAAATAGATGGCTAGTCCATTTTGCTGAATTTTCATTGCAGCAACTCAAAATGGTACTCAGTAGTTTGTATGGCCTCCACGTGCTTGTATGCATGCCTGACAACATCAGGGCATGCTCCTAATGAGACGACGGATGGTGTCCTGGGGTATTTCCTCCCAGATATGGACCAGGGCATCACTGAGCTCCTAAACAGAGGTGCAACCTGGCAGCGTCAGATGGACCGAAAAACATTATCCCAGAGGTGTTCTTTTGGATTTAGGTCAGGCGAGCGTGAGGGCCATTTAATGGTATTGATTTCTTAATCCTCCAAGAATTAGCTGCATACTCTCACCACATGAGGCCAAGCATTGTCGTGCACCAGGAGGAATCGAGGATCCACTGCACCAGCATAGGGTCTGACAATGGGTCCAAGGATTTCATCGCAAATCCTAATGGCAGTGAGGGTGCCATTGTTTTTAGCCTCCAAACAAGTAATCAGCCAAGCGCTCACTCCGAAGGGGAAGACTGTCGTGCTGCTCTCCTCAGGCAGGGAACTCCAAACGGATGCATAAAAGAAAGGAAAAGGAGGCGCAAACACCTAGTGCATTACCCGTGGTACTGTTTAAAATGATTTATTAAAATGCTGAATGCATACTCACAAACATGAAGAATAAAAATCGTACTGCAAATTCCCGTCACCCATGTGTTGGACCATGTCCTGGAAATTGCGACCGGTAACGCGTTTCGGGAGTCAAGCTCCCTTCCTCAGAGCTCTGTAAAAAACATTTTTTTTAAATTTTTGGCCAATTTGTTTTCTGCTACCTATGTTTGGTAAAAAAAAATCGCAATAAGCGTATTTTGATTGGTTTGCGCAAAAGTTATTGCGTTTACTAACTAAGGGAAAGATTTCTGTCATTTTTGGTGTTTTTTTTTTTTTTTAAATATAATTTTTATTATTTTTTTTCAAACACACAAAATTTACAAGAAGTCACTAATGAAATAAGAATACATATCAAAACAGATTATCATCAAAGAATAAACTCGGTTAACCCTTAAAAGGGAGGAGTTCCTTAATACTTGTCTCCCCCATCTCCACTATGAACACGTAAGCTAGGTTTATTCAATTTATATCGCTATCCATAACAAGTGTTCACGGTAATGGGCAGGAGACATCCTTATCTTCCCCGTCCATTCCAATTCTATTTCATTTATTCAAACTGTAACTAAACATACCCTAACCCTCCCCCCTCCCCCCCCCAGGAGAAAAAAAATAAATAAATAAATTTCCCCCCTCTCTCTCCCTTCCCTCCTCCCCCCCTCCCCCCCCCAGCCCCGACAGAGGCAGCTCCCCCGTCCCCTCCGCCTACGAATGCATCAAGGCCACTCCCTCATCAGACATAATAAAGGTGTTCCAGAGCTCCCAGGTCTCGCT
This sequence comes from Pelophylax lessonae, assembly GCF_965119305.1. NCBI lineage: Eukaryota > Metazoa > Chordata > Amphibia > Anura > Ranidae > Pelophylax > Pelophylax lessonae. Next base: position 121,858,174 of record NC_138779.1, read on the forward strand.
GTATAGCCCCCGTTTACCATGTGTCGTCATCACCAAGTCTTCCATTTTGTTGATGGCCTCTACTCTCCGTAACCAGTCCCTTACCGTAGGAGAAACAGGACATTTCCATAACACGGGGATACAGGCCTTCGCTCCATTGACCAGATGGCGCACCACCGATTTCTCATATCTCTGTATTGGAATATATGATAGATGGAGCAAAAAAAAAGGCTGGATCCTCCTGGATGGGAAACTCCGTAAATTTTTGAACTATGGATCTAACCTTGGACCAGTATGTTGAAAGTTTCGGGCAGGACCAAAATATATGTAATATCGTTGCATCTTCCCCTCCGCACCGCCAGCAATTCGTCGATACGCTTGGGAAGATCTTATGAAGTTTATAAGGTGTATAATACCATCTAGTCAATATCTTAAAATTAGTCTCTTGGATTTTAGTACAAATAGATGTTCTAAAAGCCAATAGAATGATCTTCTGTGATTGTGATGGAGTGAAGGTACAATTTAGGTCAGCTGCCCATTTAGTCAGGCATGGTAGAGGGGATTCGTCTGTCCAGGATGTTAATAAGCCATATATTAAGGAGAGTATATGTGAAAGAGCTCCCTCGTCCAGACATAACTTTTCAAATTTAGTCAAGTTCCGCGTAAAATCTACGGGTTTCGGTAGTGTATATAGGAAATGGTGGAGTTGAAGGGCAGACCAGAAATTAAGCCCAAACTCCCCGTCTGCATTTGTCAAGGTCTCCAATGTCAGCCACCTATCTCCTGCAAAGAGCGGAGTCACTCGAACACATCCGGCTGGGCCCAATTTCACCAGATCTGGTGTCGAAAGTCCGGGTCCGAATCGCGGGTTTCCAATTACCGGAAATAAAGGAGAACACGGGGCGAAAGGAGATATCGCATATTAGCTAAGTGGCATATTCGCAGCGTAGTGCCCAGAAGAGGGTGGAGTCTTAATTGTGGTGGCAAATCTGGGTAGCACTAGAGTGCTCCCCTAAGAGGAATATTCGTCTGTGCTTGTTCTATACTGACCCACAATTTGGATGTTTGATGTCGACACCAGTCTACCATTCTACTCAAATGAACTGCCTGGAAGTACTTCTGAATATCCGGAAAGGCTAAGCCGCCCTGCATCCTTGGCCTAGCCATATGCGACCGCGCAAGCCGAGGTCTTTTCTTTGCCCAAACAAACTCAGTGAAAAGAGCGTGGATCATGTGGAAATACCGGGCAGGCAACCGTATCGGAAGAGCTCTTATCAAATAAATATGTCTGGGCAAAATACTCATCTTAATCAGGTTGCATCTGCCAAACCAAGAATGAAGGCCCATATGCCACTTTTCCAATAGGCTGCGTGTCTCCTCAATTAAAGGGGGAAAATTCAACTCATATACTCTAGCCAAGCATGGTGGTATATATGTACCCAGATATCGTAGGGCCTTATTAGTCCATCGAAAACTGAAGCTCGATTGTAAGGTCCGTAAAAGAGACGGGCTCACCCCTACTCCCATCGCCTCCGACTTGCCAAAATTGATTTTAAAGTTCGAGATAGACCCGTATCTGGCTAGTTCCTGCAATAAATTTGGCATAGAAAGGATCGGATTTGTTACTGAAAACATAAGATCATCTGCATAAGCAGATATCTTATATTGACATCCGCCTACTTTCACTCCCTGAATGTCTGGGTTCTGGCGAATGGTACAGAGGAGAGGTTCCAACGAAAGAGCAAACAAAAGAGGGGATAAGGGGCACCCCTGTCTCGTACCATTTTTGATATGGAAAGGATCAGATACAAAACCATTCACCTTGACCTGTGCAGAGGGGGCTTTGAGTATATATTAGTGATCCAACGCTGCATATTGCTCCCCAGGCCTATATATTTAAGAACTGTAAACAAAAAACGCCAGTTCACCCTATCAAAAGCTTTCTCTGCATCGGTATTAATAAAGACACTCGGTATTCAAGATGTATTAGCAGTGTGGATCAGATTTAACACTTTGGTGGTATTGTCTCTAGCCTCTCGGCTAGGGACAAAACCCACCTGGTCGAGATGCACTAGATCGAGGAGATGTGGAGCTAATCTATTGGCCAGAATTTTTGTAAGAATTTTCAAATCTATATTAAGTAAAGAAATAGGCCTATAGCTTCCACAAGATGTAGGATCCTTTCCTTCTTTCAAGATCACCGTAATATGCGCCGCTAAGGTGTCTCTAAGCATATTGGCGCCTTCTTTTATGGAGTTATAGAATCTAACCAGATACGGGCCTAAAGTAGAACAAAACACTTGAAAATATTGCAGCGTAAAGCCATCTGGGCTGGGGGCCTTCTTTAACTTCATCTTGCTTATAGTCTGTTGGACCTCTAACAGAGTGATCGGTTCATCCAACTGCTCTCTTGTCTCTGTAGAGAGTGTAGGAAGAGGAGATTTCACAAGATATTCCTCCATCTCAGAAATAGGAGTAAGGTTCTCTATTAGTGAGTACAGTGAGGAGTAAAATCGTCCAAACTCTCCCACAATCTGTTTGGGAGGTGTTAATTTATGGCCCTGCCTTGAAATAATATTAGGAACATAGGTCGACATCTGTGGGTCTCTCACAGACTGTGCGAGCAGTTTCCCGCATTTGTCTCCAAATTCATATCCCCTACCTCGGCTCCTCTGAAGAGCCGCTTTAGCTCTGAACAGAAGAAGGTCGGCTATTTGTTGCCGTGTTCTTATAAGTTCAGTTTCTAAGGCCGGTGACGTGGCATGTTTATATTGGGATTCAAGATGACGAAGCGTAACTAGGAGCTGTGTTAATTGTTTATCCCGTTCCTTTTTAAGTCTAGATCCGCGTTCAATAAGAAGCCCCCTGAGAACAGTTTTATGGGCCTCCCACAGATTCCCTATCTCACATCCCTCCAGGTCATTCATCTGAAAGTATTCCTGCAATTTAGATGAAATATCCGTCAGAACTTCAGGAATCTGTAGGAGGCTCTCATTCAGCCTCCAAAAACATTGCCGAGAGGCGGCAAAATCTGATAAAGAATAAGTAAGTAGTACCGGCGCATGGTCTGACCATGTTATGTCCCCAATTATTGATGCTTTAACCGCGTGAAGCTGTCTGTGCGGTATTAAGAAATAGTCGATCCGTGAATAGGCCTTATGAGGGGCTGAATAAAATGTGTAGTCCCTTTCAGAAGGGTGTAGTAAACGCCACACATCTATCCATTGGGCACTGAAAAACGTCTGTGTAATACTTTTACTTGCAGATGGCAATATTGCTGATCTACCCGTAGATGTATCCAGTCTGGCCAGTGGTGGGACATTAAAGTCCCCCCCTAGTATAAGCTGTCCTTCCGTGAACTCCATAAGCAGTTTAGTTACTCGTTTGAGAAAACTAGCTTGGCATTCATTTGGTGCATACACTGTTGCCAGTGTAAGCTGTATGTCTCCCAAGCTCCCCTTAATAAACAAAAAATGTCCCGCCGGGTCAGTTAAGGTCTCTTTCAGTGTCCAGGGGAGTCTAGAAGACAGTAAAATAGTCACTCCTCTAGATTTAGCATCGGCATTCATGGAATGATAAGCTAGATTATATTCTCTGTTCGTAATCCTGGGAGCTCTGTCACCTCTAAAATGGGTCTCCTGGACAAAGGCCACATCCACCCTGGAGCGCTTAAGATCATTAAGCAGCATCCTTCTCTTTTCCGGTATATTAAGGCCTCTAGCATTCAGGGAGAAGACGGTGAGATCCTCCATCCTCGTGGCAGGAAGAGGAGAAGGAGAGAATAGAGAGCGGAGGAAGAGAGGGAAAGAAAAAGAGAAGAAGAGAAAAAAAAAAAAAAAGGAGGGGGAAAAAAACCCCCTAAACCCGAATAAAAAAAAAAAAAAATTCTCACTAACAAGGGAAATTCCCGTGTACACTATATGACTCTAGTCACCCCTCAGTGTACTGGCCTAAGTGGGGGTTAATCTAGAACATGGACCTCGAGCAAAGAATGGAAAAAAAAAAAAAAACCCCCAAACATAATAAGCCCAAAAAAAAAAAAAAAAACCAACTCCATAAAATCCAGAAAAAAAAAAAGTAATTGCTGGCTTTCCGTCCCTCCCTCCCACCACACCGACCGGAGTCCAATAGTTTATTTACTTCATATCTATTGTTCCTCCAAAAAAAAAAAAAAAAAAAAAAGGTGGGGGGGGGGGGGGGAAATCACAGAGCCTAAGCTCCTACCCTCCTGATCATTCCCACAATATCCTCCATCCTTCATACCGGATGGGCTGCCCAAAAAAGAAAAAAAGGGATCCCCCCCCTCCCCACCCAGGGCGTCTATTCCGGTCATCGATCTCTATCCCCAGATTATTCACTCGTCTCTCATCCCCCAATCTCCCCCCCCCCTCTCAAGGGTAGGGAGGAGGGTGGGGGAGAAAAGGGAGGACAGGGGAAGGAAAAACACAAATAGGTAGCAGAAAGGGGGGGAACACACACCTATGTTGGCAGCTCTATAAGTCAACAAACATCACTAGCAGTCCAAAAAAGAAAAAAAAAAAAAAAAAAAATGGGGGAGAGGGGGCAATGGGGGCCTATACCCCATAACGTAACCATCTCTCGCTACTCAAAAACCTGAGCCCCAAAAATTGCCCCCCATGAGTCTCGCGTCCGTCAGGATATGTTTTTTTTAACGAGTAATGGCGGCGATCTGCGATTTTTTTTGCGGGACTGCGACATTGCGGCGGACAGATCGGACCCTTGACTGACATTTTTGGGGGTACTAGTGACATTACTACAGTAATCAGTGCTATATATATGCACTGTTACTGTAAAAATGACACTGGCAGGGAAGGGGTTAATTTTATTGGAGAGGGAGGGGTTAATGTATGCCTGGTGCTTACTAACATGTGGGGGGGAGGTGACTGAGTGAGCCAGGGACAGATCGGATGTTCAGCTATGCTGAACACTCCGATCTGTCACTCCCTGTCACTTAGGAGATCCGCCCGCTCTGTTTACACAGGCGGGCGGATCTCCAAACTGGATTCCCAGACGATCGGGGCAGAGCAGCGGCGATCGCCGCCGCTCCTCCCCTGGCCCGACTCCCGCTGTGAATGAAAACAGTGGGAGCGCCGCCTACAGGGGGAGGAGTCTAGCGACGTAGGTCTACGTCGCTAGACGATAACGAGCCACTGTGCCGCAGTAGCAGCACAGTGGCTAGTGCTAAAGTGGTTAATTACTGAGCTGACCAGTAATTGTACAGTAGCAGGTTTATAACTGGACCAGCCCCTTATTTCTGGTGAAAACGGTGAAGGATCACATCGGATGTGTTATGCACGGTGGCATGAGAAGCACTTCTGAGAAGTTTAGTCACATTTAACACAGCACAAGTTTTTTGCTGCTTGGGACTTTCTTTCTTTTCTGTTTAGTACAACACAGACTTTATTTTTGGGCTGTTAGTTTTTTTTTTTGTGGCACTTTTATAATGATTGGATAGATGCACTATAGCACTTGGTTTATCAATTGTTTGCACATTGTCTTTGTAGCAGATTACATCTGCACCCTAGCACTTCAAAGCATATGTATTGTCTGCACACTATGTTAAGAACATATTTGTTTGTTTTTTGCACTAGCACTTTTTGAACATGAACTGTAAGGTGGTTCATAGAATAAGACATTTATAACATATTGTGGAGGGTATTCATATAATATAGAGGGTTGGCATTTACCAGCGCTGCTCATTTTTAAATAGTATCTGAGGTTTTATCAAAGCTAGGGTGGCACCAGTCTACTTTGGCATTTAACCACTTGCGGACCGCCCCACGCAGATTTACTGCGGCAGGGCGGCTCAGCTGCGCAAAATCCCATAGAGCTACGTGATTAGACACAGCGGGAGCCAGACTGCAAGAGGAGCGGGCACGGTCACCGCCAGCCTCCTGTGATCGTCACAGAAACTGACAGAAGAGCCGCCTGCCTATGTAAACAAAGCAGGCGGCTGTTCTGTCACACAGACAGAGAGAGATCAAGTCTTTCAGCTAAGCCAAGTTGAAACACTGATCTCTCTGTGTCTGTCAAAGAACCCTCCCCCAACAATCAGTTAGCACAAATAGGCATACATTTAACCCTTTGACCACCCCCAGTAATTAACCCCTTCCCTACCAGTGTCATTTATACAGTAACAGTGCATATTGTTAGCACTGATTACAGTATTGTCACTGGTTCCCAAAAAATGTAAAAAATGTCATTTAGGGGTCCGATCTGTTCGCCACAATGTCACAGTCCCGCAAAAAATTGCTGCCATTAGTAATAAAAACAAAAAAATATATAAAAAGTCCAAGAATCTATCCCGTAGTTTGTAAACATTATAACTTTTGTGCAAACCAATTAAAATACGCTTTTTGGGATTTTTTTTTTACCAAAAATATGTAGCAGAATACAAATTGGCCTAAACTAATAAAAACAATTACATTTTTTTAAATTTTTTTATTGGGAATGTTTTACAGCAGAAAGTAAAAAAACTGAATTTTTGTAAAATCTTACCTGTAAAATTTCTTTCTCCGAGTCCTCCGACAGTCGCCGCCTCTAAGTCATCACTGTTGGGTATTGTCTTCCTATCCGTAGGAATAGCTAGGCATATAGACTTAGTCCAAAGACAAAAGGCATTAGCATATACACACCCATGGGGGCTGTCCCATCCGGTCAATACCCCCCCTGCATCACCACTCCCAACTCAGTTTGGTAGCATAGCAGTAGGTAATAAGAACCCCCAAAAGAGGGGTGGGGGCGGCGACTGTCGGAGGATTTAGAGAAAGGAATTTTACAGGTAAGATTTCACAAAAATTCAGTTTTCTCTTACGTCCTCCGACAGTCGCCGCCTCCTCTAAGTCCTCACTGTTGGGATGTCCCAAAGCAGTATAGACATGAGGGGTGGGAGACGCAACCATAGAAAAGGCAACGCAGAACCCACATCAGAGAAGGGAATCTTACATGCACCGTAAGAGAACCAACTGGGCAACAGAAAACAACAATGCTCAACAGGAGCAACAGCCCAGGAAAGCAAATGCCACAGCCAGGGACCCAGAGAAAAATTCAAGGGTCCATCAAGGCACTGCCGCACTGAGAACTTTGCGGCCAAAAGAAGCATCAGCTGATGCCAGAACGTCTACTTTGTAGAACTTGGAAAAAGTGTGCACCGACGACCAAGTTGCCGCCTTGCACACCTGAGCCACCGAGGCTCGATGCCAATAGGCCCCGGAAGCACTCAAAGACCTAGTAGAGTGCGCCTTAACAGGGAAGGGCGGAACCCGTTCCTTCAAGGCGTAAGCCTGCTCAATTGTCCGTCTGATCCATTTGGCAATAGTTGCTGCGGACGCAGCCGTGCCCTTCCGAGATCCCTCAGGAAGGACAAAGAGGGAATCCGTCTTCCGAAAGGATTCCGTAGACGACAGGTAAACCCTGATCGCCCTGACAACATCCAAGGAATGCAAGGCAAACTCCTTTGGATGTTTAGGCTTCGTACAAAGCGAAGGCAGGACAATGTCCTCATTAAGGTGAAATTCAGAGATCACCTTGGGAAGGAAGGATGGGGGTGGTCGCAAAACCACCTTATCCTTGTGAATTTGTGAATGATCAAGTAAGGGGAGCGGCAAGACAATGCCGCCAGCTCCGACACTCTGCGAGCCGAAGTGATCGCCACTAAAAAGGCAACCTTCTTAGACAGCAGAGGCAACGATATCTCCCTATGTTTTCAAAGGGAGCACGCTGTAACGCGGACAGAACCAAGTTCAAGTCCCATGGAGGTAAAGGCTCCTTCCTGGGAGGAGCCAGATGTCGCACACCTTGAATGAAAGTGCGCACCAAGGAATGAGACGCCACAGGGCGTTGGAAAAGGACAGCCAGTGCAGACACCTGGCCCTTTATCGTGGCCAGCGCCAGGCGCTGGTCCACTCCAGACTGGAGAAAAGCCAAGATCCTCGACACCGAGTAAGAACGAGGGGAGAACCCCCTGGACTCACACCAGGTGAAATAGGCTTTCCAGGTACGGTAATAGATCTTACCAGAGGAGGATTTCCTAGCCTTGATTAGGGTAGGGATAACCTCAGGGGATAGACCCTTGTCCTTCAAGACCTGGGTCTCAACAGCCAGGCCGTTAAAGCCAGCGACTGTAAAGCAGAATGGAAGATCGGACCTTGAGACAGGAGATTTTCCCGCAGAGGCAGACGCCACGGAGGCGCCACTGCCAGGTGAACAACGTCTGCGTACCAGGACTGGCGAGGCCAGTCCGGTGCCACCAGAATCACCACGTGCGGTTCCGAGACCAATCTGCGAAGGAACCGGGATAGTAACTGAATCGGAGGAAAGGCGTACATCAGACGATACTGATGCCAAGGGGCCACCAACGCATCCGAGGCGTCCGCCAACGGGTCGCGCGTTTTTGCCACGAACCTTTCCACCTTTCGATTTAGCCGGGATGCGAACAGATCCACGTCTGGGGATCCCCACCTCGCACACAGCATCTGAAAGACCTCCGGGTGTAGGGACCATTCCCCTTGGTCCAGAGTCTGGTGGCTCAGATAGTCGGCCTGCCAATTGTCCACACCCGGAATGTGAACTGCCGAGATCGCCGGGACATGAGTCTCGGCCCAAGACAGAATGTCGGTCAATTCCCGGGCCGCTGGAGCACTCCTGGTGCCCCCCTGGTGGTTGATGTAAGCCACCGCGGTAGTATTGTCCGTCTATACGCGAACAGGCTGGCCCTGGAGATGGTCCGACCACTGGAAGAGACAGAGTTTTATCGCTCGTAGTTCCAGCACATTTATCGGGAGGGAGGACTCCTCCTCCGACCAAGTGCCCTGGGCAGACAGGTTGCCCAGGACTCCACCCCAGCCCGACAGGCTGGCGTCCGTGGTAACCACTGTCCACACCAACGGGCGGAAGGACTTGCCTTCCGCCACGGACGGGGACTGGATCCACCACAGAAGAGCCAATCTGGTCTGGCGACTCAAAGAGACATCCAGATCCAAGGACTGAGGAAGTCTGTCCCACCTGGCCAGGATCTCCGTCTGGAGAGCCCGCGTGTGGAACTGGGCAAAAGGTATCGCCTCAAAGGCCGACGCCATCAACCCCAGGCCCCGCATGCAGGTCCTGAGTGACGAGGACAGATTGTCCCTGAGGGACCTGAGTTCGTCCCGTAAAGTCCGGAGCTTGTCCTCCGGCAAGAACACTTTTGCCTGAGCAGAGTCCAGAACCATTCCCAGATAGGGAAGGCGAAGCGACGGGGACAACGCTGATTTTTGAACGTTGATGGTCCATCCGAACTCCTGGAGCGTCTGTACCGTGATGGACAGATCGCGCACAAGGTCCTGGCTGGCACACGATCTCAGAAGCAGATCGTCCAGGTACCCCAGGACCGCAATGCCCTGGGCCCGCAGCAGGCCCAGGACCGGTGCCAACACCTTGGTAAACACCCTTGGCGCCGAAGCGAGACCGAAAGGTAACGCCACAAACTGGTAGTGGTCCTCTGCGATAGCAAACCGAAGGTACCGCTGATGACCCTTTGAAAATGGGGATGTGCAGGTACGCATCCTTCAGATCTATCGAAGCCAGGAATTCTCCTGGACTCAAGGAGGCCCACAACCGAACGGAGAGACTCCATTCGAAACTTCCGAACACGCACAAAGCGGTTCAGCACTTTCAGGTCCAGAATAGGATGCACTTTGCCCTCCTTCCTGGGCACAGTGAACAGATTCGAATAAAATCCCCGAAACCTGTCCCGATGAGGCACCGGGACAATCACTCCCTGAGCAAGCAGGTCCTGCACCGCTTGATGCAAGTCCTGCAGACGCCCCGGAAGCAGATGGAGATTGGAGGGAAAGAATCTGTCCGCCGGCCGGGAAAGGAATTCGATCTTGTAACCTGATCGAACGATTTCCTGGACCCACCTGTCCGATATCCGGAGCAGCCAAGGTTGGAGGAAACCACGCAAACGTCCCCCCACCCCTGAAATGGGTGGGGGCGCCCCTTCAGGCAGAGGCGGATTGTCCCGCCGAGCCGGCATTGCCGGCCTTCTGCTTACCCGCCCAGGGTTTCTTCTGGTTGCCCTGGGCCTTGCCCTTGGATTGGTTCCGAAAGGCACGAAAGGACCCCTGATTGGATCTAGACGCAGAACCCCGCTTGCCTCGGAAAGACTTGTTCTTCGGGTTCTGGGGCAGCATAGTGCTCTTGCCCCCCGTGAAGCCCTTCACTAGGGTATCCAACGCCTCGCCAAAAAGGCGAGAGCCAGCATAGGGAAAATCAGCAACTGTTTTCCGTAAGGACTGGTCGGCCGACCAGCTCTTCAGCCATATCAGTCGCCGGTTAAGTACCGCGACACTAGAGAGGCGAGCCACCAAGGGAGCCTCATTTAAGGCTGCATCACACAAATACATGACTCCTTGGTGGATCTGATCCACCATTTCCAGTCGGGCAGGCGGTACGTCATCAGACACGAGATTGCTTCTAAGCACCTTAGTCCAATCAGCCACAGCCTGAGCCACCAGAACGGACGCGAAAACGGGTTTGAGCAACGAACCCGCCACCGTATAAGAATGGCGGGCTAGAGACTCCAACCGCCGGTCCGTGGGATCCCGGGAAACGGGGTATCTTCAGTAGGAACCAAGGTAGCCTCGTTCAACACGGCCACAGTGTGGTCTACCTGTGGAGGAACACACCATCGTGATTCCGTAGCCGGCGCAAAAGGATAAAGCAATTTGAACCGACTAGGTACCAGGAATGGACGTTTCAACGTGCGCCACATTTCATTAACAGTGTAATGAAATTCAGCTGGGCAGGGAAAAACCTGCGCAGACTTGCGGGTCCTGTGCGTCCCAAACGAGGACACAACGCCCGGAGGACAGGGCTCATCCTCTAAATGTAAGGTTTCTTTAACAGAAACAATTAACTCATCCATGGTCGCCCGTTCTTCAGGTGACCCTGGGGAGGATGTGTCAACACCCTCCATGTCAGCCTCCCCTTCAGACCCCGGGGGGTCTAAAGATGAGCGGGACCCTGAAAAGTGCACGCTCACAGCTGCAGCAGCCATATCCCCATCTGAATCAGAAGAGAGAGAGACAACCTGGGCCTCTTTCTCGCAGCCCGTTCAGACATCAGCATTTCCATATTTGCCACCAAAGTCGCAACTACAGCAGCCAGATCAGGTCGCAGCAGGGCCACAGGAGAACTGGGGCCCCCCACTAAAGCTGGAGGAAACTTGCTTTCCTGAGAATCCATGGCTCAAGTTACCCAAACAAACTACATTGCAAAAAAGTGTACTGTCCCCTTTAAAAAGCGCTGCGGTGTGCGCAGCCCACCGCTACTGTCACAGCTATGAAAGACCCCCAAAGGAGAAAAGAAACTGAGCCAGAAGCAATATACAGAGGGAAATTGAGAGGAATAACCTGCAGAGCCCGCAGAGCGTTGCTGCCAGTGTCCTTGCTGCTGATGGAAAAGGAAGTGCTGCTGGAGAGGGCTGGACTATAAGCCAGACCCCGGGAAAATGGCTGCCCCATAGGGATGCATTGGAGGCTACGCCAAAATGGCCGCCGACATGCGGCCGGACCAATCGTTCCACCGCCCACAAAATGGCGGTGGATGGCGCCAAAATGACATGCATGAACACCCCAGAGGAGCTATACGTGTGCCCACAGTAAAGATGGCGGACCGTGCGAAAATGTAGCGCTGCGGTCGCTGCACAAGCACAAACGTCTGCACCCCCAACATGCACCTAAGGTGACACAGGGATAGGGACCCCCAAGGCAACATACAGAAGTGCACAAGCGAACCCCGCAGGGATCGCACAGGGAGTCACACAGGCACAGACACGGGGAAACATACAGCAACACAGACTGTCACCCCAAACAGAGGCCCCACACAGAAAAGTACTTACCTGTACCAGATGGCGTGGGGAGCCTCCATGCACGGAAAACCTCTGTCCTCATCTGATAGGGAGTGCCGTGAGCCAGGGACATGATGCTGCAGTACCGCAGACTAGTCCTGTGAGGTAGCCACCTCACGGCTGCATCCCTGCAGCGAACAGGGATGGGTCGTTCGTAATGCCAGGGCGAACCATAACTGAACGCTCGATGGCGGGCTGGGGGTCCATCTGACCCTCTGTGCCCTGGAGAACCAGGGCGGTCAGTCCGAATCCCAGCACCGCAGGATCCATCTTCATCCGAAGAGAAGACTAACACTAGAGCTGACAAAATAAACAGCTAGTAAAGTGAGAGAAAAAACTGACATTTTCAAAGAAAATCAAATAAAAGATTAGGAAGGCTGAGACTGAAGCCCCAGCACAAGGTAAGCCTGACTATTCCTGACGCTAGGCAGATTAAAACTGAGTTGGGAGTGGTGATGCAGGGGGGGTATTGACCGGATGGGACAGCCCCCATGGGTGTGTATATGCTAATGCCTTTTGTCTTTGGACTAAGTCTATATGCCTAGCTATTCCTACGGATAGGAAGACAATACCCAACAGTGATGACTTAGAGGAGGCGGCGACTGTCGGAACATGTAAGAGAAATTGTGTTTTTTTTTCAAAATTGTCGCTCTTTTTTTTTGTTTATACAGCAAAATCTAAAAACCGCAGAGGTGATCAAATACCACCAAGAAAGCTCTATTTGTGGAAAAAAAAGGACATCAACTGTATTTGGTACAGCGTTGCATGACTGCGCAATTGTTAAAGTAATGCAGCGCCAAATCACCAAAAATGGACTAGTCATTAAGGAGGCAAAACCTTCCGGAGCTGAAGTGGTTAATTACCTAAGCAATTCACCTGGTGGCTGTGACGCTGTTCTTTTCACTAGCCTTGAAATAAATTGTAGCTGCCGCAGTTACCCCTATGTGCTAAAACAACACAAATACCAACCATATAAATGAAATGCAAACCACGCTGCTAACTTAAACTAATGCATCTTTATAACAAGTACCATAAATATTTGAATACAAAAAACACAGATTTTGTAAAAAAAAAAGTCCCAATATAATGTACACAATATAAAGTGCTAGAACTCTTGTAAATATATCATGTGCTCCACTCCAAAGTGCTTCAGGTGTCCTCACATGGGCTGACACTCACCAGAATATGTTAACCCACTATTTCTAGATAGGTCACACTGTGCTTGTGAGATAGCTCCTTTGTCTTTCTCCTTCACAGCTCACACCGCATGTTGATGGTCTTCCACATATACTGCTCCTCCACAGTGTGCTGTCAGATGACTGTAAAGAGTTCAAACTGCTAACACAAGTCCTAATCTGGAGTCTAGGCACAAACCAGCTGGATATCCCTCAGGAATACTTCCAAAAATATCTACCTGTGAACACAATTTGCTGTGCCATCCAAAAATGCAAGGTAAAGTGCTATCATGCAAAGAAGCAGCCAGATCTGAACATGGTGCAAAAATACCACCGTATTCTCTGGGCCAAAACTAATTTGAAATGGTCTTTTGCAAAGTGGAAAATTGTTATGCGGTCATAAAAATCGAAATCTGTAAAGCATGGGCACCATGTCCTCGGGGAGAGGGACCTTCTGGCTTATCAGCACTCAGTTCAAAAACCTGCATCTCTTATGGTATGGGGGTGGATTAGAACATGTGGAATGGGCAGCTTGCACATCGGGAAATGCTTAAAGATATATCCAGGTTTTAGAACAGCATATGCTCCCATATAGATGTCTTTTTCAGGGAAGGTCTTGCATATTTCAGTAAGACAATGCTAAACCGCATACTGCATCTATAACAACTGCATGGCTTCGTAGAGGGGGTGGGGGCTTAACCGGCCTGCCTGCAGTCCAAACCTTTCACCAGTTGAAACTATTTGTCGCAACCCGTCATTTTTACCATAGAGGGGCTGGTGCCTGGCTTTAAATGGCTTGACTGGGTTAACCCATCCTGAAGGGGTAGGTCCGGTCATGGGAAAATGACAGGCAGACCCCAATGATATCACTGCCTGTGCACCTCCGAGGAGCAATGATAGTGATGTCTGTCCCATTCCACCTGCAAGCTAGAGGGACACCAGGAGGCGTGTGCGCCTCCACCCGTACTGCCGGTGTCTACTAAGGAGTCCCTGTCATAGCACCTTACCTGCCCACTGTAGCTCCTCAGAGAGATCTCTTCACCCCTGCACAAGCTCTTGCCATACAGGCAGCCTCAGCGGGAAAGGTAGGGGATAGGGAGAGCTCCAGTCCCAGTGGACACCTGTTGAGGAGAAACCTGCGTCGGAAGGGAGGAGTAGCTGCATCGTCACTCTGCACGGCGTGGAACCTTTTATCTTCAATAAACAGTTTTTAGGCGAAATACACTATCTTTAATTTCATCCACATGTAAATTGTTACCCTATGGAATATACAGAGGATCTATAGGAGACAGGGGGATTATATGCCATTTGCATCAACCTATTTAAAAGCTCCTGCGTTAATCTTGTGTCCTGATCAAGCGACTATTTTGGAGAGTTTCCTTGTTGTGGCAATATTTCTCCCAATTTGGGTGTTTTTCTTTGCTATACATGCTAATTGTAAAGCCGCTTTCTGGTAAGAAGCCACCTGGGGTTGCACGCAGCACCGCATATTGCATGGAGTGTGAAGCCGAACAAGTCTAGAGATCACTGTTGTCACAAGATTTAATTGAATAAGGACTTCAAGACTGAATTCATAATTCTTCAGGAAACGTGCAAAAAAAAAAAAAGGTTCTATTTAATAAGACAGACTCTTTTTATTATTATTAATATATGCACTGGTGCACAAGCACTTTAGCACTCAGCACTTTCTTTTTGTACTTTTGCACAAAGTCTGAACACTGATGCAATGCCATTCCCTACTGTTTAAATTATATGTTAAGTCGCGAACATTATTTAGAGCGCACTAGCACTTATACGTTACGACATCAGTGCTCTGTCCTATGATGTTAACCCCTTCCATGGCAAAACTATCAGGAAACAGAATAATGGCACCCAGTGACCTTCGCAAATGACAGATAGGGCAAGTCTGGAAAGCACTCTAAATCTAAAGGCCAATTCCAGGCTTTCCCAGCAAGATCTTGTCCAGTGGGAACCAATGTGGTGCTTTAAAAAGACAGGCTGAGAATGAGAATCGTATAGTCACAATTGAAGATAACATTCCTGCATCAATGTAGAGAAGAATCTTGTTTGAAGACAAGAATTAAGAATAAAAAAGTGCTAGTACAAGTTGGTTGGTCTTAAAAACAGCAGAGTTGAAAAGAAGGTGTCCCTCTCCTAGGACATTAGCAAACAACTGAGGCATGCTGGTAGTAAGAGTAATCCTGGGATGACCCACAGCTTATTTGCCAATGTTCAGTCCTCCTGTAGGTGGCAGGACAACCTGTAGGTTAGAAGGACTGTGTCCCTCAATGGACGAGAAAGAAAGAAAATCTTGCAGTGCGGAAGCTTCACTTTTCCTGAAGGTTTGCTTTAACTGGAGATAGAAATGTAACAATACAAAGTAAAAAAAAAAAAAAAAACCCCACAACACATTCCTGTACTTTAAAGTAGTTAAACACCCATTTTAGCAGTGCTAGGGTATATGCTCATAGTTGTTTAATTTTTTTTTTATTCCCTGAAAACAACAAATACATACGAGGGATTCTCAATGGCGTCTTGCATTATTGGCGGGTATTTTATTAGATCACAAAAGTATAGAAGCATCATCACTTCACGTTTCACAGCGTAAGGGCTCTTTCCCATTCTGAGTTTGAGCAGCGGCTGCCAGGGCATTCAGGAGATAATATTGCAAACTCCTAGTTGTCTTTTTTTTTTTTTAATCCCGAGGGGGAGATTGTAATGAAATATCATGACACAAACACGAGCCAAGCGTTAAGCCTGAGGTTGCTGCATGCTCCCATTGAACTTAATGAGCGCATTTGACAGGCATTGCTACCTGTCAAACTCTGCCAGCTGAGTTAAAACTGCTGTGACCGTTAAGCAAAGCATCACAGAATGCTATAGACCTCTTTGGATAAAATGGTAGAACTTAGGTGGGAGGTAAAACCACGGCTCAACTGCCTGTTTTTTCATCCCCTGGCTGCTCATGTGAAAGGAGTGTCGTGGCATACCTATCTCGCATTTTCTGGATACCTTATTGGCCTTTACAGGATGCCTTGACTGGCATTTAGAATGGTTATCTTAAACAAAATGTCTTTCGAGTTAATCTCATTTTACTTTGATTTCTTTACATGTGTCACTGAGCTTGCAAAGGCTAAGAATATATCAGATGAACGAAACAGTGGAAATTCCCTATCTCTCAGAATATCAACTCTGTCTGGACAGCTGACCACAAAGCCAATAATATCTTCTAAAAGCCCCTTTGGAACTTTTATTGTGTGTCACCAAGAAATTTCCCTTTATGACAGAGAATCACGATCTAGATTGACATAATGCTTACTATAATTAGTTGTTAACTTTGATTGGATAAAAGATGTTAATAACAACCCATTTCTGTACGTCAGATTGTAATGACAAACCCATATTTGAGTATATATAAACTCCAGCAATGTTGTAATAAATCAGGTCACTATGATTCAGCCATCTTGAGTCTTGTCTGATCTCATTATATATATAGCTATATATTGTCTGATTTGGTATCACTGACTAACAGGTAACAGGTATTTTGTACCTGAGGAAACATTCCACAACAATTTGGCGAGCTTGAGCCCAGGAGAGGTGACGTCATCTGCGGACGGAGTGAGACATCTGGACTGCATTGGATACACTGAAAATATCTGGCCAGGTAAGCCCATTGTCTGCTTACAATGTTTTTTCAGTCCATCCAATGACGTCCAGGTAACTCTGTTTTATTTTTGACGTAATACCCTCTTAAAGAACCTAAACCCTTAGTCGGTGTATATATTGTTGCGAAAGGTGAGGTTGGGTCAACCCTCACCGCTGTGGGTGTCTTGGACACGCAGGAACGTGACCCCCAGTTGTGTTCTGGTAAAGCGGTCTCATTTCGGAGTGTCCATTTGAGACGTAGCAAGCATTGAATGTATATGACTGTTTTAGCCTGACATTTCATATACATGTAAAGGTTTCTATCTCTATGTTATAGTATATATGTATGTAAACATATGCATATGGTAATAGGCTGATTTTAAGTTAGAAGTTATCCTGATATTGTGTATCGGCTATGAGGGCCGAAGTCCAGGTCAGGGTACTTGGGAGTTAGCCTGACATTGTGTATCGGCTATGAGGGCCGAAGTCCAGGTCAGGGTACTTGGGAGTTAGCCTGACATTGTGTATCGGCTATAAGGGCCGAAGTCCAGGTCAGGGTAGTTAGAAGTTAATCTGACATTGTGTATCGGCTATGAGGGCCGAAGTCCAGGTCAGGGTACTTGGGAGTTATAGGTAGTTATTCTATTTCTTGGATAACAGTGAAATGGGAAACTGGGTTTCCGTAGATACCGACCAGGGGTCGATGAGAAAGGTCATTAGGACCATGGCCTTAGAGTGTATGGGTAACAGGGTTACCAGATAAATGGGGCAGACCAGGGAGTTTGCATTCGAAGATTAAATGCTCTGGGAGCATAGTTTTGGGCTACACAGCCAATTAAAGTGTTCTGTAGTTGGACAGCTAATAATCCTAGTTGTAGGATAAGATAAGATAGGATATGACAGATTTTTGTAAAGTGTATGAAACAGATTTGGCAAGAACAAACTTAAAATCAGTTGCAGAAATATGGAAGCAGGAGAGTATGAAGTTGAATGAGTATTATGATAAATGAGTTGAAACAAGTATAAACAATAATGTGTTGAATTGTTTCATGAGAAAGCACAGCAATCTTGTATTCAATAG
Organism: Pelophylax lessonae; assembly: GCF_965119305.1. Classification (NCBI taxonomy): domain Eukaryota; kingdom Metazoa; phylum Chordata; class Amphibia; order Anura; family Ranidae; genus Pelophylax; species Pelophylax lessonae. The sequence goes on from NC_138779.1 coordinate 121,875,965, forward strand.
TAGAATGTAAGGATGCTCATTGCCCTTTAATTCTGAAAAAAAAAAAAAAAAAAAAAAAAAAAAACAGGCTCTGTGTCTTTGATATAAAATGAGGAAGTAGTTTATAAGCTGGGAGTTTGTAGCACGGAGAAAAGATTGTTTCTTTATATGATAAATGAACGGCATATGATATTTTTGGGGTTATTTTGTATTAAATTAAACTAAGATGAAAAATAATAGGTTGCCCTTTAAACCAGGAATCTTTGTTTAGACATCAAGGGTTACCACAATTAACATGACCATTGAACCCTATTGGCACTGAGCCAAAAGTTTTAAAATAGAATAACGTTTTATATTATTATGGTATATTAAGTGGTATTTCAGGGGCACCCTCCGTAACCAAAGGGGAACCTCTGATAAGATTTTTGAAATTCGAGACAAAGTTTTAGAGGATATTTGTTTGAAAGATAAAATTACATTACTTCCTGTCATTATGGGTGTATAAAAAGTGACCTACTACAAATAGTGTAAAGACAGGACATTAGAGCAAAGAATTGCAACCACCCCCTCTACCCCAGAAGATGGACAGTAGATAAGGTATACAGCTAACCTGTGCCCGCATGTCCCATCAGAAGCAGTCCCAAAGCTTTGCTGAATAACAGTAGCAAGGGTGAGAGTGGTTTCCTGCCTGGCTTCAAAGGAAAAGGGGAAGTCATTTAAAAAAAAAAAAAAGTAATGTTTGTGTTGAGTTAAAATTTCAGTGTTCAGTTTCAGATGAAGTGCCCATTAATCCAGTATGTAGCATATGTCTCTTGCCAGCTTGACCCAGTGATAAAAGGATCCTCAAGCTGTGTGCGGGCCACAGCCTGCAAAAGAGCTTCTGGATAAAACAGGTGCAATGTTTTTAAGCCAGTTTACTTCCAGTACAGGAGCAGGCATTAGAGGGGGAGGGGAAAAAATGTTTGTTAAATATCCCCCATGACTGTTTTTGAGCTGATGATGGCAGAATCTGAATTGTTGAGCCCTGCCAAAAAGGCTCCTCTCTGGAGCCCTGATGAGACCCTTTATGTAGATGTATCATGTTTGTAAACAGAGGAGGGTAAGCCTGTAACTGGGTATGCAGTAGTAACAGCAATAAATAAACAAAAAGAATGCAGAGGCATCAAATTTAAAGTTCTAAGCACAAGCAGCTGATGGTTTTGGCAAAGGCCTGTGAATTTTAAAGAGTTAACATTCACATTGACATGATTTTGGTCATATTTTTGAAAGCTTGTAACTTTTTGACCTCAGCCCAAGTTCTCTCGGTAAGCCAAGGAAAAGCATGCAGATATAATAGAGACTGTTCTTAGTCTTCCAGTGTTTCACCAAGGTGGCCATTTATTAAAAAACCAAGGCACGTGCAAGAGAGGACACAGAAGAAGCTGCAGGAAACGCAAGGGCCGACAGAGCAGCGAAGAAGGCTGCACTGGAACAGGTCCCTATCCGGGTACTGACACTCCTAGGAAAGCAACCAACTCCTGTAAGTATGGCAATCTTGATATCATTGCAGAAAAAGCCCCCTCACAGGAGCGTGAGGAGTGGAGGAAGAACAGTGCAACACAGGATGTAACTGGTTGCTGGAGGATGGAGGAGCATTTCTGTCTGATCTCAGGCCCTATACCTGAGGGTGGCAGCCGCAGCTCACGGATCGTGTCATATCTCAAAGACTCTAATGACCACCTTGGTAATACAACACTGGTTAGCACCAGGTTTTCCTGGAGTAGCTGCAAAATATACTGCTTCTTGTCTTACCTGTGCTAGGTACAATGTTGGTAGAGCTGTAAGCACCCCATAAAAGCACCGCCTAAGTCAGACTGTCCTTTCCAAGGAGTTCAAATAGATTACATTGATTTCCCACAGTCTGGTCCCTATGCACATGTTTTAGTTTGTATAGACATTTTGCAGGATGGCCTAAGGCCTGGCCAGTCTCTAGGGGTAAAGTACAAACCACAGGAAAAAGGCCTTTGCCCCAGGTAATGTGCAGGTATAGAATCCCAGAAACTATGGAAAGTGACAGGGGTACTCACTTTAAAGGAAGGGTTCTACAAGAGATCCTATCCGCACTAAATATTGAGAAAGCCTTTTACACTCCATATCACTCACAGAGTAGCGGAAAGGTACAAAAGGTTGTATGGTAAAAAAAAAAAAAAAAAACACAAGTTGAGTAAAATAATAGCAGAAACAGGTAGATTGTTTTACGTTTTTTCCTTTGTCAGGAACACTCCCAAGAGAGGTGTGGGTACCTGAAGCAGGTCTCTATTTACCACAGCAATTGCAAGCCACACACTCACTAGATGTCTTGCAGCGCTTTAAAAGCAATTGACAAAAATGCATAAAAATGTGTTCTCATTCCTACCAGATCTAAATGAGGATACTAAGTCATAAAGTAAGGCTACTAAGAGTGCAATTGGTTACACCAACATCCCTCAAGGTAGAAGGGATACATGGATTCACGCCAGTCATTGAAAAAAGGTGGTACAATGATTTTCTTTAAATTTTTGATATGTATGGAAATGTTGGGTATAATGAAGGGGCAGGACAATAAAAGAGACAGACAACCTAAGGCCCAATGTACTGTTAAGTTTAAATACCAGGTAGCCAGGAAGTCAGGGTACTCAGGGTGCTAGATATGTCCACAATTACACCCAGAGTCCCAGACTATACCTGTGCTAGTAAAACCACTTGCATTAGAGGATCTAAATCAGACAGAGTTTTCAAAATCCTATAGAAACATCACCAGTACACAAAAGGACATGTTAATTCCCCCAAAAGTCGCAGGTTTCAGGAATCCTACAGTGTGTATAGAGCTCTATGGAAATAAAACTGATGTAGGGAGGGTGGACTGTTCACAAGCACTGATAAACATATCCTGCCTACAGATGACTGTGAACAGCCCATGAAATGAAACTTGCATGCATTACAGAAACGAAACTGTTAAACATAAAATATGAGCCATATTGAATGACAATATGGACATTTCTCACCTAGGAGAAGCCCTCAGGTTTCTGTTGGAAACTGGGGTATTATGCAGAAAAGTTATTAATACCCATTTTCACCCCAGGGTGGTCACATTCAGGGTTGGGAATCTATTGTGTCTGTGGCAATAAGGCCCATAGTTGACTTTCTCAGTGTGTCACAGGAACAGGTACTACAACCTCTTTATTTCCAATAGTGTCCGCCCATCTTAATGAACACAGTCTTTTGGAGGTTTTGCTTTATCTCCTAAAATAATGAAAGTGGTGTATTCATATTGATGTTTATGATAATTATGATCTCTAGTTATCTGTTGAATTAAAATTATTATGTGTTTGGTTGATAAGGTTACCAAGGCCAAGGAGACAACCTATTTCAACTCTATACGGAAATAAGAAGGGATTGATGATGCTGAGTATGCTGTAATGAGAAATCTGTCACCTCAAACCCCCATGTATGAAGTAATCTCCGCCTCAGAACCTTACCAAGACTCGGACACCCCCCACTGAGGTTTGCCCTCTGGCCCAGTGTTCCAAGCGTAAGGGGCTGCTCCCTTGGAGGGATCTGATAAGCGGAATAGGTAGTTAGTTAGCCTGATCAATAAATTCTCAAGAGGGGGGAGATGTCGTGGCATACCTATCTCGCATTTTCTGGATACCTTATTGGCCTTTACAGGATGCCTTGACTGGCATTTAGAATGGTTATCTTAAACAAAATGTCTTTCGAGTTAATCTCATTTTACTTTGATTTCTTTACATGTGTCACTGAGCTTGCAAAGGCTAAGAATATATCAGATGAACGAAACAGTGGAAATTCCCTATCTCTCAGAATATCAACTCTGTCTGGACAGCTGACCACAAAGCCAATAATATCTTCTAAAAGCCCCTTTGGAACTTTTATTGTGTGTCACCAAGAAATTTCCCTTTATGACAGAGAATCACGATCTAGATTGACATAATGCTTACTATAATTAGTTGTTAACTTTGATTGGATAAAAGATGTTAATAACAACCCATTTCTGTACGTCAGATTGTAATGACAAACCCATATTTGAGTATATATAAACTCCAGCAATGTTGTAATAAATCAGGTCACTATGATTCAGCCATCTTGAGTCTTGTCTGATCTCATTATATATATAGCTATATATTGTCTGATTTGGTATCACTGACTAACAGGTAACAGGTATTTTGTACCTGAGGAAACATTCCACAACAGGAGCCTTAGTGCCTACTCATAACTGAAGAAATCAATCACCTCATCCAGTCATGTTCAACAGGATCGAGCGAAGATCTCATAATCCGGCACTCTTAGAGAGAGGCTGACTGGCCAGATTTGAAAACCTTGTCCTGTTACGACTGTACCTCTGGTGCCTGCTCTCTCCATTCTGTTGAACATGTACATTCAGGCAAACTAATCATGAGCATTTAGTAATACACTAGCAAGCAACCAAAGTTGCCTGACTGCCTTGCTCTTTCATGTCTCTGAACACCTGTAAAGATAATTCAGGTTATTTGTACTGCAGTTACAACTCTTCTTCCCCAATTTTAATCTGTCGTTTAATCCACTCTTTCTCAAACTGTGCCTGGCTTTCAAATTAGCAATCACATGCAAACATCAGTACAGGCTACAAACTGCGGCCAATTAAAGTACCAGTATGAGCTGCCAATCATAATGGCACTATTTATTCTACAAGGACTAAGCGGGGGAGTGCTGCAGATGTAGGGTTTAATTCTAAATGTTGATGGCGAAGGTGATCCCACACACTGGAAAGATTCCTTCTATACAAAAATTAGACATCTACACATCAGTGCAGGTAGAAACAGACACCACCTTTTTATGTTTTCCAATGTTATATAATTATATTTTTAGTTATTTGAAATACAATGCAAAAGACGTAAATCCTGCTGTCATATGTGACAAGTATGCAAGCACTTGGTGAAAAGAAAAATGTAAAATTCTTGGTTTTATCCATTGTTTGCAGTTTTACGCAGTCTGCACTCAGTATAGAATCTTCTGTTTTACTTTTTTGTTTTTTAAAAATGAACCTTTTTCCCCAGCAGTAGAAATCAATGTTGCATTTATCCCTGCATGCGTATATAAAATTACATTAGAGAAAGGTTAAAAAAGCATCTGTCAGTAACTTTAATTTAATTCAAAGTCACTTCCTGGTCTCTAGAGGCCCTGGTGATTTAAGCCGGCCTAAGAGGGTGCAATTTTCTTTCCTGCAAAAGTGTGTTGCAGGAAAGAAAAATCGCTTCATTCTCCCATTAACACATTGTGGATGGGGGAATCCCTCCAGCGGAGCTATTGTGTTCTCCTGGTGGCTGGGGGAGCCATCCCTGCTGTGAGAACACAGTGAATATTGCTAGTGGCCATAGCTGTTGGCAATAAATGCATGAAAAATCAAAGCTAGAAAAGCCTGCAAAATTATGTCTTTTCATTTTGTTTTTTCAAAATGTTTTGCAAGTTGCCATTAGGTTTAAGTTATCCTGCAGAAAACTAGAGAAGTACTGAATGTAGCGATAGCTTGCTTTCAAACCTGTTTCCCTTTGACTGCAAAGAAAAACAAGGAACCCAGCAGGAACAGAACTATATGTTCTAGTTAAAAAAAAAAAAAAAAAAAACAAGTTCAGGAGACCTGCACTACACTTTCTCATTCTCTCTCCTCTGGAGGAAAAGGAAGAGATTAAATAGATCAATAAAATTGAAAAAAAGGTTTATATATGCATACCTTTTCTGTTAAACAGACTAATTAAAGTACTCTAAAAACAGAGACTGATTTAAAGGGAATCTATCATTTAAAGCTGAAGCCCAGGCGATTGCTAAATACACAATTAAAGTATGAATATGGAAGCTGCTTTAGAGAATCTACATTTCTGCCCTTTAGGATAAAAAAAAAACAAAAAACACGAATCACACAGCACAGCCACCTTAGTGACCTGACTTTTCTTTACTGCAGTTATATACAGCAGTGGTCCTCAACCCTGGCCTACAGGGCCCACTAACAGGCCAGGTTTGCAAGATAACTGAAATACATCCCAGGTGATATCATTTGCTGCTCAGTGATTGCAGTATTCTAGTCTGCATATCCCCAAGGTAATACTTAAAATCTGGCCTGTTAGTGGGCCCTGAGGACCGGAGTTGAGGACCACTGATTTACAGCATTGGTCACCTCCTCTCCGGCCTACACGCAGCAATCGATCCAGAGAAACTCCAGCACTTTTTTTTTTTAGAGGAGCATGGTGCGTTACAGCAGTTTTTGTTGCGTTTGCCGCACTTGGGGTGCATTTAACATGTAATGACAATGCAAGCAGGATGCACATTTGCGCACCATTTCGGAAATGCATGGCAAAGTGCGCATTTTCTGTGCAGTTTGCTATGTGCTTAAATGGAACCGCAGTGTTCATGTGTAAACGCACCACTTTCACTTTTAGGTTTCACTCACACCTAGAGAAATGGGAGCGCATGTTTTGTGGCTCGTTTTTTTTTTCCAGTGACAAGCATAGGGAAGCCCAATAATTTAATGGGTTGTGCTACACGTGGTAAATTAGCTCATGTGACATTTTGGCATGGTGCAAGTTGCAAGTTTTTTTTACTGCATTTGTCACCTATTTTTCATGTGGCAAAAAACTTAATTTTTGTAAAATCTTACCTGTAAAATTCCTTTCTCTGAGTCCTCCGACAGTCGCCGCCTCCTCTAAGTCATCACAATTGGGTATTGTCCACCTATCCGTAGGAATAGCTAGGCATATAGACTTAGTCAAAAGACAAAAGGCATTAGCATGTACACACCCACGGGGGCTGTCCCATCTGGTCAATACCCCCCCTGCATCACCACTCCCAACTCCGTTTGGTAGCATAGCAGTAGGTAATAAGAACCCCAAAAGAGGGGCGGGGGCGGCGACTGTCGGAGGATTTTACAGGTAAGGTTTTACAAAGTCAGTTTTCTCTTACGTCCTCCGACAGTCGCCGCCTCCTCTAAGTCATCACAATTGGGATGTCCCAAAGCAGTATAGACATGAGGGGTGGGAGACGCAACCGTAGAAAAGGCAACGCAGTACCCACATCAGAGAAAAGAATCTTACACGCACTGTAAGAACCAACTGGGCAACAACAAAACAATGCTCAACAGGAGCAACAGCCCAGGAAAGCAAATGCCAACAGCCAGGGACCCAGGAAAAAACCAAGGGTCCATCATGGCACAGCCACACTGAGAACTTTGCGGCCAAAGGAAGCATCAGCTGATGCCAGAACGTCTACTTTGTAGAACTTGGAAAAAGTGTGCACCGACGACCAAGTCGCCGCCTTGCACACCTGGGCCACCGAGGCCCGATGCCAATAGGCCCAGGAAGTACTCAAAGACCTGGTAGGATGCGCCTTAACAGGGAAGGGCGGAACCCGTCCCTTCAAGGCGTAAGCCTGCTCAATGGTCTGTCTGATCCATTTGGCAATAGTTGCTGCGGACGCAGCCATGCCCTTCCGAGGTCCCTCAGGAAGGACAAAGAGGGAATCCGTCTTCCGAAAGGATTCCGTAGACTTCAGGTAAACCCTGATCGCCCTAACAACATCCAAGGAATGCAAGGCAATCTCCTTCGGATGTTTAGGCTTCGTACAAAGCGAAGGCAGGACAATGTCCTCATTAAGGTGATAATCAGAGATCACCTTGGGAAGGAAGGATGGGGGTGGTCGCAAAACCACCTTATCCCTGTGAATTATCAAGTAAGGGGAACGGCAAGACAACGCCGCCAGTTCCGATACTCTACGAGCCGAAGTGATCGCCACAAGAAAAGCTTTTTCGACAGCAGAGACAACGATATCTCCCTGATATTCTCGAAGGGAGCACGCTGCAAAGCGGACAGGACCAAATTCAAGTCCCATGGAGGTAAAGGCTCCTTTCTAGGAGGAGCCAAATGTCGCACACCTTGAATGAAGGTGCGCACCAAGGAATGAGATGCCACAGGGCGTTGGAAAAGGACCGCCAGTGCTGACACCTGGCCCTTTATTGTGGCCAGCGCCAGGCGCTGATCCACTCCAGACTGGAGTAAAGCCAAGATCCTCGACACCGAGTAAGAACGAGGGGAAAACCCCCTGGACTCACACCAGGTGAAGTAGGCCTTCCAGGTACGGTAATAAATCTTACCAGAGGAAGATTTCCTAGCCTTGATCAGGGTAGGAATAACCTCAGGAGATAGACCCTTGTCCTTCAAGACCTGGGTCTCAACAGCCAAGCCGTTAAAGCCAGCGACCGTAAAGCAGGGTGGAAGATCGGACCTTGAGACAGAAGATCTTCCCGCAGAGGCAGGCGCCACGAAGGTGCCACTGTCATGTGAACAACGTCGGCGTACCAGGACCGGCGAGGCCAGTCCGGTGCCACCAGAATCACCATGTGCGGTTCCAAGGCCAATCTGCGAAGGAACTGGGATAGTAACTGAATCGGAGGAAAGGCGTACATCAGACGATACTGATGCCAAGGGGCCACCAACGCATCCGAGGCGTCCGCCAACGGATCGCACGTTCTTGCCACGAAGCTCTCCACCTTTCGGCTTAGCCGAGACGCGAACAGATCCACATCTGGGGATCCCCACTTCGCGCACAGCATCTGAAAGACCTCCGGGTGCAGGGACCATTCCCCTTGGTCCAGGGTCTGGCGGCTCAGATAGTCGGCCTGCCAATTGTCCACACCCGGAATGTGAACTGCCGAGATCGCCGGGACATGAGCCTCGGCCCAAGACAGAATGTCGGTCACCTCCCGGGCCGCTCGAGCACTCCTGGTGCCCCCTTGGTGGTTGATGTAAGCCACCGCGGTAGCATTGTCCGTCTGTACACGAACAGGCAGGCCCTGGAGACGGTCCGACCACTGGAAGAGACAGAGTTTTATTGCTCTTAGTTCCAGCACATTTATCGGGAGGGAGGATTCCTCCTCCGACCAAGTGCCCTGGGCAGACAGGGTGCCCAGGACTCCACCCCAACCCGACAGGCTGGCGTCCGTGGTAACCACCGTCCACACTAAGGGACGGAAGGACTTGCCTTCCGCCACCACCTGGATCCACCACAGAAGAGCCAATCTGGTCTGGAGACTCAAGGACACCTCCAGATCCAAGGACTGAGGAAGTCTGTCCCACCTGGCCAGGATCTCCGTCTGGAGAGCCCGCGTGTGGAACTGGGCAAAGGGAATCGCCTCGAAGGCCGACACCATCAACCCCAGGCCCCGCATGCAGGTCCTGAGTGACGAGGACGGATTGTCCCTGAGGGACCTGAGTTCGTCCCGCAAAGTCCGGAGCTTGTCCTCCGGCAAGAACACCTTTGCCTGAGCAGAGTCCAGAACCATTCCCAGATAGGGAAGGCGAAGCGACGGAGACAACGCTGATTTCTGAACGTTGATGGTCCATCCGAATTCCTGAAGCGTCTGTACCGTAATGGACAGGTCGCGCACAAGGTCCTGGCTGGCGCTCGATCTCAGAAGCAGATCGTCCAGGTACCCCAGGACCGCAATGCCCTGGGCCCGTAGCAGGCCCAGAACCGGTGCCAACACCTTGGTGAAGACCCTTGGAGCCGAAGCGAGACCGAAAGGTAACGCCACAAACTGGTAGTGGTCCTCTGCGATAGCAAACCGAAGGTACCGCTGATGACCCTCGAAAATGGGGATGTGCAGATATGCATGAGATCTATCGAAGCCAGGAATTCTCCCGGACTCAAGGAGGCCACAACCGAACGGAGAGACTCCATTCGAAACTTTCGAACACGCACGAAGCGGTTCAGCGCTTTTAGGTCCAGAATAGGACGCACTTTGCCCTCCTTCCTGGGCACAGTGAACAGATTTGAATAAAACCCCCGAAACCTGTCCCGGTGAGGCACCGGTACAATCACTCCCTGAGCAAGCAGGTCCTGCACCGCCTGATGCAAATCCTGCAGACGTCCCGGAAGCAGATGAAGATTGGAGGGAAAGAATCTGTCCACCGGCCTGGAAAGGAATTCGATCTTGTAACCTGATCGAACGATTTCCTGGACCCACCTGTCCGATACCCGGAGCAGCCAAGGTTGAAGGAAACCACGCAAACGTCCCCCCACCCCTGAAATAGGTGAGGGCTCCCCTTCAGGCAGAGGCGGATTGTCCCGCCGAGCCGGCGTTGCCGGTCTTCTGCTTACCCGTCCAGGGCTTTTTCTGGTTGCCTTGGGCCTTGAAGGGCTTGCCCTTGGATTGGTTCCGAAAGGCACGAAAGGACCCCTGAGTGGATCTAGGCGCAGAACCCCGCTTGCCTCGGAAGGACTTGTTCTTCGGGTTCTGGGGTAGCATAGTGCTCTTGCCCCCCGTGACGCCTTTCACCAGGGTATCCAACGCCTCGCCAAAAAAGCGAGAGCAAGCATAGGGAAAATCAGCAACTATTTTCCGTGAGGACTGGTCGGCCGACCAGCTCTTCAGCCATATCAGTCGCCGGTTAAGCATCGCGACACTCGAGAGGCGAGCCACCAAGGGGGCCTCATTTAAGGCCGCATCACACAAATACATGACTCCTTGGTGGATCTGGTCCACCATTTCCAGTCGGGCAGGCGGCACGTCGTCAGACACTAGGTTGTTTCTAAACACCTTGATCCAATCAGCCACCGCCTGAGCCACCATAACGGACGCGAAAACGGGTTTGAGCAACGAACCCACCACCGTATAGGAATGGCGGGCTAGAGACTCCAACCGTCGGTCCGTGGGATCCCGGAAAACCGGAGTATCCTCAGTAGGAACCAAGGTAGCCTTGTTCAGTACAGCCACAGTGTGATCTACCTTTGGAGGCACACACCATCGCGATTCCGTAGCCGGCGCAAAAGGATAAAGCAATTTGAACCGACTAGGCACCACGAATGGACGTTTCAACGTGCGCCACATTTCATTGACAGTGTAATGAAATTCAGATGGGCAGGGAAAAACCTGCGCAGACTTGCGTGTCTTGTGCGTCCCAAAGGAGGACACCACGCCCGGAGGATTGGGCTCATCCACCAAATGCAAGGTTTCTTTTACAGAAACAATCAACTCATCCATGGTCGCCCGTTCTTCAGGTGACCCTGGGGAGGATGTGTCAACACCCTCCACCTCAGCCTCCCCCTCAGACCCCGGAGGGTCTAAGGATGAGCAGGACCCTGAAAAAGGGCACGCTCGCAGCAGCAGCAGCAGCCATATCCCCATCTGAATCAGGAGAGAGAGACAGCCTGGGCCGTTTTCTCGCAGCCCGTTCAGACATCAGCATTTCCATATTTGCCACTAAAGTCGCAACTACAGCAGCTAAATCAGGTCGCAGCGGAGCCACAGGAGAACTGGGTTCCCCCACTAAAGCTGGAGGAAACTTGCTTTCCTGAGAATCCATGGCTCAAGAAAAAATTACAGTGCAAAAAATGATGTACTGTCCCCTTAAATAGCGCTGCGGAATGCGCAGCCCACCGCTACTGTCACAGATATGAAGACCCCCAAAAGGAGAAAGAAACTGAGCCAGAAGCAATATGCATTAGAAGACCGAGAGATGCAGTGCAGAGCCCGCAGATCGTTGCTACCTGTGTCCTGTGCTGCCTGAGAGGAAAAGGAAATGCTGCTGGAAGGGGCTGGCTATAAGCTGTCCCCTTAAATAGCGCTGCGGAATGCGCAGCCCACCGCTACTGTCACAGATATGAAGACCCCCAAAAGGAGAAAGAAACTGAGCCAGAAGCAATATGCATTAGAAGACCGAGAGATGCAGTGCAGAGCCCGCAGATCGTTGCTACCTGTGTCCTGTGCTGCCTGAGAGGAAAAGGAAATGCTGCTGGAAGGGGCTGGCTATAAGCCAGACCTAAGGGAAAAAGGCTGCCCATAGGAAATGCATTGAGGCTTCACCAAGATGGCCGCCGACATGCGGCCGACCCGATCGTTCTACAGCCCACAAAATGGCGGCGGAGGGCGCCAAAAACTATCAGTATACTCGCCCCAGAGGGGCCATATCCATGTGCAGTAAAAAACATGGCGGACCGCGCGAACATACCCACGCAGCGGTCGCCGCACAACACGCACGTCTGCACCCCCAACATGCACCTAAGGTGACACAGGGACAGGGACCCCCAGTAAAAAACATACAATATGCACAAAACGAACCCCGCAGGGATCGCACAGGGAGTCACACAGGCACAGACATGGGGACACACAGCAACACAGACTGTCACCCCAAACAGAGGCCCCACACAGAAAAGTACTTACCTGTACCCGATGGCGTGGGGGAGCCTCTATGCACGGATAAACCTCTGTCCTCTCCTGACAGGGAGTGCCGTGAGCCAGGGACATGAAGCTGCTGCAGCGCAGACGAGTCCTGTGAGGTAGCCACCTCACGGCTGCATCCCTGCAGCGAACAGGGATGGGTCGTTCTTAATGCCAGGGCGAACCATAGCTGAACGCTCGATGGCGGGCTGGGGGTCCATCTGACCCTCAGTGCCCTGGAGAACCAGGGCGGCCAGTCCGAATCCCAGCACCGCATGATCCATCTTCATCCGAAGAATAAACTAACACTAAAGCTGACAAAATAAACAGCTAGTAAAGTGAGATAAAAAACTGACATTTTTCAAAGGAAAATCAAATAAAAGATATAGGAAGGCTGAGACTGAAGCCCCAGCACAAGGGAGCCTGACTATTCCTGAAAGTTAGGCAAATTAAAACTGAGTTGGGAGTGGTGATGCAGGGGGGGTATTGACCAGATGGGACAGCCCCCGTGGGTGTGTACATGCTAATGCCTTTTGTCTTTTGACTAAGTCTATATGCCTAGCTATTCCTACGGATAGGTGGACAATACCCAATTGTGATGACTTAGAGGAGGCGGCGACTGTCGGAGGACGTAAGAGAAAATGTGTTTGCGCTTCTGTGTTTGGTGTGACATTAATTAATGACACTAAAAGCGCAACTAGATAATTTTAGGTGTATATATGTGGCCTCACATTATACAATCGGATTGTACAATCTCCTTTAGATTTACCAAAATTATATAATCGGTGGACACACCATCTATCCAATCAGGCAGGCCCCTGCACTACATCAGGGGTCTCCCATGGGTCGCACGCAGCCCCAGGGAGTTTAGCATGCAGCCTGAGTCTGTCTGAAGGGACTGCGACCCTGGACAGCTTTTTGTGCCGCTCAAGCACGCTGGAACAGGGTATGAATGCCAAGCATCCACCACTGGAAGTGCCACCATGGGAGGGAACTCATCCCAGCTCCTGCAATCACTGACCATAAAGAAAAAAGACTCCCTGAAACTGCACATCTGTGCTGTCCCTATATTAAGTGTATGAATGGCAACCTCAGCCTGGACTCTGACCAGGCTATGTTCCCCTAACACGCTTCTCTCAACTCCTCGGGGCTGAGTCATAGGGGGATCCCGTCTGAAGGGATGTTCGAGAAGCCAGGCAAGTGCACGCATGGAGAAATGCCGGGGATACTGTGAAAACATAGTTAATGGGTGAAGGGTGTGCGCTGAGGTCAGCTGGTAAACACATTCCTTTGTTTTACTAGTTTCTCTGTCTCATATTTATATCGGGGAGTCTCTGAAGCTTAGAAATATAGAAATATAGTAGGGGCTAAGGTAAGAAAGCTTGTACTGAGGAACATTATTGGTATATTGGTAAATATGGAAGCTGGTCTTTAGAAGAAAAAAAGGTGATCCTAGTCTTAAGGCTTAGTTCACAAATATACGATTTGGATGTGTTTTTAATTGCATTCAATTTGCATACAATGTGAATCGAACCTGCTTTCAATGGAGCCGATTCACACATGCCCAGGGCAACCGCAATATGTTTTTGAAAAGGGTCTTTTGCAATTTTGGGTCCAGTTTAGGTGCGAAAGCAAGTAAAAAATTGCACCTGAATCAGTGAACAAAACCACAGCTTAAAAAAAAAAAACACTGCTTCTAGAGGAGTTTTGTGTTTTGCCTGTAGAAGCAGCTCAAGTTTATCCTATCTGTCTATGCACATTGGGACATTTAGAGGCATACAGTATTTTAAGCTCAGCGTTTACTGGCAGAAAAAAAAGAAACACTGATGGGGCTGAAAAAAACCTAGCCCCTTTGAAAAGAACTTACCTCTTTGGTGGGTAGTCCCTCAGATCTTCATTGTTTTCAAGGAGCTGGCGAAGGTATTTTTAGCATCCAGTAAACTTTCAGGATGTGCTGAATGTCTCGTACTCTACTGCACATGTGGTTCTATACACCAGCCCCCACATCACTACAGGACACAACAGTGACAGAGTCTCTAACATCACACATTATATGCATCAATAGGACACATTACAGCATTATTAAATACCCTTTTCTCCCAAGGCTGGGGATAAAAGTTAAATAAAAATTATTTCCCCCAGCCACTGAGCTGATTTAATGTACATTGTAAAGACTGTGGGTCCTCATTAATCATCACCCTCTGAGAATCTTAAGTAGCTCATTAAATAGCACATATAAAACAACCACCAAGACACAGAGTTTCTTTTTTTTTTTTGTTAACATAACCTCTCTTTTTGATAGTTTTTTGTATAATAAATTGTTTTAAAATTGTTGGTTTAAACAGTATACATTTATTTAAAAAAATGCTATGGCGTATGTTTTGTTTCATATCTTTCATTAGAAAAGCATACAATTTAAATAAAAGGTATATTTAGTAATAAAAAACCCTTCTACCCTGTTTGTCTGTACACTAAGACGACCATATTCAGACATGAAATAAAGACATGAAAAAGTTGTAGTCATGATTCTGTAAGCTTGTTTATTATCAGAATATTACCATATTTCTCATGCTCCCATCACACATCCTCAATGTGAGATGTCCAAGAAATATTCCAATCCAGAATCATAAAAATTTAGGAGCTATAATTCATAAAATAACTAAGTCAAATACATACATTTGGATAATTATATAGTTTACACACCCATCCACAATCATTAAAACACAGAGTATGAATGTTAATATGGCCTTACTTGAAAATAATACTCCCAAATCTTATCTTAAACCAATGTTAGGAATATATCTGGAAGAATTTTCTTTTTTTTTTTCTTTCTTTTTTTTTTTTTTTAAATACAAATACATACAGAAAAGGATGCAGAAAACTCCCTTTAATGGGAACACAGCTTAAAAAAAGAGCTGTGATTAACCTGTCCTAAAAGTGCAAAGGCGCATCCCTAGACTGCTTCCTGATCCAGCAATGTCAATGGGGAACAACAACAGAGCTTTCTACAGAGTTATGGTAAAACGGCAATGGTATGTGGACAAAAAAAGCACCACCACTGCGATACAACGGGCTGGTAATGAAGGGGCGTAGTCGATCTTCGTGCCCAGAAAAAAAAAAACATACATATGAAGCTTTGTTCATTTGTGCTGGCGCTGTGTGAATGGATTCAAATGCAAAATAATGTAGTGATTGCAGGCTCGCATTTACTGTCTGAACATGCTGCATGTTCATGCTGGCACCAGATTTAAACGATTGTCTACATAAAACATAGTCCACATGGTGTAAAGTATGGTTGATCTGTGATCTATGTTAGGAAGTCTTGTTTAGAGCAGCAAAAAATCTGTCAGTAATTGGCACAGAACACTGATTAGTAGTGAAGACCAGCACAAAGCATCCTCCACTAGCGAGAAGATGCAAGCTTCCCAATCTCCAACACTTTGGTCATGCAGGAAGTTTTAGGAGAGCTTTCAGAGGAACAATCTGGCAGTCTCAGTAAGGTGGCAGTACAGCTGGAAAACACAGCAAGTTGAGGTTCTGAAGCTCTGGTCCTTACATGCAAGGGAAAAGGGAAAATAGGGGAGAGGGGCTTGTGTATATATAAAGATCTCAGCACTGTCAGTGCAAATACAGAGGCAGACACACAGGCAACATTATTACTGGCCCTAAATATTATTTGTTTTACTGGTGTCTGCCTCAAGTGTGCATTGCTAGCTCAGTAGTGTTTTTGGCAACCTGCATTAATGTTTTTGGAGAACAAGAATCTAAACACCATATGGTGCATAACTATCATTTATTTATGGCTTATTTCCTCATGTAGATGAGGAAACATGAAGAAGACCACTACAGACATGATGTTGGCCATTTGTCAGGTTAATAAAAGATGAGAAATTTTCCTTCTTTACATCCAACGTACAAATTTAGCAGATAAGGCTTGAGAAGGGGATGCTTTAATCTCGTGTCTGTCTTCGTAGCTATATAACACTATCAGCAAGTAATCCAAATTACCTTGCATAAAGATGTCAGCTATTCTTTTTTTTTTCCTGTTGAATTTTATAAGCCCAATAATGTGTACCCTGTGTACCTACATGTGTATGTTTAGCATATGTGATGATCATGAGATGGGGGGGGGAGGACTGGCTGTCTTTATCCGCAGGGGGTGCCCAAGCTATAAGTTTTTGAGAGATGTTAGTGGGCTGCAGGCAGATCCCTCCATTCAGCTGGAATCTCATGGACCAGAGCTCGGGAGACTTCAGGTTCAACCTTTATCTGTAGGAAGCATTGTGATATCTGTGGACAGAAGTATAAAACATAATTTTTAAATGGGTACAATTATATAGGTTGCCTAAAAGATTAAAATGCATACATTAAACAGCACACCTATTTAAACACATACTCATACAGCTGTAAAAATGCAAACCATTAGAATTTTTCTGGACTCCTGTATGAATGAATCCTAAATTATTATACGATCTTACAAAAAAAAGTGATTGAGAGAATAACTGAAGATCTTTGGCAGTGAAGCAAAGGAAAAGCAAGTATGTGCTAATAGTGAGGGGCATTAAAGCCTAATTGAAACCTTGTGCCATTTGATCTCTTTATAATCCTATATATTCCTCCTTGTGTTACGATTTGCTTAAGGTTTTGCTTGAAAATCTCTAAAACAGATTTTTTTTCCCAGTTATTTAAACTGCTGCTTCCTGGGGGGAGTGGCCTAGAGAGGACGAGATGTGAGGACGTGTGAGAAGGAGCTCCCGCTAACCCCTCTCCCGGACCTACCCGACACGGCACAGCTATAGCGGCATGCTAACGACTAACACGGCCAGGAACCGCCCAGTGACCCGCTCGACCAGCGAACGACCAGCGGCGGACAGGCGCCAGTCACAGAGGAAGTCGGACGGCGGTATTCAGCGATACTTCCAAAATTGTCTACCCGGGGCACCTGAAACAAAGATGGCGGCCGCGCGTGGGGGTGTACAGCCCAAACAGAGCGTGCAGCAGCGAGCAGAGAAAGGTGAAAAGCTGTCGGAAGAGAGCCCAGCAAACCTTGTGGTGATGGGGAGAGAAGCTGAAGCAGCCTTCGGTAACCAGCAAGAGAGTAGTAGCCCAGAAATTAAGGACTTACTGAAAGCTCTGCCGACAAAAACAGAGATTGAAGCTTTGATTTTAAGGATTGAGGAAACACACCAGCGAGACATACAGGAGCTCCGCAAGGATATGACCCAACTGACCAACAAAGTTACCTCAAATGAAGCGGAAACCATACGTGTAAAAGATCAAGTGGCTGATGTAAAGAGAACCACAGAGACACTTCTAGAGCTCACTATTAATATGCAGCTTCGTATTGAGGATATAGAAGATCGGAGCCGCAGAGGAAATTTAAAGCTGAGAGGTGTACCAGAAGTGGAAGGGGAAAACCTGCAGGAGAAGGTGAGAGACATTTTTTTAAAAGTGCTTGCCCCTACCTCCCACCCTGCGGCCCCCTTGGAAATAGACAGGGTCCACAGAGTAGCAGGGTACAGACAAATAGACCCTAGCAGACCTCGTGATATTGTATGCAAGATCCATCACTATACACAAAAAGAGGAGATCCTTCGCAAAGCCTGGGATATAGGCATAATCGAAATCGCAGGGTCTAAAATAAAAATACTCCCGGACTTGTCTAAAAATACTTTATATCGCAGAACACTACTGCGGCCAGTATTGGACAGAGCCAAGCAGCTGGGTTTTAGATATAGATGGGGTTACCCGCTGGTGGTAACCTTTTTCAAAGAAAGAGACATGTTTGTACTGCGAACCCCGACAGATCTACCCAGTTTATTCGAATTTCTTGGTACTGAACCTATCCGGGTGGAGGATTGGTGCGCAATTGACCCTAGGAAAACGGGGTATTTAAACTGGAACCCCCTCAAAGGGGGGATGAATGGAAACAGAAATAGGAAAGCATGGTTCCAAGAGGCTCGAGAGACTGGAGGATCAAGCTGAAGGAGAGAGCGGAAATGAAAAATGATGTAGGAATGTCACCATAGGGACTCTTTTTTTGGGCTCCTTTTTTCCTTTTTTTTTTTTTTTTTTTTTTTAATTTTCAATATAAACTCCTTCCTACGACAGGAACCAAGAGACACTCGCCCCTCCACACCCCCGTATAAAACTTATTCTCAGTGAACTTGATACGTATTTTTCTCTAAACACTTGGAAAAGAGGGGTTTTTTTTTTTTTTTTTTCCCTTCCTTCTTTGGGGTGTTGTTTGTTTTTTTCTTTTGTACTTACTTTAATAGAGCACAAGAGTCACGAATCACGAGTGTGGAGAGTGTAGGGGGTCCTTATGGGTTATGAAAGGTCTGTGTTTTTGTTTGTTGTATAACATTCTTTCCCTTTTTTTTTTTTTTTTTTTTTCTCCCCCTCTTTTGAGGGTGTTTTATTGGTTTAGGTTGTGTGAAGCTATATATTAAATTTTTTTTTTTTTTTTTTTTTTTTTTTTGGGCACACAATTAGTAGATGATCTTCTAATTGAAGTAGGTGGGGTAAGACAGCAGGGAGCTGCCTGCACATTCATAATATGGCAAAGTGTTGTAAAATTGAGTCACGATTAGCACTACGGGTTTTCCTTTGGAATACATATGGAATACATATGCTTAAAGGACCATTTTTTTTGGGTCCCTAAGAAGGGTGAAGATCACGGAGAGAGAAGGAAGGTTACCTCCCTTTTTTTTTTTTTGCCCCGGGGATAGCAGTATATTATAGATATTTTTCAGAAAGTGTGAAGGGTGGTGAAAGAGTCAATTAATTACCTGTAGGTCTGAAGAACTTGTAGGGGGGGAGAGGGAGTGATAGTTGTAGCATTGTGAGAGAGGAGGGGGGGGGGGAGAGGGGACGGAGGAGTTCGCCCCCTCTCCGTACCTTCCCCTTCACCCTTTCTGTTTTTTGTTTTTTTCTTTTTGTTTGTTTCTGCTACCAGCATGTAATAAACTAATAGAGGGCGTGACAGGGACTGGAAACAGTACCTGGAGTTAGGGGACATTGTATTAGGGAAGAGGGGATCGGTACAGAATGGGGGTAATATACAGACCTCTATCATTTACAAATCAAATTTATTTGGCTCCTTTTTTTCTTTCTTTTTACTATCGAGGGCTCTGTCTCCTTTCTCCCTTTTTTTTTTTTTTTTTTTAGGGATCGTAGGCGAATAGCCATTAAATTGCTTAAGTCAAGATTTAACTGACTGAATGATTTTAAAGAGAGGACAGAAATGGGGCCCCCTTCCCATGGGGTTTTTTTTTTTTTTTTTTTTTCTCCTTCTCCTTGAGACCAGTATGCTGATAAGCCAATAGAGGGCGTGGTAGGTATCGGAAACAGTATATGGAATGAAGGGGACATCATATTAGGGAAAAGGGGAACGGAGTAGAATGGGGGTAACATACAGACCCCTTTCATTTTCATATTAAACTTAGTAGCTCCCATTTCTCTCTCTCTTTACTATCAAGGGTTTTGTTTTCCTTTTTTTTTTTTTTTTTTTTTGTTGTCCCCGGGGGCATAGGCGCAACGTAACGCTTATTTCCAATTTCCCCCCTCCTCCTTTTATTGTGATACAGAGGAAGGTCGGGAGGAAAATAGGCCGGGAGAAGTAGACAGAAAAAAGGAATGAATTTAGACATGCCGAAGATTATGGAAATGATCAGTGTCGGGGTTTGGGAGAGGGAAGGGAGAGTGGTATTCTCTGATCCAATCCAACCATAACCCCATTTAGGAATTAGCTCATAGAACCAACATAGTTTGGATGAGCTACCCAGCGCAAAGCTACTTAGCGACCTCTCTAAAGTTGAGAGGCCAAGAGGGTATCTCCCCTTCTCCCCACCTGCCCTCCATAAATTTAATTTTTTTTTTTTTTTTTTTTTTTTTTTTTAAGAGAAGGGAAAGGAAAAGAGAAAGGGGAGAAATTTTTCCCCCTTTTTTTTTTTTTTTTTTTGCCTTTATCCTCTCTCTCTCTTCCACTCCTCTCCTATTGAGCAATGGAAAACATAAAAATTTTATCCATTAATGCAAAAGGCCTGAACACTCCAGAGAAAAGGAGAATCTTGCTGGACGATCTGAATAGATCTAGGGTAGATATTGCAATGGTGCAGGAGACACACTTCAGGGAGGATAAATGTCCAAAGCTTGGTAATAATTCCTTCCCCATAGTATACCACTCTACCAACTGGGAGGCAAAGTCAAAGGGCGTATCCATCCTTCTATCAAGGAACATACCTTGGAAATGTACCCAAATTATGAGCGACCCAAATGGACGCTATTTGTTTGTGAAAGGGACTATAAGAGAGACCATAGTTACACTAGTTAACATGTATGTCCCAAATGTAAAACAGGATTGCTTCTTGAGGAAGAGCATGGATGCACTTAATGACTTCAGAGAGGGCCATTTAATAATAGGTGGGGATATGAATATACCCTTGATCCCTTCAGAAGACACATCAAGGGGCATATCATCAATTCCGCCTAGAGTAAGAAAGCAGTTCGCTAAGACATTACAGGAGGGACAATTAATAGACGCATGGCGTATAATGCACCCAAGAGAAAGAGATTACTCATTCTATTCCTCTTTACATCAACAATATTCCCGCATAGATTACTTTTTAATCCCGCATAATCAACTACATGCAATAAAAGACATAGTGATAGGCTCAGCAACTTGGTCAGACCATGCCCCAATTACAATAACCTACGACTTACCAGACAAAAGAGAAAGGAGAGAAACAACGTGGAGATTGAATGAAAACCTTTTACAAGACCAGGCGACAATGACAGAAGTTGAATCAGAAATGGAATTCTTTTTTTTAACCAATACTATTGTAGATTCAGACCCAGGGATAATATGGGAAACGCATAAAGCAGTTATAAGAGGTATTTTTATTAAGCATGGGGCTAGGATCAAAAAACAACGAACTAAACAACTAGAACAGTTACTCCAACTGCTAAATAAAGTAGAAGCGAAACATAAACATGCACCGTCAGAGGAGGGAAAGGCAGAACTTCTGAAGATAAGAAGGGACATCAACGAACTTCTAGCCTTTAGAGTTAAAGCAGCAATTCAAAAAACGAAAAGGATCACATATGAATCAGGGGACAAATGTGGGAAGTTATTAGCAAAATCACTTAGAGATCAAAACTTGACGACTTATATTCCACATTTAGTAACGGATGCAGGACAGAAACTCACATACCCTAAACAGATAACTCAGGAATTCAAAAAATATTATGAAACATTATATAATTTAAAAACCCCCATAACCCCACAATCTCAAATGGAGGAGTATGTACAAATCTCACAAATGCCCCAGCTGTCTGAAGAGGAGAGTAAGATACTTGAGTCACCAATTACATTAACAGAGATAATGGAGACTATAAAAAATACGAAAGTTGGGAAGGCGCCGGGACCTGACGGGTTTACGATTCACTATTATAAGAAACTAATTCCATACCTGAAAGAATTCATGAAAGATATGTTTAATGCGTGGGGGGCAGGGAAAACAATCCCTAAAGAAACTATACATGCACATATTTCGGTAATCCCCAAGGAGGGGAAAGACCCCACCTCGTGTAAAAGTTACAGACCAATTTCCCTGTTGAACACGGATTTTAAAATTTTTACAAAGATCCTAGCAGTTAGACTACAGAAATATTTGACGAAATTGATCCATCTGGATCAGGTGGGATTTGTCCCAAGCCGTGAGGCGAGGGACAATACGACCAAGTTGCTGAATCTATTACATATAATCCACCAAAATAAAATACCAACCGTTCTACTTAACACCGACGCAGAGAAAGCGTTCGATAGGGTAAGGTGGGAGTATATGTTCGTAGTCCTTCGTTACATAGGAATAGGGGAAAAAATGTTAAGATGGATAAAACAAAGTTACTCAACCCCCTCAGCAAAAGTAAAAGTAAATGGAATTCTTTCTACAGAGTTTTTAATCACAAACGGAACGAGACAGGGTTGTCCCCTGTCCCCGCTCCTGTTCGTATTATCATTAGAACCGTTCCTGTGTAGAATCCGAATGAACCCAGACATTTCGGGTATCATAGTGGGGAAGGACCAATATAAATTATCAGCGTACGCCGACGATGTTCTATTCTCGATTACAAAACCAGTTATATCACTTCCTAATTTATTAACCGAATTAGGGAAGTACGGAACCCAATCTAATATGAAGATAAACTTTATTAAATCCGAAACAATGGGAATAGAACTAGCAGGGACACTTCAACAACAATTAAGGGCAAATTTTAAGTTGAATTGGACAAAGACGGCTTTAAAATATCTAGGGACGTCAATTACTTCAAAAATCTCACAATTGTTTAAGATGAATTTTATCCCCCTATTAAAATCCATAAATGTATTATTACAAAAGTGGAAAGGAGGAATGTATTCATGGATGGGAAGGTGCAATATAATTAAAATGAGTGTTTTACCAAAATTTCTGTATATTTTCCAGGCACTTCCCATCCACATTCCACCTCGATACTTGTCCCAGATTGAAACCATGATAATGGATTTTATTTGGAAATCAAAACGCCCCAGGGTAGGGAAGAAATATTTATTTAGATTCAAAACAGATGGGGGGCTGGCGATTCCGAATATGAAGAGATATTATCATGCCGTTCAATTAGGCAGAATGATTGATTGGTGTCGCCATAGAGAATATAAGTTATGGCCAAACATAGAGCAGGCACAATGTGAGGTATCACTGAAAAGAGCCCCCTGGTGTCATAAGAACTTGCCAACAGCTATTAAGAATCACCCTGTTATAGGAAACACGATTAAAATATGCGCAAAAATATTTAAACAAGACAATCTTATACGGGAGAATTCCTTACTATACCCGGTCCTGGGGAACCCCCTCTTTGAGCCAGGGTGTCAAGACAGGAAGTTTAAGGCTTTAGTAGAAAGGGGAATCTTTCAGATTCTTGATTTCCGCTCAGACACAGGATGGGTGACCACAGATGAGTTAACAGATGGGTCAGGCCCTTTCGGCCTGGACTCATGGAGGGCTTTTCAGTTACGCCACTTTCTGGGAACATTGAAAGCCCCCCCTCAGGGGGATAAAGAGGTAACACCCTATGAAAAAATATGCACCCAAAATGGAATACTGGAACATACTATATCCAAAATGTACTCCTTGTTAATGACATCAGTGGTACAGCATAAATTCCCTTTCTTGAGGGAGTGGGAAAGGGAAATGGGCACTACTTTCTCACCAGAACAAGAAAATCAAATAATTAAGTCAGTATTTGCTACCTCAATGTGTGCTAGAATTCAAGAAATGAATTATAAAATTTTTTCCAGGTGGTATTACACTCCGGTTAAAATGAATAAAATTTCTATAGCGAATACAGACCGATGCTGGAGATGTGGGACAGAGAGAGGCACAATGCTTCATATATTCTGGGCATGTCCTAAATTAGAAATGTATTGGGAACAGATTCTGAAGATAATACAAAAAATTACGAAAAGCTATATCCCCAAAGAACCGGCTTTGTTTCTGCTCCACGTCTCTAGCATACCGATACAAAATTACAATAAATCTATTATACCACATTTAATAAATGCAGCCAGGACATGTATTCCTCTCAGGTGGAAAGAGACTGAGCCACCTAATATAATTACGTGGTTTAGGAAGGTGGAGGAAATAAATAACTTGGAAAGCTTGGTCTCTTCCGCCCGCCAACAAACGGATAAATATGAGAAGAAATGGAAACAATGGATAGATTACGTAAACTCAGGAGAAGGACAACTTTAAAACACAGAGAAAGAATTAGATATAATGGATAAATAAGTATAAGGAAGAGGTTCGGGAGAGGAGGAGAGAGGGGAGGAGAGATTTGAGAGGGAGGGGGAAGGGAAAAGAAAAAGGATTTTGTTTTTTTTTTTTTTTTTTTTTTTGGAGGTGGGGAGGAGGGGAGAGAGGGAAAAGGATTGAAATGGGAGATTTGGGTTCGGTTATAGAATGCCTAAGGAAGACTTTGGTCACTTTTGAGTCGAACTGAATATTTTGAAATTTGTAATCGTGAAAGTTGAAATGTTCGGCTATAGAATGTTTAAAGGAAGGTTATGGCTCTTTTGAGTTGAACTAAATATTGTATAATTTGTAATTGTGAAAGTTGGAATGTATTCAATACAATGTATATGTAACTGAACTTAAAGAAATAAAGAAATAATTTGAAAAAAAATAAACTGCTGCTTCCTACACTTCTCTCCAATGCTCTACACTGGCAGAGCTGAGTAACAGCCACACCCCTCAGCACAAGCTTCTTCACAGAGATTTGTACTCCAAAGAAGGGGTGGGGGTATGTCAGACCAGATCTGTTACTAAATGCAGTGGGTCTAAGGGTGGCCATACACTATACAATCTTCTTTTGATCCACCATGAACAATGTTGTATAAGGCAATGCTTGATTTATTACTAATTGAACTGATTGTTTAGGCCTGTCCTCAAATTACACAGTTTTGGTAAAACTAAAGCAGATTGTACAGAGACTGTATAATCAAACTGTAAAGTATATGGCCAGTTTAACGCTTGGCCTATTGTACTGCGCTGTAATGTTTAGACGTCCTGCACAACTGTTGAAATAAGAAAAAAAAAAAAAAGAAAAGTACCAAAATTTCAGACAGCATATCTAATTCTGTGACTTTAATTGGGCCTTAAACGAACTTGCTGCTTTGCCCAGAAAGGATGCCCCTTGCAATCCTCGAGTCAATATTTGTTTTATAATGCCACACTATGAGTAACAAATTTCATTGCTTAACACAGCTTAATTTATTGGGATGAAGATATGGAACAGCCATTGGGAAAAATGACAGTACCCGCCCTCACCTCTCCCCATGCAAAAACAATTTAGGACCAGTAGCACACAAAAATGACAATAGAGTAGAGCAGGGTTTCTCAATCAGGGTTCCCAAGGATTCCTTCAAAGGTTGCTAGGGGTTCCTTCAGCATTAAGCGATTTCGGCCTCTCAGATGAGTAACCACTGACACCAACAATTGCATTATCTGTAAGGGGAAAATTCTTCCCAAAGATCACAAATGTAGGGAGCATTCTTTCTACTGACCATCACGCTAATGCATAGTACTGCACAGTACTGTGAGCTGTAAATATATTAGCAGGGGTTCCCTAAAATCAAAAAGTTATTTCAAGGGTTCCCCCACTAAATGATCCCCTCAAGGCTCAGGGTACCTATCAGCAAAGAGAGATAACAGGAGCCCCCAAAGTCTCACCCTAACAACTGGAGTGCAGAGAATTCAAACCCAGCATCATCATGGACAATACCCCTGTTCATATGTCCCAGGCTCGCTGGCTGGGCTGGGGGGACCACTGGATTTAGATTATCCAGCCCAGGGGTCTTCAAACTATGGCCCTCCAGCTGTTCAAGAACTACAATTCCCATCATGTCTAGTCATGTCTGTGATTGTCAGAGTTTTACAATGCCTCATGGGATGTTTAGTTCTGCAACAGCTGGAGGGCCGTAGTTTGAGGATCCCTGATCCAGCCCGTCGCCCAGCCTGGCAGTTGATTGTAGATCTCCCGAGAGAAAAAAACTAAAAAGATGTAAGGAAGGAAAAAATAATTGCTAGGACCAGAGATTCCAGCTGGGAGCCTAGGTCCTTACTCCTGACTAGACAGATTAAAAAAGGATTACCTAGAGCAGCGAGGGGGGATATATACCAGCTGGGGATGCCCCATGGGCGTAGCCAGGTGTTTTTTGTTCTGCCTAGTCCTACTCCTGGAGGAAGCAATATAACCCACTAGTTATGATTTATGGAGCGCTGTGTCTGTCGATGAACGAAAGAGAAAACTGGATTTTTGACTTACCGTAAAATCCTTTTCTCTTAAGTTCATTGACGGACGCAGTTCTCTCCGATTCATATCAGTAGGGTTATACTGCCCCCTACAGGAGGACACTAGGCAGGAAAAAGTTCTGGCTACGCCTATGGGCAGTCCCGGAGGGTACACCCTCTCTCTTCCTGCAAAGGATGTCAGTTTTGTATCAAAGCAGTGTCAGAAAGTAACACCAAACCAACTCAAAATAGAGGGGCGGGTACTGCGTCAGTCAATGAACTTAAGAGAAAAGGATTTTACGGTAAGTCAAAAACCCAGTTTTCTTTATCGTTCATTGACGGACGCAGTTCTCTCTGATTCATATCAGTAGGGACGTCCCAAAGCAGTGCCATAAAATGAGGGGTGGGAACAGCACAAAAGAACCAGTCCCCAAGGCCAAAAATAGCCAACCAGGCAACATAGGACTCATCAGAACAAAAGATGAGGCCCACCTGAAAACAAACAGTAAAAACCCTCATGGAAGGACAAAAGCCCTCCAAACAGCAGCCAGCAAAAAACCTTGCGGCCGAAAAGAGGCATCTGCAGATGCCAGCACATCCACCTCATAAAACGCACCAAAGGTGTGAACAAACGACCAGGTAGTCGTCTTACAACCTGAAGCACAGATGCCTGTATGGCAAAAAGCCCAGGAAGCACTAGGCGCCCAAGTAGAAAGCGCCGCAACAGGGAAAGGTAGGACCTGACCCATAAATAAAGAAGCCTGCACCACTAACTGTCTGATTCACCTGGAAATAGTCGCAGCAGACACAGGCAGCCCTGTCCTTGGGCCATCCGTGAGCACAGAGAGCGAACCTGACTACGGGAAGACTCAGAAGTCGCCAAGTACCCCTCAAGTGCCGAACTCCATCCAGAGTATGTAGCGCACATTCTGTAGGATGAGGGGGCTCAGGACAAAAGATGGCAACACAATGGCCCCCGTGCAAATGAACACTAGAAACCACCTTCGGAGGGAAGGACGGACCCGGACGAAGTACCACCTGGCCCCATGAACCAACAGATAGGGAGAATGACAGGACAATGTCGCCAGTGCTGACACCCCGTGTGCAGAGTCACAGCAACCAAGGCCACCTTCTACAATAAGGTAAGCAGGGGACACCCACGATACTCGCAAAGGAGGGTCTGGAAGAACCGACTGCACCAACCAAAGGTCCCCAGTTGGCGACGGAGGTCGCACCGGAAGAACAAAGTGTCGCACCCCCTGGAAAAAGTTACGCACCAGGGAACGGGCGGCCAACGGCCTGTGGAATAAAAATGATCAAAGCTGAAACCTGACCCTTGACAGTACTCAAGGCCAACTTTTGATCATTGATTTGGCTTGAAGGAAGCCAAAATCCGGCCACTGAGCAAGAGCGAGGGGGAGCCCCAGAAGACTTACACCACGCAATACGAGACTTTCACATATGATGATTTTTTTCATCATAGAAGAGGCTTCCCACGCTTTACGCAGGGTGGGAATCACTGAAGCAGACAACCCCCGTCCTTTGACACCTGGCTTACAACAGCCAAGCTCGCAAACCGTTGAACGTAATGCCGGACGGGAGGTCGGCCCCGGAGAGAAGAAAACCCAAGGAGCGTCAGCGGCAAGCCTGACCAGGTCGGCGTACAAAGCTCGGCGAGGGGAGGCCAGAGCCACGAGAATGACCGAAATTCTGCCGCCTCGATCCTGCGAAGGATTCTTGGCAGCAACAGGAGGAGGAGGAAATGCAGACAGCAGCTGACACTGACCTCGGCCCATCCGCGAGCACTCTCGCACGACCATGCCGGCGTCAGCCTTGAACAGGTGACCACGCCAAACATCTCAGCATTGAACATGTTGAACCTAGCGAATGTTCTTGCCCATGACAGAACCCATGAGGCCACCATTGCACCTGCCTGAGGGTCCCGGGAGCGGGCCACGACCTCTGCACTATCCTGTAGATGCGATGCCAACAGGCCCACGTCCGGAGTGCCCCCAAACGAAGGCACAACTGCTGGAACCAATCCGGAGGAAGGGACCATTGCCCTGCATCCAGGGCCAGTCGACTGAGGCAAACCGCCTACCAATCGTGTTGTTTCCCCCCCTGGAAAGGGAACAGCGGATAGAGCTGGAACAAGGCGCTCTGCCCAACGAAGAAACATCACTTCCAAAGCAGCAAGGACACTTAAGGTGCCCCCATGGTAAATGACACAAGCCACGGTCGCGGCGTATTCAATTGAAAATGCACCGGACAGCTGCAGGTGCTCGATCCAGTGAACTAGACAAAGCTGGAACGCTCTCAGCCCGAGGACAATAAGCGGTAACCTGGATCCTCCAGGGACCATACTCCCAAAGCAGAAAACCTGCCGAGGACTTTTCCCCACCCGGACAAGCTTGCATCCATATTGACAATAGTCCAGTAGACTGGAGGAAGGGTTCCAGAGCAAGACTCCCCAGGCTACCGGCCCAGCCGGATCCGCAAGTCCAGAGAGTTTGGATTCCAGTCGCCTTCAAGAAGGAGCGCCTAATGGGGGATCCCCAGTGGGATTGAGCGAAAGGGACCGTCTTGAAAAACATCATCATCAGTCCCAGAACTCGCATGCAGGTCCAAAGAGAAGACCATGCGCGGAACAGCAACAGTCGACCACAGTCTAAAGTGCCAAGAGTTTTGACCCCCGAGGGAGAAAAACCCTGACCGAGGACAAGACCAAAGCCAGACTCAGAAAATCCAGTCTCATGGAAAGGACCAGGGATGATTTCTGAAGGTTCAGGACCCACCTGATCTCCACCAGAGTTCCCACGGTGACAACCAAACTTCGTTGTCAGCACAGTAGGGGACTCCAAACCAGAGAAGCAGAGCGGCCAGAAAACCAGGGCAGATACGCCCCGCTGCCGCAACAGCGCCAGGACCGGAGCCAACACCGTCGTGAAGATCCTAGCAGCATAAGCGAGACCAAAGGGTAACGCCACAAACCAAGAGATCCTTCCCCACTGCAAAAAACGGAGAACCCGTAGCTGCCCAGAACATAACAGGACGTGAAGGTAGGCAGCATGATGTTTATGGAGGCCAGGAAGCCCCCTTATGTAGAGAAGCCACCACCGTGCGAACCAATACCAACTTGAATTTGTCATCTGCACGGAACCAACAAAAAACCAGTAGGTCCAGCTTGTTGAACCAGAGCCTGAACTGCCCCACAGAGCGCCTGTAAGTGATCCGGAGACAGTCGCACATTGGAAGGGAAAAAACCTTACCGGAAATAACCAGATCGAAACTCGATCTTGCAAATGGACCGCATGACCTCCTGAACCCAGTCAGCCTGGGATCTGGGCCAGCCACAGGTCCTCGACCCCCTAGATGGGAGAGGAAGCACCTTCAGGCCATGTAGGCCTTGTCAGCAGGTCTGGAAAAAACCAAACCCAGGTACGCCAGACCAGGGTCGCCTGGAACCCACGCGGAAGTCTGGAAGGACTTTGCCACATCGACTGTCCCCGAGGGACGAAGAAACGGTTTGAGAGCCGAAAGGGAGGAACCCCGACTGCGACAAAGGCCTTAACCCCTCACAGCCTGTGTCATCCAGGGCAGCGCCAAACAGGCGATCCCCCTGAAAAGGGAGATCCATTAAGACCTTCTTAGAAGTTTGATCCGCAGACCAACACTCCGGTCAAGTAGACTCCGGTCAACCACTGCCAAAAACGACAAAGGTGTTATACAAGGGAGCCTCCACCAGAGCGGCATCGCAAACAAAATGCAGCCCCTGCGCCAGCTGGTCCAACAGCTCCCCCAGAGCAAGAGGGACATACCCGACACCAAATTGCGGTGTTGGGACTCCGCCCGTCAGGAAGAGTCTACGTGGCAAGGGCAAACAAACACTGTTCCCAGTGCAGATACGCCAGGGAGCACAGAGCGCAGGCCACAGCCCGCGCCATCCTATCCCCTAAGTCCTTAAAGGACGGGGATTCCTCCACCGTTACAACGGTAGTCCCATTCAGCTAGAGACCGTACATCCACCGTTTTAGCGCACCTACCACCATCCCCCAGACCCAAATGCGCCCCGAACTGACGAAAAGGCATAGACGGACAGTGGAGATCCGGAAGGCCCTGCGGCCTCCGTGAGGGGGTCAGGTGGGAAAAAATAGCCCGCAGGGTCCATCCTGAACCTGAGGAACCCACCAGCAACTTTAAAAAAAGAAAAATGAAAAAAATTACATTTTTTTTAAACGGCCCCACAGCGTTACAGCGCCACCCGGAGGTCAGGCACGCGCTAACGGACCCCCACAGAGAGGGAGAGACCACCCTCAAGACTCACTGTCCTTTAGGCACTCCCACCGGCCTTCACTGTAAAAATTCTCCAGCAAAATGGCCGAAAACGGGTGTACCAAGATGATCACCTACATAGAAGCAGACAGAGGCTACAACAAAATGGCAGCCCGCCCGAAAATCACGGCATTTGGGGCCCTTTTGGGGGACCCCCCCAAACGCCCATCCGCACCATCCACTTCATTAGAACCCCAGAAAGACCCCCCTCCCCCACACGATCATTGAGTACCGCGGACAGCGTACACTCGCCCGGCCCCCCATGTGGCCTGCACACTAGGCCCCAGGCTCAGGTAGGCCCAAATAGTCCCCCGCATTGGGGGGGGGGCAGGGGGGGGGTCACAAAAGGACAGAGGGAAACCCAGGAGTGCGAGGGTCCGACCATCCCAGGGAGAGGGCCCGCATCCACCCCAAAATCCGCCAGGGAAGGAGGGGGGAACATTTACTCACCATACCGGGAACACAGACGGGCGCCATCTCTTGACAGGACCCCTGCCATTAGGAACGCTGCGACATCAGCCTAGACCCTGTCGTGTGCGTCCAGGCTAGACATTTAACTCGCAGGGCCAGTCCCCGTCCAGTGGGACTATGACGCGGCCGACCCAGCGTGGAGCTAAAGCCTGCACGCGCTCGCTGGCCAGACTGGGGTGACCACTGGATATGGGGGTCCAGTCTGTCGCCCAGCCCGGCATAATTGCTTGAAGATCTCACAGGAAAAAAAGTTCCCGGAGAAAAAAAGGCTAGCTAAAAAAATTCTACATAAAAAAATACTTTATATGCCAGGACCAGAGATCCCAGCAAGGAACTAGGTCCTTACTCCTTACTATGCAGATTAAAACTGATATCCTATGCAGGAAGAGAGAGGGTGTACCCTCCGGGACTGAAAATAGGCGTAGCCAGAACTCTTTCCTGCCTAGTCTCCTACTCCTGTAGGGGGCAGTATAACCCTACTGATATGAATCCGAGATAACTGCGTCCGTCAATGAACGACAGAGAAAGCATGTTGAAGCTTGTTTAAAGTTTGCTGCACAACATTTAGACAAGCCTGTGAAATACTGGGAGAATATAGTCTGTTCAGCCGAGACCAAACTTTAACTCTTTGGATGCCATAACACACACCTGGATGACATGGCACTGCACATCACCCCAAAAACACCATACCAACAGTGAAGTTTTGAGGTGGGAACATCATGGTGTGGGGCTGTTTTTTAGTATACAGTACTGGCAAACTTCATATCTTTAAAGGAAAAAGATGTACCAAGACACTCTTGATGAGAATCTACGGCCATCTACCAGGATGATGAAGATGAAACAAGGGTGGACATTTCAGCAAGACAATGATCCCAAACACAAAGCCAAGGAAACTCCCAATTAGTTTCAAAGAAAGAAAATAAAGCTGCTAGAATGGCCAGCCAATCACCTGACTTGAATCCAATTAGAAAATCTATGGAAAGAACTAAAAGATCAAAGTTTATAGAAGAGGCCCGCAGAACCTTCAAGATTTCAAGACTGTGTGGAGGAATGGGCCAAAATAACACCTGAGCAATGCATGTGACTAGTTTCTCCATACAGGAAGTGTCTTGAAGCGGTCATTGCCAACAAAGGATATTGTATGAAGTATTAAATACATTTTAGTTCGCATATTCAATACTTTTTACCTGTGTCATTCCATGTTGTTATGACACACAATTTCTGAGCGTATTTGTTTTGTATGGATTGCATGGATTGTTACCAATGTGGTAAAAATGTCATGTCAATAACACCTTTATATTTACCTAAAAAAATGTTAACGTGCTCAAAACATATTTTACCCGCTGTATAACATACACTCACAATCAAACAGTTTTTGTTCTTTTTGGAGTTCCCGCTAACAAAAATTTACTAGGTTTTGATTCTGCTAGTAGATATTTTCATTTTCAGCATCCCTCAGCAGGGTGACTACGCTGTTCATTCTGCAGTGAAATCCTGTCCCCACTCTTCAGCGGGGACTCCGATGCACGGGGCAGGCGGCTCCGATTGCCGCCTGACACCCGCGATCGCTCCCCGCTGAGAGAGAAAACAGTCAGCTGTTGTAAACACAGCTGACCGTTCTCTCTGGAATGTTCATATAGCTCATGTGATCCTTTCATGTAGGATCATAGGTCTCTGTGATCATTTCACAAGCCCTGCCCCCATACAGTTAGAATCACTCCCCTAGGCTCACATTTAACCCCTTGATCACCCAGTGTTAATCCCGTCCCTGTCAGTGTCATTAGTACAGTAACAGTGCATATTTTTAGCACTGATTACTGTAGTAATGTCACTGGTCCCCCCAAAAGTGTCAAAAATGTCAGTTAGGGGTCTGATCCGTCTGCCAAAATGTCGCAGTCCCGCAAAAAATCGCAGATTGCCGTCATTACTAGTAAAAAAAAAAAAAAGCAATAAAAATGACAAATCTTTCCCGTTGTTTGTAGGCGTGATAACTTTTGCGCAAACCAATCAAAATACGCTTATTGAGATTTTTTTTACCAAGAATATGTAGCAGAAAACAAATTGGCCTAAAATGTTAAAAATGTTGATTTTCTTACATTTTTTTTGGGGGAGAAAGTTATATAGCAGAATGTGAAAATAATTTTTTTTTTTTTCCAGAATTGTCGCTCTTTTTTTGGTTTATAGCGCAAAAAAAAAAAAAAAAAATTGCACAGGTGATCAAATACCGCAAAAAGAAAAATCAGTTTGTGGGAAAAAAAAGGATATGAATTTTTATTTGGGTATAGCGTCGCACGCCTGCGCAATTGTCCGTTAAAGTTAACGCAGTGCCAAATCACATAAAATGGCCTGGTCATTAAGGGGGCAAATCCTTCCGGTCCAGAAGTGGTTACGAAGGCTCTAAACCAATTATTGCCAAACTCTTTCCCAACAGTTACGTCAACTGTTATTTTTCTTTGCGGCTTTAATAAAGGTTTAAACCATATGCATAGAAGCGAATCATTTGAAGTCACCAGGTAGTTTTACAGTGCCTTGAAAAAGTATTCATACCCCTTGATATTTTCCACATTTTATCATGTTACAACAAAAAACGTAAATGGATTTTATTGGCATTTTATGTAATAGACCAACACAAAGTGGCACAGAATTGTTAAGTGGAAGGAAAATGATAAATGTTCTTCAAAATTAACAAATAAATGTCTGAAAAGCGTGTCGTGCATTTTTATTCAGCTCTCTTTACTCTGATATACCCAACTAAAATCTAGTAGAACCAATTGCCTTCAAACGTAATAAATAGAGTCCACCTGTGTGTAATTTAATCTCAGTATAAATACAGCTGTTCTGTGAAGCCCTCAGAGGTTTGTTAGAGAACCTTAGTGAACAAACCACATCATGAAGGCCAAGCAACACTCCAGACAGGTCAGGGATAACGTTGTGGAGAAGTTTTAAAGCAGGGTTAGGTTATAAAAAAAAATACCCCAAGCTTTGAACATCTCGCGGATCACTGTTCAATCCATCATCTGAAAATTGAAAGAGTGTGGCTCAACTGCAAACCTACCAAAACATGGCATTCTACCTAACCTGACAGGCCGGGCAAGGAGAGCATTATTCAGAGAACCAGCAAAGAGGCCATGGTAACTCTAGAGGAGCTGCAGAGATCCACAGCTCAGATAGGGGAATCCATCCACAGGACCACTATTAGTTGTACACTCTAAAAATGTGGCCTTTATGGAAGAGTGGCAAGAAGAAAGCCATAAGAAGTCCTGTTTGCAGTTTGCCAGAAGCCATGTGGGTGACACAGAAAACATGTGGAAGCTGATGCTCTGGTCAGATGATACCAAAATTGAACTTTTTGGCCTAAAAAAAAAAAAAAAAAAAAAAAAAAAAAACGCTTTGTGTGGCGGAAAACTAACACTGCACATCACCCTGAAAACTCCATCACCACTGTGAAACATGGTGGCGGTAGCATCATGCTGTGGGGATGCTTTTCTTCAGCAGGGACAGGGGAGCTGGTAAAAATTGAATTGTTGATGGAAAGATGGATAGAGCAAAAAACAGGGCAATCTCAGAAGAAAACCTGTTAAGAGCCTGCAAAAGACTTGAGACTGGGGCGGAGGTTTACCTACAATGACCAGCAGAACAACAACCCCAAACATACAGCCAGAGCTACAATGAAATGGTTTAGATCAAAGCATATTCATGTGTTAGAATGGCCCAGTCAAAGTCAAGACCTAAATCCAATTGAGAATCTGTGGCAAGACTTGAAAATTGCTGTTCACAGATGCTCTCCATCCAATCTGACAGAGCATAAGCTATTTTGCGAAGAAGAATGAGCAACAATTTCAATCTCTAGATGTGCAAAGCTGCTAAAGACATACCCTGTAATTGCAGGGAAAGGTGGTTCTACAAAGTATTGACTCAGGGGGGCTGAATATAAACGCATGCCACACTTTTCAGATATTTGTAAAATATTATATAAACCATTTATCATTTCCCTTCAACTTCACAATTATGTGTCACTTTGTGTTGGTCTAGCATATAAAATCCCAATAAAATTAGGATTTTTGTACTCTCCGTAAAATCCTTCTCTGAGTTCACTGACAGACACCGCTCCATATTCTTCACCATAGGGTTATGCTGCCCTGTACAGGAGTAGGACTAGGCAGACAACACAAAATCTTGGCTACACCCTGTGGGCCGTCCTCAGCTGGCATAACCCCTCTCTCTGCTTAGCGATACTCGGTTTTGTAACAAGCAGTAACAGAAGCAAAAAACTCCTCAGAGGGATGGGTGCCGTGTCTGTCAATGAACTGCGAGAAAAGGATTTTACGGTGACTAAAGAAATCCCATTTTCTCTTCCATTCATTGACAGACACAGCTCCATATTCTTCAGTATAGGGACGTCCCAAAGCAGTGCCAAACATGAGGGGTTTGAATAACAAACCCAAGGCTAAACAAGCCAATCAAGGTAATAGTAGCTCAACTAGAACATCAGGAGGCCAACCTGAAATACACCCTCAAGAAGGAAAAAAACATTCTCTAAATCACAGCCCTCAAAAACTTTGCGGCCAAAAGGAGGCAACCGCAGATGCCAAAACTTCGAAAAGGTACGAACCGACGACCAAGTGGCCGCCATGCACACCTGCGCCACTGACGATTGATGACAGAAGCACTAAGTGCCCAAGTAGAATGTGCCATGACCCCCTGAAGGTATGTATGCCCCAATAAATGGGACGCCAAAGGTCTTTGAAAAAAGATTGCCAAGGCAGACACTTAGCCTTTCACGGCGCTCTAAGCCAGTTTCTGATTCAACCCCGTTGAAGAAAGGCCAGATTCTGAGCCCCCGAAAAGGAATGAGGATGGACTCCTCGAATCTCACACCAGAAAATGTATGTCTTCCACATCCGATAATAAAGGTTTCCAGATATACATTTCCTTGCCTTCAACGTGGTTGGAATAACCGAGCCAGACCAGCCCCTGTCCTTCAGCACCTGTCTCTCAACAGCCAGGCTGTCAAAATCAGTGACTGTAGAACAGGATGGAAGATCGGCCCTTGAGACAACAGATCATCCCTGAGAGGACGCCTGCAGATGTCAACAACCAGTCGCACCAGGCTGATAAGGCCAGTCCAGAGCCACCAGAAGACTGGAATCTCTTTGTCCTTGATCTTGCGTAGAAGTTGTAGAAGCTGGAACGATGGAAAGGCGTAAATCTGATGGTACCGGTTCCATGGAGCCACCAGAGCATCAGTGGTGTCTGCCAGAGGATCTCAAGACCTGGCCATGAACCTTGGCACCTTTCTGTTGCGCTAGTACACCAACAGAACCACCTTGGGGGTGCCGCACCGCAGACATATCTGATGAAACACGTCCGAATGAAGGGACCGTTTCCCCTGGTCCAACGCCTGGCGACTGAGGTAGACCGCCTGAAAATTTTCCATGCCGGAAATGTGCACGGCGGAGAGGGCAAGAATGATCTGTCCACTGGAGAATGCCGGACACCTCCAGGGCTGCCAACACACTCCTTGTGCCGCCCTGGTGAATTACAAAAACCACGGCCGTGGCGTTGTCTGACTGAATCTGCACCAGGAGCCCCCGGAGCTGCTCCTCCTAATGATCCAGGCAAAGCATGATCGCTCAAAGTTCCAAGACATTGACGGGCAATCTGGACTCTTCCAAAGTCAAGCGGCCCTAGGTCAAATTCAGCCCCAGGACCCCTCTCCACCCGGACAGGCTGGCATCTGCCGTGACCACTGTCCAGTACAAGGGGAGAAAGGACTTTCCCTGTAGCAAGGTTGGGGAGTGCAGCCAACAGACCAGAGAACTCTTTGTCGCCTGACTCAGACAAAATCACATTGTCCAGCGACTTGAGCCACTTATCCCATTTGACCAGAATCTCCTTTTGAAGGCGTCTCCTGTAGAAATGTGAAAACGGAATTGCCTCAAAAAGGTGGACACCTTCAGGCCCAACACTCGTATACAAAGGGACGCCACTTGTGGGCTAATATTTGAATCGCAGAATGCAACTTCTACAACAAGAAACACTCTGGCTAGAGCTGAATCCAGAGCCACCCAGATAATCCAATCTCCTGGTCGGAACCAGGGCAGACTTCTGAAATTCAGAAGCCACCCGATCTCCTGCAAAGTCTGGAGAGTAATTTCCACATCGGCCATCTGAGCCGATGGAGACTGCTCGCAAGAGGTGGTCCTCCAGGTACCCCAGCACAGCAATCCCCCGCTGACGTAGCAACGCTAAGATCGGGGCCAACACTTTCATGTGGAACCGAGGAGCGGAAGCTAAACAAAAGGGTAACACCACAAACTGATTTTCAAGTAGCTGATCAGATGACCATAGCGGGTCACGTGATCATTCACTACACCACCTTGCTGCCTGCTTTTCGTCAATGCGAATAGACTGCACTGTTCACCAGGGAAATGTCAGTGCAGGCCCAAACACACTGCAATAGAGATCCACTCTACTAAAAGCCTCAATTTGCTGGTGGAAGGAAGGACCCCCTTATTAGCTTTCCTGCCAATATTTCAAATACCCAATAATATGTATACAAATAAACAATAAACCATACACTGCTTCGAGATAAGGGTTAATAAATACTACAGAAATCCAAACATTTTATGACCTAGATAATGTTTTTTTATTTAATAAGCTGATGCAAAACTGTATTGTTCTATCAACGTTATGAAACCTTTTTATGAAAAATGTGTTATCCTTGATGTAGAAGATTAAAAAAAAGCAAAAAGAAAAAGGTGCTGTTAACTTCTGTCGTTATCATACCTGGATCTTCCTCCAGAAGGCCTGATGCAGCCAGTTTGTTTCGGAGTGCATGATAATAATTTTCAAGTCCCTGGAAGAGATAACAGAACAATGTAAGGAGATCAGGTTTAAGAAGAAAAGATTCTAGCACTTCAATAAATTTCGTACTTTGGCCAAAAGCATATAAATATGTTGTCCCCAAACCTTCCTAAGTGCAAGAAAGCAGACGTGCAAGAAATGAGACGAGGAAATGTAATAACTATGGTATTGAGAAAAAGGTGTTTATTACACAGCAGCTGCTTGATTCCAAATGTAATCATTACCTGCATGTGTTAGAAAGCATCTAGAAGAAATTAATTGTCTCTAAACATTATAATACTGTGAATAAATGGTTGCTATAGGAACAAAATAATGAGTAAAGATATTCCCACCTATATACTACACAGTTACATTATTCAACCAAAATTCTCAGCTTTTGCATATGTAATTCTGTAAATTTGGCCATATTTGTCACCCAACAGCATATATTATCAATATCATGTACTACTTTTGTTGTGACCTAATCTCTCCCTTTTAAGCAAGTATCAGAGAAAACCTGTGCTGGAATCACTGAGGGCAGGACCCAGGCTTTCCCTGTCCACCTTCGCTTGAGATGTCCCAAACTGATATTGGAGAGCAAAAATTCAAAATTTAATATAGTCTTTAGGGCTAACCTTACTTGGCATCCTGTGACCTGCATTTTGGGCTGCAGTATCTATCAAACTTAGTAAGAGAGACCGATCTATCCATAGGTTTACATAAAACACTAATATTGGCCAGAAAAGTACTGCCCTCCTATCCATGGAGGCAAAAATGGGTGAACTTTGCCACACGTTGGAAATGTTAACAAGCCTTACCTACAGGGGACAATTATTACAATTGAATTTGAACTGACTGGTTCAATTTCCCTGGTCTGGTACCAGTGGGACTATTAAGTAGAGCTCACTTGTCACTGTATGGCCTCACATGATTAATAAAATTTAGCTTTAATTAACCATTAATTTATAGGTAAAAGGTTCTTTAATTGATCCCTGATAAAAATAATGTGATACACAGAATACCTTTTGATTCTAATTACTTACTGTAAACGCCAAAATACCGGCACAGGTCATGATGAAAAAATCGAATTTTTGTAAGAACTTACCGTAAAATTATTTTCTCAGAGTCCTCTGACAGTCGCAGCCCGTTCAGTTAGCCTTCACAAGTGGGTAATGCACATCTCCGCAGGAGCAGGCTAGGCAGTGAAAAGGTTAACAGAAGCTTTTACACATAACACACCTCTAGGGGGCTGTTCCCCAGCTATTACCCATCAGCCACTAGGTGCTGCTCTTCAGTTTCGTAGCAAGCATTACAGGCTATGCCACTAGGTGCTGCTCTTCAGTTTCATAGCAAGCATTACAGGCTATCAACCCCAAAAAATAGAGGGTGGGGGCTGCGACTGTCAGAGGACTTGGAGAAAAATAATTTTACGGTAAATTCTTACAAAAATTCTATTTTCTCTTACGTCCTCTGACAGTCGCAGCCCGTTCAGTTAGCCTTCACGAGTGGCATAGCCCAAAGCAGTGCAGGTGTGAGGGGTGGGAAGACGTAACCAAAGAAAAGGCAATGTGTCAACCAGGCCAGAGACTAAAAAACTGGGCCAACAGGGCAACAGACGCTCAACAGGAGCCAAACCTGAGCAAATACTCCCCAAGAAGAGACAGAACAACCCGCCTCTGCAAAACAACCGCTGCGCTCAAAACCTCGTGGCCAAAGGAAGCATCCAAGGATGCCCGTACAAAAAGTCAGTAGAATTTTGTGAAAGTGCGCACAGACGACCACGTCGCCACTACGCACACCTTAGCCACCTGAAGCCTGATGGAGGAAAGGCCAAGAGGCCATGACGGCTCTAGTAGAACGTGCCCTCCCAAGAAAAAAAGGAGGCACCTGAGCCTATAGTGAATAGGCCTAAACCAAAGTCTGTCTGATCCAAACCGGAAGGGGTTGCAGCGGTCAGAGCCAAACCATTCCGAGGGCCCTCAGAAGGACAAACACGGAAACAGACTTCTCAAAAGACTCAGCGGCAGACAGGCAAAAACTAGATCGCCCGGACCAACAGCAAGGAACACAAGACAAAGTCCTTGGGATGCTTGGGTTGCGCCCAAGGCGGAGGCAACGTAAGAACTACGTTGAGGTGGAAAGCAGACATCACCTCAGGAAGAAAAGACTGAGTGGGTCACAGGACCACAATACCCCTATAAACAACCAAATAAGGTGACCGGCAAGGCCGAGGCGCCAATACCGACACACTGCGAGCAGAGGTGAAAGCCACCAGAAAGGCAACTTTCTGGGACAACACAGGCAGAGCTATCACTCTGATATTCTCAAAGAGAGGCCGTAGTAAAAACGGACAAAACATAATTGATTCCGTCCCCACGGAGGCAAAGGAGCCGTCTGCGGGAGAGCTAGATGACGCAACCCTTGAACAAAGGTGCCAATCAAGGAATTCGTCGCCAAGGGACGCTGGAAGAAAAAATGCCTAGGGCCGACAACTGACCATTGATCGTGCCCAGCGCCAAGCGCTGATCCACACCTTCCTGCAGAAAGGCCAAGACCCTCCCCACCGAAAAGGAGCGTGGAGGATACCCTTGCGACTCACACCAGGCAATATACGCATCCCAGGTACGATAGTAAATCCCCCTGAAGGTAGCTTTCCGAGCCTCCAGTAAGGTAGGAGTGACAGCATCCAAGACACCCTTGTCTCTCAAAAAATTGGCTTTCAACAGTCATGCCGTTAAAGCCAGAGACTGTAAATCGTCTCTCAGCGGAAGCCGCCAGGGCGGCTTGACAACCATCTGCATGAGGTCTGCGTACCAAGACCGACGAGGCCAGCCTAGGGCCACCAGAATTACCAGCAGAGCAACCTTCGGATGCCAAAGTCGCAAGTGCAGAAGAAAAGGAGGCCATGTAGGAGGATTCAGGGGTTCCTGAAGCACCAAACAGGTATGCGGGGAATATGCTATCCTGGGACTCCATATTGCAATAAAAACATTTTTTAATCGGAAGTTCCTGCGGTCCACACCGCAAACCTGCACCGCTGATGGAGACCCCTTAAAAATAGCTTTTGCCACAGAAAAAGTGCAGTTTTGCAGGAAAATGCCCGAAAAACCACCTAAAATCAGCCCCACAGTGTCACAGAGTACTTGCCGGACTGCCACACGCTGCTGCAGTGAGAAGTGAAAAAGGTAAGTGACCTCATGCACTAGAGGCCGATGCACGCCCTGAGCCACAGCATAATGGTGCCTAATAGAAAGCAAGGGGAGGAAGGCACTCGCAAAATGGCTGCCGCCCTTACTAGGCGGCCGCCCACATCAAAGATGGCGGCTGAACCGGTGCCAAAATGATAGAAAAAAAATGGCTGCTGCCCACAAAAAGAGGCCAGAACAGCCTGCTCTCACCCAAAATGGCGGCCGATCGATCTGCGCCAAATCAGACCCAGGAGCTGGCCACCACGGGGATCAGAAAATACCCCCCAAACATGCAGTAAGCCCCCACACCCCCATCCATAACAGAGTACACCGCAGTGCACCCCCAGTGGGGGCAGGGAGGTAGGGGCCGC
Source organism: Pelophylax lessonae (assembly GCF_965119305.1). Taxonomy (NCBI): domain Eukaryota; kingdom Metazoa; phylum Chordata; class Amphibia; order Anura; family Ranidae; genus Pelophylax; species Pelophylax lessonae. Next base: position 121,917,201 of record NC_138779.1, read on the forward strand.
ATAAAAAGGCCAGGAGGGGGGACACTACAGAGACCACCTGTGTTCTGCCACCCCCCAGGAGTGGGCCCAAATAACACCCCCATAAACAAAACTGTCCGAGGGACAGGGGGGTAGCATCACTCGCCATTCAACGGATCGCAGGCTCCTCTCCGATACGGAACACCTCCCACCCTGAGTGGGGGTGCCGACAGCCAGGAAGGGATGCTAGCAACACACGGGCATTCCGAAGTGGAGACATCCCGGCGAAGATGGATCTCTGCAGGCTCGTCCCCGTCCCCAGGGGCACTGTCGTTGCGGGGCCTGGGCGTACCAATGACCTGCGGCGCTCGTTGGCAGGCTGGGATTCCGTAAGGATCTATATTATCCAGTGCAATGCCCAGCTCTGCTGTCGCTTGTAGTCCTCCAGAGATCCTTCTGACTAACTAGTGATAGTGAGTGAGGAAAAAAATTAAAAGAAAAAACTTCTTTCAAAGAAAAAGACAAAAAAAAACTAAGACAGGTCGCAGCAGGTAAGCCTATGTCCTACTCCTACACTAGGCAGCATGAAAACTGAAGAGCAGCACCTCATGGCTGATGGGTAATAAGCTGGGGAACAGCCCCCTAGAGCTGTGTTATGTGTAAAAGCTTCTGTTAACCTTTTCACTGCCTAGCCTGCTCCTGCGGGGATGCGCATTACCCACTCGTGAAGGCTAATTGAACGTGCTGCGACTGTCAGAGGATGTGAGAGAAAACTGGATTTTTTTCTTATTGTAAAAACCTTTTCTCTGAGGTTTACTGTGGACACAGCTCCATGTCTTCTAGACCCTTGGGCTTATGCTGCTCTCTCTTCAGAAATAGGACTAGGCGGAAACAATTTTGGCTACGCCCCTGAGGCAGTCCCAGGGGGTATACCAATACTTCCTGCGATAGGACTTCAGTTTGTAATAAGCAGCGTCAGAAGAATACATAACTCAACCCAACAGAGGGGTGGGTGCTGTGTCCATCAGTGAACCTCAGAGAAAAAATATTTTACAGTAAGACAAAAATCCAGTTTTCCTTCTTTCACTGACTGACACAGCTCCATGTCTTCTAGACCCTTGGAAAGTCCCAAAGCAGTATTAACATGAGGGGTGGGAAAAACACAGCAATACATAGATTTCCCAACAAGGCTAAACAAAGCCAACCCAGTAAAACAGGAGCTCAACCAGGAACTAGAGCTCACCACCAGGAAGAAAATACACCCTCAAGAGGCGGGAGCCTCTGCAACTGCAGCCTGCAAAACTTTGCGGCCAAAAGCAGCATCCGAAGATGCAAGCACATCCACCTTATAAAACTTGCACATCTGAACCATGGATGCCTGATGACGGAAGGCCCAGGAGGCACTAAGCGCCCTCTTGGAATGCACCTTGACAGGGGAGAGGAGGAACCAGACCCTTAATAGCATAGGCCTGCACCACTGTCTGCCTGATCCACCCTTTACGAGGTCCATCGGTAAGAACAAAGATTCAGATTTCCGAATCGACTGTCACTTCTAGGTACTCTCGAATCACCCTGACTACATTCAAGGAATGTAGAGCAATTTCTTTAGGATGTTTTGGGTTAGGACATAAGGACAGCAATACATTATCTTCATTCAAATGAAACCCCGAGACAACCTTAGGAATGCCTGACAAGGTTGTTACACCACTTTGTCCCTGTGAACTACCAGGTAAGGTGACAGACAGGCCACCTTCTGTGACAGAGAGAGCAAAGGAAGTTAACAAATGTTTTCAAAAGAAGGCTTTAGAAGTGCTGAGAGTACCAAATTGAGATGCCACGGAGGTACCAGGAATCGCACCGGAGGATCCAGATGGCGAACTCCCTGCACAAAAGTGTGAACCAAAGACTTTGCCGCCAATTCCATTTAAAAAGCAAGGGAGCCAAGTCCTTACTCCTGACTAGGCAGAAAAAACTGAAGTCCTATAGCAGGAAGTGACGGTATACCCCCTGGGACTGCCTCAGGGGCCTAGTCCTACTTCTGAAGAGAGAGCAGCATAAGCCCAAGGGTCTAGAAGACATGGAGCTGTGTCCGTCAGTGAACGAAAGAGAAATATAATTTATTTATATGTATTTGCTTATATATTTAAAGGTCTATGTACTTTAGAGAATAAAACCTTATGATTTCATTCTTACTGTATACAACTTGGAAATTACATACCTAAAAGACTCAAAAGTAGAATAGAAAGGCAAAGGTTTGCTTTAAGATAGGTAGAGTAACTGACATGCTTTAAAAGAGAAGTATGGGATTCTTTTTTCCTCCCAATTACACTTACCTAAGTGGATGTAGCATCGGTCCGATGCTGCATCTGTCCCCAGCCGCCTCTACACTGAGAACCGAGCGATCAAAAACTGTGGATTGCTCAGTTCTGACAGCTGCCCGAGCAGAGAGCTGGTGCCTGTCAGTTACCAGCTCTCTGCTCTGCCCCCTCCTCGCTCATTGAAGCGCTGGGCTGTAGAGGGGTGGGGAGCGGCTGGCTCAGGCTCTCAGTGGCTTGCTGGGAGGCTGAGCCGGGTGTCGGTCCAGGCACCTAGAGGATCCTGACTCCGTGGTCGTGATGATGCAGTGCCTAGACTGACTTCTGCAAGACGTCTGCCGAAAGTGGACTTCAGCCTGCTCTCTGCTGAAAACGGGTGCACTCCTGTGATCCATAGGAGATGTACAGCCAAACAAGCTTTGGCTATACATCTCCTTTAAAGAGGAACTTTAGTTTACCCAGGTCCCCATCCGGCCTATAGACAAATGAAGGCCAGGCGGAATATTCACCATTCTGGGTGGATGTCATATGACGTCCTCTCAGAAACAAGCCGCATTGCTGTGCAATCTGTCACCCCGTGTCCACCGGACAAAGTGGATGACTGATCAGTGTACTGGCCGCTGCTGGTACCATGTGATCGTTTTGAACAATCAGATCACATAACAATTATACACTATGGATAGCTTTCAGTCATGCCATCCATTGTAATCTATTGTGTTAATCTCTGTGATTGCTCACAGTGATTACTTGGGCCAATCACAGCCCATCTGTACCATGTTATTAGCTGTGGCCAATCACAGCTAACCACATTAACACTGAATTAATATATTTCATTCAGTAAAAACGGTTGCTTATAACAGTAAAATTCACTGGTCTAAGCAATCGGAATGTGTAAAAATAAAACCCTGACCAATTCCCAGAATAGTACAATGTTTCTATGGTAAAACTGCATTGCTCTGGTCACAGCATGATAAAAAAAAAAAAAGAAAAGAAAAAAATGTAACATCTTTGATTCACCAGTTACGATAACGCTGTACTGCACAGGTGTCAATATGTAAAAAAAAAAAAAATTGACAAAAAGGTTTTCTTCATTTTTCATAAATTTCTTAATTTTTTTTCAAAACATTGTGACTAAACAAATTACAACTTTAACCACTTGCCAACCGCATACTGTATATATATAAGATGGCAGAGTGGCTCTCCCAGGCAAAACCACGTATGGGTACGTCATTTGCCTGGGAGGCGCTAGGGGAGCGAGTGTGCGCTCCCGCCCCCGATCGTCAGCGGGGAAGCCGATGCGTGTCAGGCGGCTCTGATAGCCTCCTGACACCCGCGATCGCTCTCCGCTGAGAGAGAAGAACGGTCGGCTGTTGTAATCACAGCCAACCGTCTTTCTCCCTGAAAAAAACAGAGCTCATGTGATCCTTCTATATAGGAGCACATGTCTCTGTGATCATTTCACAAGCTACGCCCCCCCCCCCCCCCCCCAGTTAGAATCACTCCTCTAGGCTCACATTTAACCCCTCGATCACCCACAGGGTTAACCCCTTCTCCCTGCCAGTGTCATTATTACAGTAACAGTATTGTTAGCACTGATTACTGTAGTAATGTCACTGGTACCCCCAAAAGTGTAAAAAATGTCAGTTAGGGGTCCGACCTGTCCGCCGCATTGTCGCAGTTCCGCAAAAAATTGCAGATCGCTGCCATTACTAATAGAAAAAAAAAAAATAAAAATGACAAATCTTTGCCGTAGTTAGTAGACACAATAACTTTTGCGCAAACCAATCAAAATACACTTATTGTGATTTTTTTTACCAAAAATATGTAGCAGAAAAATTGCCCTAAAATATTTAAAAAATTGGATTTTTAATTTTTTTGGGGAATGTTATACAACAGAATGTGAAAAATATTGTTTTTTTTATTTTTTTTCCAAAATTGTCACTTTTTTTTGTTTATAGCGCAAAAAAAAAAAAATAGCACAGGTGATCAAATACCACCAAAAGAAAGCTCTATTTGTGGGAAAAATAGGACATCAATTTTATTTGGGTACGGCGTCGCACAACCGCGCAATTGTCCGTTAAAGTAACGCAGTGCCGAATCCCAAAATAGTGCCTGGTCATTAAGGGGGCAAATCCTTCCGGTCTTAAAGTGGTTAAAAAAAACTTGCCATACCTCTTACTAAATACCTTGAACTGTCTACTTTCCAAAAACAGGTAATTTGGGAGATATTTGTACTATCCTGGCGTTTTTTGAGGCCTCAAGAAATTAGATTTTCAAAACTTTATAACAGAAACTAAAAAAAAAAAAAAACCAAAAAAAAAAAAAACAGTCTTTTTAATATTTCTTTAGCCAAAAAAAAAACCCAGTGGTGTGTAAATACCACCAAAAGAAGGCTCTATTTGTGTGAAAAAAATGATTAAAAACTTCATATGGGTACAGTGTTACCTGACTATGAAATTTATGAGTAATATGAGTAATTGTCATTCAAAGTGCGACAGCACTAAAAGCAAAAATTGAAAGTCTACAGCCACAAATACTGTAGCTGCTGACTTTAAATATACAGACACTTACCAGCCCAGTTTTTCAGCCCTGTCTTAACTTGGGCCATTTCTTTGCTGGTCTTTGAGTCCCAAGCGGTGCCATCGTGACTGCAGGAAGTCTTCTGTGACTTCCTGATGCTTCAGTTGGCTCCCCACTGTGCATGCGCAAAACGCACTGCACTCTGTGTATGAACCTGATGTCTCCTAGGACAGGTCACGTGTCCCAGGAGGCAGGAGGTTCTGCGTAGAGGTGTTTAAGCAAAAGTGGGAGTAAGAAATAGAAACCTGCTCCCTTAAAAAAAAAAAAAATCAATCTGCAATACAGGAAGAGGAAGGGGGGGGGGGGGGCAATCAGCTACTTCCTTTTGAAGTCATGCAGGCTGGGAGCAGGTATATTATTCTGGTCATCATTTCAAAAAGATTAAACACATCAGCCCCTGGCCCTTTAAAAAAAAAAAAAGGAAAACCTGTAAACCTATAAGTTCATTTTATTTCACCATAAATGTGGTACTTTACTAGCAGTGCTATTTCTTCAGTTCACCTTGAGTAGGCAGAAGTCAAGTTTCAGTGCTCACCTTGAGCTGTAGTAAGTCAGTCTCAATATTTTCAATATAATGTAACATCCGTTTATATGTCTCAAAAGGTGGCGTAGGCTCAACAAGCTCAGTGATTGGCGCACTCAGCCTCTCTGTTGCAGAGGAGGAGCTCTTTGCTGGCTGGTCAGAAAATGTGCACTGGGTAGAAGACTCAGGACAGATGTAATCTTCATCCGTGGAACTTTCCTGTATGCTCTCATACCCATCCAGGATCAAGTATCGCCCTACATAAAGGATATCAAGTAAGAGATCTTTATCCAAACCAAACAGTATTGCCCATTTCCCTAAGATAAACAAGCCTGTCACCTGATATCCGATATTGCATCTCATCCAAGCCTCTCGCTTTACTGTTTTCCTTAGAATGTTGCTTGCTGTGAAGCTCCTGAGCATCAAAGTACTGTTCTATGTTCTCTTCCACAGATTCATCAGTCATCTCCGAGCTTAGTCTTCCACGATCAGAGCATCGTTCTTCAGATTTCTGTCTTAAGGAGGATTGTCTATTAGAATAGCTCTCTCTGCTTTTCTTTCGCTGGTGGTTAAGGCCCAAAGGCACCAGCTGCTGGTCACTGTCTGCAGTGTGCTCCCTGGAACTCCGACTGCAGAAACGCTGGAAGTTTTCAGACTCTTCTTTCTGAAGGAGCTTTACTTGTTGCAGCTTTACTTGTTGCAATAGTATCTGCTTAAGTAATTCCACTAAAAGAAATGAATAATACACTAAAATCAAAATTCTTTTGGGGATAGTATTGCATCATTCGTGCATAGTTCTACACACATTTTCATGCTAGTCAAAACCAAAATCAAAACATGATTGGAAATAGCACCTCACATGTACATAGTAAATATACAAAGCCCAGCTCCATTTTTGAGTCCATATATGCAATGCATATTGATGATTTCTCACAGCTATTACACACTTATACTGAAAATAGTGAAATATGCATCTTCATGTCGTATATGACAAGGATCTATTTTTGATTCTTACCGTTTCTGAGCGCATCCAGGGCCCACGTGTGCTCCAGAGGTGTGTCATAAGAGATGTGGCTGGAAGGTGATGTGGAAATTGGATGGTGAAAAGTCCCTTGTTGAGGCTGCAGGATGCCATCATCACCAACATGGGGAACAGACATTGGCAAAGCTGTGCCTTCAGTTTCTGGGTCCTTGCCTGTGGAAGAAGGCACAGAAATATTGAAAGCTCAGAAATGTGAGGAAAAATGCATGTATGCAAAATTCCAAAAATGTTATAACCAGTTCAGCTCCAGAGCAATTTTCTTTTCTTTGTCGCATGCATGTAAAAATACAAATTTTTGGCAATAAAATTACATAAACCCCAGAACATTCTATATTTTCTGAAAGCAGAGGCCATGTAAAATAAAAAGGGGATAATTGCAAATTTTTGTTTCATGTGATATTTGCGCAACTGTTTATCAACCACTTGCCACCCGCCCTATAACAGATTGACGGCGGCAAAAGTGGTTGTCTATCCTGACTGGGCGTCATATGACGTCCAGCAGGATAGAGCACTCCCCCCCCACGCAGAGCGGCGATCGGTGCTGCGGTGTGTCACTCTGACACACCGCATCTCTGATCTCCGTAAAGAGCCTAATGACGTAGGCTCTTTAGCATGTGACCAGCTGTGTCCAATCACAGCTGCTCACATAGTAAATAGGAAGTGCCGTTGATCAGCTTTCCTCAGTTCGCGACTGACAGGGACGAGTAAAGGAGAGCCGATCTGCGGCTCTCCTGACGGGGGGGACTGTGCTGGTAATCAGAGCATTGATCACCAGTGCACACCCTTGGGGGGGTGCCACTAGAGCCACCAGGGATTGCCCCACCCATGGCCACCAGGAATGCCCACCCATGGCCACCAGGAATGCCCACCCATGGCCACCAGGAATGCCCACCCATGGCCACCAGGAATGCCCACCCATGGCCACCAGGGATGGCAATCAGGGCTCAGGGACCCTTTCAGTGCCCTCCCCATCAGAGCTGCTCATGATTGCCATCTATCAGTGCCGCCCACCAGTGCCCATCATTGCAATCTATCAGTGCCGCTCACCAGTGCCCATTATTAACCACCAGTGCTGCCTATCAGTGCCCGTCAGTGCAGCCCATCAGTGCCCGTCAGCGCGGCCTCAGTGCAGGAAAAAACTTATTTATAAAATTTTATAACAAACAAACTTTTTTTTTTTTTTGTTTAGCAAAAAAGAAAAAACCTTGCGGTGATCAAACACCACCAAAAGAAAGCTCTATTTGTGTGAAAAAAATGACAAATTTGGTTTAGGTACAGTGTTGCATGACCGCGCAGTTGTCATTCAAATTGCAACAGCGCTAAAAGCTGAAAATTGGCCTGGGCAGGAAAAGGGTGAAAGTGCCCTGTATTGAAGTGGTTAAACGCAAATAGTTCAGATGAAAAATAATAAAATAATTTTAGTGCAAAACCACATCACATAATACCCATTTTTGGTTAAATGTAAAAGATAAGGTTGCATCGAGTAAATATATAGAAGAAAAAATTTCAAGTTTTAAAATTGTGTGCGCCCGCGATATAGCCACAAACGATGAAGCCCATAAATCCTCAGACGATGCGTTAAAAGACGTTTCAGCTCATCAATTTAGAGTTAACTAGGAGCTCTTGTGGTAGAATTATTGTTCTCACTCTGACGTTCGCAGCGATATATCACGTGTGTTGCGACCATGGTTTACTTACACTTATGCACCCTGGGAGTGCATTTGCACAGGTGTGTGGGGCAACTGGGGTTTTGGCAATTTTGTTTTTTCATAATTTTTTTTTTTACTTTTTTTTCTTTATTTTTACATGATTGCTATCACAAGGGGTTATTAAACCATGTGAAGACTGAGTATATTTTTGACACTTTATGTTTATAAGTTAAAATCTGTATTTTTTGCTAGAAAACTACTTAGAACCCCCAAACATTATAAATATATTTTTAGCAAGAACTCTGGAGAATAAAATGGCGGTCATTGCAATATTTTTTGTCTCGCGGTATTTGTGCAGCGGTCTTTCAAACGTAATTTTTTTGGAAAAATTATGAAAAAAATCACATTTCACTGCATTTAAAAAAAACTAAACAGTTAAGTTAGCCCATTTTTTGTATATTGTGAAAGATGATGTCACGCAGAGTAAATAGATACCCAACATGTTACGGTTTAAAATTCCGCACACCCGTGGAATGGCGACAAACTACGGTCAATACAAATCTCCATAGGCAGCGCTTTCAAATTTTTTAATGGTTACCAGGAGTAGACTAGGCAGTGAAAAAACTGAATTTTTGTAAAATCTTACCGTAAAATTCCTTTCTCTGAGTCCTCCGACAGTCGCCGCCCACTCATACAGTCACATACTTGATGCAGGTTCTGCAGGAGTCCTGGGGTCAAATGAAGATTTGAGGGAAAAAATCTGTCCGCCGGCCCAGAAAGGAATTCGATCTTTTACCCTGATCGAACGATTTCCTGAACCCACCTGTCCGAAATCCGGAGCAGCCAAGGTTGGAAGAAACCGCGCAAACGTCCCCCCACCCCGGAATTGGGTGAGGGCGCCCCTTCAGGCGGAGGCGGATTGACCCGCCTAGCCGGCATTGCCCGACTTCTGCTTGCCCGCCCAGGGCTTCTTCTGGCTACCCTGGCCCTTGAAGGGCTTGCCCTTCGCTTGGTTTCGAAAGGCACGAAAGGACCCCTGAGTAGATGGAGACGCAGAACCCCGCTTGCCACGAAAGGACTTGTTCTTCGGGTTCTGGGGCAGCAAAGTGCTCTTGCCCCCTGTGACGCCTTTTACCAGGGTATCCAAAGCCTCGCCAAAAAGGCGAGAACCAGCATAGGGAAAATCAGCAACTGTTTCCCGCGAGGACTGGTCAGCCGACCAGCTCTTCAGCCAGATCAGTCGACGGTTAAGCACCGAGACACTAGATAGGCGTGCTACCAAAGGGGCCTCATTTAAGGCCGCATCACACAAATACATGATTCCTTGGTGAATTTGATCCACCATATCCAGCCGGGCATGTGGAACAGCATCAGACACGAGGTTGCTCCTAAGCACCTTAGTCCAATCAGCCACCGCCTGAGCCACCAAAACGGACGCGAAAATGGGTTTGAGCAACGAGCCCGCCACCGTATAGGAATGGCGGGCTAGAGACTCCAACCGCCGGTCCGTGGGATCCCGAAAAACCGGGGTATCATCTGAAGGAACCAAGGTAGCCTTGTTCAATACGGCCACAGTGTGATCCACCTGTGGAGGCACACACCATCGTGATTCCGTAGCCGGCGCAAAGGGATAAAGCAATTTGAACCGACTAGGTACCAGGAATGGACGTTTTAAAGTGCGCCACAGTTCATTAACAGTGTAATGAAACTCAGCGGGACAGGGAAAGACCTGCACCGACTTGCGGGTCCTGTGTGTCCCAAATGAGGACACAATGCCCGCAGGACTGGGCTCATCCTCCAAATGTAGTGTTTCCTTTACAGAAACAATCAATTCATGCATGGTCGCACGCTCTTCAGGCTATCCCGGGGAGGAAGTATCAACCCCGTCCACCTCTGCCTCCCCCTCAGACCCCAGCGGGTCTAAGGATGAGCGAGACCCTGAAAAGGGCACGCTCGCCGCAGCAGCCATATCGCCATCTGAATCAGAGGAGAGAGACAATCTGGGCCTCTTCCTAGCAGCACGTTCAGCCATCAGCACCTCCATATTGGAAACCAAGGTCGCCACTACAGTGGCCAAATCAGGTTTCAGAGGGGCCACAGGAGAACCGGGGCCCCCCACCAGAGCTGGGGGGAATTTGCTGTCCTGAGAATCCATTGACCAAGATGAAACAACAGTGCAATAAATTTGGTACTGCCCCTTTAAAACCGCTGCGGAGTGCGCAGCCCACCGCTACAGGTACAGTGACAAAAGACCCCCTAACAGGAGAAGAAAACTGAGCCAGAAATGACAATACAGAAGGGTGAGAGAGATAGTCTGCAGAGCCCCGCAGAGTGTTACCACCGATGTCGCTGCCTCAGAGGAAAAGGAAGTGAGGTCAGAAAAGGCTGAACTATAAAGCTGCATTGACTCAGGGAAAATGGCTGCCCATAGGACTGAATGGAAGGCTCCGGCAAAATGGCAGCCGAACATGCGGTCGGAACGATCGTTCTGCCACCGCAAGATGGCGCCGGATGACGCCAAAACAGCATGTAGTAATGCCCATAGTGAAGCCAAACATGCTTGCCCATACCTAAAATGGCGTACCGCGCGGTTTTACCTCGCTGCGGTCGCCACACACACAGTCTGTATCCCCACAAACACCGAAGTGACACAGGGGAAGGGGGCCCCCAAAAACACACAGCACCGCATGTACAAGCGAGCCCCGCAGGGATCGCATCAGGGAGCCACACAGGCACAGACATGGGGAACACACAGCAACACAGGACTGCCACCCCAGACAGAGGTCCCACACAGAAGTACTTACCTGTACCAGACGGCGTGGGGAGCCTCTCAGAACGGAAAGCCGCTGTCCTTATCTGCCAGGGACATTACACTGCAGCATCGCAGATGTGTCCAGTGAGGTAGCCACCTCACGGCTGCATCCCTGCTGCGAGCAGGGATGGGTCCTTCATAATGCCAGGACGAACCACGGCTGAACGCTCGATGGCGGGCTGGGGGTCCATCTGACCCTCTGCCCTGGAGAACCAGGGCGGTCAGTCCGAATCCCAGCACCGCATGAATCCATCTTCTTCCGAAGAGTCGACTAAAACTAAGCTGACAAAATAAACAGCTAGTAAAGTAAGAAAGAACTGACATTTTCAAAGAAAATCAAAGAAAAAAGATTAGATAGGCTGAGACTGTAGCCCCAGCACAGGGAAGCCTAACTACTCCTGACGCTAGGCAGAAAGAAACTGAGTTGGGAGTGGTCACTGCAGGGGGGTATTGACCTAGTGGGACAGCCCCCATGGGTGTGTATATGCAAATGCCTTTGTTCTTTTTGACTAAGTCTTATGCCTAGCTACTCCTGCGGAGCGGAAGTCAATACCCAATAGTGATGACTTAGAGGCGGTGGCGACTGTCGGATGACGTAAGAGAAATATACTTTTGGAACCCTAGGTGGGAATGATGTCACACACTTTCCAGTACAATTGGAAGTGATTCAGAGGCTCCCAAATGTCATAGAAAGCAGCTTGTATGCCATGCTAGAGCATCTTCTTGTGAGATTTGGTATTCTCAGCATTCCCCAAAATGTGGTGTAAAAAGTATTTACTAATGCAGAAACCAATATCATAATTTTGCCACGTTCCCTAAGACTTCCCACATGCAAAGAAATGGATTGCATGTATTGGTGATAAAATTGTATCCTGAATTATCATGGGCTGTTGAACTGAATTGTTACACTCACTAAATTTACCTGAACTTGGCAAATCTTGTCCTTGTTGTTCATGGTCCCCCTTCTGTTTTTCTCCATTTTCGTGTTCCTCTCTGCAAAGGTGAAAAACAAAAGGCAACTAAATATTCTCAGTGTGCAAAATCACATCCCATATCATTGTATTTTTCAAGAACATTTCCTTGGCAGTTTTTCTTTATTAAAGAATAAAAAGAAAAAAAAAAAAACAAAAAGGCGAGGAAACAGGACAAGCAAATTCAAACTGGTCATAGACCTAAATTCAGCCAGTTAAGCAGGAACTGGACAAATTGCGATCCATCTATGGGCAAGCTGGTTGTACTGAATTTTATCTACTGACCAAATTTAGTACAACCAGCCTGTTGGGGTTTCTCATCTGATTTCTGCCACCGGCTATCGCAGCGGGAGGCTTTCCCCTATTATCACAGACTGTGTTGATGGAAAATCTAGCGATTATCTTTCCTTCAAACTGTGGTTATGGGAAAGAAAATTGCTTAATGCATGGCCTGCCTTGCAGAAAGTTTCAGGAGGATTCAATGAATATTCAAACACAAACTAAACTGTAGTATTCTAGGGACAAAAACAATCAGTGACAACCGATAAAACTATAGTTATTTATCACAATGATTTCCTAGCTTTTCTAGTTTAAGAGAAACCTTATCAGTACAAACAATCTTTAGCACACAAAGCTGTTACAATCTACAAGATATCCATGTTCAATATCATAAGAGCTGCAAAAAATAATTGCAAATATTGCCTGTTGTTCATTCATTTATGATTCTTTTGATATAGAGCACTTGTTCTGTTGACGGCTAGCCCTACATGACCCACCCATCCTTGCAACTTTATAAATATTTTTTGCCTTATGTGTTTGCCTGTTCTTTTTGCAACCATGTTATTTTGCTTTTCAAATAAGTTTCTGTAAAAAAAAAAAAAAAACCTGGAGAATACTTGCATGCTTCAATGTGCAGATCTATTGCAAGTGGTTTTGCACAGGGGCCTATCAGCAAACAGAGTAAAAACCAAATAAGGGGTAAGGTGCCAGAGCACAGGATAAAGGGGGGTACTGCTATAACTATTAATCACCAAGGTCCATTTTTACAAAAACCAGACCTTGATGAAGATGCAGTTCAACCCTTTTGTGAACATATTTTTTTTTAAATAAATCAATGACTATATAATATGTTTAATATTGGGCCTGTGAACTAGGAACGTGCATCCCTAGTTCACAGGCCCAATATTAAGGTTGCAAGGTTAATTAATGTTCTCATTGTAAGGGTCAATTTTTATGTAGGCTTGAAGTAAACTCCAGGCAAAGCACAACATTTCCTGAAAAAAGCAACGTATTAGGGCCATCTGCTGTCTAACGTCCCCTTCTTATTACAAAAAGCAGACACTGCCGCAGAAGGGTCTGCTTTTTGTGATTGTACTGCTGACATTTGACTGTGGAACTGTAAGTGCATTGGTTTTTTAAAAAAAATTCTTGTTGGAGATTTATTGCACTACAAAGTTCTCTCTTGTCTCATGTTTTAACCAGTCATCTTGAGCTGTGCTGAGGGAATAAAGTCCCATGTTTATGATCTACAGGAAGGTAACAGTGCTTAGAGTCGATTGGGGGAACCATTTAATATACACATACCCTGCTGATCTCCGGTTTGTGAAATCTGTGCTGTCATCTTTTTTGAACAGAGTACCTACTTTATATCACATATTGGAGAAAATGAACTACCCAACTTGTGCCATCATCCAAAATATATAGAGAATGGGAGTTTGTGGGGAATCTTGGGCTGGAAAACCAAAACCCAAATTGGTTCATCAAAAAAAAAAAGAAGACTGGACTTTCTAAGGCACATCATGAAATGAATCATAGCGACTCACAAATTCTTTTAAAACATAATTTTATTACAAAATAGAGTTACAATAAAATTGGTTGGAAGGACAAAGTGTCCAAACAAAACATGTACGACATGTGTGAAGACAGTGAGTTTGTTTAAAAAGGAATAACTCAAAACTATTTTTACCCATATAGTCTCCTATTGACAAATTGGAAAATAGTGTGGGTTATTATAAGTTCACAAAGTTATTTTTGAAATAACATCATAAGTTACATATTCACATCTGATTTTTAGGTCTACGCGTTTCGCAGCGTGCTTCTTCAGGACCGTATTTATACATCAGAAGTTTCTGTGATAGGGTGTAGCCAACGTCTCCCAGGCAAGCATAGAGGATGCCAAAGGAACAAGGGTCTTGATTTGTGTCTATATAATATAGACCTTTTTAGATTAAACCCTAAACCATGTAGAGATATACAGGTAGGGTGGACTCCGGATTGGTAATTCCTGGGGTCAAAACAAGCCCTCGAGATTTTTGAGATTGTAATAATCTAAAAAGGTCTATATTATATAGACACAAATCAAGACCCTTGTTCCTTTGGCGTCCTCTATGCTCGCCTGGGAGATGTTGGCTACACCCTATCACAGAAACTTCTGATGTATAAATAAGGTCCTGAAGAAGCACGCTGCGAAACGCGTAGACCTAAAAATCAGATTTGAATATGTAACTTATGATGTTATTTCAAAAATAACTTTGTGAACTTATAATAACCCACACTATTTTACCATTTGTCAATAGGAGACTATATGGGTAAAAATAGTTTTGGGTTATTCGTTTTTAAACACACTCACTGTCTTCACACATGTCGTACATGTTTTGTTTGGACACTTTGTCCTTCCAACCAATTTTATTGTAACTATTTTGTAATAAAATTATGTTTTCAAAGAATTTGTGAGTTGCTATGATTCATTTCATGATGTGCCTTAGAAAGTCCAGTCTTCTGTTTTTGTGATGAACCAATTTGGGTTTTGGTTTTCCAGCCCAAGATTCCCCACAAACTCCCATTTTCTACTTTATATCACAGTTGAAGTTATCCGATTCCACACATTCCTGTGGATGTACACTATTTGATTATTATTGAATGCATTGCTGATCTTCACAATTCTTTTGTTTTTTGCATATGGACTGAGTTACATATTATATGTACACTATTGCACTTTACTTTTTGGAAAATAGTTGTTTTACAATCCAAATTGAGCTTACTTGAAAAACCTAATATGTTGTGAGTTTTGCCCGTCTGCTGGCCATCTCGTTCCACAACTTCCTGGATTTCCTGCATGCTTTGCAGCTTCTCCTCTGCTGTTTACTTTTGATTTCTAAGGACTACTTATCCCATGGTAGCTTGCTGCCTGCATGCTGTGATTCCTGCACTGACCACGCCTCCTGAAATGCCTCCTCTCAGCACTTCTGTAGTTCAGAAGGCAGGCTCTGTGAAATGTGTGACACAACAGAGCCGACTCACAGAGGTCAGCAATGACAAGTCATGCATTTCTCTCTTTTACCCTACTAGGAAACGTAAAATGGTTTTCTATCGATTTTCTTTTCATTTCAATATATATATATTACCACATAATTTAGACAGAAATACAATATGCATGCTATTTTATCAAGCAAACTGAACATTTTTTAGAAAAAATGGATTTTTGTAAAATCTTACCGTAAAATCCTTTTCTCTTAGCTCATTGACAGACGTAGTCCTCGGTGATACAGCACCTTCGGGTTATGTTGCCTCCACAGGAGCAGGACTAGACAGGAAATTAAAAAGCTCTGGCCACACCCTAGGGGCAGTCCCAGAGGGCATATCCTCTCTCTCTCTGCCTCAGCAAATCAGTTATGTCAAAAAGCAGTCTTTAGAGATTTTAACCCAACCCAACTCAAAAAACAGAGGGGCGGGGACTACGTCTGTCAATGAGCTAAGAGAAAAGGATTTTACGGTAAGATTTTACAAAAATCCATTTTTCTCTATCGCTCATTGACAGACGTAGTCCTCGGTGATACAGCACCTTCGGGACGTCCCAGAGCAGTATCACAAATGAGGGGTGGGAAAATGAAATCAAATCCCAATCTAGAAGGCCCAACCGGTGCCAACTAGAAGTTTACAATGCTCATCCTTAATGATGAGACTCAACAAAAAAGAGAAATTTTTTTTTTTTTTTTTCAAACAGAAAAAAACCCTCGAGGTAGACCACCGGTCTCCTCAAATTGCGGCCTGCAAAACCTTGCGGCCAAATGAGGCATCCGCCGATGCCGTCACATCAATTTTATAGAATTTTGTAAAGGTATGTACCGACGACCAGGTGGCCGCCTTACATACCTGGACCACTGACGCCTGATGGCGAAAGGCCCAGGAAGTACTGAGCGCTCGAGTGGAGTGCGCCTTAACAGGGAACGGAGGACTCTGACCCTTAATAGAATAAGCCTGTACCACCGTCTGTCTAATCCATTTGGCAATGGTCGCGGCAGATGCAGGCAAACCCTTTCTGGGGCCATCCGTGATCACAAAAAGTGAATCCGTCTTACGGAATGATTCCGTAGCTTTCAGGTATACCCTGATTGCCCGAACCACATCTAAGGAATGCAACGTATGTTCCCGATGATGCTTGGGCTGAGGACACAAGGAAGGTAGTACAATATCTTCATTCAGATGAAAATCTGAAACCACCTTAGGAAGAAAAGATGGCTTAGGATGAAGTACTACCTTATCCCTATGAATCACTAGGTATGGGGACTGGCATGATAATGCAGCCAGTTCTGACACCCTGCGAGCAGAAGTGATAGCCACCAAGAAGGCCACCTTCTGGGATAAAGTAAGCAAGGGAATCTCCCTGATGTTTTCAAAAGGAGGTTTCTGTAGAACCGACAAAACCAAATTAAGATCCCAGGGCGGTAAGGGCGCGCGGACTGGTGGAGCCAGGTGCCGCACCCCCTGGATGAAATTCCGCACCAAGGACTTGGTAGCTAAAGGTTTCTGAAAGAAGATTGCTAATGCTGAAACTTGACCCTTGATGGTGCTCAAGGCTAGCTTCTGCTCAACCCCTTGTTGCAAAAAAGCCAATATTCGAGTCACCGAATAGGTACGTGGAGGAAATCCTAAAGATTCGCACCACGCAATATAAGTCTTCCAAGTGTGATAATAGACCTTGCTGGAAGTCGCTTTCCTTGCTTTAATAAGGGTAGGAATGACTTAAGTAGACAACCCTCTGTCCTTCAGTACTTGGGTCTCAATGGCCAGGCCATTAAAACCAGCGACTGTAAAGCACGATGGTAAATTGGTCCTTGAGACCACAGACACTCCCTGAGACGAAGTTCCCACGGAACGTCTGCGACTAGCATGTCCAAGTCGGCCAGGCCGGCTTGACGAGGCCAGCCTAGAATTTCTAGGACCACTGGTGCTGATTGGATCTGAACCAGGCGTCCCTAGAGGTATCTGGCCCCGACCATCCGAGAAAGTCTGGTCGTTTTCTGTTCCCACACATTTATCAGATACCTGATTGTTATCAGGAAGGGTGATCTTTTCTGGTTGAACCTCAGGGACCGAAGTCACCCGACTAGAGGCTTCTTGGCCTGTCTGGTCAACCAGATCCGATTCCTGTGAGGCATAGGGACTAATCTTAGGAAAAGGTAAAGGAAAAGATCTATTCAGGGAACGGTAACTACCGCTTCCTGTAGTACTTAAATGTTGGAAGGGAAGAATCGCACCGGTAGTAGTGGTTGATGCTCGATCTAATGTCCTGAATACCGGTGAAAACGTCCCCCCACCCTGAAACCGGGTGGGGGCGCACCTTCAGGCTGTGTACTCCTTTGCTTCGGGTTTGGCTGGGTTGGTCCTCTGTTTGTCCGACCAGCCCTTCTTGAACCCTCCTGGAGGAGTCTTGCCTTTCCCGCTTATTCCAGCCGGGCGCCCTTTATGGGCGGTAAAGAAAGGTCCTCGCTTGTTGCGAGGTCCCTTAGCTTTAGCAGCCTGTGGCAAAAAAGTGCTCTTGCCCCCAGTGGCATCCTTGATGATTTCATCTAGGGTGGCCCCAAATAGACGATTCCCCTGAAAGGGGAGATTTGTCAAGGTCTTTTTGGAACCTAGGTCAGCTGACCAGCATTTTAACCACAGCACACGTCTGAGGATAACCGCTGACATAGATGCATGCCCTAATAGGGGAGTAGTGTCCAAGGCTGCGTCACAGATAAACTGTAGCCCTTGTATAATCTGTTCCATCAAATCAGATGTCTCCTGGGGAATATCTTTTCCCCTAAGGTCTTGGCGTACCATTCTCGCCCATTCCGTAAGTGTCTGGGAAACTAGACCAATAACAATTACTGGTCTAAATGCTGACCCTATCAGAGAGAAGATGGTGCGGGACTCTGCTTCCATCTTTCGATCCACCGGATCCTTAAAGGACGAAGTGTCCTCCACTGGGATAACCGTGGCTTTATTCAGCCTGGAAATAGGTGGATCCACCACTGGTGGTACCGTCCATTTCTTAATGATGGATTCCTCAAACGGATAGCGTCTAGCAATACGCTTGGAAATAGTAAAGGTACGTTTAGAATGCTCCCATTCTCCTTTAATCTTATTACCAAAACACTTGGGTACAGGAAAAACCTTCACCGTTTTGATGGGCTTGTTAGTACCAAAAGGAATCTCTGTTTCAGTTGCCTCTGCCGGTAAAACCTCAAGTTTTAAGGTTTCCTGCACTGCCACAACTAGTGCGTCCACCAATGCTTCTTCCTGAATTATAGCGGGAGAAGAAACGTCCTCCTCACTGTCTGAGGGAGCTTTACCTGAGGTAACAGCCCTTGCAGAGGGACCTGCAACTGCAGTGACCATCTCTGAATCTGAGTCAGAGGTGTCAGATAATATAGGGGTAGGCGGGGGTCGCTTCCTTGACCCTCGTCCCTGACAGGCCGCCTCCACCCGAGCCACCATAGACTCCAAAATTGCTGTAAATGCCTCTACACTCTGTGCACCGGCGGGTCCCGTGGCCCCCTCGAGGGAAACAGGTGGGGGAATATGTGTGGCAGGGTCCATGATAATTCCAGTCACTTCCTGGATAATATAATTCAAAAATAAAAAACTTTTTTTTTTTTTTTTTCCGACCCCCAGCGCCACAAAAGCCCCTTAGTGTTACCTGCTAGGGATCTCTATCGATCGAGAGAGAGAGAGATAGACCCCCAGGCTCACCATTTGATGCTCAGAGTTTAACTGCAACAGGTTACAGCGCTGTCTTGACAAACAGGAAGTCTTTTGGCTGGCTGCCCAGGAAGAAAGGAGGCGGCTCCGCCCCTCTGCACGCCTTCCGGCGCCTCCCCTAGCTCCACGAGGTGTTTGGATCACCTCAAACATAGCCGCCCCCATGCTGGAGACACGAGGCTACGCCAAAATGGCGGCTCGTGCAATCCAGCAAAAAAAATGGCGGCGGCCTGTACTGAATAGCGGTGTGCTGCAGGGCACACAACACTCTCTCTGCATGGGGATTTGGCGTGGTTGGCGGTACCGGCCCTGGCGGACCGCATGGCCGTTCGGGAGGCCTGCTTATAGCTGGAGATCTGATTTAGGAAGGCAGTCTACATGTCCGTGGCTTCTGACTGGTAGGTACCTTATTCTTATCACAGTAAGATTCCCAGAATGCCACTGATTACAATCTTTTAAACATGTATACAATTAGATTGTTAGCTCCCAAACCAAGCCTCCTGGCTTTTTGCACATAAAATCACACTCAAAGTAGGGGGATCTGTGTCATGTTATAGGATAGAGGGGGACTCTATCTTACCATACAGAGAGGGGCCCGCGTTCACCACAAGACCCGTCAGGGGAAAAGGGGGAACATACTACTCACCATACCGGAACCAGGCGGGCACCAACTCCTGACAGTACCCCTCTCCACCGGGGCGGGAGGGCTGTCGACCGATATGGACGCCGTGACTCATGGTCTTTGGCGTTTCAGCGAGACGTTCAACTCGCGGGGTCAGTCCCTTAATGGGACTTTGTCGCGGCCGACCCAGCGCGGAGCTATGGCCTGCACGCGCTCGTAGGCTGAACTGGGGTGACCACCGGATCTCAACATCCAGCCCGTCGCCCAGTTCAGCTTTCTTGCTTGAAGATCTCACAGGAACACTGGAGAAAAAAAGCTGTCTAAAAAATCTTTTAAGAAAAAAATCTTGCCAGGACCGAAGATCCCAGCAAGGTATCTAGGTCCTTACTCCTAACTAGACAGAAAATAACTGATTTGCTGAGGCAGAGAGAGAGAGGATATGCCCTCTGGGACTGCCCCTAGGGTGTGGCCAGAGCTTTTTAATTTCCTGTCTAGTCCTGCTCCTGTGGAGGCAACATAACCCGAAGGTGCTGTATCACCGAGGACTACGTCTGTCAATGAGCGATAGAGAAATAATTATTAAGAGATAAAATAATAAATAGTGTTAAAAAATAATCAATTGTAGCATTCCAAGTGAGAATTCTAATTGAGAATTTAGTCAACTGTAATATAAAAAAATTGATGCTAGTGGTGAGGGTTCAACAAAAATGAATAGAGAAGTGAATGTGAGTCTGTGTAACAGACCGGTGACAAAACAAAACAAAAACAGTAACAAAATGAGCAGCTGCAAACTCTGGCCCCATGTCTGCAATTTTCTGTGTAGCCACGACTGAAGAAGGCTTTGGCTAGTGGATAATATGGCAAGAGGGCACGCTTACATGGTGGAAACATGAGCAGTAAGATTAT